>NC_090440.1:1386699814-1387334045 GCF_031143425.1 Pleurodeles waltl | reverse complement strand
CATCCAGGTCAGCACAGAAGTAAGTCTAGCACCACACAAGGCCAACTACAGTTACTGCAACACCCTCCCATATAAGATAATGGCAACAGGGGCTTGAAAAAAAACCACAGCAAATAATGTTAAATTAAAGTATTTAAAATAGATACACATATGAATAGATAAAATTTAACACTAAGCAAAATATGAAACTAAAACATAAGTATTATTCGATTGTAAAATATTTTAACAACCTTTTTTAAATTTAAAAATATTGTAACATTACGTTTTAATAAAATATATTTGAGTTACTTTTAATGAACTCTATCAGTTTTTATGATTATGGGCACATTATTAAAAAAATTACTTTAGATGAAGATTCATTTTTTAAATTAAACTATACATTACAGAAGGAGACTCGGCAGTTGGGTCAGATCTCCTTATGATAAAGTGTAAGGAATACTCTGTTTTATATTACATAATAAATGCATAATACGTTTTATTTTATATATGTTTTTCAACAGTACATTATACTGAGAAGGAACTAGTGACATAGTGTGTGGGATAATGTCTGGTGACCCCTACGTGGTTAGGGAGTTCAGGCTGGACCTAGGTGCATTCCAAAGAGCCCACTGACCTGCAGAAGTGGGTTTTGTGCTCGGCAGTCTTACACTCACCTCGATTCCTGTGTGAATTTAGGTCCTGGGGAGCATGGTTAAAGATCGATTACAAGAAATTATTGGTGCAGAGGCATTGTGAATATTCATTATTGTCAAATATGATATCCGTGGTAATGTGACATAACTCGGCCTTTGAGTTGATTGTAGAATGTGGCAGAACGTGGAGCCCTTTCAGCCGTAGCAAGTGGACACTGCTGGTGGCTGTTAGACCATTTACAGAGTTACCCACTATTTCTATTATCCGTATGGGGAAATTAGTTAATTGTTTTTCCTCATCACTCTCCTTTCCGTTTTCCAGTAAAAGGGCATGCTTCTGAGGTTGTTCTCACATTTCCTTAGTTGGATGTATGTCCAGTGAAAGAGAGGGCAAAGCATACTAATCACAATGGCAGTCTGCATAGTATTCCATTGAAAACCACTTTGTTTTGTTTCAGGGTGACTCTGCAGTAGAAGTTGTTCGGTACTTTAGACTGCTGGTGCTATGTTGATGTTCCTCGTCCAAGCAGTTCACACCCAGCTTTCACTCGTGTCACTCTTTACATGTTTTCCTATTTGCTTTTGGGCTCCGAACTTCTTGTAGGTCCTGTTATTTGCTCTCCTATATCTGAACTTTGCACCTGCCCGTTGAAACCTATTAGTAAAATACCATATTTCGTGTTTCTTTTCATTGGAGTATAGTTGGTGTTCTAAGTGCAGGGATGAGAAAGGGAAATTTTCTTTTTCGATTGCTGGTGATTCCGCTGCTCTAGGCATCTGTATTTTTTTTTTGTTTGGTTTCAGTGTCTCGTTCCTGTCATCAGTTTTCTCCTATGCATTGATACTGATAATTTCCCCCTTAACAATCCATGCCCCCGGCCAATAAACGTATGTTTTCTGAAGTGAAGTAGTAAACTTGAGACATGCTCCAAGTGTGGCCTAAACACTGGTTGCTTAGAATGTTCATTGACCCCAACATGGACAAGATCCTCAAAGAAAGAAGGTGAAACCAGTCTGCACACTCCCGTGCCCTCTGCACGAACACTGTCCCTGCTTCGTCATCCAGTTGCCGTCCAGTGTTTGACTTGGGGTTTTATTTTTATATTGCCTTCAGCTCCTCTTTTGGAAGACTGTTTCGTTTCTTTACCGTGCTTTGCTTGTTCTGTATTTTGTGATTTGTGGTGACTCCCTGCCCCCACATAAGCCCTTCATATCGCTCTTCCGGTGGTTTTGGTAGAAAGACTGCTCACAGAAATCATTTTTGTGCACGTTGGAGCTCCTGGAAAGCCCCAATGCACAGAAATGAATCTTTACGTGTTTACTGAGCGCAACACCGAAGTAGAGCTGGCTCAAAAACGAGTCCTTTTGTTTTTTGAAACTGCAGTGAAAAAAAAAAAACATTCGTGTGGCAGATATGTCTAAGCTCTGTTGACGGAGCATTGAAGCATGCGGCGCTTGCGTTCCATTGAGCCAGCAGTGAACAGTATTCATTCCCCAGCCTTTGTCCACGCGGCTCTCCTGGAGAGGTAGAGCCTGCCACATAAGCTATTCAAGTCTGCACGCTGAGAGTTCATTCTCGATTCACAAAGAATAGGCATTATGAGTGAGGGGGCTGCTTTTTTCCCCTCAACCTTCGCCAGACTCTAAAAATAGCAAGCAGAACACGGGGCTGACTCACAGGGCAATTCTCTCTTCGCTGATTGGATAGCACGGTTCTTTGTGTGCTTACTGTAAATAGAATTATTTGTGAATGAGAGCAGGAATGCCGACAGCGTCGGTAACCAAGGAACTGTGGCCCAGTTGGCTGCATTATGGAATGCAGAGCACGATTCTCTAGCTGGCCCGACAGAGCTGCAGCTCTTCACCATGTTACAGCACCTTCGAGTCTCTTTGATCGTGGCTCCCCCCTCTCCCACCCCTTCCCTTCATGCTGTCCTCTCTGCATTTGCTGAATAGTAAACTGAGATGCGCCACAATTAGCCGCCTAAGCCACCCCTCACCTCCTGGAAGGGCTTCACAAATTTATTTTTTTCGATATCATAAAGGCAACCAAATGTCAGAGGCTTCCTTCCAACAAGCGCACCTCCCTGGGGAACTCCACATTGTCACAAGCAAAGAAAGAAATCTGGCAAGGTAGGAGGAAAAATAACTTGAGATACTTGCCTTCTGGAGTTAGAGCACTGCAATATAGTGGGATCGGTGGCCTCCCAACACGGTGCAGAGGCACAGTCGATGGTTGCCTGGTGCCCTTCGGTGTCAAGGTTGAAGATGCACACAGTCAGGGTTGTAACGCCCAGGCCACTAGAGGCAGAACGTGAAATATAGGTAGATAGATCGGCAGAGGGTGCGTAGAAAATGTGTCAGTTTATTGCAGTGGCTGATCATTTGGGTCACATAAAAGAAAAAGGCGAAAAAACAGGTATTCCTCTCAGTCTGCTCCTCGGGGATAGGAAAGTTTTCTCGATTACATAATTTTTATTTTCATGGGGGAAATTTTCTTGCAAGGGCATTAGGAAGAGATAAGCTTATAAGGGCAGGTTCCTTCTTTAGAAAATGTGCCTATGGCAAAGGAACCTACAAACCCTTTCAGCACTAGTGAAAGCAAAGTTAACTTCAGTACACTTCATAAAATACCATTTCAGTGCACTTAATAAAATACTGTTTCAACTTTTTAAAAATAACAAGACACAGATGAGAGACGTACAGCCCAGGGCTCACTGTACCCTTATCAATTACTCCACTCACTTATCACCTAGGAGACAGTTCTCAGCGATAGTCCTTTCTCTTCTGAACTACTACTCTAAACACTAATGACCAAAGTAAAATGTCTAACCAAACCGTATAGGCTGGTCTATTGCAAACTGCAGCAACACTATGCGTGAACCCGGAAAGAGGTTTTAGTGCCGATGGTGGATTTACACAAACCACTACAGCATACAAGCACTAGAGAGGTCTTTGTTTACAAGCCACTGTGTCAAAAACCACTAGTAAAATTATTCTTCATCCTGGAGAAAGGTGTGAGCACAGAGGTGAGTCTGTTGTAAATGTAAACTACACTGAGTCATCACTCTAGAGACAGGTTTTAGCGAGCGTATTAATTTATTGCAATATACTTCTACAGTCATTCATCACAAAGGAGAGTGGTCTAAGGAAACTGGTCACTCTCTCACTGGTCCTCATTCCTGCGGTAGCAGCATGCTCCCAAAACCTCAGTGGTGCTCTCGTCCGGGTCCGCCACATGTATCTCATTGAAAAAACTGACTTCAAACGAAGAGAACGGCACTCCGGCAGTGGCTGGAAAACCAAAAGATATTTATTCAGCTGAGAAGCCAACCTCTTCCTTTTTTCTACTGTTGTTTCTTTTTCTATCAGCCTCTGCTGCCCAGGTAACGTTGTTTACAGCAATGACTCCAAAAACCTCCGAGGCCTGACTCCCAGCCGCAGTTTCAAATTGAATACAACAGAGGGAGAAAAACCACTGCAAAACATGGAGCTGTCTGACTGAATAAATGTCTTGTTTTTCCAACCGCTGCCAGAGTGCCGATCTCTTCATTTGGAGTGAGAGTTTTTTCAATGAGATATGCGTGGCAGACGTGTTCGTGAGCACCACTGACATTTGGGAGCATGCCAGTACCTCAGGAGTGAGGGGATATATATGTATATATATATATATATATATATATATATATATATATATATATATATATATATATATATATATATATATATATATATATATATATATATATATATATATATATATATATATATATATATATATATACAGGGAGTGCAGAATTATTAGGCAAGTTGTATTTTTGAGGATTAATTTTATTATTGAACAACAACCATGTTCTCAATGAACCCAAAAAACTCATTAATATCAAAGCTGAATATTTTTGGAAGTAGTTTTTAGTTTGTTTTTAGTTTTAGCTATGTTAGGGGGATATCTGTGTGTGCAGGTGACTATTACTGTGCATAATTATTAGGCAACTTAACAAAAAAAAATATATACCCATTTCAATTATTTATTATTACCAGTGAAACCAATATAACATCTCAACATTCACAAATATACATTTCTGACATTCAAAAACAAAACAAAAACAAATCAGTGACCAATATAGCCACCTTTCTTTGCAAGGACACTCAAAAGCCTGCCATCCATGGATTCAGTCAGTGTTTTGATCTGTTCACCATCAACATTGCGTGCAGCAGCAACCACAGCCTCCCAGACACTGTTCAGAGAGGTGTACTGTTTTCCCTCCTTGTAAATCTCACATTTGATGATGGACCACAGGTTCTCAACGGGGTTCAGATCAGGTGAACAATGAGGCCATGTCATTAGATTTCCTTCTTTTATACCCTTTCTTGCCAGCCACGCTGTGGAGTACTTAGACGCGTGTGATGGAGCATTGTCCTGCATGAAAACCATGTTTTTCTTGAAGGATGCAGACTTCTTCCTGTACCACTGCTTGAAGAAGGTGTCTTCCAGGAACTGGCAGTAGGACTGGGAGTTGAGCTTGACTCCATCCTCAACCCGAAAAGGCCCCACAAGCTCATCTTTGATGATACCAGCCCAAACCAGTACTCCACCTCCACCTTGCTGGCGTCTGAGTCGGACTGGAGCTCTCTGCCCTTTACCAATCCAGCCACGGGCCCATCCATCTGGCCCATCAAGACTCACTCTAATTTCATCATTCCATAAAACCTTAGAAAAATCAGTCTTGAGATATTTCTTGGCCCAGTCTTGACGTTTCAGCTTGTGTGTCTTGTTCAGTGGTGGTCGTCTTTCAGCCTTTCTTACCTTGGCCATGTCTCTGAGTATTGCACACCTTGTGCTTTTGGGCACTCCATTGATGTTGCAGCTCTGAAATATGGCCAAACTGGTGGCAAGTGGCATCGTGGCAGCTGCACGCTTGACTTTTCTCAGTTCATGGGCAGTTATTTTGCGCCTTGGTTTTTCCACATGCTTCTTGCGACCCTGTTGACTATTTTGAATGAAACGCTTGATTGTTCGATGATCACGCTTCAGAAGCTTTGCAATTTTAAGAGTGCTGCATCCCTCTGCAAGATATCTCACTATTTTTGACTTTTCTGAGCCTGTCAAGTCCTTCTTTAGACCCATTTTGCCAAAGGAAAGGAAGTTGCCTAATAATTATGCACACCTGATATAGGGTGTTGATATCATTAGACCACACCCCTTCTCATTACAGAGATGCACATCACCTAATATGCTTAATTGGTAGTAGGCTTTCGAGCCTATACAGCTTGGAGTAAGACAACATGCATAAAGAGGATGATGTGGTCAAAATACTCATTTGCCTAATAATTCTGCACTCCCTGTATATATATACACACATATATATATATATACTGTACACACACATATAATATATATACACACACACATATATAAATATATATATATATGTATTTAGATATATATATATATATATATATGTATATATATATATATATATAATATCAGGCTGACTTTTCCTGCGGGTGGGCTGAGAAAAATGGGGGTTTCCCAAAACACATTTCCCCATGCAATCTCCGATAAGAAAATCAGACACAGCTACAGCCAAAACAGCTCAATGGATCCAGAAACTGCACTTATTATGACTTTATGTAAATCTGTTCAGCCGTTTTTGAGTTATTAAGGTTGAAAATGTATATATAGGGGCATGGAGAATCTAATGATCCAGCAGATAAAAAAATAACATCTGACTGGCTGCCACGACATCAACAAAGATGTTGAGGCCGACATTTTAGGACTCGGGGACTCAGTCCCCTGTCCTGCAAAAACAATATAAAAATATATAGGATAGGGATAACCTGCCCCTTAGACCTCTAACCTGCCCTAGGACAAAAAGTAATTTTTTGAAACTGCATGTGACCCGCAGATCCGTGGTATGATTAAAAAAGCAAAAACAAAAGGGCAGCCTTCCACCCTTTTCTTATTTAAGCCCCTGGGGGTGGGCCAAGGCCACAGGGGACTCCAGTTTGTTTTTGTTTAAATTCTGATCCCCTGGGACCAATGGCAATTCAATTGGGGAGGGGTAGTGTGTGTCCCACTCCTCCCCAAGCATTCAGAAGAAACTAGGGACCCCATCTCCTCTCCCAGGCAGATTTTTAGGAGGTGGGTGTGAGTGCTCTCCTCCCCAAGCCATTGTACGGCCCTAGGGACCCCAGACCTGGGGCTCGATCTACAGTCCCACCTCCAGCATGGTGAGAGCATAGTTGTTGCCAGCTCCTGCCAGCACCCACAATGGCTGGGAAATGGGCAGGGGCTGCAGGGGGCCTTGAGGCTACCCCATAGCCCCCAACCTATTGTAGAGATGTGGGACCAGGGCATCCTCACTGGCTCCCGTCGGCACTCAGATAGTTGCTGGCCTGGGAGTCAGCAGGGCCACAGGGGCTTTGGGGCTCTTCCCACAGCCCCAGTGTATTTTACAGATATGGGTGCCCTGGGTAGAACTGGGGCACCCACCAAAACAAGTGTCCCACTCCAATCGACACCCACAATGGGTGCTGGCCGGTGGGCCAGTATTGGTGGCATGGGCATTTGGGGTTCCACTCTACAGCTCCTCCCCCCAAAAAACAAGTTGTTGGTGCCCCGGATGGGAATAATAAGTGAGTAGCTGGAGATGCTCAGTAGAACTGGAGCAACCCATAATGCGATTCAAGGGTGCATTTGCTTATTTTTTCTTCCTTTTGGTACCCCAAGCTGGCAAGGGAAACTATGTTACAAAAGTATAGTAGGGTGTTTCAGAGTGTGCAACAGCTCCTCATAAATACTTAAAATTAACCCTATGTTTCCTGGGATTTAAAGAACCTGACCCCATGAAAAGGTTATGATATTTTTGAGCATTCCCAGAGCTAGAGCTTTTGGTGTTCAGTTTAGAAATGTAGGGATCCCTTGTGGTTGGTCTTATGGCTTTATTATGTGGCTTGAGGAGTATAAATAAAATACTTTAACACTAGTTAAAAGCTTTGTCAGCGCCCATGTTAGGAAGTGATCTGGATACTTTTTTGTGTGGGTGTGCATAGGAATATTGTGCATCTAACGTGTACCAGGGGTTGTCATCTTGTGAAAGGGTAGCAGGATTGTGCCTCTGAGAGAAAAGTGGCTGCAGAATAATATGCAGCATGAAGGCCAAATACAGATGCCATATTAAGTGAAGCTTGTTGAGAGGTGTTCAGATGTGAGCAGGTCGAAGAAGGCATAAAACACTGTGTCCTACAAATATCAGACAAATGTATGTTTGGTCCACAAGGATGAAATATTGGTTAGGTTTATAATGGAAAACCCAGTGTGGATATGGTTATGTTATATGGTGCAACAATAGATTTTATTTCTAGTCTAAAAATACATGGCCTCCTTAGTAGGGGTAGTGGGATGTTATTGAATCCAAATAGTATACTGGTAAGATAAAAAGCATATGGCTTTGCCTTCTTATAGGAAAGAATGAAAGAACAGGTAAAAGTAAATAGGAAAGATGGCGAGAGGGTCAAATGCCGGAAGAGAACTTTGAATTATGATCATGATTGTGTATCTTTTATACATACGTAATAGACAATAAATTGACATTCAGTCTTATATATCTAAGTCAGCAAATAGTCACATAAGTTACACAAAATATTTTTTTTTTTACATGTTTTCTAATGGAGATTGCTTCTTAAGTACATCATTGCAGGAATAGTCAAGTCTTCAGTTTACTATTTATAAAATAAAAATATCTTAATATACATGCATTGCATGCAGTTAGAAGAGATCTAAGGAGTGCAGAATTGCTATAGGGTTTTAGTTTTATATTTGACAGACACCAAAGTTGAGTTGGTAAAGGTAAAGTTATATAAAAATTATTTTTGATCTTGCAGAATATTCAGAAGTCGTCATTATAGTTAGAAAGTTCCTGGGGCCAGACAATTGTTGTCAAGATTTTGGTAAAATGGTGTCAGGAATTGACGGTATTGTACATCAGAGTCTGATGTCTACGCGCTCTGCAGAATATGATTCTGCTAGTATGATAGTAAGCACTAAAAGCAGGACCAAATACTGAAGGGAAGGGACAATGAAAATGAGATAGAGATGAAAAAGCCAGTGTCTTTCGTCAGGTATGTATTTCTCAGACTTACAAACTTTTGTAACCGAGATTTCAGAAACTGGTGTACTCAGGCAGGTTAGGTGTGCACTACAAATGCGGAGAGCACAATGATTTGGTATCATTCACTGACATTAAGATGTGCAGAAACATCAGGGAATACAAGTTGTTCTGCTTACCTGCTTTAAGTGGGCCATGATGCACCTTAACCAGAGTTGTAGGAAGCCAGTACAAGGATAAGGAAGTCCTAGGCTGATAGCACTTATGGAAATAGGTTTAGATGAAATTAAGAACAAGTGATGTGAAAAAGTCTAATTGTAATCCAAAGTCCAGTCAGAAGTTCAGGACGCTGAGGGAACCGAACAAGCAAACAAATTAACAAAGGTGGGCAACAGTAGTAAGAGAAGTGAAAGAATCCATGCAATGCAGAAAGTTGCCATACACCTTCCATAGGGAAGTGAACTCCTTAAATAGCACCACTGCCAACAACATCCTGGAAGTGACACTCTTTGACTTTCGCAGGGTAGGAGCCCTGGTGCCCAGCCACCATAGACCAGTGCACCATTGTCATATATGGTTACATGCAAGAATTATTTCTCATCTTTTCCCTAATGATTGACCAGATCTGCTCTCGTCAAGCTTATTCCCGACAGTACACCACACCCACCCCTTTGGGTCTCCCTTCTGCGTGCTTGCTTGCATGGGACCTTGTGATGGAATGAGGCCACCAGTCAATGAGAATGAACATAAGGGGCAGGTTCTCCTTTCAGGCCTCTAGCTATTTCAACTCTTATTTCACTCTCCGGGAATCAATTGTGGTCTCTATTTCAAAGTCTGAAGACCCATGTTTTATAACTGATGTTGGAGATATGGTAAGTTTAAATGTGACAGGCTTGATTCTGAAAATGTGAAGTACCCGATGTACATGCCACGCGTTTGGGAAGAGCTAAGGACACTGTTCCCTGTCCTACCAAATGTATCACAGTAAATGTACACATGGGCATAAGTATACATTTTGGATAGGAACGAGGCAAAGACCAGAAGCGGATTGGGAGCCAAACCAAGTCTATTTTGTTATATACTGGTAGCTTTTGACTAAGCCAGACAGAGAAACCTAGTCTTAGTTTGTAATGAGTAAAGTAGATTAATAATCTAAATAGAAGAGATGGTTGATAATTAAGGTGTGAAGGATGGGACAAAGGTGAGGTGTGCAATATCAGGAACCAATTGAGGATGAAATGAAAGGAACATAAAATGGGTATGTTTCCAAGAAAGAATGCAACCAATTATTATAAGCTAGTTTGATTAATGGTAACTAAGTAAGCAACTGTTCCTTCTGATAAATCGTGCAACAAGGACAATATTGCTCCAAGGATTGATTCATTTGCTCAATATAACTGTCAGGGGGTGATGATAAGTAGATTTAATCTATAAATCAGTGTAATATTCTGATGTCACCACATGAGATAGGTGCAGTATGCTTTATCTTTGCATGCAAAGGACGTGCTTATACACAATTTCTCTCTAAGTAGGGGCACCAGGGAGTCATCTTTGGTGCTGATGAGAAGCCTAGGGGTAGGCTTTGAGACATGTAGACCAGGAAGGCAGGTACATAATATACCCCACTTATCACACGTTTTATTCATACCACCACTAGGGCAGGTATTAAAGTATTGAAGTCTTTGGTAGGCAGGTATTTTTAACCATTCCAAGGCCCCACCTACTCCTATTTTTCTTCCACCCATGTCAAATTGACTATACATTTCAAAAGTGCTCCCACGTAATCCGTAGGTCACAGCACGCCTCGTTCCACAGCAGAACGGGATGGTCCCAATGATGAAGCCTGCCACCAAGGGGTAACCCTGGTAAGTGAGGGTTTTCTTACAGAAACTTAATATTTTCCTATAGATTTTTTTTCTCAGTGAAGGATCTCTTCCTGCTTCAAGCTGGGCTTTCAGGTAATGTTGAATACCCCATCTAACCATAAATTCCTCACTGTCCTCCCACCCACCTCCCTGTGGAATAAACTCTTTTCCATCTAAAAGAGGTCCCAAGTTGAGGATCTGGACAATAGCACAAATAAGTGATTCTTGGGCTCCACGCCTGTATGCATGGACCTTGTCTAGAAATAAACTGATAGCATGCTTGGCTAAATGAAATGAAAAATAAGTTATGAACAGCATTTCTTGAGATAGGTACTGTTGTAAAAGCTGCCTATAAACGTTCAACGGTATTGTGCTGTGCCCGACCCCAATTTATAAGTGTACCCTTCTTGGTCAGTTGAACAGTAGGTGCCACAGCTATCGAGAAGGATTCTCTGAAGAACCTATTAAAGTTAGTGAAACCTAAGAAACACTGTAGGTCTGTCATATTATATGTACAGGGCCATGCCGGTGCTGCAAGTACTTGGTGTACTTTATACTGATTCTTTTATCAAATAAGATGAAACCAATGAAATTCACAGATTGAACTTCAAATAAGCATTTCATTGATTTCTCATAAAAGAGTGGATTCTGAAATTACTTAAAGCTTCTCACACATGATGTCTGTGGGATATAAAATCCTTAGAGAAGATTAAGATGTTGTGTGGGATGACATCAATGCATCCAGACTTTCAAAAGATGTAATTCACCAAGTGTTGAAAGAATGATGGAGCATTACGCAGGTCTAATGGTATGACTATGTATGTGAATATATCTAGTTCTAAATCGGATTTCCACCCATCACCTGCTTTTTCTGAACTAAACTATATTCTGCTTGCAGTCTAATTTGGTGAAAAGATTAATAGTGCATATTGACCAAGAAGTACAGAAATCGCTGGTAATGGATATTGATTCTTTACTGTGATAGCATTGAATTCCTCAGAATGCCATGAGACTTTGGGACAAAGATTATAGGAACTACCGTGGCAGTGTGGAATACTCGTGATATATATGACCATGCGTTATTTTAGAGCAATTATACTCCTTAGGGTGGGGGGCATAGAGTCTGCACCATTTTTGCTATACACATCCTTGAAGTCAGTGTATTCTTTAGGATTTTAAATTAGGTATCCTGTAGGATTCAGTATAGGACACTCCCCAGGAGTCCTGCAGAAAACTGTGTTTTTGGCAATATTCCAAAGTGAATTTTACACTGGAGGACTTCCAGTTCACCACAGCATTATGCTGACACTGCCATGAAGTTTGTTCTACAATGATATGAAAATTTAGAGTAACAATAAAGTCAAAACTAACAGTTATGCAGTGTCCCAAGTCTGTAGCCATTACCACTTCTTTTGTCCCTTTACACATTTCCCAGAGGTTAAAGTTGTGCTGTCAATATCCTTGATGGGCTTGTGCTTTTTTCTTGGGGTAAGCACATCAGCTGATTGCACAACCTTGATATCTATAAAACAGCCTTTTGACCCTGAGTGCAGTGGTGACCAATATTCCAGGTTCCTTAATGGAGCAGTCTAAGAAACTTTTAGCAAAGCATGCTCTACTTTCAGCAGACAGTTGAATATGAAAGTTGCCCAGTTTTGGTCTGCCAGTTAAGAGTGGGCATTCCCCTTAACCTTTTGCTTTCAGCCCTCCTGTTTTTCTGGCTTTAGGTCTCCGCACACCTTGTCACTGCTAACGAATGCTAAAGTGGTTGTGCTCTCTCCTTAAACATGGTAGACTTGGCTTATGCCTAATTGGCATATTTAATTTACTTGTAAGTCCCTAGCAAAGTGGCAGTACCTGTGCCTAGGGCCTATAACTTATATGTTACAAATCAGCTTGCAACACTGATTGCGCCACCCATGTACATAGCACTTGAAGCATGTCTCAGGTCTGCCAGGGTGGCCTCTGTATGCAGTTTTAAACTGCCAATTCAACCTGGCAAAACAAACATTTTGCCAAGCCCAATCCTTTCTTTTTTATTACATATGTCACCCCTAGCGTACTCCCTGGACAGTCCAGAGGACAGGGCGCAGTGTATTTAAAACCTTTGACATGTACTTTTTAGTATGACATTTTCTAGTACTTAAAAACTTAGTAATTCTTTTTTGACTACTGCAAGGCCTGCCTCTTCCTTAGGATAACATTGGAGTTACATTATTGCATTTAATAAGTGCTAATTTCTAAATGGGGGCAGGTTAGCAGTTCATGTTTAGTATCTTTGGAATTGTAATGAAGAATTCTCTTTCATGGTGATGTCGGATTTTAAGTTACATTTTTGAAAATGCCACTTTTACAACGTTGGCATTTTCCTGCCTTAGTTACCACAAAAAGGTATGGGGTTCACCAATGATGTGGAGCTATGTTCACGAGAGATTGTCCGTGGGCTCCTAGACCTCGCTGGGTTTAGAAAATGCGCAGTGTGGGTGCTGTGTAGGGTGAGAGGGGGAAAGGGGGATTTCCTTTTACGGACTAGGTGGTCTCACACACTATATAGTGTCATGCTTCATCATTTGACCACCTAGCCCCACCCAGGTAGGATAGTACCACTATTAAAAGTGTAGACTACACACAGGTAGCTGCCTAGGTGTTTTTATATTCCCGTAGTTTAGCTGGATCCCATTATCTCCAGATAAAATATATTTGCGCACTCCCTCTCGTTCTATTAACGGTGAGGTTGAGTTCGCCCAGGTGGTACTATCCTACCTGGGTGGGGCTTGGTGCTCAAATGATGAAGCATGGCACCAATGTTGTTTTATTGATTTTCTTATGAATCAGTGGCCATCCTTGTATTCTGTTACAAAAGTTTAGGGAGAAACTTCCATTTTGTTCCAAGTCTGTTTATCTTATTATAGCGTGAATCTGTTTGTTTTTCTGCCGATCTCCTGTTGTATTATAACTTTATTCCAATTTCAGGCTTACTGTGTTTGATTAGTAATTAGTTCCTCAGTTTTTGTGGATAGATTCCTTTTCTTCACTATGGTTTCTTCTGATGCGTAATATTTCTGCTTTTGGGATATTGTCTATAATAGGTGTGGGATACCAATTGGTAGCACGTAGAACTGAATTAGCTACAACCACTCTTTTATGTACGGTTTTTTTAGGTTTATATTTTTGATATAGATTCTTAAGTCCAAGAAGGCATTTCTGTTTTTTGGAGCAATTATATGATTTTTTTCTTGTTCAGTGATACTAAATCATGGAAGATGTGTTGGCTACCTTCCAGATTACCAGAATATTATCAATATATTTCAACCATACAAGTAATGTGAAATTTGCATCGTAGAACAAGATAACTTCTACAGTCTTAACGAGGTGCAAATTTGGAAACCATTGTAGTCCCCTCAGTTTGGAGATAATTGTTCTTATTAAAGGCAAAAAGTTGGTTGTATAGGCAGCAATGCAGCATTTCAAGCATCATTTTATTGGTCTTGTTTTATTAGCCAGATCTTGTTGCTAAAGCTCAACAAGCTCAACAGCTGCTTCTAAGTAATCTTTATTTCTGATAGTGGTGTAGAGTCCTACTTCATCAATAGTAGGCTATATCCTGGTTGCTATTTATTCTTTTGTAGTGTAGTTCTATCAGTGATAATGCTTTGTACGTTTTTCCTAAAACATTGGAGAAGAGAGTTAATGTAGTCACCCATTCCAGAATCCAATCCAGAACAGAAGGAATATATCCCTGCATGGAGCCAGGAAAACCCCAGGGTGCATCTTAGGAGATATGTAAAAAATGGCCTTGTGACATGTTTCAATGTTTAAGATTTTGTTTTCTTCCTAAATATGGAGACCATTGCCTTACCATTCTTGTAGCTTAGGCCTGACCTTTTGTTCATATGGATATGGAAGGATTGTAAGGCAGCCTTTTATAGTTGATGGTGTCTTTGTGCTTTTGCTGTGTAATCATCAGTTCCTACAAGAGCAGTGTTGCCACCAGTATGCCGCTTGACTTGTAAATGATAAATCTGCCCTCAGGGAAAGATTGCTTTGGTTTCTGAAGTGATACCATTTCCTTAAAGATTCCCTTTTCTCTCTTTTAGACTGCTTGAATTGTTTGTCCGTTTCCTATAATACTGCTTTATAAAACATGTCAGTGGCATTTCCTGGATGTAAGATGGGAGTAAATGTTGATTTTTGTTTGTATTTGCTGGTTATGAGGTAAATATTTATCAATCCTTTGGTGTTGACCAATGCCCTTCATATAACTGAGGTGTTCATCATCACATGGTAAGGTTTTGAGTAGGTGTATGTCTTCCAAGTATGTTGATGTCAAAGTACTTTACATGAGGAGTCTGGTGGTGTTCTCTCAAATTGGCTCTTTTGGATGAATGAGTGGATTTAAAATTTTCTAATCATTTTGAAAATATCCACCTTTGTTGGTATTACTCTCCAGTGGGTGGTTGTGATGAAGAACCATTCTGTATGTAGGAGAGAAATCAATAATTTTGTTAATTTCATATTGGTGTGATTGGGTATCATGTTTTGATTGAAGGATGCTGTCTGAGCTCCAGGTGCAGATTGTGATTCTCAGTGACCAAAACTTTATCTTAGCCTTATTGAATATAATATCTTTATTGAAATCATGTTTGTTTGATTCCAGGACTGTGATTCCTTTTCTTCTAAAAGAATGTTTATGATTCGGAATGTGCAGGCTTCCTTTAGGGAACTACCTATCGGAATTTTATGTCTCTGCTGTCGATGTGAAATTTTCTGAAGTGCTGTATTTGGCTCTGCAGGATTCTATATAGTGTCATATTTTTGGCAAAAGTGTTTACTCTTCCATCTATGTTGGCATTCCAGTTAGTACAAACAAAACTTCCTGTTTTTTCTTTATGTAATGCTTATGATCCAAAAGGATTTATAACAATGAATGTGAGGTCTTCACACCGTACCATTAATTTACCAGAAATACAAAACAAAGAAATCATACTGTACAAATAATCATATATTTGATATGTTAAATTAATGTTAAGGTAATATGCCATGTCACTAGTAAAATCATTGATATAATTTGTGAAGTTATCTGATACCTTAAGAGAAGTCATGAGCATTGCATTAGATGTGTGAGTTATGGTTTGCATGTCAGGTGTGTGAGCTATGGTTATTTAAGCCCTCCCCCTCTTCCCACAGGTGACCTGTGGCCATACCTTCCATGGACGACCTGTGCCCAACACCAGTGGGTGATCTGTGGTCAACCCCCTGCTGCACTTGGCCTTTGATTGTGAGCAAAGAGTGTTCGACTGCCCAACCCCTCCATGCGCATGGCCAGGGCCTGAGCGCAGTCATCCATGCACAACCTGCACCCAACCCCCTGCTGGTGATCTGTGCCCAAACTCCTGGCAGGTGTCTAAACCCCTCCCCCCCCCCCAAACCTCACCCCATTCCCCAAGGCCAACTCTCCACAGGAAGCAAATATGACTGCACAGAATAGATCCTTCTATCTCTAGATCCGTGGGTCCACACTCGAGGGACCCGCTGGGTTCCACAGATCCAGCTGCTGGATCCTGCAACAAAATTTACTTTTCTCTTTAATTTTAATCACAGGGGAAGGGTACCTTTGGGTATGGGAATAAAGTTGTGCTGGGGGTCAGAGTGTGCTCGCCCAGCCCGCTCACATGACCTTTCTGTTTTTTTTCGAGATTTGGGGACTGAGTCTTGTAATGGCAGCCGCAACATTTTCTCTCATGTTGTGATGAACCACTCTGATTTATGCAGTACTGGCAAAATCAGGAATGAGTATTTTGGATTTTGGTTCTCTTGAGGTGCTTCATCCCTACTCTGAGCACCCTTTTAAATGCTAATTTGTCAAAACTACTGAACATATTTAAACCAAATAACAAAAAGCATATTTTCAGTGTAAGGTTCTTTTCCATTCAGGCATTTTAGTCTGTGTCAGGAAGCCGTTTTAGTCTATATCATGGAGCA
Source organism: Pleurodeles waltl (assembly GCF_031143425.1). Lineage (NCBI taxonomy): Eukaryota > Metazoa > Chordata > Amphibia > Caudata > Salamandridae > Pleurodeles > Pleurodeles waltl. The sequence continues at coordinate 1,387,317,455 of NC_090440.1, read as the reverse complement.
ACCTTTCCTATAGGACTTAAAATCGTAAATCGTAATTTTGGTACCTCCTACCCGCTCATTTTCTGTTGCCCCTCACTTGATGGATCAGCGTAAAACTTTCCATAAAGGAGCCAAATTGGATCAACTGTTTTTGGGACGTTTTGTGCAGCTTCATCAAACGACCATAAAGTTATTAAGAAAACAAAAACTTAATTTCCTGGGGAAAGTTTGTTTATCTATCGCTGCGTTGTCAATATCCTATTTGTTTTATCAACCACTAGAAATACAGAAAACTACTGCGTTTCAAAAACAATATTCATGTTACAGGGCCAGACTATTGAATTTTTCAATGAGCATCCTCATAATTTTTGTCTTGCTAATTTTAGATTTGGCCTGGTATTCATTTGTCCTCTAGCACTTTGAACAATCCCTGTCTCCCTTTTAACATACAAAAAGGTATTCAGTAGAGAAGCTTTGATATGGTTGACTGCCTTGCTATTCCACCTTAGCCCAATAAAGGTTGGCAACAGCTAGCCATTAGGAAGTCCTCTCTATTGCCAGTTAAGTCTTTTCTTTGTTTTTCATCATTAGCTAAATTTATCTTGGATATTTTTGTGATAGCATTTGGACATATACAGCATAGCAGTTAGGGCCCTCCAATGAAATCCCTGTCAGTGACTTTTTTCTCCCTCACTATAACTCAAACTCATCTTTTTTTCTTTAAACTCGTACGCTGTGGGATTTCTTAAAGGCTCCACCCCTGCCCTTAGATGTGTTTTTTTTGTTTTGTTTTTTTGCATTGGAGGAAGTAGGTGAACTACCATCAGTGATATCTCTTGTAGCAGTATGCTAGTGACAAGGTCACTGCATAGGGTATCCAAGTAGAGTCAATATATTGTAGGAAGGTTCAAATTAAGCAGAACTTAGCATAGATTTTATACCAAAGTTTGCAAAATTAAAGTCTGAATTACCTAAAGAAGTATGCAGCATGAGTAAATTGTGGTTTCCAAGCACAAACATATTGCAATGTACATAGAAGAGGTCAGCAAAACGTAAAAATGTATTTCAGAATAATATGATAACTATGCACCTTGATACCGTCTGAAAAAATACCATGTTTGGTATTGTTTTAAGAGATATCTAAATTGTTACAGTTGCATTTCTTTATTCTTACTACTAGTGATTTATGTGTTTTTAGGGACCAGTGAAGAATTGTTTCAAGATTCAGAAGGGAAGGAAGGAGCCGAAGCTATTGAAGAGCACCAGTTTTCAGATTTGGAAGATTCTGATGAAGATGATGATGACGAGGCAGAAGATGATGAGGATGATGATGACGATGATGATGACGATGATGATGATGATGAGGAAGATGATGAAGAAGAGAGCCAGGATGAACCCTCTTTGAAATCTGTCAACATTAAACATGTTGTCCAGCAATTGCATTCTTCTGGCCCTCCATCTTCTCAAGAAGAAAACACTGGGTCCACCTCACTCCCAGAGTCAGATGATGTTTTCAGATGCCAAACAACAACTGGAGTCCAAAAAGCAGCACCCTCCATGGTTGAAGCAAAGTTGACAGTAGGCAGTATTGAAGTTACTGCTGGTCAAAGAACATTGGGCCTTCAAAGGCCATTCCTGACAGCCAGTGAGCATTTATCATCAGCTGAAAGAGAATTAGTTATAAGACCACAGATGTTTTTAGGAATGGACCAGTCAGCCTCAAAAGATACATCTCCTAGGAGGAGGTGGTCCTCCAGCAAAGGACCAGCTTCTTCTAGAAGGTACTTTTTAACCAAAACTGAAACATCTCCTAAACGCTTTTCACCAACTGGAGAAACATCATCATTGAGGTGCTCATCTCCAGGGAAACGGATGTCACCTTGCCAACGCATGTCACCTGGAAGGGAGCTCTCACCATTAAGATGCATGTCACCAAGTAGGCATGTGTCACCAAGGACAGATCTATCACCCCGCACATATCTTTCCCCAGAGAGAGGCTTTTCACCAGTGCCTCATTTGACTATGAGCAGAGAGATTTCCTCTGTTAGATTCTCCTCACTAAGGAAAATCTTAATGCCATGTGACTCAGATTCACCATCAAGGCATCCACCACCAATGAAAGATGACTTGCCTTACAGTAGCAAAACAGATGTGAAAGCTCTAAGCTCCCTCAAAGTAGAACATAGAATGTCCCATTCACTGGCTCTACCTCAGATGTCCCATGGCAAAAGCAGTGAGAGTCACGATTTTAAATTGGTGAGCTTTTGAACATTATTTCTTATGTTGGTGATTCTGATTGCATAGCTGGACATGCTTGTGAGTGTGAATTTGTCATGTTTACAGCACATAATTTTCATTTGAGACTTTGACACTTCTCATATGAACTCAAGGAGCAATAGTGCTAATATTTTTTAGTTCCAGTGTTCTGAGGTAGTTAATGAGCTCACAGTATGTACACTGTGCCCCAGTACTGCACCTCAGTTTATGTTTCTGTGAATTTGCTCACCCCAAGGTTTTGATTCACAAAATGTTTGCATAAAAATCAGTGACTTACTCCAGTGAATTGAGCAGCACGCCAGGAGTAAGTCACATCTATTCACAAATAATGCTTGTTAATTTAGTCTGAAAGGAGGAAGAACTCTATGATTGCAGTGGATATGGTTTGAAGCCTTGCTGGTATGCAAAATAATACATTTGTCAGTGCGGTTTATTAGACATTGCCCCCCATTCTTTACTAGAGTGCATCAATAATGGTGGTGTGGTATAAATATTACCTTATACAAGTATGTAAAATACCGGATGCAGAACTCGTGGGCAACAGTGCTACAGAGTTAACTGTATCAAATCTGAATTATTCTGTGTTTTAATGTACTACGTCTGTGTAGACATACTGCTTCTAGTCTTCTGAGTGTTTACAAAACACAAGACCACCTAAATTCTTTAAACGATAGAAGAGCATTTTTATATTAATATATAAAACTTCCATTTTACTCTGATGAAGTTTGTTAATTATAAATCCAAGGCTTACAATATATCATGCCTATCACAGTTGTTTGTCTAGAAGTAATGCCCAAGAAATCCCAATGGCATGCTTAGATGTCCAACAGAAATATTTGTCTGCTATCAAACTGCTACTGTGGCATTAACTAGCCTGTGAGGAAAGGGTATGTCTCTGGTATTATGACTAAACATATCTAAATCAGAATCCCCCATAAACTACGAAACAACTATGGTCCCACTTAAATGTAAGGCCTTTGCGTGAGTAACAATGCCAAAACCATCTCTTGTCACCCACTGAGTAGAGATTATCAATTATTCACAGACTGTTGGAAGGACAGCTTATAAATACACATACAATTTGAAATATTTAGACACAGCTGTTCATTATGTCTAGATTATAACTTCTAGCTATGGGCTTCCGAATTAGTTGCAGTGGTTAGTCTCAGTCATAGCTGATGTCTTAGTTGCTGATCATTCAAGGACAGAACACGTCAGCTATCAGTACTATTAGCAATTTGTAATCCGCAAACTGTTTTAACAATCCAAATTGTGTATTTGTGAGTTTGTTCCACCAGTAGGTTGCCTTTTATTTCTACTTACTAGGGTTTAGACATTAGCAACTTGAGAATATGACTTTTGATGCATTGTGCTCAAGAGAGTAGACAGAGGGATTGTGCTGTGATAACCTACTCCTTGTTTTCCTTAAGCGCTAGCAGTCTGCCAATTCAGGTGCATTCCTGTATGAGTGGGATGGGTTGTTGAAGAGGAGGACCGTGACCAGGGGAATCCTACATAAACATATTTGTATCTGTTATAAAGTTCAAGGTCTCAAAAGAAATAAGGTTGCAGATCAGATTGCTTGACCTTTACAGTTCATGAGTAAACTAGTTGACTGTTTCCCTAGGGGATAGAAGCATTAAATGGGATGAGTGCAAAAAAGTATGCACAGCCAATCATTTAGAACCAATGAACTGGTTCTTTCTGAATTGGTTCCATGCCTAGGTTTTTTATTCATCCAGTGACTTAAATGAATCGTGGTGTGAGTTAGGAATGATCACAAGCAGCCCAGTATTGGTCCAGAACTACTAGATCCAAGCACTGTTATAATAACTTGCAGGTGCATTTGTTTCCTCCCAGGGAAAGTTATGAACGGTTTGATTGTGTTTCTAATATTCTTCTATTCTTCTTGCAGAAGTTGGAAGCTGGAAGTTCCCATGAGAGGTCATCTTGTTCACCAAGAAGCATGTCATCTCATTCTATAAGACCCTTACCAGCAGCTCATGAGCTATATCTACATAGCCCTCCTCGGACTGAAGAGAATGTATTTAGCCACCTCCCTCTGCATTCACAACAGCTTACAAGGACACCTTATCCCATGATCCCCATTGGGGGCATTCAGATGGTCCAGTCTAGACCTAGTTCCCATCCTGTTTTGGTGCCTGGTTCTGTTGTGTCGTTACAAGCAGAATCTAGCTCCGATAGTCACAGCTTTACAGAATTTAGAGAGGCTGGGACACATTGCACAGAGATACAGGGTCTATGGGAAGCTTCCTTGACGTCCCCATCCCTGTCTGCAACAGTTTCCAAATTCTCACCACAGACTAAAAGCTGCAGTAGTGGGCACATCAAAACAAGGACTAATGAGCAGCTTATGATGAAGACAGAACAAGAGGAATACAGGGTGAAGCAATATGATGAGTCTAGACACTTGGATCAGGAAAGCCACTCCGAAACAATAAAAAGCATGATAACACATCAGGAGCAGACTCTGCAGTCATCAGCAAGTGGGAGTGAACCCTCAAAGAAAACGGGCAAGAAGCAATTTGGCAACTTGAGCACTTACTGTGACTCCTCACGCACTTTCATCTCAGATTGTCCGGTACAAACACTGGACAGAAGCAGCAGTACAGGTTGTTTAGCAGAAGCTTCCACAAGCCAGTTGCATGCCCATCATTTCTCTGCACGAAGGCGGAATCTTTCGGGCGAACCAAGTCACCACTTCGGAACTTATAGGAAGAGCACCTCTCAATCACATAATGTGGGGTCAGGACATGGGAAAAAATAAGAGGACAAAAATAGAGGATGAATTTTGCTCATCCAATCTCCATTTTCAACCCCACGCTTTCCTCTGTAAGACAATAAGACCTTTTCAACACTATTTGCTCCTTGTGAATCTCTATTACAAAGAGAAGCCCTCTTTACCCAGTGTACGAACCACCTCATAGAAAGACTCCCAGTTTTTATGTCCTCACGTATGACATTATGTACTTGTACAGTATGCAGTTACTTGTGCCTTTTTCTATAACTTTTTTTGCTTGAAATGTACAAAATCTGTTTGACGCTGTGAATATATTTTTTTTTTAAAGATCGCAGTGGCGGTCTTTTTTGCCATTTGAATATTTCTGTGGAGCGGAGGAACCAGAAAGAGAACGTGGGAAATTTGAATAGAAGATGCACTGACATTTTTTGTATACATATATGTGTATATATATATGTGAATATATATATGCACACATATATATAAATATATATAGACGACATGAAACAATGTAATAGATACAGTATGCTCATGTGTATAGAAATGTAATGATCCATATTTATTATGTGCATTATTTAATTGTTGGTAATGTCCTCCCCTGCCCCCGCTCCATTTGTCTTTTTGATGATTCCCTTCTTCCAGTGGTTGAGGGACCCTGCAGAGATCTTAGCATTTAATTGTCTTCTTTCTTCTCAAGCTTTCCCTAGATTCTTTTGTGACACAAGCTAGCACTTACTTTGTACATATGCTGTTGTGAAGTTTAAAGCACCTTTCCATTGTATAGAAAAGAAAAAGATTCCAAATAATGCACCTCCTACATGGACCAGAACAGCCGATAGAAATGCACTTTTTGCCTTCTTTAAAAGAAGAAAATTCAGAAAAAATTGGAGTGTAAAGGCTAAACCATGACTTTTTGAAATGGTGCTTTATTAAATGTAAGTTTCGCTCTTTAACTTGCTTTAACACTGACATTCCATGAGATGGGTTGCTTCTAGGATAAAGCACAGTATTACTGTATAAATCTGTATTAACATTGTATTTGAGAAGATATGTCATCTTTGATACCTGCTTTGCACCAAAAGTCATACCTATTAGACTAAGTGGTTGGACTAGAACAAATATATTCTTAACACGTTTATATAAAAGTTTCATTTTTATGATGGTAAAAAGGCGATAAACCTTAAACTTGCAGTGGTTAGCTTTGAAGAGGTTTCAGTATGCAGAAGCACTCATTTGCATATCAAGATTCCTTTGTAGGGCATGTGGAAACTTGCTTTTGGTCACTCATCCTCTTTCTGTGTAATCAATTTGAGACAGACTTCTATTCTTCAAAGAGCCAGTTTACTATCAAATTAGTTTACCCTTGACCTATCCTCTAGATGGCAATGAAGTTGTTATTGTGAAGGATGAAAGACAAACTGACTAGCAGACCATAGTTTTTTGGGATAGCTGCAGCTCCTAATGCTCTATAGGAGAACAGAAGCAGTGGGAGATTATAAATTAGTGGCTCTGTATGCACATTTGTGATAACACCTACAAAGTCAGGTCTGGCCACCTTTTATGCATCCCTTGTCCTATAGTAAATATTACATGCATGGAAATGACTCACAGTATATCCCTCCTACCTTCGCCATTGTATACACCACTGTATTGATTTGTACTTAGATTCAACTTATAGGTCAGCTGTGTTCACATATACACAAATACTCTAACAAAGTCTTAAATGATTGTGAAAATATGTTTGGTATTTGTGTAGTTAAGGTCTGATGTGCTGGAAATTTCTTCTGTTTCCTTATCCAGATATTTGAGGATTTCCTGACGCTTGTTCCAAGTAGTACCTTTTCTCTTTTACATGTAATTGGGATAAGTAACATCTCCACGTTCTTCATTCAGAATCTCCTCCATTAGAGATTTCCTACATTGGCCACTGCAGTGAAAATGTTATTATGTCATAAAACATATGTTATATTGATTTCACAAAAGCAACACTTTATCTTTTTTTTTTTTTTTGTGTTCACACCACTTCAGGGCAACTTTGAGTGACAAAAGTCAGACTTCTGTTAATTCTCTGACCATTGACTAATGAGATATTTTGGAACTATCTTAAAAAAACCAATGATTATTTGTTCCAAATTTTTATTAAAACTGAGACAATTTCAAAGCAACAAGTTGCTTGCAGAGCGCTTTGGTCTTTCAACGTTTTAGACTGATGTGAACTACACTGTACTTTCACCGCAATAATTAGTTGATTTAAAAAAAAGCTGATCTGTATATAACACACTACCTAAAATTGTCACCAGTCAATTGAAATATAGTTTCTAAATTCCAGTTCAGTGTTCTTTTTATCCATTATTTTGCTTGATTCCTCCATCTAGACACTTCTTACTGCATATTTGGCCGTCTAATACATTCATGCTCTGTGCCAAATGACTTTCTTACGACTATGTAAATTATTCTGGTACAGATGTGGGCCAACTTAATGTTTGTGATATATTGACTTCACTAAGATTCATAAACTTAGTTATGATTCAAGCATAGTAGTCTGTGACAGTTGTAGCATCATTAAAGCTTCTTCAAAGGCTAGACTGAGAAGGTCATGCCTCTAACTATTCACTGAAAACAATGTTTTTCTTAACTGACTAACTGCTTGCAGCTTCCTTGACAATTTGTTTCAGACAGAGAGCAAAATGGACCCAATTTTCAATGTTTGCAAAAATGTATTCATCAAATTACTCTGTAGAAATATGTATACAGAGGCCTTTTCGTAGTTACCAAACGACCCCATATGATGTTTTACACAATCATTGAAGCCTTACTTTTTAGTATACAGCACTTTCTGCTACAAAACCTGTTGTTATTCATTCACCATTAAAATATATCTCATTTGAGAATGCTACGTGTGATTAGCTGTAAATCCATTTCTTACTAAATGTGTCAGACACGACAGGAGACATTTTGATGCCTGTACCTTTTAGACTACAGAATACACCTTCAGGTCTCCATCATTTAGTAATTTTAACAACCTAGTAACGTTACAAAAAAAAAAAAAATGGACGATTGTCGGGTGGCTGAGGAAATTTATTTAGATTCAGGTAACAAACAAGATTCACAAAGGTTCCACAAATATGTCTGACCCACTGAATAACCACAGATAACTTTTTGACATCAGTGGCGGCTGTCGCCAATCTAAAGAGGTGGCGTTAAAGAAATATTAATAATAAAAGAAAAAGTTAAACTTAATTGCCACTCCCAGTCCCGCTGCTGGCCCCTCCTCAGTGCTCCTCTCCTCCCAACAGTCGCTGGGGCGCAAAGCACAGGCTCACCGCCCAATCCAGATGCTGCTCTCATGTTATACCAAGCATGAGAGAAGTGCTGAGATGGGCCTGAGTGGGCTAGTCTGATGCTCGCTCAGGCACAGGGAGCCTGTGCCATTTCTCCACCTGGCCGTGCAACACAGGTGGGTTGGAAAAATGTAAGTACACATGTCGATTTTGCCACCCTAAGACAGCTGGCGAAACCGACCTGCACACTTACAGTGCCCATCACTCCTCCTCCCTGCTATGGCCTAGCCCATCCTGACATAAATTCCATGGCTCAGTCAGTGGAAAATAAAATGATAATAACATTAATTTATTATCATTTTATTTTTCACTGCCTGACTGAGCGGGGGGTGACGCTTCTCCGCAATTACAGGAGGAGCGGCCACTGTTTGACATGTTTCCCCAAACTTCACAACTTCTCCCTTCAAGGGGACACATCAAGCACTTACGGAAAGAAGGCACATCTGTACCTTTTACAAAATATTTTGTTTAAGCTTAGCAAATATATAAAATAGTTAGCAATGTTCGAAAAACCTATCATTCTAAAAGGAAGTAGTTTCTACCTTTTGAAACATTGCTTATTAAAATCTCGTTTTCAACCTAATAATATTAAAAATCAAACTTTGTTATAAATTTCTTAAACATCACAAATATAAGAAAAATGAGGTGGAATCTTAAAGAAGCATGAGATCGCAATCAATTTTCCATGCTCAGTTATTCAGATGACTATTTAGTAGTCTCAAAGTACTGCCCTGGCTTTCTCTAAATTGTAAACGTTTTCTTTATAGTTGTTATATTACTCTACATGGTCTTATTGAAGACCTTTTGTAGTGTGGAGTCAGAGATATATTTACACTACATCATGCCTTGTATTATAAATAAATAACTTGTTTGTCAAAGCAGTTTATCCAACATACTGAGCTTAAGTGCTGTCTCAGAGTGAGAATCATTAAAAAATGCAAAATATATTTCATTACCATAGAAAATGTCTAAATGCTTTCTGTTGTTGTCAGAAAGACTGTAGAATTTCAATAATGTTTTGAAGTTACGAATTCTCGGCAGAGAATGTCAATGCAGATGTGTACATTTTGTTTAAAAAAAAATATAAGGCAGGTGCCCCATTGACTGTACTGGAGCCGGGACATACCTAATTTATGATTTTACAAATGGAACAATATATCTTAACATTTCAGTATTCACACTGATCAGTTGGTACAAGAAAATATATAGTCTTGCTCGAAGCAAATATTCATTGTTTGGATTGCATGCTTGCCCTAGCACATAACACCTTGGCGATTTCAATAGGCTAAGGACGATGGCAGGGTGGTCTCTTCCTGCAATTTGCACATCTGAGTGTTAAATCTGTGAATATCTTTTATCAGGCAAGCCACTCCTCTGGACATCTCGGTTTTTCTCCAGTAGGAAAATATGTTAGAAGTGCCTAGCGCCAAAAATAGAGTTTCAGCTCAAGCTTTCACTTTTTAGTTATTCAAAAGTATGATTTTTCGTTTACATTGTACATTCAAGTATGTAGGTTTTTTCCGGGGAGACAATTAAAACTAATTGGTGAATGTCTGCACGCCATTTAAGTTGCTGAATGTCGTGTGTTGCTGAGAAGTGTTTAGTACATTATTAATGCTAAAAGATATTTTCCAAGTTTCTATAGGCTCAATACATTATACTGTGAATAATATGAATATATGTTGTGCATAATACATATTTAGTTATGATGCACACATTGTCCTTGGAGACACTATTGATTTGAAGTTGTAATGCTACAACACGTCATTCTGCTTTTTTTTTTTGCTCTGCTGCTCACAGTTAATCACATGTGAGCCTCGCATTTTTACTCCATGGTAATCCCCTATCACAGGAATGCCCATCATAGATCCAGTAGGGCCAGATTCAATCCAGATTTTCATTCTAAGCATAGACTGGCTTCATTGACTGTGTCTTAATTTATCTTTTGTGGCTTTCTTGAAAGGTATGGCTCTGAACTTCTTAGTTCTTTGTCTGACACTCCTGCTGTAGCAAACTGGAGCCGTCAATAACCAGGGAATAATTGATATTTAATAATCACCATTTTGATGGCTTACTGAATGGTTAACTATAGCTAGCCTTTGGCTTGAGGCTATGCGTGACATCTGTTACTTCATATAACTCACTATAAATCAGGGAAGCCAGATATTTTTTTTCATATTCGTAAACCGCCCCATTGTTTAAATATATGAAGTGAAAATAATATCATTGACCTTGGCATTCCGTAGAACTGTCCTATACTAGATTGGCAGCACAAAAGCTTGTTCTCCCCAGTGCTGCCTGCTTCCCTATCTTTAGGATCTAAAATGGTCTTTATTCGGTTGTGCTAGTTCTTTAGCTGCCCCAAATGTCCCCTACTCCTGTTAAAACATATGACAAATTCAGACTTCAAATGTCCTTAGTGTGCACAAAAAATGTGTTTTGATTATTTTTTTATTTTTGTTTTCTCTTTTTCGTTTTTGTCTGTGGTAAAATATATCAATCGTCAAACAAATATCCCAAGCTAGAAATCACATACAAATAATCGTTTAGTTCTAAAAAGTTTCAACATATTCACACATTTATTGGACGTGGTTTAAATCAGAAATCAATGTGTTGGTAAGTTGGTACAGGAGACCTTCTGGGTATCAAAAATGTATAAAAGACATTTGGGCTAGACCCTGCCACGCTCCACCCCCAAAAGACCATTCTATTTTACCAGTTAATCCCACCCTAGCTATTATATTTTCCTCTAGGTGGTTTCTCTGTTTTTCTTACACCAATTGTCGAGACTGAGAGACCCCTTGCTCCTCCAATGTTTAAAAATGATCAGTTGGTTGACAAGGATCCAAAGGAAGCTCACATGACAAGTTCCTTCCCATGTGATTTTAAGGTGCAAAGGCAGCCAGCTTCTTGAGAATGCTTCAATATGGCAGCAGAAAATGTTTATTACTATGATCTCTTTACCCCACTGCCTAGTCAATTGGTAAGTCAGTTTCGCATGCCACACAGAAAGTTCACTGACCTCTGAGGATCCTCGCTTAGTCCTTGCACTGTTTACCTACTCTCTCCTTCTTTCAAAAAACATTTCTTCTCCATCCATATTCCCTGTTGCAGACCTCTCATAGTTTTGCTCTTGCCACATGTATCTACTTTCATGTAGACTGGTGGGGGAGTGTTAAGCCACGGGACTCTGATTTGTCTCAAAGAATGCGAGAAACCCCCTGAGCAGAGTATCACTCATTGGTGAAGATAGCAACTAATCAGTATGCTTTATTGTTATTGTAAAACTAATAGTTACACCTCTCAGTTTATAATGTAGCAGTACTTTGCTCCAGTAATTTTCATTGACCATATAGATTAGTAATGGTCTACATCAAAGGTCATTTTGCTATTATGATGAAAAACTCTCTCCTGAATCTCATTATCACATTGGTGTTACCAAGGATTTTATTTAACACTGGAGGTGTTCAACATTGGTACAGAGAGGCTGGATCTGTGCTAATTTTTCAAATAACCACTGACTATGTCAGTAGTCCCAATTCATACTCATTGTATCTTCGTTTATCCCACACACTTATTGTGAAGATCAGGCACCCTTCCGATCCAGCCATTGTAGACCAAGTTTAAGCCCTCCTGGATTTGATCATATTCTCTATCTCTTGTATATTTTATATTCTATTTTGTGCACCTTTTGATCTAGTTCAACCATTCTAACAGGTGAGGCCTTCCTCTACGCTATCATTGTGCATTTTATTTTCTGCATATTCCCAAAAAACATCAGCACTTATCAGTTAATTTTGTTAAAATGAAAAAACCCAAAAATAAAACAAGGAGGATTGGGTCCTTGCAACTTAAAATTTACCTGCATTATTACAAGTATGTTGGCACTTAAGGTCACTTTAGTAAATGTAATGTATAAAACGATGTGGTTGGAAATTTTATTGGACTTTTTTGTGTAAGATAGAAATTTACCTTTTTGTAAAAGGTGTATGGATTCTGTAAGTGGAACAGTCTAAACGAACATTTTTATTTGTTTTCTTAAAATGGCAATACATTCCAAAAAGGTACTGTAGAAATCTGTAAATAGCAAGTACAAGGTTGTCTGGTCATTTTGGCTGTAATTTTATTTTAAACTCCAATTTCTAAACTTGAGTCTTGCAAAGCCTGTTCGGTACATCTGTACAGTAACGACAATGTTGGCAACAAGCACAGTCTGATGGAAAAATGGAAAAAATGATAAAAAAGGAAGAAAAAGAGAAAAATATATAAATACTCAGTATTTGATGTTTGTGACTTCTTATTGTAAATGACATCTGTACTGTGAACGGAAAGTTTTTACAAGTAAAATATTGCCTTTACTACAGCACGGGCTGACAGCCCAGCCCGCGGATATTTTTTAAGAAAACTGGCATGTTGGAATAAATTTTACCATCCCAACATAAAGTTGTTTTCATTGTTGTTAATTTCTTGTAAGTGATTGTTTGGGGAGTGTGAGCACTAATACTTCAACAACATGAAATGGAACACACAGCACAGTGATAGCTGAAAATGGTTCTTGCTTCTCTTCAGCTCGTTTACAGTCCTGCAGTGATGGTCACAATGCATGGTAACGTGGATACAGCATAATGCATGAATTACACTTTACTCTATGCGAAAAAAAGAAGCATGTTCTCTCACTCAACATACTGCTTAGACATCAAGGCCGCCAGCCAAACTCTTTAGGACGGAAAACCGCCACTCCGGTTTTCTGCCCGCTGGCCCTATTATGAGTTTCCTACTGGGCCAGCAGGCGGAAACAGCATTTCCTCCCAATTGCCCAGCGGGAAACAGGCCACAAAATTGATGCTGAATCATAATCGAGCCGGCGGCGATGTTGAGGTGCATTGAGTGCGACAGCACCTATCGTGCTTTTCACTGCCTGTAGTTGAGGCAGTGAAAAGCGCGATGGGACTGTCGAGGGGGGTACACTGTCTTTACCAAATTTTGCATGGCAACGGCACCACCATGCAAAAGCTGATGAAGAAGGGAGTTGTAATGCAGATTAAGACCGCCGGCACTGCTAGGCTGTCGACTGGCGGCAACCTGGTGGTGCTGGTGGTCGGACCATGGCGGCTCCACCACGGTCATAATGTGGAGGCCGGACCGCTGCTTTGGTGGTGGTCTGACCGCCACTGCGAGTCTGGCGGTCCCACAACTGCCAGACTCGTAATAAGGGCCCAAGTGTTTAATGTAGTCCCAGTAAGGCATCTTCATTGATACTGAAATGTCTAAGACTGCCCTATTAGTACACCCAGGTACTGCTGAAAGTGCAATTTCTGTTCCTCTAATAAAATTAGTGATGATGGAAAGTGTCAATAGTCTCTGTCTAACATGTATTGTAATGGTGTCCATTGAAAATATTAAAATGCTTCTCACAAGATCAGGTACTAACATTTTCAAATTACAAAGATTTAATTGTTGTTGAAAAGTTAAGCTAGTGAACCATTGGCAAGCACTGATACTGTTGTTTTGAAAGCATTAAGGAAAAGCTGGTAAGTATTATTACTGCTTTAATCTTATGGTTTTTGTTCATTTAATAGCACTTAAATGTGGCTCAGAAAGTGTTCTTTATCTCACTCCAGTCTGCTTTGATAACAGTGTATGTTCTTCAACTCCTTATTCAGATACCATTCTTTAAAGACCACCATGTTTGGTGTTATCAAATCATTACTTCACTACTTTAGTTCATCTCATAGTACAACATTGGAATGTCAAACACTCTGTTGTAGGTAGAATGCTCTAAAAGCATTACAGCCATACTGTGTTGTGTTATACAATTTATTATAGGTTCTCATGCTAACTCAGGGACAGGACTTTTAACTATCACTATAGCCCAGAGCTGCTGGCAATAATTATATATTTACTTTCCTTACAGTGCCTTTAGTTTACCAGCCAACTCTAAGTTACACTTTTACTTTACTCAAAGCATTATTAAAGTGGAATTTGTCAATAGGTTTAAAAAAGTAATGTATACTCAAGTACTTATGTTCAGTTTTTTATAATTGACAATTTGTTTGCTAAAATATATCAAGAATCAGATTAGGGGCTAATGTTCAAATGACATTTCATATTATTTTAACTAGGTTTCATTTAAAGGAATTCAGTAAGCTTTACACTTAGGGTTAATATTAGAACTACAGTTATTTACTCAATAACATTAAAATAAATGCATTTAATAAAATCGTTAGAATTAGTACAGAGGTTTGAACAAGGTTATCCTTTAAATGTATTATGGCTAGGTATGATTTAATTTAATAACATTTAATGCAACATAAATGTATAGAAGTAGACTTAAATGTAGTCATCAGCTCAGGGTTGGCATTAAGATTATGTTAAATATATTTAATATTTTGTTATTATTACTTTATTGATTTTTCATCAAAGCAGATCACTCTTTCAAACCAGTCAGATGATGAGCAACAGAAGGCTAAATATCTCAAATGTTCTTCAAGACATCCTTTCAGTCACCCGATATCCATCTGAAAACATGAAAATCACACATGGGACACTGGATATAAGAGAAACTTTACCCTGGCATTCTTTATTTTGATTGATAAATGCTGTTTGTGAGCCCCAACCAGCATCAAAGTAATGTCCCAACCCTTACAAATCATGAGTTGTCTTTTTCATAAGAGAACACATTATGGGGGTCATTACAACCCTGGCGGACGGTGTTAAAGATGCGGTAATACCGCAAACAGTCAGACGGACAAAAAAAGGGAATTATGACTCTGGCGGAAACCGCCAACAAAGACAGCCACTTTAACACTTCGCCCGCCACGGCGGTACAGACAAGCAGCGCAGCGGTCACCGCCAACAGACAGGCGGGAGACAATGTACCGCCCACAGTATCACAACAGGCCAATCTGCCACCTTTTCCGGGGCGGATTCACCGTGGATAAAAACGCGGCAGAAACAGCTTTTGCTATGGGAAAACGCTCACCTTAACATATCCCACGAGGAACGAGGACTCCATGGACCCCGAACTCCATATACTACCTGCCCTTGTCTTTCTGCTCCTTAACGACCAACAGCGACGTAGGCGCAGAAGATACCGGTGAGTACAGCACCTACGACACGGGGAGGCAAAAGTTAGGGGGACACCCACCAAACACCCCCACCCCCACCCTCGCATATTACAACATACACACCAATGCAGTCACAAACATCACAGTAACAACCCACAATTCCCCCGGAAGAATGCAAAGACAATGCGAATTTCGGTCAAACTTTGTAATGTGCGAATATACATGTCATACAAAAATAAACAAATATATGTATACTAAAATCACTCTTATTTACATATATACAATCCGAGAAGTAGTGCAGATATGTACACGATGTCCGTGCACAAACAGTCCAAAAATGCATGGGCGAGGCCCACAATAGATACCTGACCAAAATCGGAGAGAACACTGCTGGGGCATCAGATAGAAACACTACAGGCACCTCAGGGGGAAGGGAAGGGGGGGGGGGCACCTCAGCCACATAAACGCAAAGCCAGATCCACGACGGGGCTCCATGCCCATTGATGTATCCTTGGGAGTGCAAAGTCACAGTCTCTCAAGTCTATACAGTGGGTGGCTTGCCCACTGTCACATCCTGGGGAGTGCAAAGCCACAGTCTCTCAAGTCTATACAGTGGGTGGCTTGCCCACTGTCACATCCTGGGGAGTGCAAAGCCACAGTCTCTCAAGTTGATGCAGGTCCATACTGGTACTGGGGGGTGACTGGTGCCCAGACTGGATGAGTCTCCCCGTGAATGGTAGTGTCCTGTCACTGTCCCAGCTGCTCATGGGATAAGGATGCCTGATGTGGTGGGTCATTCATTCCTACCTGGTGCATTGCCCTCTTAGCGGTGCTTTGACATGGCGGTCTTTGCCCTCTTCAGCGGTGCTATGACATGGCGGTCTTTGCCCTCTTCAGCGGTGCTATGACATGGCGTTTCAGGACTGTTCAGCGGTGCTATGACATGGCGGGCTTTGCCCTCTTCAGCGGTGCTATTACATGGCGTTTCAGGACTGTTCAGCGGTCCTATGACATGGGGGTCTTTGCCCTCTTCAGCGGTGCTATGACATGGCGTTTCAGGACTGTTCAGCGGTGCTTTGACATGGCGATCTTTGCCCTCTTCAGCGGTGCTATGACATGGCGGGCTTTGCCCTCTTCAGCGGTGCTATGCATGGCGTTTCAGGACTGTTCAGCGGTGCTTTGACATGGCAGTCTTTGCCCTCTTCAGCGGTGCTATGACATGGCGGTCTTTGCCCTCTTCAGCGGTGCTATGACATGGCGTTTCAGGACTGTTCAGCGGTGCTTTGACATGGCGGTTCTGATACGGACATTAGTGTGTGGCATGACGATTTCCACACTGGACATTGGTGTGTGGCATGTCGATTTCCACACTGGACATTGGTGTGTGGCATGACGTTCCATCATTGCCCAGCGGGGCTGTGGCATCCTGGCCCCGCCTGGGCTGTGACTCCGGCATTGGTCTCTGGACCAGTGACGATACTTGTGCCCTCCTGGGCTGTGACTCTGGCGGTGATCTCGGGACCAGTGACGATACTTGTGCCCTCCTGGGCTGTGACTCTGGCGGTGGTCTCTGGACCAGTGAAGATACTTGAGCCCTCCTGGGCTGTGACTCTGGCGGTGGTCTTTGGACCAGTGACGATACTTGAGCCCTCCTGGGCTGTGACTCTGGCGTGGGCTCTGGACCAGTGACGATACTTGAGCCCTCCTGGGCTGTGACTCTGGCGGTGCTCTCTGGACCAGTGACGACGGGGCTGGCGGTTGTGTCTGGACCGCCAGAAATGATGGCGCACTTCTCCGCCGTGACACTCACAACAGGCTGGGCAGACTTCCTCTGGACCTTCCCCACCTTTTTTGGAGTTACAGCTGACTCCCCAATCGCCTTCGATCCCATTTCACTTGTTGTCCCACCAGGAGTCTTGCCACGGTCCCGTCGTCCACTCTCCAATTTCGGAGCCTTTACAGGAGGTGGGCTGCCTGTGTCTTGGCTCCGGGTCCTACTGCCTGCCCTGGTGGACGGTGCACTCCAAAAACCTTGAACAGGCACCACTGGTCCTGGAGGCTTTTTGGCTGATGCGCTACGACGGGACTGATGAATTGGAGGGGGGGGGGCAAAAAGGTCAATTTGACAGAGGGACAGTTTCTGACGAACACTGGGATGGGTAGCTGGAGGGGGTCTGGGAGTGGTGGAAGAGGAGGTGGTTGTAGGAGGTGTCACTTTAGCTGTTTTGGGTGCAGGTACTGGAGGCTGTCGTGAAGTGGATGGATGTTGGGTGAGTGATTGCTGGCGTTTAG
This sequence comes from Pleurodeles waltl, assembly GCF_031143425.1. Taxonomy (NCBI): domain Eukaryota; kingdom Metazoa; phylum Chordata; class Amphibia; order Caudata; family Salamandridae; genus Pleurodeles; species Pleurodeles waltl. The sequence continues at coordinate 1,387,299,738 of NC_090440.1, read as the reverse complement.
GTACTTTGGGAGGGGGCGTCACAGACACACTGCGAGAGGACACAGGGGACGTGTAAATGGCAGTGGAGGTGGTGAGTGCAGGTGAGCGGCGTGTGGTGCTGGGTGTCCTGGTGCGAGTCCTAGTGCCTGTAGATGTGGTGCATGCAGGTGTGTGTGTAGACGAGACTGGGAGGGAGGAGGGAGAAGAGGAGGAGGGGGACACAGTGGAGACAGTGGATGTTGCTGAGTCTGTATGGGTGTGATGCTTGTGTGAGTGCTTGTGGTGTGTGTGGTGCCTATGTTTGCTTGAGCTACTTGGGTGTGTTGACTTGTCTGCATGCTAGTCTGTAGGTGTGCTTGGGATGGGCTGGGATACAGGGGATTGGGTCTGGGTGGAAGAAGTTGGAGGGGGGAGGCTGGACACAGGGACAATTGCTGCCATCAGTGCTGAGGCCAGAGATTGCAGGGTTCGCTGAAGGGCAGCCTGACCAGAATGAATGCCCTCCAGGAATGCATTACCGTGTTGCAACTCCCTTTCTACACCCTGGATGGCATTCACAATGGTAGACTGCCCAACAGTGAGTGACCTGAGGAGGTCAATGGCCTCCTCACTGAGGGCAGCAGGGGTGACTGGGGCAGGGCCTGAGGTGCCAGAGGCGAAGGTGATGCCCACCCTCCTGGGTGAGCGGGCACGGGGCGAACGCTGATGGGCTGCTGGGAAGGGCGGTGCTGGTAGGGGGGGTGGCGGCTGTACCTGTAGAAGTGGGGCGCACAGATGGTGCCGCCACCACAGGGGACCTCACATCGGCGGACGAGTCTGTGTCGCTGGTTGGTGATCCGGTGGCCAACGTGAAGCTCCCCTCACCCTCCATCCCACTGGTGTATTCAGAGTCTGTGGTGTGGCCCTCCATGGCCATGTGGGATGCAGCTCCCTCGTGCTCCGGTGCCACTGTACCTCCGCCTGTTGATGCTGATGTACAAACGGACAGGGAGAGCAGGAGAAGGGGGGGAGACAGAAGTAAGAGAGTTTTAGTACATGGCATACCGCTACCGTTGGCGGACAAGACAGACGCAGCAGCCCAATGCACAACGCCGCGCTCCTGCCCTCTGCACATGCAATTTCATGGATATGGGCTACATGGCAATGCTGGAAATCTGCGCACATGGATGCCACAGGGGCAACTATACCTCAACTTGCTAGTTTTCTGAGGTGGGGTAGAGTGCCACATGGCCTACATTACGGAGGGGCCTTGCCTAACTAGCTCGCCCTGGCCTACGGACACCCACAGCCCACCTCCCCCACCCAGACACCTCCACTGCACGCAAAGTCCGCAGAATGAGTTTGTACTCACCCCCTTGTGTCTGCTGTGATGCCCTCAAGCTCCCATCCAACTCCGGGTAGGCCACCGCCAGGATCCGGAACATCAGGGGGGTCATGTTACGACGGGCACCCCTCCCACGTTGGGAGGCCATCCCCAGCTGAGCCTCTGCCGTCTTCTTGCTGCAGCGGCGAATGTCCTCCCATCTCTTCCGGCAGTGGGTGCCCCGTCTCTGGTGGGCCCCCAGGGACCGGACGTCCTTGGCGATGGCATGCCAAATGTCCCTCTTCTGGTGGGCGCTGACCTACATGACATGCACAAGGGAAGAGGAACAGTCATTACCAATTGCACCATCAATGTGTGTGGCCCCCTCCATACTCTGACCATGTGGCCCATTTATTCCCATGCTTTACTGTAGTATGACTTCTGCCTCCTTCCCTCTTCCACCCAGCCCTCTCCACCCAGGCCTAGCCCCTACAACGTGCTCGCTGTGTACTAACCTGTTGGTCTGGAGGACCGTAGAGTAGCGTGTACTGGGGGAGGACCCCATCCACAAGTTTCTCCAACTCCTCGGATGTGAAGGCAGGGGCCCTTTCCCCAGACGCAGCAGCCATCGTCGCTTCAAGACCGAGTTCACAGAAGCACTAGCAGTGTAGGTCCTCTCCTGTCGAAGGTCAGGTATCTAGTGATTGAAGAGATAGAAAATGGCGGTGACGTCCGTGGCGGTGACGTCCGCGGCGGGGCGCATCATCACCGCCGGCGCACCTGTTCATTGGCTCCTGGGACCCATAGGGTCCTATGTTAACCAATGCAGCATTGCGCCCCGCTCTACGACCGCCTACTGCGACGGTGTGCAACGCCACCGCTGTTACCCCACAATCCCATTGTCCCAGTTTAGAGGTCAGGCAGCCGCCATTTCAGGGACCCACATGGATTCATTTACAACTGCGTCACACATACTGAGGCCTACACTCAACACACATACAGGAAGGGTTTATTGTCTGGGGTTGTCTTGTGTGTGGCTGTGGGTACATACCTGGAAGAATTGTGACTGTTTCTTCGCTGTTGTCCTTTGTAGGCACCGTCAGCTGGGACCTATGAGAAGATGGCGGAATCCGCCGGTGTACCGACTGCTGGTGGACCTGTTGACAATGGAGGAGCGACATTTAATCGTCACCTACAAGTTTGACCATGCCACAATCCAGGAACTGTGTACCCAGTTAAAGCCAGAGCTGATTTCACCAATCAGCCATCCGACTGGAATCCCCCCTGACGTGCAGGTGCTGTCAGTGCTCCATTTCCTTGCAAGTGGGTCATTTCAAACAACAGTGGCCATGGCATCAGGGATGTCCCAGCCTATGTTTTCCAATTTGTTGTCCAGAGTGTTGTCTGCCCTGCTGAAACACGTAAGGAGATACATCATTTTCCCTGAGGTGGAGGATTTGCCTACAGTGAAAGGTGACTTCTATGCCCTTGGACATATCCCCGTCATAGGTGCCATTGATGGGACCCATGTAGCTCTGGTCCCCCCCGCAGGAGTGAACAGGTGTACAGGAACAGGAGGAGTTATCATTCTATGAATGTCCAGATGGTCTGTTTGGCAGACCAGTACATCTCCCAGGTAAAGGCTATGTTCCCTGGCTCTGTGCATGACGCCTACATCCTGCGCAATAGCAGCATCCCTGTTATGATGGGTGAACTCCAGAGGCACCGTGTATGGCTATTGGGGGACTCTGGTTACCCCAACCTTTCCTGGCTATTGACCCCAGTGAGGAATCCCAGGACCAGGGCAGAGGAACGGTACAATGAGGCCCATGGGCGGACTAGGAGGGTTATCGAGCGCACCTTCGGCCTCCTGAAGACCAGGTTCAGGTGCCTCCATATGACAGGTGGATCCCTATTCTACTCACTGAAGAAGGTGTGCGACATCATCATCGCCTGCTCCATGCTCCATAACTTGGCTTTGCGACGCCAGGTGCCTTTTCTGCAGGAGGATGATCCAGATGACGGTGTTGTAGCAGCTGTGGAGCCTGTGGACAGTAATGAGGATGAAGCTGAGGAAGACGAAAACGACAACAGGGAGTCAGTCATACAGCAATATTTCCAGTGGCACACAGGTGAGCACATTTTCTATTTTACCTTTACATTCACTTTCACGCATCTACCTCTATCCTGTACCTCAATTTCACTCACTATTTGTTAACTGAGTTGTCCCCTTCCATTTCAGTTCCACAAGTGTGGTAACCTACGTGTCAACTGTTTGCATCCTTGAAGGGCTTGTGATGTGTGACATAGGTATGTTAGCCTTCCAATAACCCATTATGCAACTGTAATTGATTATACAGATTTACAAATCATTGACTAACTCCATTTTTTTTGGTGTTTGAAGGGTGTTTATTTAAGTGTACAAAAATGAAGGAGGGTTGTAAAATGGTGATGGGTGATGGTGGAGGAATGTCCATGGCAGAGGCCAGTCTATTAGTCTCACAGGTACATTGCACATCTGGGCATTGGAAGTGGAGCTGGGCTAGTTCCGATTTGGGAAGGGTAACAAAGTGGGACAGTGGGAGGACTATCAGGGTGGTCTTATTTCCTGGCGGGGGTCTTGCCATCTTGCTCTGTCCTGTTCCTGGATCTCAGTGCCCGCTTGCGTGGTGATTGTCCGACTGTAGGGGGTGGGGTGCTGGTGTGGTGGTCCTGTGGCGGGACGTCCTGTCCACTAGCGCCGGCGGAGGTGGTGGGCTGTTCGTCGTCCTGCCTAGTGTCAGGGGCCCCTTGGAGTGCCACGGTGTCCCTCAAGGTCCTTTGAATGTCCGTCAACACCCCTACGATGGTGCCCAGGGCGGAGCCGATGGTCCTGAGCTCCTCCCTGAACCCCAAATGTTGTTCCTCCTGCAGACGCAGGGTCTCCTGCAACTTGTCCAGGACCGTGGCCATCGTCTCCTGGGAGTGGTGGTATGCTCCCATGATGGAGGAGAGGGCCTCGTGGAGAGTAGGTTCCCTTGGCCTGTCCACCCCCTGTCGCACAGCAGCCCTCCCAGTTCCCCTGTGTTCCTGTGCCTCCGTCCCCTGGACCGTGTGCCCACTACCACTGCCCCCAGGTCCCTGTTGTTGTTGGGGTGGTGGGTTACCCTGGGTGCCCTGTAGTGGTGGACACACAGCTGATTGACCTGTCCTGGGTAGGGAGGTTTGGGCCCGCTGGGTGGGTGCTGTGCTGGTGTTACCAGAGGGCGGCAGCTCAGTGTTGGGCTGTGGCTGGGCAAGGGGAACCGACTGTCCCGAGGCCCACGATGGTCCGGGCTGGTCATCAAGATCCAGTGGGGCAGAGCTGCTATCGTCACTGTGGGCCTCTTCTGGGGGTGGAGTGGTGTTGTCTGGACCCTCTGGTGTGGTGACGTTCCTTCGGGTTCCTGCGGGGTATAAGTACATGATTATTGCATGTGTGTGTTTCATGGTGTGCAATGGTTGGGTGTGCGTGAACCCCAGTGCAGGCATTCCTGTGGGGGGGCTTGTGTGCTGATGGTTGGGGGGTGTTCTGGGTCTGTGCAGTGGGCATGCTTTGGTGATGGGTGTCGATGCTTAGTTATGTCATGCAGGGCTTGGGTTTGGGATGGGGGGTTGGTGTAATGGGTAGATAGGTGAGGATTTGGGGTGATAGGGGAGGGTGTGATGGTGGGGGTGTGTGATATCATGCAGGTAGGGTGGGGGTTATGATAGTTAAGATTTGACTTACCAGTGTCCGTTCCTCCACCGACTCCTCCGAGGCCCTCAGGATGCAAGATGGACAAGACTTGCTCCTCCCATGTTGTTAGTTGAGGGGGAGGAGGTGGTGGTCCGCCGCCAGTCCGCTGTACCGCGATGTGGTGCCTGGATACCGTTGAACGCACCTTCCCCCTTAGGTCATTCCACCTCTTCCTGATGTCCTCCCTATTTCTTGGGTGCTGTCCCACAGCGTTGACCCTGTCGACTATTCTTTGCCATAGCTCCATCTTCCTGGCTATTGATGTGTGCTGTACCTGTGAGCCAAATAGCTGTGGCTCTACCCGGATGATTTCCTCCACCATGACCCTGAGCTCCTCCTCGGAGAAGCGGGGGTGTCTTTGGCATGACATGGGGTGGTGTTTGTGATGTGTGGGGTGGTGTATGTGTCGATGAGTGTGGTGAGTGTAGTGGTATGTGGTGTTTTGTGCGTGGATGTTGTGTGGATGATGGTGTCGTGTGCCTCTGTGTGGTGGGGTTGTCTATTGCTGTGCTCTCTCTGTCGCCTTCAACTCAAATTTCTGGTCGTAGGGGTTTGTGGGTGATGTGGGTGTGTGTTTTATATTGTGTTGGGTGTGTGGGAGTGTTGTTTGTACGTGTATCAGGTGTGTGTATTTTGAATTGTCCAATGTGGCGGTGTTTTGGAGATGTGTGTGTATTTTGAGCGTGGCGGTGTGTACCGCCAATGGAATACCGCGGCTGAAAGACCGCCGCGTGGATTTGTGGGTCATAATAGCATGGGCGTGTTTCTGTTGGCTTGGAGGTGGAGGATTTGTTTTCGCATGTTTATCGCTGACCTTTGGTGTGGCGGTATTGTGTTGGTGTCTGAATTTCGGCGGATTCCGTGATGTGTGTCATAATAGCAGTGGCGGTCTACCGCGGACGCGGCGGTGTATTGGCGGTCCTCTGCACGGCGGTAAGCACCTTATACCGCCAATGTTGTAATGACCCACCATATTTTTACAATACAAATGTGTTTTAATTTGATTGAATATATTAAAAAGGATAAGCATTTGGACCAGTTTTAATTTATTAAAAAAATAATTCAAATGAATTTAATTGCGGATTGCTATATTGCTTCTAAAAAGTGAATTAAGTTTCCAGATAACAAAAGAACAATACATTACAATGTATTAGAAATACAAGTGAAGGTTAAAATACTTTGTAATTAAATTGTAACAAAATTGTTCCAAAGTCTAGGGGTAGTGTTGCAAAATGAAGTGAAGGTAGGATGAAGTAAACAGGATAAACTATAGCTCATTTTGTTTCAGATTTATAAATAGGTGAACAAGGTACAGATGGACATACAACCCCTCTACTGCCTCCACCAATCGGTTCCTAACCTACATAATGATGTGCTCTCCCAGGCATCACTCATACAAAATCTGTATCAACAAATAAACCCTCCCTGAAACTTTGTTGCTTGATCCACAATGACCTTTATGCATGTGCAACTCCCACCACACATGTAACACTTGCCAATCGCATTGTTACTGAAGTCCATCTCTTATGTTATGGCAAACCACGGAGTTCTCTCCCCATCCATGCAGTTGAAGCTCACATTCAACTAACTTCAGTTTCGCACCACCTCTAGGTGGCCTACAAACATATACTTATGTAGGCACAAGCTCTTCCTGCATGTGATCTCTATCCTGCACTCATAACCTAATGCTTGATGTTATCACAAGGCTCAAATAATTCTTCCCTTTCCAAATCTGGCTAACAGCGGTTTCCCTCACACGTTGTCTTTGTGCTTAACACATCAAGAAGTCAAGCAGATTTGACAGAAATCATTCATCATCAATCCTCTTAATTCACTCTTAAGAACCATGCCCCAATCGTACATTGACCTGTGTCCCCTGTCAACACTTTAGAATACAAACCCTACTGGCTGCACCGTGATGTCAACAAACACTGTCAACTATGTCACTAGGCACAAATACAAAAGGGGCGTAAACCAAGCTGCCATTAAAAGTTCTAAGAGAAAATATTATGAAGTTATTTCCTCATCTAAAAATCAATCTTTATCAGCTTCCAAGATTTATTTCCACCCAACTACCTAATCTTCCCTTAATGCCTACGGATGTCAGAGCCCCTTCAGACTTTCCCACACAGCAAAGCCCTTGTTCACTCACTCATACACTGTCTAGTCCTTTACAACACCACCCCTCTCTTTGCCAAAGGACAAGCCAACGTCTGTTTTAATTGTCTTTTGGAGTTCAACACCTGTTTATATTAAAGCCAGCCTTGACCTTTACTTCCATATCAGTCTTCAGCTCCGAAGTATCATGCTATTTGGCACAAAATCACTATCCTTCATCTTTTCTGGATGACAGACATCAACTCATTTAGAAATAATCTTACAATTCTCATATAGGTACCTTTGGCCTTCAGTGCCTTTCAGTACTCTATAATGTTGTCCATATATTCAAACTTATCATGGATCCCTTTAGGGTCCTCCTACCTATTCAAGACAACAGTATACAACAAAATACATTGAGCATGCAGCTATACGTAACCATGTCATCGGCAAACAGCTTCTGCCCATGATTATGCAGGCATACCGACATGCACACAATCATCTACCTGGATGAATGCCTCCTCGGCCCCTGACATCGCCACTGCCATCCCCGAAGGCTACAAGATCTCCAGAAAAGACCGCACCAACCAGGTAGGAGGAGGTATCGCCATCGTCTTCAAAGACTCCATCAGCGTCACCACCTCCACCGAAGACACCCCTCTCGCCGCTGAACACCTGCATTTTCAGATTCGCACCGATCCGAGGACCACCCTCAGAGGATCCCTCGTCTACCGTCCTCCCGGCCCACGCGCCCCTTTCAGCGACGCCATCGCTGACTTCATCGCCCCGCACGCCCTCGCCTCGCCGGACTACATCCTCCTAGGTGACCTCAACTTCCATCTGGAACAAAACAACAACCCCAACACTACCACCCTGCTCGACAACCTCGCCAACCTCGGCCTCAAACAACTGGTGAACACCGCCACCCACATCGCCGGACACACGCTTGACCCCATCTTCTCCGCCAGCAAACACGTCTTCTTCAGCCACGCCTCCGCCCTACACTGGACCGACCACAGCTGCGTCCACTTCACATTCCGACGCGAGACCCGCCACCTCCGCACCCAACCCATCCCTCGTCGACAGTGGAACAAGATCCCCGAAGAGCAACTCTTCTCCGCACTCGCCGCCAACCAACCCACCCTCACCACCGACCCCAACGACGCAGCCCTCAACCTCACAAACTGGATCTCCAACTGCGCAGACATCCTTGCTCCCCTCAAACGCATGCATCGACAAACCAACACCAAAAAACCTCTCTGGTTCTCTGACACCCTCAAAGAATCAAAGAAAACTTGTCGCGCCCTTGAGAAAGCCTGGCGCAAGGACCGCACCGCTGACAACATGACCGCCTCAAGAACGCTACCCGCGAACACCACCACCTGATCCGCGCTGCCAAAAGGAACTTTTTCACCGACAGACTGGACAAAAACAGACACAACAGCAGAGAACTCTTCAGCATCGTCAAGGAGTTCTCCAACCCCAGCGCCAACGCCAACGCCGTCACGCCCTCACAGGATCTGTGCGAATCCCTCGCCACTTTCTTCCATCGCAAGATTAGCGACCTCCACGACAGCTTCGGACACCAGACCCAACCATACACCACCGAACCGGCATCCACGGCCATCACCCTCAACAACTGGTCCCACATCAACACAGAAGAAACCAAATCCATCATGAACTCTGTCCACTCCGGCGCCCCTTCAGACCCCTGCCCGCACTTCATCTTTAACAAAGCCGACGACATCATCGCCCCGCACCTCCAGACCGTCATCAACTCTTCCTTTTCTTCTGCTACCTTCCCCGAATGCTGGAAACACGCCGAAGTCAACGCCCTACTAAAGAAACCTACGGCTGACCCGAGCGACCTAAAAAACTTCCGCCCCATCTCTCTTCTGCCTTTCCCAGCCAAAGTAATAGAGAAGACCGTCAACAAACAGCTGACCACCTTCCTGGAAGACAACAACCTGCTCGACCCCTCACAAACCGGATTCCGAACCAACCACAGCACTGAAACCGCCCTCATCTCAGTCACTGACGACATCAGAACCCTGATGGACAACGGTGAAACAGTCGCCCTCATTCTGCTCGACCTCTCGGCTGCCTTTGACACCGTCTGTCACCGCACCCTAATCACCCGCCTCCGCTCCACCGGGATCCAAGGCCAGGCCCTGGACTGGATCGCCTCCTTCCTCTCAAACCGTTCCCAAAGAGTTTACCTCCCTCCGTTTCGCTCAGAACCCACCGAGATCATCTGCGGTGTACCCCAAGGCTCATCACTCAGCCCGACACTCTTCAATGTCTACATGAGCCCCCTCGCCAACATCGTACGCAAGCACGACATCATCATCACCTCCTACGCCGACGACACCCAACTTATACTCTCCCTCACCAAGGACCCCGCCAGCGCCAAGACCAACCTACAAGAGGGTATGAAGGACGTCGCAGATTGGATGAGGCTCAGCCGCCTAAAGCTGAACTCTGAAAAAACGGAAGTCCTCATCCTCGGCAACACCCCGTCCGCCTGGGACGACTCCTGGTGGCCCACGGCCCTCGGCACCGCACCGACCCCCACAGACCACGCCCGCAACCTCGGCTTCATCTTGGACCCTCTTCTCACCATGACCAAGCAAGTCAACGCCGTGTCCTCCGCCTGCTTCCTCACCCTCCGTATGCTCCGCAAGATCTTCTGCTGGATCCCCGCCGACACCAGAAAAACCGTGACCCACGCCCTCGTCACGAGCCGCCTGGACTACGGCAACACCCTCTACGCCGGGACCACAGCCAAACTCCAAAATCGCCTGCAACGCATTCAAAACGCCTCGGCCCGCCTCATCCTCGACATACCCCGCAGCAGCCACATCTCCGCACACCTGAGACACCTGCATTGGCTCCCTGTCAGCAAAAGGATCACCTTCCGACTTCTCACCCATGCACACAAAGCCCTCTACGACAAGGGACCGGAATACCTCAACAGACGCCTCAGCTTCTACGTCCCCACCCGCCTCCTCCGCTCCTCTGGCCTCGCACTCGCTGCTGTCCCTCGCATCCGCCGCTCCACGGCGGGTGGGAGATCTTTCTCCTTCCTGGCGGCCAAGACCTGGAACTCCCTCCCCACCAGCCTCAGGACCACCCAGGACCACTCCGCTTTCCGGAGACTCCTAAAGACCTGGCTGTTCGAACAGCGATAACCCCCCCCTTTTTCCCCTAGCGCCTTGAGACCCGCACGGGTGAGTAGCGTGCTTTATAAATGTTAATGATTTGATTTGATTTGATCTACCTTAAGGTAAAGCCAACCAAAATGTAACCCATCCAGCAATTAGCCTTTTGCTCTGACCTGTTACTAGAAGGTTTGACTAGCTCATTACGATCTAAGAACGTCAAAAAATAAACAAACTACTGCATATGTTTGTGTCTTCTCTTTCTAATTCTGTCTTCCTAGATTTGTCCCCCTGGTTCTCCAAGCCCAGTCTTTTGGCTTGAGTTCTGTTCCGATACCCATGTTTCAGACCAAGGGTCCTACTTGGCAGCTTGATCCTTCTTACCATTGTGCCTATTTGCTGGCCATGTTCCTTCTGGTCATCGTGGCACTGATCATCTTTGTCCTGGCCCTTAAGGTTATAATTTGCAACCCACCCAAAGCTTACTATGACTAGCGTACATCCGTACACAGTGTTATGAAATCGCTAGCCAGACTACATAAACTATAACTCACCTGGTTACGATGCACAGTGTTCTTATAAATTATGTCAGTGCAGATGTCATGAGTTGTTAGAAATTGGGTTGTTGGTTGACTGGAGTGTGACTCTCAGTCAAACAACAGCTACAATTCTAGTCAGGGTAAGTGTCATGCAAACCATCAGTTAACCTTTGCTCACCCTCTGATAGCTTGGCACAGAGCAGTTAAGCTTAACGTAGAGGCAATGTGTAAACTATGTGTGCAATGCGCCAAACAGTAAAACACAGAAAACACCACACAAAAAGATACCTACCTAAGTTAGAAAAATAAATATGGCCTTAGTAAATAAAACAAGAAAATCCAATAAGTTGAACTTGAATATTGATTTTTTCAGATTTTAGGTAAAAATAGCGCTAAGAAGCGAAAGCGCTAAAAGTGGTTATCTAGTTGCACTGGACCGGGACAAAGTCAAAAGTTCAGGGCGATCAAGATGGAGTGCAGCCTAGCCACAGGGACCTAGTTAGGGCTGTTCAACAAAAGTACCTTAATCTGAGGTTGCAGAGCATTGTGTGGATTCTGGTTGAAGATGCGCTGCACAGCAGAGGTGTTGCGCCGGTTTCGAGCTGCAGTAAGACCGCGGTGCAAGATCCTGGTGCATCGAGGATTCTGTCCCAGGGCTTGTGAGGCGAAGACAGACGTCGAGGCACAATTAAGGTGATGCAGCGGTTTCAAGCGATGCAGCGTTCCGGCATCGAGGCTGCTGTAAATGGGGATGTGAGGACCTTGCACCAGAGAAAAGTGTTGCGCAGTGGTGGTTCCGAAGGTGATGTGTCAGGTCTGATCCACACAGCAGTGGCAACTGTTCGGTTCTGGCTCAAACATGCGACACTCAGCCAAAGCGATGCGTCAGTGTGGAAGAAGATGCCTCTGTTTCACTGGAGCACACCTTAGGTCCACTTCCAAGGGTCCAGGACTGCAGTGGCACTGCTTGGCAGGGCAGAGTCCAGGTGCAGAAGCAGAGTGTTTAGAAGTCTTTTATGTCCCTGAGACTTCAGACCTGGAAGGTAGCCAGCTAAAATGTGGAGTCACTCTGGGCTCAAGTGATGCAGTCCTTCTCATCCAGACAGGAGAACAGCAAGCTGCAGGGCAGCACAACAAGACGGGAGTCAGCAGCACAGCAGTCCTTCATCCTGGCAGAGTATCCACAGGTTCTGAAGAGTACTGAAGTGGTGGTTTCAGAGGTCCAGAAGTTACACCCAGTTCTGCCTTTTAAGAAGGGGAAACTTCAAGGATGCACTTTGAAGTGCACAGAGGACCTGCCTTTCCTGCCCTGGCTCCAGACTCACTAGAAGGGTGTATGCAGCCATTTGTATTGGGTCACAACACAGCCTATTGAGGTGTAAGTGAGGCTGTGCCCAGCTCCTCCCTCCTATCCTTCGAGGATGGCCCTTCAAGGTACACCGAAGCTTTCATTGTGTGTGACTGTCTAGAGGAAATACACAAAGCCCAGATGTCACCCACCGCAGACAAGTGATCAGAGATAGACAACAGGCAACAAATGGCTAAAGTCAGATAATGCCAACTTTCTAAAAATGGTATTTTCCAAATTGCAATTTAAAATTGGACTACACCATAAGTTGTGATTTTAAATTGTGATTCCAGAGACACCAAACTCAAAGTTTCTCTTCCCGATTGTGAGATGCACGTATAGAATGTAATGAGGTAATCCCATGGTTATCTTACAGGAAAGATAGGCTTTGTTCTAGTAAAAACAACTTTGGGAGTTTTTCTCTACCACAACATGTAAACTTAAAAGTACAGGTCCTGCCTTTTAAATACATTGCACCCTGCACTCTGGGTTGTCCAGGACCTACCTTACGTGTGACTTATATGTATAAATAGTGAAGGTTTGGGCCTGGCAGAAGGGTGATGTTGCCTGGCTGGTATGGCAGTGTAAAACTGCAAACACAGGCTCTGCAATAGTAGGCCTGAAATATGGTTAAAGGGGTTTCTTAAGTGGGTGGCACCATTAGCACTGTAAGCCCATAAGTAGCATTTAATTTACAGGCCCTAGGCACATGTAGTGCACTTTACTAGGGACTTGCTTATATCAATTGTAGATAAACCAATATTATCATATTTAGGGCTTAGAGCAAAAGCACTTTAGCACTGGTTAGCAGTGGTAAAGTATACAGAGTCCTAAAGCCAGTATAAACAAGGTCAGAAAAGTGAAGGAGGTAGACAAAAACTTGGGGAGAAGACCACCCTAAGGCTGTCAGGTCCAACTTAAGTGTTGCTATGAATGCTATGATTTAACATGGTGTAAGTAATGTAACGTGAAGGGGTATAAGCTGTGTATGGTAGAGGGGTGAGGTAGAGTTCACTTGTTCTGGCTAGTGAATCCACAACACCGTGTACTGAGGTGAGCAAGTAGTTTTGGGTGGGGTACAAATTATAATTTTAAGTTACAACTATAACTTTAGAATTTCTGATCTTTGAGTTTGTTATTGTGTACAAATTACTAATACAGTTTCCCTAGTTAAAATGTATCCTTAGTTAAAATGTATCCTGAACCATAGATATATATAAAACCAAAGACTACAGGTACGTTTTATAGTTAGGTTCTGAATTTATTTGCAGAAAACCATAGAAACATTAACTATAACTTGTGCCCCCATCATGCACCGTTTTCTCATCAATAATTTTATTGCAAATGTTCTAGTGATTATATCAATGATGCCATAGAGGATTTCATCAAAGATGTAATATGTTGGTTAATTAGCTATGCATGGCAGAGGCTCTAGTTATAGTTATCTTGGGGTGGGAGTTATAGTTACTTGAGTTAACCATAACTGCTAAATTTGTATGGTTCTATGCGAGTAAATTCAGAACCTAACTATAACGTCCCTGCATTTTTTCAGTGAACTTCTATGGTGTTTTTAGCATGCACATTAATATAACCAGTGCTGTGCACGGTCTTTAGCCATGCTCTTCTGGGGTTGGCAACAGGGCCAGCCCTCCTGCATGCACTCAAACCCAAGCTGTGCATGGTCTTCAGATGTACGAGGCAAGAGGTTTTTTTTTCTCCATTTTTTCTCTAGATCCATAGCAAATTTACACAGGCGGCTGTGCTGAACCACACTGTGGATCTGCGGATCAGATTTAAAAAAAAACAATTGGGCCCCATCGGGTCATGATACCTGTATCCTGACCCATTATGTGTTTTTGCAATCTTCTTTTCCTACCCACCCGATGCAACAAACAAAATGGCGGCTGCAACTTTTCTGTCAGGTTGCGGCCAGCCAATCAGGGCCTTGATTTTCCCTCAGATCCGCTGATCCACTGCTAGTGGATCCACAGAGGATCCGCGTCCCCATATATCTATATTTCTTCACTTAAAATAACTCTGAATCTACTGAACAGATTTATGGTAAATCACAAAAAGCATGATCTGTGGACCAAGACCTAGCTCCATGCCAAATTTGGTAAATTTCCATTTGGCGGTTCAGGATGTAGCAGTGTCTAAAGAATGCAAAGTGCGTTAGACACAAAGTGGGGAAAAAAAAGTGTTTTGGTGATCCCCCGTACTTTTTTTGAGCCCCTGCTTGATGAATCACCCCCAAATCTTTCTATGCAGAAGTTGGTCAAGTAGGACACTTTTTTGGGGAAAATTTCGTAAAGATTAATCTAACGGCACCAATGTGATTAGCAAAACAACATACGCTTTGTCCATGGGAAAATTGGTTCTAACTATACCTACTGGCTATCACCAGTAGGCAATATATGTATATATCTATATATATATATATATATATGCTTTACCTTAAGTAAACTTATCTTGTGCGATAACGCCATGCGTGGGAAAGTCATACATTGCCTAGTTCTGTTTTTCCCTGAACTATCCCTAGTTTCTGCTGGTCTGATTTCTAATCTCTTGGAGACTGTTGTTCCTGTCATCTTTGTTCTTCTTTCTTCAGTCAATATCCTCTTGGTGCCAGTTATCCTGGCAGTAGTCCTACTGATCCTGGTCTTGGGCTTTAGTCCACCCGATTAGTGTTCTGTTTATCACTGTGGTAAATATTCTGGCAGAAAGTGATACATGAGCAGATTTCCATTCATGAAAATGCTCAGACATTCTTGTGCCTTAACCAGCTGTGCCACTGCATGAGCTCACACATTAATGGTGTCTTTGTCTTTTCCAGTTCGATTGCCAGCTTTCAGAGCCTCCAGAGTTTTAGAAAGTTCCATTATTCTATTCATTGAAGCCTCATTGTCTCCTGAAATGCACCTAGTTATGAACCTTGGGACAGCTACGGGTATGGTCTGCACGCTAGTGGCCACCATGAGGATGCAAGGATCAGATTCATCAAACTAAATTTTAAAGTGGAGCTGTGAAGTTTTTGTGGCATTCCCAGGTTTTACTGGAGTAGCACAGATGTCAAAGAATCTTCTTTTGTGATCCAGACTCTTTGGGAGTGCTTTGAGATCAGGCATCAGTTTTTGATAGAGTCAGTTGCTGTTCTTCCCTCATTGAGTTACAAGGGGATTTGACCCTTTCTTCAATGCCTCAATAGGGGAAATTAGGGGCCCAGTTCTGTTTCCATAATTATTGGTTGGTTCCACAGTGCTGAAAGATGTCAAGAAGCGAATTAGAGGCATAATTAAGGAATCAACAGAAAGCAAAGAGTAGAGAATAGAGGGCTCAGTGTGGGTGTGTCCACTTGTGCCTGGGGAGTGCTTTCGGGGGGTAAAAGGTGGTGTTTGATGCAAGTTGTTCCCCCCTGAACAGTACCTTCGCAGTTGGCCGCATCAGGAGCTCCTGTCATGCTCCGCGGCTGACGCACCAGACGCACAGAGAGGGAAGCAGCATTTCAGAGGAACAGTCACGCTGGCTAATTCGAGTTAAGATCGTCGTGATGGCCCCAGCAGAGGACGCTTGGAAAACGGACAAGGACCTATGGACAGCTAGGGGAGGCCCGCGACCTTCAACCAACCTACCTTCGAGCGAGCGAGAGTACAAAACTACCTAACCAAAAGTACAGGGGAGAGGCGGGAGGGTTGCGCATGGCGAGGGACGATATAAACACCCTCCCCTGCCCCCTGGAAGGAGAATAAAAGATGGCGCATACATTTGGGGAGGCACACTAAGCAGGGGTCGGGGGTTTCCAGCAGCAGTACCCCCTTGGGGGCCACAAGTCACAAGACAGGTACTCCTCCCCCTCCCTTTAAACACTTGATCAAGAGCTACAAGATAAGGCACAGACTCACCTCTCCTAGCAGGAGAGGACACTAGGTCCCCCCTTGGGCTGCCGGAGCACGGTGGGGTGTCACGGAAGCGGCCTGTGGAGTCACGGGGTGCGGCTTGTGGCCCCCAGGTGTCACCAGCTACCCACACAGAGGTTCTCAAACACTGGCAAACACTGGCATCATCCCTTGTCAGCAATGCGGCGCTCTTCTCGAGATCCCCAGAGTAAGGGCCGGCCATCACTAAAGACCTTTAAGTCAGTGCGTAGTATTAAAAATAAGCGTCCTCTACCCACGAATAAGTTGGCAAATACTGAGCTAAGTAAAAGTATGATTGGGCCTCAATTGATGGCTAATAATGACTTTGGATTTCGCGTGGCTCCTGGTTCGATGGGCTCAGCTCAGCCACGCCTTGGTGATAATGGGGCATCAAGAAGGGAGTCCATTGGGACACCGGACGAAGAACAAGGAATGCTAGGGTTACAAGCTAACTTAGACAATCCCGATTTAGGCAACCAGTTAAAGCTAACTGCAACCTCTGTATTGGACAGGGGCGATCTTCAGGAGGGTGGCAGCAGTACTCTTAAGCAGCTTTATCTGCTATTTGGTGGGGCTGGCATGGGTTTAAAGGAGATCTGTTTGGGACCCTCCAGTCATACATCACTTTCTGTGGAAGATAACCTCTTTTCCTCTGTTTTACACAGCTCAGATACAAGCTCTGTCAGAGAGACAAGCGCCACTAGCCCCTCCATGAACTCTGAGAGCAATGTGGAATTCTGGATTTGTCATCAGGGCCACTAGGGGCAGGGGCAGGTAAAGCAGCAGGAAAGGCAACAGGAGAGACAGAAGGCAGGTTAACAGCTCAAGGCCTTCCTGCTTCTCCAAATATTAAACAAGCTGAAGTTCTTAAAACTTTCACAAACGGAAGTGAATCATAAAATAGAGATACAGCTAAACTCGATAAACACCAACATTCAACAACTTAATTCTCACATAGTGGAGGTAGAAGAGCGAGTCTCAGATTTGGAGGACATATGGCGCCTGCAATTTCCAAATGTCAAACGGATCTCCTGGAACTACAGATCTCGCTGGATGATGTGGAAAACCGCTCACGTAGATCACATTTAAGATTCACAGGGGTGCCGGAAGGGCGCAAGAATGGGCAGACTATCATAGAATTGATCACAGATCTTATTAAACAACATCTCTTTGTGATTGTTGTGTTTGCTGTAAAGTTAATTGTCCTCACTTTCCTGGCCCTAGATAAACATTTAGTGTGAACATAGTTGAGTGGACGTATCGAATACACAAAAGGCGTTTCCAAGGATGGTCATCCATACCCCAGGCACAACCAGCATATAATGTGCAGGGTCACTGGACTAAACCTGATTAAGTGTCATGTCACTGCTAAATTGTACCCAAAATCTAGCCAGGGAGCTTAGCGAAAGTAACATGTTAAGCATGATGACAATCTAGCATTGTGGCAAAATCATCAAGAAGGAAGCTTGCTTTCACATGTATAAAAGTAACTGTGAAGCTTCTGGAACCTGCTACAAAATTCTACAATTTTCTAGAAGCACCCAAAACCTTCTAGAAGCTTCCGGAACTTGTGGGAAACTTCCAGTAGAGACTGCATGAGCGTTTATAATCTTGGTGGGCATCTTTGACAAATAAGGGTATAACTATCCCACCATGTGAGTCAAATTCATGCTAGACAATTGGTGTGTTCAGAGAGCATAGAGATCTGGTGGTGAATTTGTCTGTTAGCATCCTTCTGGAGCACTGCCTTGTCCAGCTCACGGTCATCAGTGAAGGTCAGCTTCTGTACGAGAAGAGAAAAAAAAACCAAAAAGTTAATGTATTTACCGACTGTCCAGATGAAGATCATGCATACTCATGAACAGACATTCTAAAATGAGCTGAGTCACAGCCTTTAGTAACTACTGGAAAGCTGCATCTAGGAGAAAGAAATATACTTAGAAACTTTGTGTCTAGGAGAAAGAAAATACTTTCAATAGATGCAATCACGCACTTTCAAAAACTGAAAACAGAACTCCTAAGAGACATTTTAACTGTTCTTGAGCAATCAGTGAGAGATTGGTGATTAGCTTGCTGAGAAAAGGTGAAGTAGACATCACAGTTATAGAATTACTTCTGTCAGGAGTCGAACATTATCAATCGGGTATTAACATAACAGAAGGTATATATGATACTAGTGATATAATGGTATAATGTATGAGAACGGAACTCACATTTGTATGTGTATGTGTCATTTTACAGGGCTGCACAAGGAGAAATGTTCTCAAACCATGAAAAGAAGATATTGAGAGAGAGATCCATGTGTAGACAATGCTGGGACAGTGGTTGGTCAGTTTGTTATTTTATCCCATCCCCCCATTCCCTTGGATCATCTCCTTGACTTCTTGGCCACTCCCTGAGGAGCATGGAAGGATCTACTGGTTGTGGCCCATTTGGTAATCATCATCCTGGCAATCTTATCCCGTCTGGTCCAATATTAAATTCTTAGATCTGTTTGTCGAGGTTTCTCTCATCCCTGATCAACCTGAACCTCCTGGCGTTTGTCCTACATGTTACCTTGGCCCTGGTTGTTCTCTCCTCCCAGCCCCCGGTCTCCTGGGTCCTGTATGAGTGTCTGGGTCCTCCTGATGCTGACCATCATGCCCTGGCCCGGTGATATGAAGGACATCCTGGTTGTGGTCCTTTTGCTCCATGTCCTGTTGCTCCTGGTCCTCCTACTTTTGTTTATTTTGTCCTGGTCCTCCTGTTTATTTTGGCACAGGTCTAATGGGCACAAGTCCTCCTGGACATGGTCCTCTTTCTTCTCCTGATTCTTGATCTTCTCATCTACCCTAGTACTCTGTTACCTAAACCCCTGGCCTAACAGAACCTTGTCTTCCTAGGCCAGGTCATCCCAATCCTGGATCATCTGATGATCCTGGTGCCATACTCCTCATTTTAGTTCTTCTTGTACTCCTGGTTCTGACCTGTTTCTGGTTCTTCTGGTCTTGGTACTCTTTGAGCCAATCCTCTTTATCATCTCAACCCTATTTTTTGTGGGTTTGGTCCTCCTGTGAGTCTTCTTCCAGACTCTGTTTCCTTTGTGCTGGTCACCCTCCAGACCTTGTTCCTCCAGTTCCTGTTGCTCTTGTGCTGGTCATCTTGATGTGCAGCTACCAAAAGTAGATGATCTTGGTCAAAGCCCTTGTGATCTCATTTAAAGATTTTGTAGTAATGATCATGTGTTCACCTGGCTTTTGGCCTCCAGGAACCTTCCCCAGATATTGCTTCTCCTGGGTCTCTTGGCCCTAGGCCTTCATGCCATAGTCCTTCTGGTGAGAGCTCCCACTTTTGTGCCCCCTTGATCCTGTGGTCTAGCCCAGACATCACTTGTAGTTGTACTCCCGGTGATTGCCCTACATATTCTCCACAGTTGGTCCTCCTGCTTCAAGGTGTTCTGTTCTCCCTGTCCTTGTACACCTGACACTGGGTCTCATGGCCCTTTTAGTTCTGTACCTCTTTGTCCTAGTCCTCCTGCTCTCATTCCCTTTAGCCTTGGTCCCATTCTGCAACATGTTCCGGATCGTCCTGTCATTGCACGTCCTGGACCAGACCATTCTGCTTCTAGTCATCTGTCTCACCCAGTGTAATTAGGGTCAAATGCACTGGGAGGAAATCTGTCTACTTTTGTTTCATCTGACATAACATCACAAATATGTAATTGGCACCTTTGAGAGGAGAGACTGGAGGGTTTGAAAGACAGGGAGATAAAAGTTACCAAACATCTCAAAGTTTAGACTGCTTACATAATCACAAAGCAGAGTTGGTGTATTATCGCTTGGAGCATTTGCTCCTTTTGCTTTGTTTGTTTTCTCATTTAGCTGCTGCCCTTTTCGTGCATTTTTGAGAATGCTGGAAAGGCTCCTGGTAATGTTTGGTATTTTTCAACAGCTTGGTTCCTTTGGAAACTGGTAAGAGGTATTCTAATTGTCTAATTGCTCTCCCAGTAAATGTCACTGTCTGTTAGTAATTCATAATATCTACTTTAGTACAGAGATGTGTATACCATTGTGCTGATGTCTATCCCCATGTACCATACCAGCAAAAGAGAGCATTGTCTTTCTCTCTCCCTCTCCTTCCTAACCCACTTTTTTCCCCGTGTTTTTCTACCAGTGGTAGCTTCCTTTTCTATCAGCTTAGTGACTTGGGAAGAGTGAGGCTGCACAGATTGGCATCTTGAAAACCAAACATCCTGGTCCTGCTCTAGGTTCTTCTGTCCTTGGCATCCTAGGTTTGGTACCCACTGTTCCTTGCAACCCTCTTCTGGCCCTCCTGGTCTTGGTCCTTCTGGTTATTTTGGGACTAGGTTAACTGGTATGAGTCCTTTTGGCTCTTGTCCTTTTTCTTCCCCTGATTACTTTGGTCCTGGCCTTCTTGGCATGGTCCTCCTGAACCTAACCCTCTCTGCCCTGGGAACATTGGTCATCCTGGCCCATGTTTTTCACTGGTACTTCTGATACAATTACACCCCAGGCTGATACTTTTGGTACTCCTGTTTCTGAGCTAGTTCGGATTATTCTGGTCTTGATTTTCTCTGTGCAAGTTTGTCTTCCTATCTGATTCTTATTCCAGTTTTTTCTGAGCTTGGTCCAGGGATTGGTCATTATGTTAATCTTGGTCCTGGTCCTCCTCACATTGGTCATTGTGATCCTGGTCCCCCCAGACCAAGGTACACCCTATGACACCCCTTCTGATCAAAGTTCTCCTGTACCTCTCTTACTGATTTTTCTGGCTCATTTACCTCAGAGCCTTCCAGCACCACATGCTTTGATGGTTCATAATCTCCTGGTTTAGACCATGCCTTACTTGCCCATATGGTCCCCTGATTCTAACCCTAACACCTCTTACCATTGTCCTCCTGTTGCATGCCTTCTGTGTCATTCTGGCCCTGGATCTACTTGGTCTGGTCCCCCATGGTCTACATACCATTACCCTCCTCATCTTTGTACCTATAATCATAGTTCTCGTGGTCATAGTTCTACTGTTTGCAGATATACTAATTCTGTTCGTCTTTGTAGTCCTCCTGATCTAGTAACAATTGTTGCTATCCCCTGCTCCACTTAGTAAGGGTTCTACAGATCCTCTTGGTTCTTCTGACCCTAGACCAGATTATTCTGGTGCTCAACATCTCTGATATCCTGTTCTTGGTCCATGATCTATTAGCCTGATCATCTTTTGATTGGTTCCCTTACCTACTGGTCAGTACTCATATTCTGGTTCTCCTGGTCCTGGTTCTCTTGGTTTTAGTATCCCGGTCCTTATCAAAGACACATGGTGTACTTGCCATTGTCTTTCTGTTTCTGGTATTCTTTTCCTTCTGCCCTCTTGGCCGTAATACTATCAGTACTTGTCCCCTTGACTTGGTACTCTAACATTAGTTCTCCTTCTCATCCTATTCTTAGTCCTGCTTCTTCTTGCTCTGGTCTTCCTTGGCATAGATAGTAGTAGTAGTAGTAAAAGTATAGGTTTATTAGAAACATAGTTCATTAAACTATTCCATAGATAGACATAACCATAGGCTTATGATATAGCATTATGTCATTAACTTAAAATTCACATAAGTTAAAACAACAATACTAAAATATCAATTATTAAAATCACTTAGTATGTTAATTCCACCTACTTTACTTCTCAGTAACTTGTAGGAATTTCCCAACTGCAATTATTACATCCAATGTACACATAGCACATAAAAACCTTAGAGCTACATTACATGTTTTAGTCATATTTAATTAAAATAGGCTTTAAAAATCATGCTTTTTTTCCAACATAAAACCTGCAATACCATAAAATGTGTGCACTAATACATTTTATATTTGAACCAGAGTTACAGAATCCACCAACTCTAAAACTCACATTAGTTTCATACTGATATAGTAAAGGGTTAATACCCAGCCTGCACCTCAATCTAGCATATTGCAAGCCAAGATCTGGTATAGTTACTGGGATTCTCTTGAATGCAGATATTCTTATCCTCTTGGTCTTACCTTGTTATGCTGCTTTTGGCTCTGTTCCTATGTGTCCTCTTTCTCCTGGACCTAGCATTGCAGGAACTGACTCTTCTTATTTTGGTCCTTCAGGTGCTATGTCTTCTATATATTCAGGTATTTTTTTTGTGAACATATTTTATTGTGATTTTCAATCAGTCAATAGGCAGGTATATAAAACATCATACAAAATTACATGTAACAATTCAATTGGCCTATGTCTACGCAATATCTGACCTTTAGGGCCCTACACAAGGAGTCCCGGAATCACTACCAATCCCCTAACATCCATCCCGTTGCCCGCCCCTATTCCCCCTCCCCCCAGGTGAGCGTAATGAGGTACTGTAATTCTCTTGGTGGAGCTGGGTGTGCCATGACTAGGTGTGGCCTTATTCTTAAAACTAACGATAATGTACCACTCCTTTATCTTCCTTGTCATTCCCAATGTCCGGGTCCCGGGGGGGGGGGGGGTCGCCAGTACTCAGAACTTTACTATGTCTTTATTGCCCCCTGGCCAATGAGTTGGTCAGGGGGTTGACCCAATCTGGGGTTCGGCTCCAAGAGTTTCAAGCACCATATCCCAGCCCTCTGCCACTTCGGGGGGTGTGATTCCTCTCTTGGCCTCCCGATGGAGAATATTCCCCTCACTACTAGCCCATTTAATCAATTCTCTTTTCCACTGGGATGTTTTCGGCCCCCTTGGGTTTTTCCAGGACATCGCAATCTCTCGCTTTGTCAGGGAAAAGGCCAAGTCCTGAAATTTATCAGCAACTTTATGTTTGGCTGAATTTGGAAACCAACCCAATAGACAGTGACCCATTGTGCAAGGGAACTCTCTATCTATGGCCCATACCACGATTTGGTTCACCTCTGCCCAGAATGCCCCCAGCTTGGGACAGTCCCAGAACATATGTTTAAATTCCACCCCTACCGAGCCACACCGTGGGCAGCTCTCGCTCTCTTTCCCGAAGTATTTATTAATCCGTGCAGGTGTTAGGTATGCCTGATGGAGCACATAGACGTTTATAAGCTTGAATCTGGCATTGCATATCATTTTAGGGAGACCCCTCAGAATGTGCCCCCATTCTTCCTCGGTAATATCAGTGTCCAGATCTTTCTCCCAGGCCAGTCACATCATACTATAAAGGGTTAAGACTGCTTTGTGCTTGCCGGTTGAGGACGCCAGATATGAACATTTCTCCTGCATAGGAGGTTCTCCGCCCTCCTACGGATACTGGCCGCTAGTGAACCGTGTAACAAAAAGTGCCCCCCTGGTAGCCCAAACTCCGCCCTGAGAGCCTCAAAGGGCATAAATGTTTATTCCTTAAATAATGCTCCCACCGTTAGAATCCCAGCCTCCACCCAGATCTGGAGTTCATTCCAGGTACCACGATGTGGCAAAGCCCGCAATGACAAAAGAGGGAGTTCTGGTGAGTAGGGGGCCCCTATTTTTGATTTTGCTCAGGAATGCTTTCCAACACTGAGTCAGGATTTTTAGTTCAGGAGAGTCTCGTTTCCCATCTCTGACAGTTCTCAGTAGTACTTCGAACAGCCTGGGCCCCGGCGGGGTGAATGCCTTTACCCTCGTCCCTGGTTCTACTCTGCTTGTTATCCATTGTGCTAGCCACTGGAGTTGCGCGGCCAGGTAGTAAGTTTCGAACTCCGTCTGTGGATTGTCTTTAGAGTTTGGTCAAGGCTACTCTCCTCCGCCCCTCACACCATATGAATGTCACCACCATCATTTCTAACTCTTTAAAAGTGGCCCTGGGTATCCATATTGGGAGTACTGTAAAGTGATATAATAGTCGTGGAAGCATGATCATTTTAAGGATCGCTATTCTCCCTGCTACAGATAGTGACAAGGTTTGCCAAAAGGACATACAGGACCTTATGGAGCGTATGGAACTACCTCGGGAGACTCTCAGAGGGAACAAACCGGTTTTATCCCAGTTCACTTTCAGGCCGGATTGTCCCCCAAACTGAGACAGCATCTGCTGCACTCGGGGCAAATCCCTATGGACATCCTCCAGAAATATCAATAGATCATCTGCGTACAGGGCTAACCGATGTCTCTCGCCTCCTGCTAAAATTCCCGGCCCACCCTCCCCCGCCCTTGCCACGGCTACCAGAGGTTCCATTGCCAAGGCAAATAACAGCGGCGACAGGGGGCATCCCTGCCTGGTATCCCGCTCAACCATGTAGCTTCTGGATATTGTCCACCCTGTGCGTACTCTAGCTGTGGGTTTGGTCTACAAGAGTCTCACCCAGGAGATATATTCAGGTCCTAGTTTAAGCCGGGACATCACAGTGTAAAGGAACTCCCATTCCAAGCTGTCAAAGGCTTTTTCTATATCTACCGCTAGGACTCCAGAGGGTGTGGCCGCAGAGGTCTGGTCTCTCATGACTGCCAGCAATCTACGAATATTGCCCGCTGTGTTTCGCCCGGGAATAAATCCTGCCTGATCTGGGTGTATTAGTGTTGTCATATATGGAAGGAGTATAGTAGCTAAAATCTTACTGAGGATTTTATAGTCAAGGTTCAACATGGATAATGGTTTATAGGCCCCAGTTTCCATTGGGTTTTTACTGTTTTTTAGGAGGGGAATTATGACCGCTTCTCGCGCTGTTGCAGGCAACTCCCCCTGCTCTTTAGCAATCCTATATAAATTTGCCAATCTTGGTGTGAGTATGTCTATGTAAGTGGCATAAAATTCAATAGGTAGCCCATCTGTCCCCGGGGTTTTTCCTCTAGCCAGGCCTCTTATGGCTCCCTTAATTTCTGGCTGCATAATGGCCCCTCCCAACAGTTCTGTAAACTCAGGTGAGAGCGAACCAAGTTGTAGCTCGGATAAGTAATTCTCAGTGGCTTCCCTGACATAATTGAGTTTACTTTTATACAGTTGTTCATAGTAGGTCGTGAACTGCAAGTTAATTTGCTCCTGTCCATATATATGACCCCCTTGCTCTGTAACTAAGTCCAATATAGCTGGGGTCCTATGAGACTGTGATACAACTCATACCAGTATTCAGCCCGCTTTGTGTCTCTTTCTGTGCACTCGTGTAAGGTAGTTTCTGTAATCAAAGCACCGGAAACGCTCTATACAATCTGCTACTACTGCTCTCAGCTCTAGAATGGAATTTTGTAGGTGCGGGTTTCCGGGTCTATTTCTCTCGGCCTCTTTTAGTTTATCTTCTGCCCGCTCAGTATCCCTGAGAAGAGTCTTGCGCACTCCCACTGCTCCCGCTATGCACCTCCCCCTCAACACCACCTTAAAGGCATCCCATTCATTCAGGGGGTTATTAGTGGATGCTTCATTATCCTCAAAAAACTGAGTGATATGCTGCCGTAGCTCCCCCTGGAAGAGTGCATCTTCCAATGTTTCTGGTTTGAGTTTCCAGGTGGGGATGCCGGGGGGGAGTCCCACCTTAATGACAACAAGAGGGGGTTGTGATCAGAGAGTGTGCGGGCCAAATATTCTGCGTTGTGTACATGTGGGTAGACATCCGGTGTGCAGAAGAACGCATCTAGTCTGACATGTGACTCATGCAAGTGGGAAAATAAGAAGTCTCTTTCGTCTGGGTGTAATCTACGCCAGGCATCATTCAGCCCCCAATTCTTTTGCCAGGTCGAAAATTGTTGTGATACTCTCATCAAAGGGGAATCATTTAGTGGCGGGTGTGAACGGCCCATAGTGGGGTCCCCCACACAGTTAAAGTCGCCCCCCAACACCAAGGAGGATTGTAGATACGGGGCTAATAGGCCTGATATGCGTGTAAAAAATTCACCCTGGTCCGTGTTGGGTGCATACACATTAATCAATGCAAGCTCTCTGCCCTCCAATCGCCCCCGAACCACCACAAAGTGGCCCTCTGGTTCTATGAGGCTATCCAGCATCTGGAAAGGGACCCCGGCCCTAATCCATATTAATGTTCCCCTCGCATAAGCTGAGTATGAAGTGTAATACGCCTGGCCTCTCCATCGCTTTTGGAGCGCTTTCCCTTCTGCTTGAGTTAGGTGTGTTTCTTGGAGCATTGCTACCTGAATTCCTGTTGTAAGTAAGAAAAGATCTTATATCTCTTGGCCATCGAGTGCATGCCCCTTATGTTCCACGTGAGGTACTTGTATGAGTCTAATACTGCCATTCCAGAGTTTTTCCACCCTGACTGGATACGACTGGATACTGTCTGTGCCATCAATCATTTCACATATCTAAGTAGGGGGTGCTCCTAGATCGAGCAAGAAGTGTATCGCCACACCATCCCCCAATCTCGGGTTGAGAAGTTCTCAGGGGTTTTGTAGACCCTGTCCTCCTGCAAATGCAGCAGTTCTCTGCCGCTGGGTCAGTCAGAGTTTTCGGTGCAGTCCGTTACGGTCGCGGCAGTCGCACTGGTGTTCCATATTCAATCTCATTTTTTCCATGTGTGAGTCTGGCAATGAGCCCCTAAGATGATACAGTCTGAAGTGCCCAATGTCACGTCATGTTGCCCTTGACTTAGGTTCTTGTGGTCCTCCAGGTTCTGTTCTTCCTGGTCATGGTCTTTTTGGTGTTAGTGCTCCTGGCACTTGTCCACTGTGTCTGTATGCTTGTGGCTCGGATTCTCTTAGTGCCTGTGGATCTATTGATCCTGGTCCACTTAATGCTAGTTGTTTTGGTCTTTGAATTGTTGAAATGCTAGGGCATTTCCCATGTCCTTTTTCTCCTTGGTCCCGATCCTTCTCATTCATCTGGTAATCATCCACCCATTCTAGATTAATTTGGTCTTAATCACCCTGGTCCTGATTAACATTCCTCTCTGCCTTTCCTAGTTACTACTAACCTTCCTAGGGCTATTATTTGTGGTCCTGCTTGCCTTATTCCTTTAGCTCTTGTTCTTGTAAATCATTGTGAACTTGGCCTCTCTCAAGTACTCTTGAGCTTGAATCTTCTATCCCACGTCCTCCTGCTTCTGATCCTCTCAGTCTGGGTACCCCTGGTCCTTCTATCCAGTAATCTTGGCCTCGGAGTGCCAGTCCTCCTGGCCTGGTACCACAAGTCCTAGATGGTCATTTAAAGTTTGTTGGAGCCCTATGGGACTGCCCATTTATTGTCTGGCAATTGGTGGGGCCTGCAGCAACTCGTGTGCTGCGTAGGGTGCTGTACGCCAAACTACTACCCCTTAAGTGGCTGTCGTATTTCCAGCAAATACAGTCTGTGATGGATCTGTCATAGTGGCTTGAAAGGGGCTGTACCACAGCTGGTGACCTGTACCTCAATTACCCTTTCCTTATGATGGGGAAGGCACAGGAGATGTTACAGCTACAGTAGGCCAGTTTTTACAATATGCTAAGATGTCCCATATGGCCTGGGAGGTCTGGGCAAATTTTCCTGCGGATCTGGCAGAGTCTCAGACGCTGTAGATCCTGCTGGATCTGGGTTCTACAAAGGGTCTGCTATCCCACATTTATAGAGCTCTGAAACGAGATCGTAAGATGGATATGACAGAGGTCTGAGACGGATGGACAGGCAGCTTCTCTGAACCACTTACGGAGGGCAAATGGAAGCAAGCCTGTACTCAGATCAGGGAGGTCGCTAGTAATACACGGCTCACATTTCCCCAGTTTTATTATTTGCATCTAACCTATTTAACAGCTCCAAGGTTGCATAGGTTTAACACGTCAAGGCCTGCCATGTGCCCCAGATGCAGGGTGGAGCTGGCGACGTTCCTGCATATGATGTGGAGTGTGGTAGGCTACTGAGGTCCTGGCAGGGTGTGCTGAGGGCTCTGTGAGGAGTAACGTGTCCGTTGGATGCCTCGGTCAGGCACTGCCTGCTTGGTGTTCTCCCTAAAACACAGGTTTGCCCTATTGGGATTGGATCTGGGAAGCGGCACATTGCAATCCTCTGGCCGCAGCCCAGGCCGGCCACTGTCCAAAAATCGTTGACAGACATGCATAAGTTGGAGGATGGCGGAGGAGGAGTGGTTGAGATTAGTAGGCACAGATGAGAATGCAGAGAGGGATCAGGAGATTAGGGGGTGTACTGGAAAATTTAGAGGCCAAAGATCTGCTGAATGATGACTCTCCACAGGCCACCCAGGATCCAGAGCTGGGGGAGGCCATGGCAAATGCGTAAAGGTTGAATCCCAGAATGGATGTGAGTGTACATGTATGTGTGTGAGGGCCTGGATGGTTAGGCAAGCAGTCTGGGGGGTGGGATTCCACATTTACCCCTCCCCCTGTACCTCCCTTTAGCCCCCCTTGCTTCCCACACCTTCCTGGTGTGGGTGAGGAGCCAGGGTGAAGCAATGCTGCTACAGATGTCCGCTACTGCTGCTGAGTGCCGTAGAAGTTATTTAGTCACATGACATATATTTTGAGTTGTAATGTAAGTCATATATGCCAAGAGTGTAGGCTGGCTTGTTGCTAAGTTGAGTGCTGATTGGGACATGGGTAGGCATGTGACAGTCACAATGAGGGAGTGAGTACTGATTATTCAACCCTGAAGTATATGAGACTGCTAATTTCAAATTTTGATGGGGGAGACTGTTGAACTGTAAGGATGTCTGTATCACAGACATCTGTGCTACACAGATCTGTTAAGTGTTATATTATTCTCAATAAAGACATGTTTAAAAAATGTTTGTTGGAGTGGGTGAACCATCATAAATTAGAAGTCCACGCACTTTGCCAAACTCACTGCTACTGCTCTGCTTTAGAGGGGGCAATAGCCTGGTCACCCATTCACTACTGGCATCAAGGACATATTGTCATTCACTCCTCCCAATTTAAGTTGAGGTGACCATTATTAACGTGTACTCTGGGTAAGGACATTAAACAGTGATCGCAATGTGTATGTCATGGCCATTGTTTATTTTTGTATTTCAAAAATTCCTGCTTTAGGAAAGTGTTTTTTTGCCACAGCTATTACACCATCAGAGGCTGTTGTGAAAGCAATGAGATCCCTGCAAGGGATATGTGGCTCAAACTAAATGGTTCCATAGGTTTTTAATAAAAATAAAACATAACATATAGAACCCTTAAGTCCAACTAGCATTTAATGCAAAGTAGCAAACAGGAAAGCAAAATGAGTAGAGACAATTGTCATTTCAACTGGCCAGGACTCTTGCTAGAAGAAGATCAGTTGGAGCATTATGCTAAAATATATACACTTAAAAAACCAAAGGTTACAGGGATGTTATAGTTACGCTGACATTTTAAACGGGCAAACCCATAGAAATTAACCTTTTATAGTTAGAGTTATCTCAAGTAACTATAACTCGTGCCCCACCATGCACAGTTTTTTCATCAAACATTTTGCTGCAAATATTCGTTGATATTATCAATGAAGTTATCAAAGGTGTCATAAGTGCCATAACTTGTGGGGTAAGTAGCATTGCATGGTGAGGGCACGAGTTATAGTTACCTTAGGGCATGAGTTATAGTTACTTGAGATAAGTCAAACAGGTGAATTTCTATGGTTTTGTACATTTAAAATATGAGCATTACTATAACGTCCCTGTAACCTTTGGTTCTTAAGTGAATTTCTATGTTTTTTAAAATTCTATTTCCTAACTATAAAGCCCCGTAACCATTTGTTTTTTCAGTGAATTTGTATGTTTTTTTTTAATGTAAAGTAGTTTTCATTACTATACATTAATCTAACCACCGCCGCACACTGCCTTCAGCAATGCACAGTGGTGGTTGGCAGGCCAAGCCCTGACACCAACCCTTATAAACACCCAACCCCGCACTTGGCAAGCTCTTCTGCCCTTCAGCAGCCCAACCCCGCACTGTGTGGCAATGCGACCCCCCTCCCCAGCCCAATCTAGGCCTGGGGACCCCACCCCCGTTGCCCAGGCTAAATATTAAAATATTAGTTTTTTGGGGAGAGGGTCGCGTGGTCCCCTCTCCAGGCAGATCTCGGCCCCAGTGACCCCAAGGCGCAACCTACATTTTTTGTTTTGGGAGAGGCGAGTGTGTGAGTGCCACTGTATCTGTGAGTGGGTGCATGAGTATGTCAGTGGGTCTCTGAGTGGGTATACAAGTGCTTGTCAGGGTCTGTGAGTGGTTGTCAGAGTGGGTCTGACAGTGTGTGTATCAGTGTGTGAATATATATCTTTTTTTTTTTTTAGCATCAGTGCTCGTGAGTCTGTCGTGACATTACAAGGGGGGACCCGCTGAGTGCCGCAATGGAGTCACAACTCCATGCTTGTGGCCCAAAAAAAAGGTTCTTTACATTTTATAAGTAATAAAGTGTCCCTCTGACACCCGTGAACAATCCCCATGGGGTCAGAGTACCTCTACCCTGACCCCTTCTATTGTTTTTTCACTCAAATTCCATCCCCCGGGACTGTTGTCTGGTTCATAAAATGGTGGCTGCAATTTTCTGCCCAGGTTGTGGCCAGCCAATCACACTGCAGCTTCTGTCATGCGGAGTTGCGATGCTCCCTGTAGGAGTGGCGACGGATCCGCGTCTCTATATATACAAATTTGTTTTCTACTTAATTACAAGAATACAACTGAACAGATTTACACCAAATTACAAAATGGTCGCTTTCTGGACCAGAACCTAGCTTTCTGCCAAATTTGGTCTACTTCTGTCTAGTGGTTCCAGGGCTCTTGCGGTTCAAAATCCCTATGGAAAAATTAATTGGGAAAGCGTTTTGGGACCCTCTCCCTTTTTATTGGCCCCTGTTTGACGAATCACCCCGAAACTTTTCAGACAGCAGTTGATGTAAGTGTCGCATTTTTCTAGAAACTTTTGACAAGATTCGTCAGTTGGTGCAAAAGATATTTGCAAGTAAAAAAACACTTTTTCTATAGAAACGAGTTCCTAACTATAACCACCTAAGGATGCCCACCACTAGGTTATATATATATATATTTATATATATATATATGTATATATCATTTTTTTCTCACTAGAAAGCAAAGGTTACGGGGACACAGGGATGTTATAGTTAGGTTCAGCAGAAAAACATTCAGCTTTTATATTTTGAGTTATTTCAACCTATGAATAATTGTTTTTGTAAAGTGCGACTTATCACCCCGGAGGTTTCCAGGTGCTCAGGGTTGGCGCTCTGTGTCAGAGCTTCTACTCTAAGAACCATGTGAAGTTGAGGATGGTGGGAAAGGTGGGAATGTGTTGGGGGTGGTTGTTCAAGGTCTTGGCAGTGAGGTAGGAGAATAAGGGCCCTCCTTATGGGCTGCATTGGACTCTCAGGAGATGCATTAGGGCAAGAGTTGTTGAACAGAGCTCCCTGGTTGGCTGGTAGAAGCAGAGTCTGCAGTTAATTAGCATAGGTCCGATGTTGTGGAGGGCTTTATATGGAATGGTGAGAGCCTTGAATTTGCACCTCTTGCGCACAGGTAGCCAGTGTAGACCTCTGAGGTGGGGGTGATGTGGGTCCTTCTGAGGTGGTCTAGGATGAGTCTCGCTGCTGCATTCCGGATGGTCTGGAGGCGGTAGAGGAGCTGGGCGGGGAGTCCGACGTAGAGGGAGTTTCGGTAGTCTAGTCTGCTGGTGATGATGGCTTGGATGACCATCTTTCTGGTTTCGCTGGGGATCCATTTGAAAATCTTTCGGAGCATGCAGAGGTTGTGGAAGCTGGAGGAGGCCACTGCGTTTATCTGCTGTTTGAAGGTGAGTTTGCTGTTGATTATGCCGAGGTTGCAGGCGTGGTCAGCCTAGGTCGTGGGTTGTCCAAGCGTGGAGTGCCACCAGGAGTAGTCCCAAGGGAAGTGGTTGCTCCCAAAACTGATCATCTCCATTTTGCCCAAGTTCAGTTTCAAGCAATTGAATTTTACCCAATCGGCTACGTGTGTCATGGTGTTGCTGAAGTTATCTCTTGGGGTGGTGTGGTCTTCAGAAAGGGAGAGAAAGTGCGTAAGAGATGATGTTGAGTCCATGGGAACGAACAATCTCGGCCAGCTGAATCTACAATACTGCAGTCTATAACAGTAGTCTTTACAACTGTCTCCTCCACTTTGCAATACAAAACTCCACATAACAACTCTCCACTTTCAACTCTGGACTCTCCTATTTGAAACACACTTTTGTTACAAATAAAATAAAAAAAGATTGGAATTCAATGAAAAAACAAAGGTTAAAGTGTAGTTATAGCTAGGAAAATGTATTTTTCCCTATACAAACCAAGTTTGAACTACACAAGCTTTAAAACGTCAAAGGTTATAGTTATAACTTTCATTTACATTTTATCCACCAAATCAAATTATTATAAGTAGCGGACCTCATTGCACACTCTTTTCAGCTCATTAACCAGACATTAACATTAACTAGCAATTGGGTCCTTGTCAGATCCCCTTTGAGAGGGCCACCGAACAAACAGGGGTTACTGAGCCCAACTGTGGGTGTTGAGACCTTTTACTCCTGATGTCCCTTGGCCCGGCCTACTATGGATCCTGAACAACTGGGCCAAGTAGCCCTTTGTGACTTGACCCCAAGGCTCCCTTGGGGGGATAAAAGAAGGATTTTATTTTACAGATAACAACACACAGGGAAATACAACATTTACAGACAACTACACAGTCCTCCTGAGGCCAGGGCTCTAGTGATTCACTGGCTGTTCCCTGTGTCTCACTTCCTCCTTGTTCTAGCAATCGTGGTTATTCCTTATTCTCACTAGGCAACATTCCGAGTAAGCCTCACTAGTAATCCGAGTCTCAAGTTTCCACCCTTTCTCTGTAACAATGTCAAAAGTGTTCCAGGGCTGCAACACTATCTAGCAAGCAAGTTCCCTTGGGGCTAGCTGGCCTGAATTCAGTGGTACCTACACCTTCAGGTTTCCAGCATCTGGAGTTGCTTAGCATACCCCCCTCTGCCGACATGCTCAGAAGGGGCTGCACATATGTTTGTCTTGAGGCATGGCAGTAAATGGACCTGTGTGCACTTCAAAGCCCCTCTGTGAAGTTACCCCCACTTCAGAGGCACCACTGGGTATAAGAACTGGACTTCTGGCCCTACCAAATCAGTATACTTCTGGACCCGTGGATACTCTGGCAGGAAGAAGGAATGTCATGCTGCTACAAGGACTGCTACTCTGCTGGACTGCTGACCTGGAAGGACTGCTTTCTTTCCTGGGCTGACCTGCCTACTGCTGCCCACCTTGCCTG
Source organism: Pleurodeles waltl (assembly GCF_031143425.1). NCBI lineage: Eukaryota > Metazoa > Chordata > Amphibia > Caudata > Salamandridae > Pleurodeles > Pleurodeles waltl. The sequence continues at coordinate 1,387,266,500 of NC_090440.1, read as the reverse complement.
GGTGAGGAGTACTGGCCCCCTATCATCCCCAGTACCAAAGTGACTCCAAGAGCTTACTGGCTTGCCTTCTGTTCTGAAGTATCAGGTACATCAAAGACTTCATTCAACTCTGCTACAGCTTCTGGACTCTGCCAATTGTGAGTCCTACCATACCAAGTGGAGCAGGGCTGTTGGAAGTGGGTTCTGCAGCTGTCCTCTACAGAAATCCATGCGTTGTTGTCACTATGCCAATCAAAACTGCTGCATCGCTCCTCGATGCTGATGTAACACCACTGCTACTGAGGACGAGGACATTGCAGCATGAACTGCAACCTAGTAATCAACGCATCTCCCTTGGCCCCGACACATTGCCTTCACATCGCTAGCTACACAGCTCGAAGACCCATCGCCTTCACTAAAGGGCACTTCGAAGGACATCACGCCAACAACTGCAAGGCTCGATAATGGCGCATCTCAGACTGCACAGATTGGAACCGACACATCACTTTTGCATCGTCTCCACCGCTCCTCTCATCGGATCTTCAACGTCGCCACAACCCTCCACACAAGGTACTGTTTCAGCGGCACAAGGTTGATCACCTGTGGTTAACCCGTGCTCCATCGCAGTGAGCCTGAAATGTTGGATTTGCCCCAGTCTAGCGTGACCAGATAGCCCTGGTTGGCGCTGTAAGTTTCTAAGCACTACAAATGCGGATATTCATCAAAACTTCATACCCCGACCTCTATTTATTGGATCGTTGTCATTTTGGTCTTATTTTGCTCATTGAATTAAGATCTATTTTTCTAACATGATGTGAAAATATTTGTGTGGTACTTTCTGTGTTTTTACAGTTTTAAGTGTTGCACAAATACTTCACACATTGCCTCCAAAGTTAAGCCTGCCTGGTCTGTGCCAAGCTACCAAAGGGTGAGCACAGGATAATTTATGGTGTGTAACTGACTTAACCTGACTAGGATTGTGGTACCTACTTGGACAGGGTGTATACACCTGCCAAATTGAGTTAACAGTATGCCTGGTAGTGGTGCAGTACATGAAGTATGTAGTGCTGTGCAGTGTGTGCATGTTAAATGCATGTACTGGGTGTATTTGTGCCCTTGAGTGGTACAGTACATGAAGGATATAGTGCTGTGCAGTGTATGTACATTAAATGCATATGCTGGTAGTTTGTGTACCTATGAATAGTACAATACATGGCAGACTGTGGGTTCCATTTTGAGAGACCCAGGGCAGCACAGAGAATCACGATGAGAGGCGGTAGAGAAATTCCCCCAGACACATTTGTGGCTTGCTGCATTCCTGTAAGCTGGGTGGGACACACTGCAGAAGGAAGAGCTAGGCATCTCCCATACACTTCAAAGTGTGCTATTCAGATAGAGGTCACAAGGAAGGGGCATGAGCACATCTCAAGAAGGAGATGGGGCTGATTGAGAATCATAAAGGGTGAGGCTGGGGCCCTGGGATTTTGATACACAGATCACTCGGGCTGACATCCAGATTTGAACTCTTGTCACTCCCTCGGACTGTGTTGTGGGGTTATCAGCTTTTGAGTCACTTCAGCTGTGACAGACTGCTTTCAAGAGGAAGAGAGGGCAGAGGAGTGGGCAGTTCAAAAGGAAGAAGACCGCCAAAATAAACTTTGTAGGCTCATACCCCAAATCACATTTAGTGTCTGTAATAGACCATATGAAGGAGAGCTTGAGACCCCACAAATTGTCAACTATTAAGCATCCAGCTGGCCATATGAGGAGGAAAAGCTCTGCAACACAAATACCTGTGACCAGGACTGGGGGCCAATGCCTGCTACCTTCCCTGCTGGGTGAGGGGGCATCACACAGGGAATCCAAGACTTCTTACCCTGGAGCCTAGAGCAATAGTGCCTGCCTGCCTGCCAAAACCATTGTGTTCTTTGAAGAAGAGGAGAGCATTGTAGGGAGCGAGATGCTGTGAGGGAACCCTATTGAGAGGATTTCTAGAGTGAGGTGTGAGGAAACGGCTGCAGAACCAATTGGGTTGTTGCAGGGCTTAATTTGTTAATAAAAATGTGCAGGTGCCCAAAGCTCTTCTCTGAAACTAACAGCTGCTGAAATTAAATGTGTGAAGATGGAATTCTGAGGCAGCATAATCCTGAAGCCATCTCAGACCTCTCCAATCCCTGTACAGCCACTCCCTGCCATTTCAGCTCACTCTTGCAGCTTTCTGCTTTCTCCCTGTGTGAGGCATTTTCATTTTTTCTTCCTCTGTCTTTCCCATATGAGTCTTTTAGTCGCAGTAAAAGCTTGAGGCAGAAAAATAAGCACCGACCCTCAAAAAAAGTGCTGGTGCGCTGCACCAGAAACAACAAGCACAGATAAAGCACTGAGATGTTGCCCTCATGCAGGACAAAGTTGGCAACCACTCTATGCAAGAGGAGGGCCGCCATAAAGTAAGTTGTGGATATCGCTGTCCCAGGTGGGCTGGAGCCAGGGTGCAGTGAGGGTATGATAGGAGGAGCTGCGGTGGACAGATTGTTGTGTGGAGAGAATCATAGCCCTTGCATCTGCTGTGTGGATCAAGTCTGTGCCCCTATGCCCGAGAAGGTCACCAAAACTGGCAAAACTTGTGAGTTGACCAAGAGCATCGCCGGAGGTGTGAGTCCCCTATGGGAACCCATACGCACTTACACCGGAATGAGGGGTCAGCATCAGGAGCTTCACACCATCTTCAACACACGCTGGGAAGGACCAAAGACTTACCATACAAGGAGGAATTGCAAGGAGCCTCCAGTTGACTTGGATGCATGACCAAGAGTGAGGGACTCAGAAATCGTGAAGCGCACCTGGCGTGGACCACATGCAGCTAACTCACCTGAACTAGTCGCTGCCACTCCAGTGTACTTGGGGGGGGGATTTGCAGCTCTTTGTGTGGGGGACAGGTACAGCCCTATTCAGGTGCAAGTGTCAGCTGCTCCCTCCAATCGTGCCCAGGATGGCCCATCAGCCTGGTGATGGCCCATCAGGATGTGAATGGTCCATCAACCCCACCTCAGCTCCCTTTCTGTGTGACTGTCTAGAGGGAATGCAGAAAGCCCAGCTGTCACCCAACCCAGACGTGTATTGGATACAGGCAGCAGGCACACATGGCTTAAGAGCAGAAAAGTGCCAACTTTCTTAAAGTGGCATTTTTAAAGTTAAAATCATAAAACCAACTTTACCATTAAGGAGGATTTATTATTACAAGTCCATAGGTACCAAACATGACAGTCCTACTCCTTCTCAATCAGGAATTATACTTACTAAACATATTAAGGAATCCCCAGTGATATCCTATGAGAGGGGTAGACCTCACAGTAGTGAAAAACTAATTGGGGGGGGGTTTCACTACCAGGACATGTAAAACTAAAATGTATATGTCCTACCTTTTCCATACACTGCACCCTGCCCTATGGCCTACAGAGGGTTTACTTTAGGGGGTCTTATGTGTAATAAAAGGGAAGTTTAAGGCTTGGTGCTGGGTTTTAAATGCCTAGTCGACGTGGCAGTACATCTGCACATAAAGACTCTGCAGTGGCAGGCCTGAGACATGTTTAAAGGGATACTTAAGTGGCTGGCACACTCCATGATGCGGGACCACTAGTAGAATTTAATTTACAAACCCTGGGCACATATTGTGCACTTTACTAGGGACTCATCGGTAAATTAAATATGCTAATTGGGGATACACCAATGTTACCATGTTTCAGGGGAGTGAGCACGTGCACTTTAGCACTAGTTGGCAGTGGTAAAGTGCCTAAAGCCCTAAGGCCAACACAAATAGATCAGCAAGATGAGGCAAGGCAGGCAAATGTTTGGGGGAAGACCAACCTATGGCTGTCATTTCTAAAACACACTTTCACCCAGCGCATGCATTCAACATGCACACACTGCACAGTACTGAATTATCCCTGTATTCTACCCTTCCTAGGCGCACATACATCCAGCACAGATGCACCACTCATGTGCTGCGCAGCACTCCACATCAAACCCAGGTAGGCCAATGGGGCGAGTTAAGCACACAGCAGCAGAAGTTTGAAATGAGTGAGCCTAAAGCCCTCACTCCAGTGACACAGATTAAAACCAACCTGTTCACTCCTACTGGTCACTACATAGTATGCCTCCATAGTGCATATGCTGCTTAGCTCCTGGTAAAGTCAGTATCCCTTCACCACTATGAGAGTAGCTGTCTGGGTGCCCGTTCCAGTCCAACAAGACTGCATTCCATGAGACAGGTCTATGTCATGGTGCACACACATGATCTATGTTTGTCTATGAGAAACAAATCAGCATTAGCGATCCAGACATCAGTACTCAAGGCATGGGTGCACATTTATTACCATTCAGACTTTTCCACCCAAACAATGCTCCTGGACCTAGCACCTCTGGTCCTCCTCCTCCCTCCTTTTACTGATCCTCTTGGTCCGGTACCCCTTTGTTCATCCTGGTGCATTTACTCTGTGTCTTCTGTGCCTTGGTCTTGGTTCTCTTGTGTCTGATCATCATTTATCCGGTCCTGGTGTTCTTGGCCATGATCCTCTTTGACCCCATGCTGCTGGCTGTCCTGGTCATACTGGTCTTGGTCCTCTATTGAATCCTAGTCATATTCTTGATTCCCTTGACCTGTTGATCTCATCCTTGTTCTCTACAGTTCTCTTTGCCCTGGTCATGTGATATGCGCCCTTATAGCCCTTTTCACCATGGACCTGGAAAAAGTGAAAGTTCTCCAGGTCCTCTCCTTCTGGTCTTTCTAGTCATGCTTCACAAAATCATCCTTGTGTTCATCTTCCTGGTCAGTTTCTTCGGGACCAGTTTCTCTTTGTTCCAGATCTTCTTGGTCTTAGACCTCTTTTTCCTGCCTTTTCTTACTCCCCTGGCCCTCATTCTCCTGGTGGCAATTTTTATTTTTGTCCTTGTCCTGGTCCTCCTTGTCAAGGTCCTCTTGTTGATATCCCTGCTGGCACTTTTCTTATTTTGTTACTAGTCCTTTTGTTCTCCTTGTACTTCTTGTATTTAGAAGTACTGAAATGTTAACATGACTGAACGCCCTATAAAAGACTGCAGTATTTCCTCCAAAATAGTATATAGAGCAGCTATCAGAACCTATCATGATGGGATTAAATCAGCTCAGTCCTCATTCTACAGCACCAGAATAGAGCAATCGGCTAACTCCCAGAAAGAGATCTTTCATATCTTCAAAAAACTCACCCACACACCTCCAGATGAGTCGCCCATAGAGGCTTCTATTGAGCATAGCAATAAGCTGGCAGCTTTTTTCCATGAGAAGGTTACTGATATTTACTCCTCTTATCCGGCTATACCCAACCATGAAGCCAATAGTGATTATCTCGCCAAACTCCAGTCTTCATCGGACTCATTTGTAGCTTTTCAGCCCTTGACAGGAACGCTGGTTACGAATCATCTTCATAACTTTAAATCAGAATCTCCCCTTGATCCTGCACCTCCGACTACTCTTGCGCTGGCTTCCGACACTATTTTCCCGCCCTTGACAAACATTCTCAATCACCTTTTTACCTCAGGATCTCTACCTCAATCCCTTAAACATGCCATCATCAAACCCCTTCTGAAAAAACCTAAACTTGATCCTACTTTGCTCAGCAAATACAGGCCCATTGCTCTTCTTCCAATCCTAGCCAAAATTACGGAAAAGCATGTCAACAATCAGCTGACATGTTTTCTTGAGGATCACGAACATCTATACTCTACTCAAATGGGATTCAGACACCAACACAGCACAAAATCAGCTCTACTAGCAGTCACCAAAACTGGGCGCCAATTGTTAGATCATGGAGGGCACGCAGCCATCATTTTACTTGATCTCAACGCGGCTTTTGACACTGTAGATCACAATATCCTCCTTCATAGGCTTTCCAATATAGGAATAGGAGGCACAGCATTTGCCTGGCTCGCCTCATTCCTGAAAGGCAGAACTTTCCAAGTCCTCGATCACTCTTTTCTGTCTACAACACTCCCCCTTACTTATGGTGTCCCACAGGGCTCCTCTTTGAGCCCCACTCTTATCAATATCTACCTCTCTTCTCTAGCCAAAGTTGTTAAACCCTATGGCCTCTCCGTGGTCACATATGCCGCTGATACACAACTAGTTGTATCTCTTTCCAATGTCAAGGACCCTTCCTTGACGAATCTTTCTGTTTGGCTGAGGTTGCTAAATGGATGACTATGTCTAAACTTAATGACGGATAATCAGAAGTAATGGTTGTGGGCAATGGTGCTCCCTCCAACTTCCTGGCACTATATCCAGAGGTCTTCAGTAACCTTCCGCCCCCACAAGGATCATATAAAGAGCTTAGGCTTCTGGCTAGACTGTCGCCTCACAATGGAGCAGCAATCCGAAAAGATTTCTTCATCCTGCTTTGGCCTCCTAAGAACAAAATCTTTAACCTCCTGCCCCCTCTCGCCAGAAGAATTCTTATCCAGGCCATGATACTCTCACGGCTAGACTAGTGTAACTCCCTTTTTCTCAGCTCCCCTGATTATGTTGTGAAAAAACTGCAGGTTGTTCAAAATGAGGCTGCAAGACTACTTATGACTATACCCAGACATCAATCAGCCAAATCAGCTTTATCTTCCTTCACTGGCCACAAATAAAACAGCGGATTTGCTTCAAGTCCCTATGCATGATACACAAAGCTCTTCATAACAAAGGCCCCAAATTTCTCAGACAATGCATCTCACTCTATGCTCCTATAAGAACCCTGAGATCTTCCACCTCCAAGCTAGTCTACATATCACGATTTAAGAGATCGTCATGGGGAGGTAAATCCTTCTCAGTTAAGGCAGCTCACCTCTGGAACGCCCTACCCCTAGAACTTCGACAAGAACCCTTGGAACTACCGTTCTGGAAAAAACTAAAGACCTTCTTACATTCGACATAACTTTCTTATATTCATCATAGCTCCTCTGTGTTTCCCGCTTCCGGGCTGTTACTTACCTTTTAGCGCTGGGAGGCCTTCGGGTAGCCATGCACTTTACAAATGTTTTAAACTTTAAAATAAAATAAACTATAAACTGAGCCAACCCAAAATCTGCAACAAGCTGCAGATTTGGAATAGGCCGACATGCTAAAAGCCATTCGTGGTACCATTCTGAATGATGCAGCATAGACTTGCATGGTAAACAATATATTTAAAAAACAACAACAAATGACTCCTCAGTGCCGCAAGAGCTGGTAAGAGAAAAGAGGCTTGTTTGTCTCATGTCAACTCTAGAGCAGTGTGCAGAGATCAGCTCCGCCATTTCATATTCTGAACAACAACCGACCAAGAAAGCCAAATCAACAGATCAACTGGATCACCTGGGAATGAATTTTCCGCTCTGTTAGAAAGTCAAAGAAACGTGAAAGAGCTAGAAAAAAAAGTCTCTCTTGTGCAGGTTTAAAAAGAGACATGACTGTGTGAAGGATATGTGTATTACTGTAAACAAACTTAAATGTAGATAGGAAAATCGTTGGGTCATGCCAAAGTTCTTGTACCACACTCCAACAGATTTGAAATTGAGTCTTCCTACGTCCAAACTGACTAGGTGGAGGAACTCAAAAGAGTAACGTGTTGCAGTGCAATTTTTCTGCATTTCAAAGACTGATATGAGGAAATCCCACACTTTCCTCTGTGTCTGGCATATGCATTACAGAACATGGGGAGTCTGCTGAAATGAAGTACTTGAGGACGCAGGAGAAAAAAGAGTGGATGGATTATTTGACATTCTCAAGGGCATGGAGCTGAAAGGTTCTAAGTACGAGACTTTGCATAGAGCAAGGTAAATACAGGGGATACAACAAGCGAAGAAAATATACAGTCCTCCACTAGGCCTATACCCAATCAAACAAAACACAACATAGAAATCAAAATATATTGAGAGGCTTCAAGAGACGTTAAAGAAGTCAGCACAAAAACCACCATGTAGAAAATGAGACCATAGCTCCAGTTTCCAACATCGAATGTCAGTCATAAACGCCGCTGGAGTGCTATGGAAATGCAACAAAAGATGTGCTCTTTGCACTCTAAAAACTAAGTGACTAACAACAAGTAGAAATTTCTTATGGGTTTATTTCATCCTCTGGAAGATGAGAAAGTACCCAATGGAATTCTCGGTGGCTTGAAATCAGTGCTCTTCTTGGCACCATTCCCCATCTGAATTTTGTACAGACAAATATGTCTACTTAAATAGGCCAAAAAAGAAGACTGTAATTTTGTAAATTTGTTGACTGATTAAATGTACAGTAGTTTGTGTATAACAAAATGTATAAAACATGTCTTCCTGACGTTAGTGTAGTATTACTCAAATGACTCGAAGAACTGTAAGGGGATACACAATTTCAAGCAAGACCAAGTGACTTGGAATAGTAAACCTTATAAAAACATGGCTTCGTTTACCATCGGGAACATCGGTTAACTGAATGGCACGCCACTTCTTCATGAAGAATGAGATAGAATGGACAGAGCGCAGACACCAAAGTTTAGTAGTAGATAATGTAATCCAGAGCCAGATAAAGAGAATAGTGTACTTAGTTATTCAAATACAAAAAGGATAACAACCGAAGGAAACTCTATACACATTATGTAAATCAGAATTCGCCAACAACTGAAGCAGAAGTACAGTGGCTATAGGTAGAAAAGTAAAAGGAGAAGATTAAAACAAATGAAACCGCTTTAGAGCACGCACAGAACTTGAACATGTTAGGTACGCTGTATGGCTCATAAGTTACCTTGTCTGTCGTCGGTACTAGAGCGCTTTAAAAAATAATGTTTGTCCCCCTCCTTTTTTCTTTTGCATCTCAAGGGCTTTCCCTCCACACAAAGGTCCATTAGTTATAATGAGAAGGCTGGGCCTATCTGCAATGCCGCAGTAAGGTTAAACTCTTCGTGTCTGAGGACCCTTTAAAAAATAAGAAAAAGTATTTAATTCTCTAAAAATGTTTGAAAAATGTAAAAGGCAAACTCAAGCATAAACAATAGTTATCATAGCTCCTAGAAAATGACTATGCATGAGGATAAGTGGAACATTTCCGATTCTACCAAGGACAGAAAAGGGGAGGCAGAAGAAAGAAGGTGAATGAAGTTAAAAGAGACATGGGAAAGTACAGCAGAGAAAGGTATATTAGAAACAATGTTGCACAACGTACGATAACAAGTAGAAGGGTAGGAAAAAAGAACAATAATTGTAACAGAATGAACTCTTCCTACTTATTTTTCAGAAATTCACTGAATAAAACATATTTTGAAGTAGTGATGCTTCCGAAACACGACCTCAAAACTCCAGAAATCCAGCTCATTATTATGGTTTACAGCACAATCCATAATTCATGCCCCCATCATATCTTGCACATGAGTTTGCATATGTTATCACTAATGTGTGGTATCATTGATGTCATCACAGATGAAATCATAGATGAATTACATCAGAATCACAGATTAAATCATAGATGAATTACATCAGAAGTTGTATCATTGATTACATCACTAGTGAAATCATACATGTAATTATATGAGTGACATCACTGTTGACATTATTGTTAGCACTGCCAACTCATCTCATAATAACTAATTGCTATGATTGCACTAAACAAAGGCACTGGGTATCTTCACTTTGCCTGTTCTATTGGCTGCACTGCTAGCACTGATATCTTCAACAAGAGATATCTCTTTTAGTATTCTAACATTTGTATTCCAATTAAATGTTGCTAATTTGACACACAATATACTTTGCGAAAATCTCTGAATAACTCTCTCTTGGTTGAAACTCAGTGACATCTTAGAGCTGAAATATAAACGAAAGCTTTTAAATAGATGTACAAAATCACGTGCATTGCAATACACATTTTTATATAGAAAACGACCTTTAGTGATTGATAAATCGAGTCTGTGACCATAATGTTTCTCAAATTCATCAGCTGTAACTTTATTGACAGTGGCATTTTTTTCCTCCCGACAATGAACTTCCTCTCCACTGAAATAGAAAATTGGGTCTAGATGCACCTTACTCCACACGTTCCAGTCTGAAAAGTGTATAACAAAGTGCCACATTCATTGGGTGATGTCATCAATGATGTCATTTGAGATATTATCCGTGATATTATCAATGATATCATTAAACATGTCATAAATGATGTAATGTATGAGATCGTAGCAGTGCATAGTGGGGGAGCAAGTTAGAGCTAGCTCAGTAAACTATAACTAGTGAATTTCAGTGGTGTTTTACCTTTTAAACATTCGCTTTTGTATTATTTTAACATCAATCTATAACTTTACTTTAGCCTTTGTTTTTTTCAGTGAATTTCTAGTTTTTTTATTGTAACATAAGATCTGTTACATGCCTAACTATAACTCCACCTTAATCTTTGTTATAGTTAGGTGCATCATTCTCCATTCCTAAAGAACAATGGTTGGAAACTGTGCCGCCCAGACCATTTCATCATTGGTTGCTCTGGCTTGTGTATACCCGACTGCCTGTTATACGGACCTGCAGAATGAAAAGTGAATTTCTTTAACCAGATATTTCTCTGAGTTACAGCTTCATTTCAGACAATACAGCTCGCAGCAATGAGCAGGGATTGCTTCTCTCTGTTTCTGAGCTGTATAATGCACATTATGATATGGCCCAATGAATACAAAATCCTGAACAATTAGTTATTACTGGGGTCCTATTTGCACTCGGCGATCGCACAGTTTTCAGTTCCCTCAATTTGGCAATTTCTTTTGGTATTGGTGTGCTCCTGGTCCCATCATAAATAAGCCATTTGCTCAGCCCTTTCCTGTATTTTGTCCTCACCAATTGGTGGCATTGGTCCTGTAGAAGAAGGAAGGGTAGGCATGGCAGATGTTCTCTGGATATTAAAGTATGTTTTTTAATCTGTGCTTTTATTTTATCCTATGCTGTGCTACGTTATGCACTGTGCTTTGAATGCCAAAATGGCGGTTTTAGGCCTGCAAAGAGCTACATCTGTTTTTTTCCATATTTTTTTCCTTCAAATTGTTCAAATGTCCTTTTAACAAACTCATCTAGAAGAAGAGGTCAGAGGCAGACACCATCTTGGCCGTTGTCTGATCAACTACTTGTCACGCCCAGTAGGGTATCCCAGACTCATTGCATATATATCATACTCGATGCAAAATAAATATAGATTTATATGAGAACAACTGCTATTTTTGCTTTTGACTATTACTTTAAGTTTCCCTTTACTGTAGGGCTAAATTTATAGTGGAAGAGGAAAAACAGATGTGATGTGGACTTTTCCATGGTGGGGGGTATATTAAACCAAGAGAAAGCTGCTCTTGTGTGAGTTGGGAAAGCTGGCGGGAAACCCCCTGCGGGTTGCATTTTTGCCCTCCTATGCTGCTAACAAAACTTTAGTTGGCAAGTTTTGAGTAACCCAGAGCCTGTCTGCTATGTACCAAAGATGAAGGTTTTCCTTTACTCCAACGACAAAATTATTCACCTGGGGCTTGAGGTAAGCTTTTCCGCTATGTGGATGCCAGCTTTTTGACTAGCTAAATGGAACTTTGTTGGCAGAATACTTCTGAGGAAGTGTGAAGAATACCACTGTGAAGTACTGTGCGTTGCATGATTTCATTCATGGACTCCCACAGCCTCCGTTTAAACGCCTGTGTCTCCTTTTCTTGTTACTGGAAGACTGCCCTTCTTTATTGGATCCTGGTTCTTATGATAGTTACAGTATAGTTGTGACAGCACTATTCACCTGTAACTAATAGTATCTCGCTGCACTGCTGTAATAAGAAAATCTCACCACTGCTAACCTTCAAGGGAAAATTACACCACCAATCGACTGTAATAAGAAACCAGCCTTACTGCTAAACAGTAAAAGTAAAGCAACATCACTATTGCAATAAGAATAACAAAACACTACTTAACTCTAATAGGAAAATGGCAATACTTGCCTAATGTAATACGGATATGACATCACAACTCATGTGTAACAAGAAAACCACATTGCTAGTTTATTTTAGTTGAAAGATAACTGTGAAACTCTTAACAGGGAAAATACAGTACACATCTCATTTAATAAGCAAATGACGTCACAAGTCTACACCAGCAAAAATAATTGTGATTAATTAAACGATTTCTCCTCTTTAATAAGGAAAATATGACATTATTACCTGTAGGAAGAAAACTGTATCAATAACTTTCTGTAACCACTAATTACAGATAAGTGGAGACGTCAGTACCCTTTGCCCAATCCGGCACAGAGAGTGAAAATAAGCTTCCTGTGCAGAATATCCGCCGCCAAGAAAACAGTTCATAGGAGCATCAGATTCTCAGCTCCTTTTCTTTATCTTCCCCTGATCCACACACCACCATTGGCTAGTCAAGAGATATTTTTTGTTTAGTTAGTACACCGAAATCATTCCCTAGAGGTATGGGGAATCTATTTGTATACTACCACACGGTATAAATAACAACAGTTTCAAAAGTGACATACAATCTTATAACAGGAAGCAATAAATTAGAAGCTTCATTTTGTATGTTTATTTTTTTTTAAGTACCGATCCTGCATTTATTCTGCAAACTAACAACCAAGTTAATTTTTCATCACTAACAAAACACTGCAAGCGGGAGGAATTGGCGGAATTTGGCAGCTCCACATTACTCTTGTAAGCCTGAGTTCGGGTAAAATTCTGCTAATCACCTAGTGGTGGAATTGTTTCCCCACGCGGCTCCAGAAAAGAGTTAGCGTGCGGAATTTGGCCTTAGCACGATTTTCTGACACTTTCAGTCGAGCAGTTGCGTTCAGAGGACTGCCTCTCCAATAGATTTGCTGCCGCTCTAGTAGATTTTCTACTCCAGCGGCAGCAAAATCCTGGGGCTATTTGCACTGAAGTGGAGCACGACGTGCATATTTTCCACCAACTAGCGAAACGCCAATGAATCTTAGGGGAGTTTTTATATAACTCCGTGGAATTCTGCAGAGAGAAAATTAGCGAGTTCCACCAACCTCCCCAAAGAACCTAGGAATGAAAGCACAAATGGTGACAGATGAAGCACCCGGAGGTCAGTCATATGGAATACATTTATGGGTGAGATTTAGGATACCAAATTTTGAAGTGAGGGGGGGCGCGCACGGAATGTTTTCTGATATTGCAGATGCGACCAAACTCTGCAGACATCATTAAAAATGACTTTTTACAGCCGAAGCTTTTCCATGCAAGTTGCACAAAAATAAAATAAAAACTTCGAGCATCCATAGATTTGCATTCTAAGGCCCAAGCCTCTCACTACGTTGTCAGAGCTGAAGCTTTTGAGTGTGCGTGCAACTTAGCTCCCAAACAATCGTATCTCGTCTAAAGCATGAAGAATGATCAATGGGAGGTAAATAGGGGGCGATGAGGAGAAAGAGAGGGAGGTACAGGAACAGCAAACGATAGACGGGGCAAAGACAGAGGAAGACATGGCGAAAGAGAAATAAATGAGATAGAAGGGAGACATTGAGAAAGACAGAAAGAGAAAAACAAGGCGAGCTGAGGAGATCGAGAATAATGGAGAAACAGGAAGAGAGAAAGGATGACATGGAAAGACTGAGGAGACAGGGACCGTAGGGATGCATAAAAAACAAGGTGAGAAAAAACATGGGGAGAGTCAAAAAGACTGACAGGGATCTATCTATCTATCTATCTATCTATCTATCTATCTATCTGTCTGTCTGTCTGTCTGTCTGTCTGTCTGTCTGTCTGTCTGTCTATCTATCTATCTATCTATCTATCTATCTATCTATCTATCTATCTATCTATCTATCTATCTATCTATCTATCTATCTATCTATCCAGGCTAGCTTGCTATCTGTTCCTCTCCCCCCACAATGCGTTGGTACATCTTTAAAAAACTGGAGGATCAGAAGTGTAGAAGGAGCAGAAGTCAAGGCCGGAATGCAGCAAGTGCGAGAGGAGAGAGGGTCTGGAAGGCAGTGTGGTTTGGAGTGGGCAAGAGCTGTACATAACGACGTGCATTGGCGCAGGCCACTGGGTGCATTCTTAAACCCATACATCCAACTCAGACGTTCTCCAGAGCAGTGCACTCCATGCTGAAACATAGCCATGACTGTCTCTTTGTTTCAGAGCTGTGCTGTCTGCAAATCACACATCAACTAAGAGAAACTCTGAGTTGAAGTGGCCCTGGATTACATAGTGCTAGGGGCCCACTGCATATTAATTATGGCTGTTTTTAATTACCATCTGAAAGGGAAAAGTGCACACATTCCTTGCTTGTATCAGAACACATGTCTCCCTTTTTACTGCACGAAGAGGGAGCAGGGCCGTAGATATCACTGGTGCAGCAAGAGGGTAGAAGGGACCATATGCCCTCACGCTTCAGAGCAAATGCCATCATTGCTATGCATCTGGGAGACAGGAATGCAGGAGATGATCTCATCAGAACTGGGCAGAGTAGAAGAGTAGACGGTAGGTGAGAGGGAGTGAGTTGAGGAAATCAGCGATGGAGGAAGACGGGACTAGAAAGTCCTGTTTAAGAGGATGGCCTGTGTTACATTACCTCAGTAAATGTATATCCCGTGGAATCTTTGGTTTGGGCAGAAATAGCAATTATAAGAAGTGTGATATTTATTGTACCTTATATTTGCTGGGAGTGATCAATTCCTCTGCGTCATTAAAAACTGCTAGGGTGAAAAATGCATGTTAAATGTTGGAACATGTTTTCATGCCATATCTGATTTTTTTAGACAAAACTCAGAATACGTCACACCACCCAAAAACTCATGAACACCTACTTGTCAAATTTTGTCAGATGTGATAATCTTCATGTCAGATGCTAAGCCACTCACAATAAAGGCTCATGTAAAGTGAATAGAAGTAACAGTTGTAGGATTTAGGAGCGGCTGTTAAGTTACCTGATTGTAGAGAGCCACCCGGGCTCTCCTATACTTTGTAGCCAGGAAGGTCAAGAGTGTTGGGCTACCAAGAGAAAGTAATAAAATGGAGAGCCGTTGACCCCGGCGGCATCTCCACAATACTGGTGTGTGTGTCTTTGTACAGTGCTCCCCTTTCGCGACCCCCAGTCACCTTCTACTTTGGCGACGAGGGTGAAACAAACCACTGTTGTGCCTTGCCCCATAGCTCAGGGGCCTCAGCTCGCCACTCACCTCGGTGCTCCTCTCTCCGGGAGGAGCGTGCAGGTGTCGGCTTTGGTGCAGAGTGTGCGTGCTCGAAGCCAAAGCTACCCCCTCCCTCCTCATCCTGTGGGCCGTAGCGGAAGAGGATGCCTCGCGTCGCTGACGAGGGCCCAGCCTCTGCTGCCTGATTCCCGGCGGAGGCAGCACTACGTATTCGTGCCAGCCTGGAGGCACGGTGCTTCCTTGACACGCTGCCGGAAGGAGAACCTGCGGGTGCCTGAAGTGATGACGTGGCCCTTTTCCCTTCCAGCACTGGTGGTCTGAGTGTGGCCACATGCAGAGTCTTGCAAAAGAAGGCAAAAAAGAAAGCTGACTACAAAAAAAAAAAGTAAGAAGACAACGATTAATAATAATAACAGACAGGAGTTAAAGGACTCATCCACAGGCCCAATATTCTTTTTTTTTTAAAAGGGCAATAAGGAGAAGGCAAGCCACAGTAAAGATTCGATGTCTCTCAATTCCAGGGTGGGACTCCAGTAGCACAAACACTGCCCGGCTGTGCCACTGAGGAAGTGTGTCCATGGTGCAAAGGGTAACAGGCAACCGCGATGAGCTCGTTACAGCAGAACCAGGACCAGCAGCCTCCACCACCCACTGTGGGAGTCCACTCAGCCAGATGGCGGATCCTGCCACGGTGGCGCCCTGATCCCGCCATTGGCTTGGCCGGTTGGACAACTACTTTTGTGCCACGAGGGAGACGGATGGTGCGGTGCGTAGGTCCCTTATGTTGCACATGGGTAGGGATGAACTGTATGAGCTTTTCAGCACTCTCCCAAATACGGGTGCTGCCAATAGCTTTGATCCCCAATTGAAATGAGACTATGAAAGGTTCAAGCTCCGTCAAGCGTCGGTAGATATGTTCTACGCCAGATTGAGAAAATTAGCAAGTACCTGCATCGGCCTGAACCAGCACGAAGAGATCCATGCACAGATTATTCAGGGATGCTGTTCCAAAATACTACGGAAACTAATATTACGACAGCTGGGCATCACATTGGATGAGATACTGATCCTCGCCCGCTCGCATGAGCTCTCAGCCACACGGGCAGATGCTATGGCTGCCACAAGAAGACAGGCATCGGTGGTGTCCAGTGCTGCCAAGCACCCAGTGGTGAACAGGCGGAACAAGTTGACACTCTGCAAACGCGTCCAGTCAGACAGAGGTCGTCACGTGCCCAAAAACAAGGTGAAAGAGAGTACGGTAGCTGCGGCTATGACCACAAAATGCCCGGCATGTGCCCAGCAATAGGAAGGACCTGCAACAAGTGTGGGAAGGTGAATCACTTTGTCGGAGTGTGTCGAGCCGGACGTTTCAGACAGAAGACAGCATCGGATAAGACTGCCACAGTGAGGCAACTGACACCTGCGGAAAGCACAGATGGAGGCGAAGGAGCTTCAGGAAGTGTAAGATACAAAAATGAAGAGGAGGAAGATATTTTTGTCATCTCATTCACGGGAGGGAGGCAACAGAAGCGACGCCCGCCCCCCATGTGTAACGTGGAAATACATGGTGCTAGGGTGAACGTGCTGATTGACACTGGGGCATCGGTCGATGTGATGGGCAGTATGCACTACGACCAGTTGTCCCCGAGGCCACAACTAGTACCCTGCAACACAAAACTCTATACCTATGGGGGCGAGATCCACTCCTGCTGCGAGGTGCCATTGACGTGGAAGTGGTTAACCAGGGTCGTTCGATGACAGCCAAGTTATACATGGTAAAAGGGAACAGGGGTACCCTACTCGGAAGCCACACAGCCGAGGACCTGGAACTTGTCTTCTTTGCACGTTAGGTCCATGACCCGCATGCAGAGGCCATCCTTGATGACTTCCCACAGCTATTTGTAGGTCTGGGAAAGCTCAAGGGGAAGCAGTTAGAGCTGCACATTGACTCCACAATGGGCCCCACAGCGCTGCAGCACCGCCGTGTTACATTTCATCTCAGACTGGCGGTGGAGAGAGAGCTGCAAGCCCTAGAGGACCAGGGGTTGATCAAGAAGGTTACAGGGCCTACTCCGTGGGTATCGCCATTGGTGATCGCACCAAAACCCAAACAGTCTGGGACCATCTGCCTAAGTGTTGATATGTGGCTGCTGAATCATGCTATTAAGAGAGTACAGCACATCACACCTACGATGGACGAGATTCTCACAGACTTAAATGGCGCACAATAGTTCTCAAAACTTGACCTAAACTCTGGCTATCACCAGCTGGAGTTAGCCCTGGATAGCAGGAACATTACGACTTTCTCGACACACGTGGGGCTAAGGCGCTTCAAAAGGCTCAGCTTTGGTGTGTCGTCGGCCGCTGAAGTTTTCAGAATGCCATTAGAGAGGCACTGTCCCATCTGGAGGTTGTGCTGAACCTAAGTGATGACATTCTGATCTTCTCGGAGACATTGGAAGACCATCACCTCCGGTTGAGGGCCACACTTCAGAGTTTGTCTGACGCAGGTCTCACACTTCACAAGAAGAAATGAGCGTTTTACCAGAACTCCGTCAATTTCTTCGGATACATTTTCTCCCATGAGGGGTTGAGAGTGGCCCCCAAGAAGGTGGATGCCAGTCACAGTGCACCAGTTCCGTGAAACGCCACTGAAGTCAGGAGATTCCTGGGTATGGCGACATACTGCGGTCCTTTCATACCTCATTTCGCTATGATGGCCGAAACTTTGCGATGATTAACAAAAGCAGATACCAAGTGGGACTGGAGTCTGGACGCTAGCAAGGCATTTCAGGATGTGAAAGAGGCATTGCTGGATAAAGTGACAATGGCCCATTTCCGCCCCAGGAGAAAGACTGAGGTAGTAATGGATGCTAGACCAGTTGGGCTAGGTGCGGTTCTACTGCAGGAACAGCGTGACCAGGAGTGGGTGCCTGTGGCGTATGCCAGCAGTCTTGTCAGCGGTAGAGGCTCGACATGCACAAATCGAAAGAGAGGCGCTGGCAATACACTGGGCCTGTCAGCATTTTCACCTACACCTGATTGGCCAGGAATTCCAGGTGATAACAGATAACAAACCTCTTGTGTCACTGTTGGCGGGATCCACACGTTTGGCTCCCCGACGATTGAACGTTGGGCTGTCTTGCTTCAACCGTACAGGTTCAAGGTTGCCTACAGGCTGGGAGTAAACAACCCGGCTGATTATTTGTCGATGTACCCCCCTTGTCCCAACCAGATAAAGGGTCTGAGGACAAAGGAAAAAGAGTAGAAAGCTTTGTGAAGATGGTGGTGCAAGCAGCCTGTCCCATGGCCCTAACACTAGAGGAGATAGCCGAAGCGTCTGGGAAAGTTCTGGTTATCGGAAGTGCCAAGGATGCTTTGAAATGGCAGGAGTGGAAGCGTTTTCTAGAAGGCACGAGGTCACTTGACCAAGAGGAACGTGTGGCCATGCATGGAATCTGGAGAGTAAGTGACAAACTGTCAGTTGGGAGTGACGGTCTTTTGTTGCGGGGCCTGAAAATAGTGCTTCCGCAGCACCTGTGGGACCGGGTTGGTGGACCTGGCTCACCAAGGACACCAAGGGGCTGCTAAGACCAAAGCTCGCCTTAGGGCCAAAGTGTGGCTTCCAGGCATGGCTGCCATGGTGGATACTCTTGTTGCAAGGTGTTACTCCTGTGCCATCACCACTAGCGATCAACCCACCGCTCCTGTGATTACGGAGCCGCCAAGCTCCAAGCCATGGTCGAAGGTCAGTATGGATTTTGGAAGCTTCCCCAATGGGAGGCTGACTGTGGTTATAATGGACTCTCGTTCTCTATTCCCCGTGGTGGAGTTAGTTGCATTAACTGCTTTTGAAAATGTAAAACTAGTCTTGGTGAAAACATTCGCATTATTTGGCCTCCCTGATGAGATTTGCACTGATAACGGTCCGCTGTTCCAGGGCCAAGAGTTTTGAGATTACTTGTGTCTACTGGCAATTCATCACCGAAAGATCACGCCGTATTGGCCGCAAGCCAATGGCGATGTAGAGAGATTCATGCAGACTCTTAATAGAGCCCTTCGAATCAGGGTGGGACAAGGGGAGGATGTAGAGTGGTGTATGCACAAGTTTCTGTGGGCATACAGGCAGACGCGCCACAGCACCGTCTGCTCCAGCAGCTTTGATGTTTAGACAGCCCCGAGTGACTGTATTCCAGCTGGGCTAAATTGGGAACTGACCGAATTGAATATGGAAGCAGCCCAGCAGAGACGAAGATTGACCAATCAAAACGCCAGCAATCAGAGAAGAACCCGATGTCCAGATCTTCAAGTGGATAACTTTGTGGTGGTGAGAAACTGACGTCCGAGTGAAAAGTTTCAGAATCCATATGAGTCAGGACGGTGTAAGGTGATCCATATAAATGGGACCATGGTGACTGCCCAGGGAGGTGGGCGGCAAGTCAACCGGAACATATCTTGGTTCAAGCGGGTCAAAGCTTCCTGTGAGAATGGGGGAGATGATGCACGTGATGAAAACGAAGACGGAGGCAAGGGAGTTCCGGCGCAGGAGGAACTGGGCAATCAGCAGGCTCATGGGCCCGGTCCTGTGCTAACAACAGGTGATGTGGGTTGCAAGGAGACCACAGTTCGGAGTGAGAGGTATCATTTGCGACCTAACCCTGCACCCAGCCAGAGACTGAGGGATTTTGCATGTTGACGTAGTTACTGTGGGGTTTGAGTGAAGAACAAATTATCAGGGGTTTGAATGTTTCTATCCTTTCACTGCTCTATACTTTTCCTTCATCTCTCTCCATTTTTCTATCTTGGTCTCTTCCTAGGTGTTTCACAAGGTGGGTTTTTTACCTATGGGTGTGTTTCTTTCTTTTTGATAACTAAAACCTGGGAGGGATGCAGAGAGCCACCCGGACTCTCCTGTACTTTGTAGCCAGGAAGGTCAAGGGGGTTGGGCTACCAAGAGAAAGTAACAAAATGGAGAGCCGTTGACCCCAGCGGCATCTCCGAGAGCACCGCAATACTGGTGTGTTTCTTTGTACAGCGCTCCCCTTTCGCGACCCCCAGTCATCTTCTACACTGATGAGTGACAATCAGGCAGTAGAAGAAGGGCATTTTCAGTACGTGTAGGTGAGGAGTGACACTAGGGTATTAGGGGAAAAAGCAGGAGTAGAATTAGGATTTGAAGGGAGACGTGTGACAGCAGTTGTGGAGAATAGCATGTCTGTGAATGATTTTGCGAGACAGCTATGACATGGATCCAGCTAACCCATCTACCTTGACCACTTTCGTCCAGTGGCACTGAGAGAGTTGTTTGAAGGTGGCCAGAGAGAAACTGTTATCTGTGTGTTCCATTTCTTTCATTATTCTGATTTCTGAAGCCTGAGTATTGTGTGTTTCACTTCTGAGGTACTACTGTAGGTTCTATATTTTTGGGGCATGGCACCTTAGAAGGATTGGGAGTTTCAGCATTTGTTGGGAGTAAATTCTGTACTGATGAATTGTGATATCATCCGGTGTTGCTACTTTGAAAAGACTGTTGGCTGTGGGTAACAACTGACTGGTAATAGTGCAGTCGTTATGCATTCTCTGTGGGTGATTTGACGGTTCTGCTGTGGCATAGCAGCTGCATTTTTATGTTTCTTGTATTGTTTCTTCGAATGGCATTCAAAGCATTGATGCACGTCTTCTGTTTCTCTTTCTATGAGTGTGGATGTCTTAAGGAGTATCAAATTGCTAAAGTCTTTGGAGAACTATTTGTTGGAGGGAGATAGTGGTGAGGTGGAGGTCAAGTATCATAAGGCTGAGATGTTCAACTCTATTGTGGTGGTCTTTGTTGGCCACCACTGCTATAGTCGTTACTCTTGTTTGGATGTTCTCAACAAAAGGTATGTGTTACAGCCCTTCGTGATCACGAGATTTCCTATTACTGTGATGTATCCCATCAGAGGGGAGACTGCATCTAATGTGTTTTATTACCCTTTTACGCACATTTATGTGATAAGTTTGAAAAAGGTCAATCACTTGCGGTCAGCAGTACCATGAAAAGGCCCTGGGCTGCAATCCGTATTTTGTTAAATAACCTGATAGTAGGTCAATGTCATATAATTTAAACACAATTAAAAATAATACATTCATTGCCTCCATAACGCACAAATACCCATAGGCCTTGGAAGTAGAGTTCCGGCGGATGCTGCAGTACCCTAAAAAATAACCATGTTAGAGTTCCGAAGGTGAATTAAAGAGGCCTTTAGATTTTGTGTTCATCTTGTTGCATTTGCTGTGTGTTCAAAGACAGAGGTCAAATGCCAGGCTCCGTCTTCTGACAAATTTCGGCTTATTGGAAACTGGTGTTTACTTGTATTTCTCCAACCCCAAAGGGAGAAAGAATTTGGTAAAAGTGATGTAGGTGACAAACTTGCCGGGTTACATGAAATGAAACACTGCAGAGTGTCAGTTTTTTCCCCCTAACAGACATCAACATTTAAATAGCTGTAAATGGACACATATACACATTTAAAAATAGATCAACATTAGGAGAGATAAAATTAAACACTTTTTTTGTAGTTCTGAATTGTGACAGAAAATAAGATTTTAATAGGATTAAAATAAAACCCAGACACTTTGCTTGGTAGTGTGCAAATGATAAATATTACCTGAAACCCGATATCTTTACATTAACTTTGTGTGATAGACATACGGGTTTACTAGGAAATCTATCTATGAAAATTTAGAGGGCATTTCATTTCAAAATCTGCTGTCTGTAAATGTCTGCGCAATTATAACAGTGTATCCAAAATGCGCCACCAAACACACACTTACCACTCTCCTGCTGAATGAGCTTTATACATTTGCTACACTGGTTTTTGGTGTGACCCTTGGAATTTTTACAATCGCTACGACTTTAGTGATGTAACATTGGTGGCAGCTCCTCACCTCTGAACATTGTTTCATCACCACTGTGAATATCTGAAGTATTTTGCGATATTGTTTTTCTATGTTAGTTTCAGGGCTGCAGCATAGTTTTAGGCCGTAAAGCCGAGAAAGAATTCGTTACTGGATACATTTTATCTAATCCTCTCATGCCACCTGCTGGCAAAATCGTGCAAAATCTTCTATCGCACCTAATTAAAATATCAGTATTCGCTTGTGAACGCCTCATATTTTACCGAAGTTCCTTCCAGGACAGTCTGATTTTAGACAAAATCAGAGGCACAACTAGAGTCAAATTTCGGAGTTGGGGGTGTGGTGTGAGGTGGGAGGGGAGGTGAGGGCATATGGGGGCCGATATTGCAAACGCTGGCGGTGAAGCCAAATTCAGCCTCGGGCTTAAAACGGCTTGCTGGTGATGCCGTTATTTATTTTTGCAGTATTATATAGTGCAGACGCAACTAGAAGGTACTGGGCTTCTTTACATGATTAGCAGTTACAAAACACAAGGTCATATTCGTTTTTTAAAATCACAGGATGTAGAGTGAGTGCCAAGACTCAAATCGGGTTCCCTAGTTCCTAAGTCGACAGCTCTGACTTAAATGCCACATCCTCTCCTTATAGTTACTGTAGTAATCATTTTCAAAGGGGTAATGTTTTGGTCAATACGTGGCAGATAGTGCATTTTAAAGCACACAGGGCCTCTAACAAATTCTACTAGAAGAGTATACTTGTTATGCAAAGAATTTTAGCAGAACAAATGACAAAATGTTTTTTTTTTACTACACATTAAACAAATTTAAGTAGTACAATGTGGCGTCTCTGGTTCTAGTTTCATCAACAATTAGTGAGAAATGATAGCATTAACACATCTTGGTCTGTAAGTATGTTTCCCTATATCTCCCAATTTTCTCCATAATAGTCCACTTTGGTTTACCGTCCCCCAGAAAAACTCAATCTTGAAGTTCTGCCACCTTCAGTTTCTATGTAGGAATGCTTATGGGCAACATTCCACACTTATGGACAAACATTCCACAGGCTAGAGTAACCAGAAGCAGGTAATGGTCTGTTATTGTTTTGCCCAAATACTCCGCTATGGCCACTAGACTCATCTGCAGGATAGTTTCCCATGTCTGTGTCACCACCAATTGCCACTGGTGCCAGTCATGCTCAAGTATTCATGGAGTGCGACCACTGCTGTAGCAACCTTCTCAGCGTGTGCAAAGTAGAGGATGGTCTGCAAAGTTACTGCAGTTTTCTCATTTGTTGCAGTCACAATCTTGGCCGGTAATGGAATCAGTGCATACTTCTTCCACAGTTTGTCAGTGCTTCAGCCCATGTCCACTCTTCTGAGGCATCAGTGAAGATGTGCGATTTCCTATTATGCAGGACTTTCAGATCTGCTGGGAATGATAACATGTACTTGAGGTGTGATTAAGGGAGACATATTTTAAACTTCCAAAAACATTCTCTTTTGTTGTTGCACCGCCAGACAGTTAGCAGTAAAAATCAGAATTTCTGCATTGCCAATTGTATAAGCAATCCACGCGTGCGGGGCCCAAGGTGAAATCTAGCTGTGGTACTCTGACCAACAGAGTCTGGTTTCCCAGTTTGACCAAACTGTGTGACACTGAAAATTGCTTTTATTCGTTGTTACTTCTTTTCAGTTATCATCACATTTAAGAGCACCTTGGGAAAATTCAATTCAGGATACACACTGTACAACGTCCTTTCTTGTATATGTTTCAAAATATCAGAATGTTAGTCCAGCTATAACAACAATAAACACCTTATTAGGAGGCACAAATTAAGTGACTTGCCTCTTGAATCAATAATAAAAATTAAATCAAATCAGAAGATGAACAAATGTGATCACCCTCCATTTTCATAATTGCACAATGTACAATAACTAATGCAGGTTTAAATCCCAAGTCTGCAGCTTGACCACACTATGTGACCCTAGGCAATTAGTTTTCATCTCTATCCCCCATTTTCCATAAGCATACCAATGAGAGCACTTTGAAATGAATCAGTACAAATATTTCAATTGTACATTGCTTAGTAGACAATAATGTTGTTCAATCTATAACACTAAAAGTTTAAACAGAAGGGACAAGACCGCTGATTTTGCTTGAATTGTCAATAAAACAGGCACTTTAGGAGGGATATTGTTGACTATCAAATCCAATGAAGGTCACTCAGTGCAGTGAACTAATGTAGTGTGCTTAAATGAAACAATCCAAAATACACATTTTTATTTTAAAAATTAGATCCCCCATTATAAGCAAAGTGACAGTCAGCCAGCAACACTTATAACAAGCAAGGAGGGCGTTGGAAGGGTGAGGCACTGATGAGGGCTGTTTTCCTCTCTGACACTGCTCTGCTGTGGAGAATCATGGGACCTGTCAAGACCTCGCTACTTCTCCTTACTGGGGTGGCTGGTGTGGAGGTGGGAGATCCTTGGGTGCTGGATGCTTACTTCTGGTTCAGGGAGAACCTGGTCTGGCAGGTCGAGCTGGACTGTTCTCCTGGGGAACAGGGTCAAGACTGATTTGCATGTGGCTGGGTCAAAACTGGAATGGCATGGCAAGCAAAAAACCTGATGGATTAAACCCAGATCTGTGACTGGGAGTGATCATTTGTCCTGCATTCCATCCATCCTCTGTTGTTTTTGCATTTGTTTAAGTGGGAAGGGTATGCCCAGACGTGGGTTCCGTGCTTGCTATACCACCAGATTCAAGCTAGCCTGACTGATGAAGGGTGATACCCTGATACCGGTCCCAGAATGCTTGTTTCTGGTTCAGGGAGGACCTGGCCTGGCAGTTCAAGCTGGGCTGTTCCCATGCCATGAGAAATAGGGTCAAGACTGATTTGCATATGGCTGGACCCAAACTGGAATGTCATGGCAAGCAAAAAAACTGATGGATTAAACCCAGATCTGTGACTGGGGTGAATGTTTCATTTGTTTGGCATTCCATCAATCATCTGTTGTTTTTGAGTAATTTGTTTCACCAAAACTCTTTTTTCTTCAGTTTTTGCACATGAAAGCACTTTCAAATGTGTGAGTTCAAACTACCAGCCGTACAAAACTATCATTTTTAACAAGTACATCTCAATGCAGTGCTATAATGTGCCTTATAATGTCAAAGCTTTCACATGTTAAAGAAATATACTTTTCTGAAGCTTGAAGAGACTTCATCATATTTTAACTGATGTTTGTTGTGTGATTGACACCAGAGGGGAAAAAACTTCCACAGAAAAAAAATATTTTTTTGTTAGAAAAACCCTCACCTACCAGGGTTACCCCTTGGTGCCCTGCTTCATCATTGGGTTTCTTCCCGTTCTGCTGCAGAACGAGGCATGCTGCGACCGATGGAATACCTGTCCTCCTTTGTGGTCTACATGTTCTGCCTTAAAACCTACTCCTCACCTCGCTGTGGCCCGAAGACGGTTTTAAGGCGGGAGTGTCGCTTTGAGGAACGTGTAAAAATAAGCACACACCCCCCTCCCAGAGGACCTATGATGCAATTAGCATAAACACTGAAAATTTGCCCAGCGGAGCATTGACACTGATGGGTAGTATTTATTTAACTTCATTTAACTGGTATATATATATCACCTTACCACAGTAAATAGTAAAAGTACTTCTACTAGTGTAAGGCGCACTAGGATACTAGGGAGATCACTTTGGTCCTGAAGAGGAGTTTAGGGGTAAACTCTGAAACATGTAGACCACTAAGGAGGACAGGTACATAATATACCCACCCTCCTAACACCCCTTTTTAATCGTACCACCCCTGTGAGACATATTAAACTAATAATATCATCCAGAGTGGGGGGTATTTTTAATTTACCAAGACTCCACCACTCCTATCCTTTTCTAGCATCTGCATCCCTGATACCAATAGTGCTCCCACATATTCTGTTAGTTGCAGCACGCCTCGTTCTGCAGCAGAACGGGAAGAAACCCAATGATGAAGCATGCAACCAAGGGGTTACCCTGGTGGGTGAGGGTTTTTCTACCAAAAACCTTTTTTTCTGTGGAAGTTTTTTCCCCTCTGGGTTGGGTCTCTAAATACGTTTACTGAAGCTTCAAGGAGGATAGACCCTCCCCTTTAACCCTCCTTCTCCCCCTTTGTTTAGCGTGTGATTAACACAACAAATATTTTCAGAGTTTGGCTCAGCCAGGGGCTCGCACTTCCTGTTAATTTGTTGGCCTACCCACCTCCATCATACATCCATCTCGCTTCTTCCTCTGTCTATTACTTGTTATTGCTGGTTCTGCTCCTCATACACTCATCTCTCCTCTTGTCCCTTCTCTCACCCTCCATCTTCTTACTTTGTTTCAATGGTTCTGCCTCACTGACATCCAGTTTTAACCTCCATGATATACTGTTCCATAGGAATGCCACCTGGCTAATCTGTTAGTAAAATGGATGGTATTTTTAAGAAAAGACTAATAAAGGGAAATGCAGAACCTTACCAAAGACTTCCATTTATTCCTCCTTGAAATAAAAGGTCTAAACAGTTAATATGAGGCTAAATTGCACTTAAGCTATTTCCAAGCAAAGTACACCCTAAATAATTATTAAAGCTAATAGTGGCAGAATTGGGAAATAAAAGACATATGTAGGAAGATGGCCTGGTGTGTGGTGGGTACCTAAGGCACTTACATCACCAGGTCCAGGCATCCCCTATTAGTGTAGGCAGTGTCTAGAAGGCAGGCTCTCTAGAGGTAGCTGTGGGTGAGCAGCCAAGGCTTATCTAGGAGACATGCAAAGCTCATGCAATACCTCTGTAGTCACCCAGCACTCACACACATGAAAGAAAACACTCAGGTGGTCGTTATGAGTCTGGCGGTCCATGGGCCACCATGGTGGAGGTGGGGGTCACATCACCGTGGCCTCGGTGGAGCAGACTGCCATATTCAGAGCATGAGGATTGAACCAACAGAACACAGCCAAGTCGCCGTCTGAATCGCCACTGTGGAGGGACCATCGCGGCCGGCGGCAGACATATCCATGCCGGGGGTGAGGCAGTTTCCCATGACCCTATTATGAGGCTGCACACCGCCAGGATTTCTGGGGCAGTTGCACCACCACGAAAAGCCTTGCGAAAACGAATCACGCAAAAGGGAACACTCACCTTCAGGAACACAGGCACGTCCGCAAGTTTACACGAATTGCAAGTATTCCCAATCCTTCTGCTGGCTATTGAAATCCAGGACTAGTTACGGTGACGAAGACACCAACCATAAGTACACCAGCCTAGCACACACTGGAAGGAAGGATGTTAGTACACACACACAACACACACACAGCACGGCAAGCCACGTCCACACACACACACAAACACCTGTACACACACACTCACGCATGTCGTGCTGAGTGTGCATATGGTGAATGGGGTGCATGTATGCGGGTCTGATGTTGTGGTGACAGTGGCAGTGAGTGCACTTGTGGCAGGATGTGGGACTGATGAGGTGGTGATTGCAGGTGTGAGTGGTGTAGTGGCTGCGAGGAGGTGGTGGTCAGAGAGTTGGTGTAGGGAGTGGATGTTGTCATGTCTGCATCGGAGTGTTGTGTGTTTGCATGGCGTTGGTGGCATTTGTGGTGCTTATGTTTGTCCTCGCTTACCATCTCTGTTGATGTGGATGCATATGGGTCAGAAAATGTGCCTTGGATGGGTGGAGCAGGATGTGGGATTGGGGACAGGTAGCTGGAGGGGGGACGGAAGAAGAAGAGACACTGGCTGCTGTCAATGAGGTGGCCAGAGCCTGAAAAGATCTCCGCAGGCCAGCTAGGGCACCGTGAATGCCTTTCTGGAACGCAATGGTATGCTGCATCTGCGATGCCAGTCCCTCGATAGCATTCACAATGGTTGACTTCAGGAGGTCAGTAGCCTCCTCATTGTGGGCAGCAAGGCTGACTGGGGTCAGGGCAGAGGTGCCTGCGGCAAAGGAGATGCCCACCCTTCTGAGTGAGCGGGTACGGGCAACTGGGTGGGGAGGTACAGGTAGGGTGGTGCTGGAAAAGGGGGTGGCGGATAAGGATGTAACTGGAGTGGTCCCACTTGGGTCCACCACCGCCAGGGAGCCGCCATCGGAGGAGTAATCTGAAGATGGTGTGGTTGATCCAGTCTCCCCCATGGCACTTCCCTCTACCTCCGTACCACTGGTCCCCTCTGCTTCGCTGGATTCAGCCTGCTGGGTCCCTTGGGCTGCACCTCCCCCACTTGCGGATGCCCCTTCCCCTTCGCCTGATGATGCTGATGCACACAAAGGCAGAGGAGGAGAGGGAGGGATGGAGGGCGGGAGAGAGAGACAGAGTGCAATGGGTCAATGCCAGCACAACAATCACACAGTGTAACAACATCATCATCTGCTGCCATACCATGCCACACCATGCCCTCACCTATACATGCTACAACAGAGGGACACAATGGGGTAAACTACAGCTATGCTGATGTGTACTGCTGAGGGTGGTACAATTATACCTTTTAACTTGATGTGAGTCACACTAGTCACACATGCCCAGTACTTGGAAACTCCACATGGCCATTTAGGGAAACAATTCCTGTACTCCTATATCAACTGAATCCTGCATGGGTAGGTAGCATGCCTACTAAGCCATTGACATAGAGAACACTGACATCTTGCCCCACTCTGCCTCACTACACATACAGTACATGGCAACAGAATGAGGACTCACTTATCTCCCTGTAACCGGGTCCGTAGTACCTCAGTTACCTACGTCGACCCTGGGCCAACTAACCCATGCCCCAGGGGCACTCCTCATCAGGATACCCAGGGTGAGTGCTGTAGAAACCCGGATTTCTAACAACATAAAGGATGGACTACCGGCACGCGCGGGCGCGTGAGAAGAGATGGGAGCTGCAGAGAGACCGAACCACAAATGCAGAGGTGAGAAGGGAAAAGAAGGATCCAGAGGGGACCCGAAACCGACGTTGCGGGCATCAGAACCCCACAAAGGACCCCTCTCCTGCCACGTCCCTGGAGGGACGTGGCTAGCGCAGGTACGTTCCTGCCTCCATAAACGCTACAGCACACTCCTCGGCAGGGAGGAGGGAGCGGGCGGTGGGAAAAGAGAGACAGGGACAGACACGCAAGACCCACCCGACCTTACTAGGTCCAAAGAGAGACTCTTCTTTTAAGTTCTTTTTTTTAAATTTATTTTTTGTGGTGTTTTGCTGCTATTGCGGCTTCTGTTTGTTTAATCTCCTGCCCCTTATTTTTCTTTCTTTTCTCCCTTTTCTTTCTCTGGACTAACATACACCAGGAGGACCGTGAAGCCAACAGTCCTCCTGAACCAAGCTGCTTACTTTACTTTTGGTGGCCGAAGGGGGAGCACCCCACGATTTGGTGATAATTTTGGCAGACAGTAGAGAACACCCCAACAACTGTTCCCACCACACCGCACCTCCCCTTCTAACCCTGAACCAGAAGCCCTCGAACACCCAACTTACCTTTTCTTTTCTGTTTGTTTCTTCCCGCTCCCAACTCCACTATGAGTGACCTCTCCGCTTCTGGACAGCGGAGTCTGCGCCATTAACGAGAAACTTCTGCAAAGAGAATAGAACAATGCATTAGAAGTAGAGGAGGGGACCCTTGAAAGCCCTGCAAGGAAAGCCTGGAAAGAGACTGAAAGGCAGCAGGAAACAGACTGGAAAAGAAATATATCAATAAGAGAAATAAAGACACCCCAATAGAAAACCCAATTTGGACTCTTATAGTCTCTGTTATATTACTCTCTCCAATACGCTATACCCACACCTCCTACACTCCCCTAACACAGTGGTTGGAAAACACAAATGACAATGCCCTAACACTTAAGGTGTACTGATGATGTTGAAGGAGCTGGGTTCCAAAACTTGTTTGAGGGTGACCACACAAATTACACACAGGAAGTACTTACCCTCATAAGTCACTGACTGAATGGTATGGGTACACATCTGTGATACCAATCCTGGTAGGGTGGCTGATACCCATAGTGGACAGGCATCTACCTAGTACCTACCCTACAGCTTCCTATGAGTCCTCTACCCAAACACACCGAAAGAACACATTAACGAGGTGAGAGTGTGTACTTACGCCCTTGTGGCTGCTCTGCTGCCCTTAAGTGCCCATCCACCTAAGGGTAGGCCATCGACAAAATGTGGGCCATTAGGGGGGTCAGGGTCCGACGGGCACCCCTTTCTCATTGGGAGGATGTCCCCAGCTGGGCCTCTGCATGGGTGACACAGACAGAAGGAGAGAGTCATGTGGATAGGCATCACAGGGACAGCAGTGGATAGCACGCATTCCACACATCTCATGCCCACAGTCACATGTCTACATGCCACTTACGCTCAGACTCCTCGCCCATCTCCATGCATCCACTCTATCTGCCCGTCCCAATGCCTTACATACACATAAACATCACTATCAGACAGGACGGTGACATTAAACTCACCTACTGCTCTGGTGCCCCATACAACTGTCCATACAGAGGTAGGACACCATCCACAAGCTTCTTGAGTTCCTTCTGGGAGAAGGCTCTGGCCCTACCACCTGCAGGACGTGGCATCTTGGCTACCAGAGTCAGAACACAGCAGCACAAGCAGTGGAGGTCTTGTGTGCAGGAGTGTCAGGAGTCAAGTGAGCATTGCCACATGAAATGGCGGTCACGTCCGCTGTGGACATCACTGTCACCACCAACGGTGATCACCATTGACTTCAGTCTCCCATAGACAACCATATTATCCAATGAGGAGTCACACGGTGGTTGCGCCCGCCTACCGCCGTGATGTCTAACGCTGGCGGTATGAGGTCACGGCCATTTGTCCTGTGCATGCAGGACAGGCGGCTGCCATTTTACATGTATGTAGTGAATATTGGCTGACAGCTGCATCATGGGTGACATTTTGTAACTATTGCATAGCTTTACTGTGTCCACACAGTCAATGCAGCTTATTCTGACTTCTCCCTCTCCTATTCCCAGATACAGTGCAATGTTGAGGATGAGACATGCTCCTGTGTACCAGCCCCTAGTTGCCCTTGTCACTCTGGAGGAGAGACACATCATTTATACGTATTGCCTGAACCATCAGACCATCATGAGGCTGGTGACCCTGTTGTAGCCAGATCTGTTGCCTGCCATCTATCATCCCAATGCCATCCCTTCCACAGTACAGGTATTGTCAGTCCTCCATTTTCTTGCCACAGGGTCCTTCCAGATGACAGTGGGCTTGGCAGCAGGGATGTCACAACCGCTGTTCAGTAATGTTTTGAGAGATGTACTGTGTACCCTGCTAAGACATCTACCTTGCTACATCAGGCTCCCCCAATGTGCTGATTTAACCACTGTCAAAGTTGGCTTCAACGATTTGGCACATGTCCCTCATGTGATAGGCACCATAGATGGCACATACCTTGCCTTGGTGCCACCCAGAGGAAATGAACAAGTGTTCAGAAACCAAAAATACTTTTATTCTACCAATGTGCAGGTGGTGTGTCTCGCTGATCAAAATATCTCACATGTGACAGCCAAGGTCCCTGGTTCTGTGCATGATTCCTACATTCTGCAAAACAGCAACGCCCCACACATGATGGCACTATTACAGAGAGACCTGGCCTGGCTCATCGGTATGTAGACATTCGCCTGTGTGCCCCTGTACATGCAACGCTCTTCACACCCTGCCCTATCTCCCTCCCGGTCTTGACATGGGTCCTACCTCTGTGCACACCGGTGACTCTAGCTATCTCAACCTTCCCTGGCTACTGACACCTGTGAGACAACTGACTACAGATGCTGAAAACTGTTTCAGTGAGGCCCACGGTAGGACAAGGCGTGTGATTGAAAGAACCTTTGGGCTACTGAAGGCCAAATTCCAGTGTCAACACATCTCCGGAGGTGTCTTACTCTACAAACTACTAAAAGTGTGCAAGATCGTGATTGCCTGCTGCATGCTATACAATCTGGCCCTGATGCGTCACATCCCATTGCTGGATTCAGAGGAGGTGGCAGCTGGGCCAGTGGCTGATGAAGGGGAATGGGGAGTGAATATGATGAAGATGATGAGGATGCAGCTGACTCCAGAGCACAGTTGATATGATACAACAATACTTCCACTGAGCGACAGGTATGTGTCAGATGTATGTTATGTGACCTGTACTCCTGGCTGCCTTGTGACAGATCCTCCTGGTGTCTGCTAGCACTGGTGAAACTGTGTGCAGCACTGCCTCTGGGTGGGTCACATTTCCCCATGAGTGGAGTTGCTACTGTGCACATTTCAGTTTAATCATCTTCCTGCTGTTGTGTTGCTTAACATGTGACATGTTTGTGCTTTTCCATTGTTCCCTGTACTTCCACATCAACTGCAATATGTGTTCTATACATTGTAGTGTTGACAGTATTACTACCTATCCCAAGAGTCCACATTGAGGGACAGTGCAACATTACTGTATTGATTGTGGAGCATGCCTTTATTAAAGCTTTGTGTGCTGTGATGGAAGGACCATTGGGGATGGTTGTCTTGGGAATGTGGATCTGACATGGGCATATGGCTAGAACTGACACTTGCCAACTCACCCTTGGGACTTTGTAATTGTGGTGCATGTGTGTTGTGAGGGCATTTTGACTCCTATAGTGATTGTTGTCCCTGTTTTGTTCTACTTGCAGGGCATTTGTGTGGTGCACTTTAGTTCCTGCATCACCTGTTGTCTCCCTTGACACATTTGTCCAGCCTCTGCCTGCTCCACTATCATCCATGCTGCATATTGGCCCCCCTTCTGTCACTCTCACAAACTTTGGCAGGACAATGGGTTGACAATGTCCTATGCTGGAGGAAGAATTGCAGTCAGGTGTTGGGGGCAGGAATTCCACCAACAAGCATTGGCAAAGGCAAATGTCACGGTTGCTTAAAAGGCCAAGTAGGACTCAACCCAGGAGGAGGGGTCAGAGGGGATCCTCAGCAACACTGAGAGACCACAGAAGCCACGGCAGCACCC
Source organism: Pleurodeles waltl (assembly GCF_031143425.1). Taxonomy (NCBI): domain Eukaryota; kingdom Metazoa; phylum Chordata; class Amphibia; order Caudata; family Salamandridae; genus Pleurodeles; species Pleurodeles waltl. The sequence continues at coordinate 1,387,233,441 of NC_090440.1, read as the reverse complement.
ACAGGAGTCCCACAGGGCTGGGACACAGCAGTCTCAGAAGAGCCCATGCAGCACAAATGGAGAAGAGTACTGTCCTGTGTGGGAAGGCAAGGGCTTACCTCCACCAAAGTTGGACAGCTGGCAGAGAGGACCAAGAGCACTGCTTTGAACCATCACCTGTGATGCATGATCCATGCAGCTCAGGATGAGAGGAGATCCACACAGCCAGTCGTCATTGCAGTAAGTGCCTACGGATGCAGGAGAGTGACTCCTTCACTCCTTTTTATGCAGACTGAAGACTTGCCACCCTCAGAGGATGCAGAGCCAGGGAAATGTTGCAGAAGCTGGAAGGAGCCATGGAAACAATGTTGCAAGAAGAGTCTTCTTCGTGGATGCAGATTGTTGGTTCCTGGAGGGTCCAGTCGTGGTTCCAGCAGCTAGAAGTCAAAGTAAGGTTGCAGAGTAGTCCTGCTGGAATCTTGCAAGCCAAATCTGAGGACGCACCCAAGAGAGAGACCCTAAATAGCCCTGAAAGGGGAACTGGTCACCTAGCTAGGTGACCACCTATCAGGAGGGGGCTCCGATGTCACCTGCCTGGCCTGGCCACTCAGATGCTCCCAAAGGTCCCTGACAACCTTGGATTCAAGATGACAGAACCCAGGGACCCTCTGGGATGATGATGGACAGGGGAGTGGTCACTCCCTTTGCATTGCCCAGTTTCATGCCAGAGCAGGGACTGGAGGTCCCTGAACCGGTGTAGACTAGTTTATGGATGGAGGGCACCAAATGTGCCCTTCAAAGCATACCAGTGGCTTAGGGAGGCTATCCCTTCCAAGCCACAGAACACCTAACAAGTAACGTAACACCTAACAAGTAACATAACACGTAACAAGCAGCATGAGGGCAGAATCCTGTCTGAGGGGTGGCAGCGGCTTGGGTTACCTGGAAACCCCGGAAGACTGGTAGGATCAATGCTAGGGGTCCTCAAAAGAGCCCCTAGAGTGTGTGGAATCACACTTCCAATACTGGCAACAGTATTGGGGCATGATCCCGACATGTTTGATACCAGACATTCCTAGGTTCCGAGTTACCATTATGTAGTACATACATAAAATGGCATCCCTACACTCACAAAGTCCATGAAAATGGCACTGTAGCTCGTGGGGGCACCTCTGCTTGTGCAGGGTTGCCCTCACACACAGGTACTTGCACCCTGTCATCTGGTCTAGGAGGGCCTGCCATATGGGTGACTTACTGTGACCTGTAGTGAAAATGGGTGCAAGCACTCTTTTACACAGGCTGCAATGGCTGGCCTGCAGAACACTTTGCATGGGCTCCCCATAGGTGGCATAATACGTGCTGCAGCCCATGGGGATACCCTGGTACCCCAAAGCCCTAGGTACCTTATAGTAGGGACTTACATGGAGGCACCAGTATGCCAAATGTGGGGTGAACGTGATACAAGTTACCAAGTTAGAAGGGAGAGAGCATAATCACTGGTGTCCTGGTTAGCAGGATCCCAGTGAATACAGTCAAACACACTGACAACTCGCAGAAAATGGGAGTAACCATGCCAAGAAAGAAGGTACTTTCCTACCCCCCCCCCCAACAAACAAAGGACAAAAAGGCTAACCTTGCCCAGATGAGTCTTAATTGTCTAAGTGGAAACATCTGGAGAGTCCATCTGCATTGAAGTGGTTACTCCCAGGTCTATGTTCCACTGTATAGTCCATTCCCTGTGGCGATATGGGCCAGCTCAACAGTTTGGGATTTTCTCCTTTCATCTGTTTTAATCAGAGAAGGGGCTTGTGGTCTGTCTGAGCAATGAGGTGAGTACCAAAGAGGTACGGCCTCAGCTTCTTCAAGGGCCAGGCCACAGTCAAGGCCTCCCTTTCTGTGGCTGACCAACACCTTTCCCTGGGGGTCAATGTTGTGATGTACCTTTCGAAATTCTAGATTGTTAGGCGCGGAGGATTCCAAAGGAGTCAGTTGGATCTGGAGCCTTGGATGAGACTGACGCCAGGTTGTGTTCGTGGATTAAACTTATTAAAGAAGCCTTATTGTATGTGGAGTTCCTTTGCAACATATTTGGCGAAGAGCAGTTATCGAGACTGAGGTGCAGTGTCACCTATAAACACAACCTGGTGTTCAAGGCTGTTCCCGGCTGAGTGTTCGGTGAGCGCAACTTTATTATTGTGGAGTGTACAGAAGAAACTCATCCAGCATCTTACCTTTCCTTGCAGTGCTGGGTCTGCAGGCAGAGGACACTGGACTCTCTTCGGCTCTCTACTGATATTTAGTGGAGCTTCGCGTGCTCATTTTCGTTAGACTCGCGTGGAGGTGAGTCGACGTTTCTTCACGCACTCATTCTTGAGTACCCTGACGTACTCTAATGCGTGTGTCGCACCTGCATTTAAAAAAAAAAAACTAGAACGATGATCGATACACAAACTGGAACAGGAACTTGTGCACTCCAACCTCATGTGTGCATTCCACATGCGCGCACCTCGCGCGTCCTAAAAACAACAAAAAAAACTAGAGCGATGATTTACTGCTCTTCCAGCAGGGAGAACAGGAAGTATCTTACTTCAGAAGGAAAACAAAAGCGACTATTGATTCCATCAAGGTTCACATACTAATAGTGAACTTAATAACACAATGATATGTGTGATATGTGTGTGATAGTACTCATGAACAAATAATTTATTGGCCGTCATTTATATCATTATGGCGTTGCAAGGAAACAGTATCAAACCACCATACGTCTTGTCACAAGCAGGACCACCAGACATCTGTTGGGAGGATTGGGTAGACATTTTGGAGAATTATATTAATGCTCTTGATGGTCAGAATTTTTCACCAACCAGGAAAAAAACACTTTTATTAAGTGCATTAGGCAACGAGGGTCAGAGAATTTTCAAATACTTACCTGTAGCTTTAGGCCCGAATGGTCAACCCATGGATGATGTCTACAAGGAAGCAATCAAAAGATGAGAAAATAGATTTGCGAAAGAAGTCAACCTAGTGATGGCCAGGTACAAATTTTAAACATGTGCTTCCAGCATCTCAAAACAAAGGAGATTGTACACGTTGTGGGAGTATCTATCATGATTCGGAGTCCAAAAAGTGCTTTGCAAGCAATAAGATTTGTAGGGAATGTGGGCGTAAAGGCCATTTTGCAAGAGTCTGCAGAGAGAATAGCAAGGCAAATAAGAATATGAACTTTAGAGTAGGGGTAATTAAAGATACTGATGAAAGCTTAGTGGCAGATAGAGTGCTTATGGTAAATAATGATTTCAGAATAAGGAATTCTGAGGTTGTTAGTACCACTTCCGCGCAGAAGAATGACAAAGTCAGGATGTCTAGACCCACTGCTATCTTCAATGTGTGTGGTGAGAATATGGAACTTATGATTGATTCGGGATCCATCTATACTATCATTCCGGAACGTATTTTTAAAATGCATTGGGAGAGTTTTAACCTTATGTCAAAAGATATCAACCTGGGAGGTTATCAAGATGAATCAATTGACATTTTAGGATACATGGAGGGTGACATACAGTATGGGTAGAGAATTACGAGGGGCAAAGTCTATGTGTCGGCTGAAGGACCTCCGATTTTGGGGTGGATGCACAAATTTGACTTAAATATAGTATTGAATCCCAGAGCTCCCAAACAAGTGATGGTAGTGGAAGAAATTTCTCTGGTGCGGTGCGAAGAATGTTTTTAATGAGGGGTTATGTTCACAAAATCAAGGTGAGAGAGAATGCTATCCTTGTACAGCATAAATTGACGAGAGTGCCATTATCTGTAAGAGATGGGTTGAAAGAATTGTTAAAGAGCATGTTGGATGAGGGAGTTATTGAACCTGTGGAAGCGTCGCAGTAGGTCTCTCCAGTGGTTATCACCCAAAAATATAATGGACGTCTGAGGTTTTGTGTGGACTTGTGATCTGTGAACCAAAATATTGTGGTTGACAGGTTACCTCTTCCTAACGTCAACAAATTGTTAACTTTAGTGAAGGATAGGAGGTACTTCTCTGAACTTGATTTAAGAAGTGCCTATCCCCAGATTAAGTTGCACGAGGTCTCCAAACCACTCACAGCCTTCATAACTTCATTGGGTACATTTCAATTTAGGTGTATGCCTTTTGGGTTAGCGTCCGCTGCTAGCGTCTTTCAACGAGTGATGGCAAAAATTCTGGAAGGAACGAATGATGTGATTTATTTCTAAGATGACATTCCAGTTATGGGAAAAACTAGGGAGGAACACAATCTTGCATTGAGGTTGGCGTTGAGAAAATTGGAGGAGTTTGGGCTAATGCTAAATCAGGTGAAATACGTATTCATAACCGAACAGATAGAATACTTGGGTTACACTGTTTCTGAGGGTGCTGTGAAACCTAAACAATCGCTGTTGGATGCCATAAGCAAAGTACCTTTCCCAAGAGATAAAGATCAATTAAGATCATTCATGGGATTGGTAGAATATTATGCTAAATTTGTGGAGAAGATTGGGGAAAAAACAGAAGAATTAAAGAAAATGCTACGTAAAGGGAGCAAATTTTTGTGGGGAAAAGAATAACTGATTTATTTTGAGAACATAAAGAGAGAGACATGTGAGGCAGGGCCTTTATCTGTGTTTAACAAAGATTTGAAATCTGCACTTACGGTGGATGCTAGTGCATCTGGCATTGGGGTGGTATTTTCACAAATTCATGGTAAAGATGAGAGAACTGTGTCGTTCGCATTTCATACATTGACTGCTGCTGAGAAAAACTATTCTGTCATAGAACGAGAAGCCTTAGCTGCTGCGTGGGGTACAGAGTATTTTTGTATATATTTGTGGGGGTAACCTTTTCTCATAAGGACTGATCATAAGCCATTAGTGAGGATTTTGGCTCCAGGAGGGGCTGGCAAAGGTTCAGCTAGGTTGGCCAGATTAGCGGCCAGACTTCAAGAACATACATATTCAGTTGAATTTTTACAAGGGTGGAGGAACGTCCAAGCCGATTGTTTGTCTAGGTTGTCGTTGGACTGGGAAACTGTCGATGATGTAAGAGTGAGAGAGGCTGAGAATGAAGGAGCAGTGGCATCTGTCCAAGATGCAGTACATGGTGGTGCTGGATCTTTCACTGGGGTGCAGTGGGAAGAGAGATGGAAAAAGATGTGGCCATGAAGGATGTAGTCAGAATGGTACAGTGTGGTGGAGCAAGGGAAAGTACTCTTGCAATTGCAGGGAGGCCATACTTAAAGGTGCTTGATGAGCTATTGATATGTGGTGAAAGTGTAATCATGAAGGGGGATTGTTTTGTTCCTCCTGTAGGCTTGAGGTTTCAGATATTTCAGTTAGCACATGAAGCGCATCTAGGACAAGGTTTAACCATTAGGAGAGTAAGAGAAGAATTTTGGTGTCCAAGTATGGATACTCAGATCAAGGAATGGGTGGAAAGATGCAGAATGTGTAGGGAGAGTGAAAAAAGTTATTATTTGGCAAAAGGGTGGAAGGTCATTTAGAAGATCCAGGCAAACCATGGCACACGGTGTGCTTGGACTTTATTGGGCCTTTGGTAGAATTGCCAGGCAATATGAAATTTGCGGTGATTGTTGTGGATGTTCATTCTAAGTGGTTAATTTTGGAATTTTTGAAAGATATCACTACGAGAACTACAATTTATTTTTTGGAGAAGATTTTCAACGGAGAGGGTGTGCCAGTGGTTCTTATCACTGACAATGGCACACAATTGACTTTGCATGAAATGGTGAAGTTTTTGAGAGAATGGGGTGTTAGGCACTCTTGCACCTTGTTGTATAACCCTCTGGGGAACGGCATAGCTGAGAGAGACAATAGGCTGGTCAAAGGTCCTATTCAAGTAGCACTTGCCAATCAGTGTGATGTCGGCACAACAATCTCCGATATGGTATGGGCATATTGCACCACTCCTCATAGTGTTACACAAAAAATTCCTTTTGTGTCCATGAGTGGGTAATTGCCAGGTACAAGGTTAGTTCCAGCTTGGTTGAACGAAGGATTATGGGGTGATGATCGGAATCACACCAGTGTCAGTACTTTTAAAAAGCATAACGTTGATACCAAGTGACGAGTTGAAGTAGGGGATTGGGTCAAGGAGAGGTCAGGCAGAGTTCAGAGAGGATTGCTCAAGTTCAGAGGACCTTTACGGGTTCAACGGGTAGGCACATTTTTTGTAATTTTGGATAATGGAGAGAGGTGGAACTTTAGGAATGTGGCATTATATCAAAAGAAAGGAGAGTGCATGAGGAACGATGATGAAGACTGTTCAGGTTTGCTGTTCATGAATGATGATGAAGTGATCAGAAGCAATGGAGCGGGCACGTCATACAATGTTGATGAGTATGGAAATGTAGTAGAAGGGATGAGTATGAATGATAGGAAGGATTCCGTATTAGGAAGACTTTGTGAGACAGTAGCGAGAGTGATGGCAAATTTCAGTATTTTATAGTAAATTGATATAGGTATACATTTTGTGTTTACTTGCATGCTTGTTTTATTGATGTTTAGTAGCCATCATTTGTAGTTCTTTTGTTTATTATTTTTCTAGGTTTGTTAAAATCTTTTTATAGTGAACAGGAGAGGACGTGTTGTAATGTAACTTAGGGAATTCTAGATTGTGAGGCACAGAGGATTCCAAAGGAGTCAGTTGGATCTGGAGCCTTGGATGAGACTGACGCCAGGTTGTGTTCGTGGATTAAACGTATTAAAGAAGCCTTATTGTAGTGGACTTCCTTTGCAACAGTCAACCTTCTGGTTATAAAAGGTACAGGTTGGTCCTGGCCCTCAGTGTTAAGTTGAGATAGAAATGCCCCCACCCCTTCCTCAGAATCATCTGTTTGTATTATCAACTTCTTGGAGTATTCAGGGCTTTTTAACACAGGTACAGAACACACGGTCTGTTTGAGGTCTTCAAAAGTGTTTTGACAGCTAGCTGTCCACATAACTTTCTTAGGCATTCTCTTTGTGGTGAGGTCATTAAGAGGGACCGCAATGGAGCCATAGTTCTTAGTGAACCTCCTGTAGTACCCGGTGAGGACTAAGAAGACTCTCACTTGGGTTTGTGTAAAGGGGGGGGGGGTCCAATCTAAAACAGTTTGGATCTTCCCCTGTAGTTGTTGAATCTGGCCTCCACCTAGCAGGTGGCCCAGATACACAACTGTCCATTGCCCGATCTGACACTTAGAGGCCTTGATAGTGAAGCCTGCTTTTTGCAGAGCCTCCAAAACTTTCCAGAGGTGGACCAGGTGGTCATCCCAGGTGGAGCTAAAGACAGATATTTCGTCTAGATAAGCTGCACTATAGGCTTCCAATCCTGGAAGGACTGTATTCACCAGCATCTGAAAAGTGGCAGGAACATTTTTCAGACCAAAGGGCATCACTGTGAAGTGATAATGCCCTCCAATGGTTGAAGAAGAAGTTTTTGGTTTAGCATCATCTGATACTTTGATGTGCCAATAGCCTGTAGTCAAATCAAATGTCCTAAGATACTTGGCAGATGCCAGTGTATCTATTAGCTCATCTGCCCTAGGGATAGGAGGTGCATCTATCTTTGTGACAGTGCTGAGCCCTCTGTAATTAACACAGAACCTCATTTATCTTTTCCAATTCTGAGAGTGAGGTTTTGGGACCAGCATCCCTGGGCTAGCCCAGGGGCTATCAGAGTGCTCAATGACTCCTAGGTCCAGCATCTGTTGCACTATGTTGTCTTACCAGGTGTCAGAGAAAACATTTATGAGAACTGCCCCAGGAGGTTCCTGCAGTATTCTTTCTGAGATTCAGAAAGACAGTCTGCTAGGATTACTCCATCTACTGAGCCATCAGCTGCAGTGTTGGAGAAGAGGTCAGGGAGAGGGTCACTGTCTTCCTCCTGACCCTCATCAGTGGCCATGAGCAGGGTCATGTCAGCTCTGTCATAGTAGGGCTTTAGGCAGTTCACATGAAGCACCCTGACGGGGTTTCTGGGAGTGCCTAGGTCTACCAAGTAGATGACCTCACCCTACTTCTCCACTATTGTGTGGGGACCACTCCATTTGTCTTGGAGTGCCCTGGGAGTCACAGACACCAGGACCCACACTTTCTGCCTTGGCTGGTAAACAGTTAGGATAGTCTTTTGGCCACACCACTGCTTCTGCAGTTCTTGGCTGGCCTGAAGGTTTTTAGAGGCATTTTTCATGTACTCAACCATCCTGAATCTGAGGCCAACTACATAGTCCACTGTGTCTTGTTTAGAGGGCTTGAGAGGTTGCTCCCAGCCCTCCCTTACAAGAGCAAGAGGACCCCTAACAGGCTGTCCTAACAGACGTTCATAGGGGCTGTAGCCCACTCCCTTCTGAGGAATCTCCCTGTAGGCAAAAAGAAGGCACGGCAATAGGACATCCCATCTCCTTCTGAGTTTTTCAGAGAGTCCCATGATCATACCCTTGAGATTTTTATTAAACCTCTCTTTCAAACCATTGCTTTGGGGGTGGTATGGTGTGGTGAACTTGTAAGTAACACCAGAAATCAAAAGGTGGTTAGTGCCTTAAAGTTTACACATCCAATTCAAATCATGTGAACAGTCATAAAGAAAATTAGCTTGTATGCAGGCCACTGACAGGGGTGCCAACCTGGTGTGACACCCAAACACCACGGGTGTCAGGATGATGATTGGGAAGCCAATCAGACCTAGAAAAAATCAAATATAAAGCAGGGCACACCAAAGTAGTTCAAAAAGTTACTCCAAAGTGGAGAAATAAGTTCAAAGTCCAAAAAACTGTTCAGTAGTTGGTTGAGGTTTATTCCTGTTGAACAATGGTACATCCAAAAACAGCCGACACGTGTTTCGTCACATTGACTTTCTTAAGACCAAGGAACAGGAAGATGGCGGATAGTGTTCAAAAGGCTCGGGTGATCAAGTAGGACTGTGTTTGTAGTCAGAAGATGAGAATAAAGGGTCTGTAGCATGTAGTTGTTGTAACTTCAGAAACAGAGTCCCGGTTGTTCTTCATAGAGTAAAACTATGGGCCAAGACCATGATAAGCCTTCTTGTTAGTATTCCATGCCGTGCGGCAAGTGCAGGTAGTGATCATTAGTCTTTGTATTAACTTTTTGAACTACTTTGGTGTGCCCTGATTTATATTTGATTTTGTAAGTAACACCATGCTCCTTCCACATGGCCTTAAGGTATGCAGACATAAAGTTGGTGCCTCTGTCTCATACCACCTGTTTGGGAAAGCCCACTCTTGAGAAAATTCCCAGGAGAGCTTTTGCCACTGCAGGAGCACTGGTGGTCCTTAGAGGAATAGCTTCTCGGTATCTGGGGCATGCTCTACCACCACCATTATGAAGCTGTTCCCAGAGGCTGTAGGTGGGTCTAGGGAGGCAACCATATCCACCCCAACCCTCTCAAAGGGAACCCCAACCACATGTAGTGGAATTAAGGGTGCCTTTGGAGTGCCATCTGTCTTACCAGTGTCTTGACAGGTGACACAGGAGTGGCAAAACCCCTTAGTGTCTTCAGGCATGTGGGGCCAGTGAAAGTGAATGACAAGCCTGTCCCAAGTCTTGCTTTGCCCCAAGTGACATGCCAGGGGAATGTCATGTGCCAGGGTCAACACAAATTCTCCATATTGCAGCGGTACTACCAATCTCCTATTGGCACCAGGTTTGGGTGCCCTTTGTTCTGAATATAAGAGATTGTCTTCCTAAAACACCTTGTGGGTGCCACTGACATCCCCTGCTTCCTGGAGGACAGATTGCTGCCTCAACCCTTCCAGTGTGGGACAGGTTTTCTGTGCCATAGTGAATGTCTCCCTGGCAGGTCCCCCTGCATTTAAGAGCTCAGCTGTGTCAGCTTTCAGCTTCTCAGTTGAAGGTTCTGCCAAGGGAGTAGATTTCTCCTCCTCAGAGGGGGAATCTTCACTGGAGGGTGGGGTAGGGAGCAACTCTTTGCCTTTCCTACCCTTGGGTTTGGGAATATCTTGGGCCTTTGTTCCAGACTCCAAGGGGCATATTTATACTCTGTTTGCGCCGGAATTGCGTCGTTTTTTTGACGCAATTTCGACGCAAAACTAACTCCATATTTATACTTTGGCGTTAGACGCGTCTAGCGCCAAATTCCATGGAGTTTGCGTCATTTTTTAGCGTGGACACCTACTTTGCGTTAATGATATGCAAGGTAGGCGTTCCCGTCTAAAAAATTGACTCCGAGGCATGTGCGCCGTATTTACACTCCCGGGCATAATTCACGCCCGGGAGTGGGCGGGTCAAAAAAAATGACGTATGGCCGCTTTTGCGCCGTTTTTTAGCGCCTGGAAAAGGCAGGCGTTAAGGGACCTGTGGGCTCTGAAGGAGCCCAGAGGTGCCCTCCCATGCCCCCAGGGACACCCCCTGTCACCCTTGCCCACCCCAGGAGGACACCCAAGGCTGGAGGGACCCATCCCAGGGACATTAAGGTAAGTTCAGGTAGGTATTTTTTTTTTTTTTGTGGCATAGGGGGGCCTGATTTGTGCCCCCCTACATGCCACTATGCCCAATGACCATGCCCAGGGGACAGAAGTCCCCTGGGCATGGCCATTGGGCAAGGGGGCATGACTCCTGTCTTTGCTAAGACAGGAGTCATTTCTATGGGGTTTGGGAGTCGGAAAAAATGGCGCAAATCGGGTTGAGGCGAAAAATTTGCCTCAGCCTGACTTGCCTCATTTTTTGGTGCCCAAGCTCCATATCCCCCTACGCCGGCGCTGCCTGGTGTACGTCGTTTTTTTCCACGCACACCAGGCAGCGCCGGCGGCTAACGCCGGCTAACGTCATTGATTAAATACTGCGCCCGCATGGCGCTTCAGAATGGCGTTAGCCGGCGCTAATTGTTTCGACGCAAAACTGCGTTAGCGCAGTTTTGCGTCAAAAAGTATAAATATGGCCCCAAGTTTCCTTGCTCTTTTTCCATCTTGGCCCGTGCCCTAGTCAAAGCAAAATATGCCCTGGGATGCCCAGCATTGCTGCATGGGCCTCCAACTCTACTTCAGCCCAAGCTGCAGTCTCCGAGTTGTTCCCTAGTAGACACGCTACAGATAAGTCTGTGGATACTACAATGTTTGAGGACCAGTCACCCCCTCCCCAAGCTGAAATCAACAACTGCCATGGGGGGACACACACTATACTGTTGTGGGCGTCTGTCACTTGGTACTGATGACCAAGCAGGTGTTGCCCAGGGGACACCAGTTTTTCAGTCACCATAGTGACACTAGCACGTGTGTCCCTGTAGGCCTCTGCCTGAACACCATTTATGAAAGGCTGCTGCCTGTACTTATCCATATTAAGGGGGACAGGCAGCAAGGGTGGAAAGATCAATGCCCCCATCAGAGACTAAGACAGCCTCAGTTGTCTCTCTGACTAAACCAGCCCCACTACACTTCCTACACCCTTGGATTGGTAATTGTTACCTGACCCACCACTACTTCTGTTACTAGGGGCACTAGTGGTAGAGGTGAGGGTTGTAGTAATGGGTGGCTTGTGCTTTTCTTAGGGCAGGAGCTTATGGCCTTTGCTTTTACACATATAACACCAAGGCTGTTTATTACGGGAGGAAGAGGCTTTAAACCCACCCCCAAAGGAACTTTGTGGGCCTGATGAAGGTTCCTTGTTTTTAACTGTGTCCCCACCTTTGTCCTGAGACTTACCTGCTTTCTCTTAATTGTCTTTGTCACCCCCTACACGAGCTTTTCTGCTCACCTTAGTTCTGACCCTTTTGTCTGCCTTCTTTCCCAATTCTTGGGGAGTGGTCAGATCTGAGTCAACTAAGTACTGGTGTAACAAATCAGACACACAATTATTTAAAATATGCTCTCTCAGAATTAGATTATACAAGCCTTCATAATCACTGACTTTGCTGCCATGTAACCAGCCTTCCAAAGCTTTAACAGAGCAGTCCACAAAATCAACCCAATCCTAGAAGGACTAATTCCTGGTCTTTCTGAACCTAATGCCATATTGTTCAGTGGTGAGACCAAACCCATCCAAAAGTTTAGATTTCAAAACTGTGTAGTTATCAGCATCTTCCTCCCTGACAGTGAGAGGTCTATCCCTCCCTTTGTCAGAGAAGGATAGCCAAAGGATAGCAGCCCACTGTCTCTTAGGGACCCTTTGTAGTTCATAGGACCTCCCAAGAGCAGCAAACCACTTGTAAATATCATCCCCCACCTTGTAGGGGGGAACAATTTTGTTGAGGTTTCTGGAGTCAAAAGAGTCCTCCCTGACCCTGGTGTAATAGGTAATGTACTATGTTCTTTGTCCTTAGTGTTCTTTTGTTAGGTAATGTTAGAATCTGTTTTCATTGGTGGGATACTCGGGGGTTCTCGAGCTTCGGTCACGATGGCCAGTCGACCTTTTGTTCCTGTAGCTGGAGGAAGCAGTTTCTGTTGTGGGTCTTTCTTTGGTGAAATAAACTTCGATCAACATTAAACACCTTGCTGAGTCCGTGGTCGATCCTTCTCCATGCTACAATTTGGTACCAGGAGTGGGGCGACCACTGCCGTCTGACTTCTGAAGGGCCCACCAACAGATTTCCATTCTCCGATCGGAAGCACAATTTCAGAAGGTCTCTGTTTACGCTTACCTCTTCTTTGATTTTGTTTCCTGTGCCGTGAGCCCACTATATGGTTCACAATTTATTATTTAGGATTGGAGACTCTGCATCCAGTTGAAGGCGCACCCGCACGTTGCTTAGCAACGCAACACGTGCTGTTGTTTTCGTTTGGGAGTCGCTCTTTTAGACGCTGCGCTAGTTGCCTGGCAACACGTGCCTCCTTTCACGTGCACATCCTGCTTCACGTGACGTTTGTTGCTTGGCAATGCGTGCCGCTTGTTAGGCTGCTTGGCAACGCCCTGCCACTGTTGCTTATGGAAATTGAAGGTGGAATTGAAGACGCTGTTTATCCTACCAATATGCTTGAGATTCTCCACGTTTCCACGGCTACAGTTGCGATCAACTTCAGCATCTTTGCGTGATTACTTACATGAACCACATCGGGCAGTATCTCTTCTCTACAAGTGTTGCCATTGTTACATTCAGGTATTTTCGTAAAAAAAAGAAAAGAAAGGAAAAAAATACATAGACCTACCTTGTCATACTTTTATTGTTGCTTTATTTATGGCTGCCGCTCAAGGTATAGTACAACCTCCAGCTTTTTTGCAGAAAGCAGGGAAGCCAGACATTAAATGGACAGAATGGCTACGCATCTTTGAAAATTATTTTATGGCCATTGGTGCAAATGATTTTCCTCCAGATAGGAAAATGGCTTTGCTTTTTAATCATCTTGTAGTCACAGGTCAACGCATTTTTGATAACTTACTATCAATCGCTCCACCGGGCGGAGGTGATATTGCATGGAACTGCTACATCGAAGGATTGGAAAGAATGAAGAAACAGTACTCTGATGAATCCAGTATTTTACTAGAGAGATTCAATTTTGCAATGTGCAAACAATCATCTGATGAAGCTGTTGAAGAATATGTTGCAAAATTGCGGGTTCTAGCATCTAAATGCGAGTTTGGATCTAATGTTGATGTGTATATTTGTGATCAATTTGTTTTTATTGTTTTCACACAAATACAAGAGAGGCTTTTGGTTTGCCGGAATCCTACTCTTGAGGAAGTCATTGATCTAGCGAAAAGTATTGAGAGGTCAATAACTACTTCCAGAGTTTTAGCTAATCAGAGATTAGCTAAAACTAATCAGAGACTACTGTTGATTGTATGATTAATGATGGAACTGTTTGTGTAGTTTCTAACAAGCAAGACAAACTGGGTAAATCTTGGTCTTGTGGACGATCTGGCAAGTCTTCATGTATGTGTTTCCGTTGTGGTTCCAAATTGCACATTGGTAATGATCCCTCTTGTCCTGCACTTGGTAAAAAGTGAAATTTTTGTCGCAAGGTGGGTCATTTCCATAGTGTTTGCTTAGCTCAAAACACTAACAAAAATTTCCCTAACAAAGTTAAAATTAGCAATGTGGATGGTGATGATGAAATTGCACAATGTTCCAACCAATTTTCATATGTCTTGTTAACTGTTGATCTTCTGGATGTAATTGGTGGTAAACCTGAGAAGGTCATTAAGGGTGCTTTATGTGACATTTTTGTCCGTTCTAAAACAAATTCTGTATTGACTGATTCGGGAGTGCCTATTACTATTCAAGCTGATCAGACTTTCTTTAAATTCTGGCAGGGTACCATTGATTTACACACTCCTGACATCACTCCTAAGGCATTTGGAGGTTATGACATAGATTTGCTTGGTTACTTTTGATCCAATTTACAGTGTTTAGGCAGAATCTTTTACACCAAGATTTATGTGGCTGTCAAATGAGGCGATATTGTAGGTTGGAGGGACTTAGCTCATTTAGGGATCATTCTCAGACCTGGACATAAAGTTCCTGTTGCTCTGGGTGAATTGCCAGATTCACTGTCACCTGACCATATTGCTAATGTCACCATTCCGAACAATATCATGAAGCACATGATCAGTTTGTTTCCTGAAGTCTTTAAGGACCAAGTGGGCACTGTGCATGGTTATGAACACTGCATTAAATTGAAGAAAGATGCAGTTCCAGTAGTACACAAGGTGAGACCTGTCCCATTGAGCGCCAGGGCAGATTTGATGGCCTTACTGCACAAATTACAGAGTGAAGGTATAATTACTCCAACAGATTCCTCAGAGTGGATTTCTCCCTTTGTAATCACTAAGAAAAAAGATGGTAATTTGAGACTGTTTGTAGACTTGAGATCTGTTAATAAAAATCTACTAATTGATTGTCACCCTCTTGCATATATTCAGGAGATGATTAGTAAGGTGGGAGTATCAATTTCTTTTCTACTATTGATCTACACTCTGCTTACCACCAAATTCCTTTAAGTGGGACTTCTCAGGGTATAACTACATTTGTAACCCGTTTTGGTGCGTATAAGTACTTGCGGTTACCCTTTGGTCTTGCCTCGGCGGCGAGTGTCTTCCAGAAACTGATGGATCAGCTTTTCTGTGATTTACCAGAAGTGCAGGTATTTCAGGATGACATTTTGATTCACACAGATACAGAAGTAAAACACATTGAAGTGCTGAATAACGTTCTATGCATTCTCAAGCACAAAGGCATGACAGTCAAACCAAACAAATGCAAATTGATGGTGGAGGAAGTAGAATATTTGGGCCATATTATTTCAGGCAATGGTATTAGGCCTAAGTTTAGCAATTTAGATGCTGTTAAAAATGCATCACCTCCTTCTGACAAGGATGCTTTGAGGTCATTCTAGGGCTTTGTGAGTACTATGCTAGGTTTGTTCCTGAGTATGCCATGGAGGTACAGCCTTTATGATCTCTTCTCAAAAAGGGTATCAAGTTTGTGTGGAACAAGAATTTAAATTATGCATTTGGAATGGTGAAGGATTTGGTCATAAATGCTCCTGCTTTGCAGCCTTTCAATCCATCTGGTAAATCATTTATTATGGTTGATGCAAGTTTGAGAGGAGTGGGTGCTGTTTTTGGTCAGCGAGTTGATGGTAAGGAAAATACTGTAGCTTTTGCTTCCAGGACTTTTTCGGAGGCAGAGACACACTACAGTACGATTGAGAGAGAGGCGTTAGCATGTACATGGGCTGTTCAGATATTTAAGACGTACATATGGGGGACTAGTTGTGATTTCTATACTGATCACAAGCCACTTGTTTTTCTGTTGAATGGCGATGGTCTGGGCAAAATGTCAGCACGTTTGATTCGCTTGTTGTCAAAATTACAGGAGTATAACTTAGTTACTAAATATATCCAAGGAGGCAGGAATTTTCTAGCTGATTGTTTGTCTGGCTTACCTTTACCATATGATGTTTCAATGGACACTGATTCGGAACAAGAATGTGTTGTGGGTTTGGTGGATGTTCTGGCGGTGGCTGACAATTGCATAACGGAACAAGAGTAGGTGACTTCAATATCTAATGATGAAGTTTTGTCAAAGGTTGTGCTATTTTTGAAGACTAAGAGGCCACCTGAAAAAAGTTATCAGATCAAATTAGGTGTTTCAGTCAAGTGGCGAAGGAACTTTCGTGTGAAGTCAATATTTGTTTAAGGGTTGATCTAGTGGTTCCTCCTACTGACCTCAGGGACAGAATCATCAGTTTAGCTCATGAGGGTCATTTGGCCATTTCTGCTACCACTAAAAAGCTAAAATTCTCCTACTGGTGGCCAGGATTAGACAAACAAGTTGTTAATTTTCTTAATGGGTGCCCTGAATGCACGGTTTCTGACAAACACTGGAAGACTTCTACTAATCCTATGTTTCCGGTTTCTCTTCCACAGAATCCCTGGGATAAGATAGCTCTGGATTTTTCAGGGCATTTTCAAATATTGCCGAAAGACATGAAATATCTTATAGTTGCTGTTGACTACTTTTCAAAGTGGATTTACTATGCTTTTGTGTCCAATCCTGATTCTGATGCTGTTGTCAATTTTTTGAGTAAATTGTTCAGATTAGAAGGTATGGTCAGCACTGTGGTTACTGACAATGGTACGCATTTTGTGTCAAGAAGATTTTGTGATTTTTTGCTCTCACACAACATTAAACACCTTAGGGTGGTGCTATACAGCCCGTCTTCTAATGGTTTGGTAGGAAGGGTCAATCGATTTTTCAAAGAAGGAATTCAAACAGCATTGGTGTCTAATACTGATGTGGCTGGGTTTTTGCAAGAAAAAGTTTGAGCTTATTTAACAACTCCTCATTCTACTACCGGAGTTACTCCTTTCAAGTTTCTTACAGGAAGGAATCCAAGGAACAAACTTTCTCTGAACTGGATGTCTGAGATTTTACATGGGAGGTGTCATTTTTATTCTTCTGGTTTGGATGAAGACAATGTTTTAAGAAATAGAGTACTTGACAGACAACTTAAACAAAAGGAGTACTACAACAATAGAAACAGTGTTAAACAGGTTGAGCTGAAAGTGAATGATTGGGTTCCTTTAAAAAAAACTTTCCGAGTGTGTAAAGGGGAGTCCAAATTTTCTTTACTTATGAAAATAACTAAAGTCTCAAAATCGTCCGTCCTACATGAGGGAAAGGGGTGGTGGAATAAGAACACTGTTATACCTCTCAATTCTGAGCAAGTTAATTAAAAAAAAAACTTTTACCACCTTATGGATGGTGGAAGTTCCACGTTGATGACGGATGTTAGTAATTCTGTACCTGTAAAGACAGTGTTGAACAGACTAATGTAAATTTGGGGTTTAATATAAACCCAATATCCTTTCCATTTGACATGTTATCTGGTGGTAATATTTCCCTGAATGACAATGTTTCTAATGTAGTGCGGAATGATAGTTCAGATTCTACTTCTGAGTCTTCTTTGAGACCAATAACAACTCGTAGTTCTAGAACTGTCAGATTGCCATCTAAATTTCAAGATTTTGTTCTGTCTAGGATTTTTTTTTTGTATAAAGGAGGGAGGTGGTGTAATAGGTGATGTATTATGTTCTTTGTTCTTAGTGTTCTTTTGTAATGTTAGAATCTGTTTTAATTTGTGGGATACTCGGGGGTTCTCGAGCTTCGGTCACGATGGACAGTCGACCATTGTTCCTGTAGCTGGAGTTGCCTGAGTTCCCTGTCTAGGGAATCTTCCGTTGGAGTTGAACAGTGGGTCACCTCAGATACTGAGGAGATGTGAGAGTGGGCAGAGGAGGATCTATTTCTACTCTTGAAGACCCTTTCAACCGGCCCTCTAGGGACAAAGGAGGAGCTACTGGTGTGACTCCCCTTTACACTGCTAACAGTGCTCCTAACAGGACTGTGGGTGTAAATAAAGTTTCCCTGAACCCTCCCTGGGTTCCTCCTGACCAACCTCATTAGCTAAATTGTATTTTTCTAGCACTGGTGGGGCCAGAGTCTACTTCATCCTCCTCCTCCCCCTAGCTACCAGCATGTTCCTGGTCATCCTGGAGGAGCAGACCTAAAAGTAGAGTCTAAATGGGATTTCTCCCAGTCTTCAGCTTTCTCTCAGCACACGTCTCCCTAAGCTCTTAGAAGGTCAGGTTCTCATAGGGAGAATCCATGGCCTGAGATGTGTGCTATGCCGAAGACACATCAGCTAGCTAGAGTGGTGTAGAATCCCTACTACTCTAACTAAGTCTCCCAAAAGAAGTTCGGAGCAAGGGCTATGCCTAGACCCCTAGCTTACCCAAACCCAGAGGCTATTTCCCTGATACTAGGTACAGTGTGTACCCCTAACTCCTACCCCTACTTTCCTGTGGAAAGTACCAAGTGACAGAGTGGTAAGGCAATTACAAGTGCTTATCTCACTGCTGCACCACCAGTGTAGGAAGCTGGCCAGGTGTGTGGTGGGTACCTAAGGTACTTAGACCTTATACCAGGTATCCCCTATTAGTGTGGGGTTGGACACTTGTCTAGAAGCCAGGCTTTTTCCACAGATTGATATTCAAATACAATCTCAGTGCCCATCTTTTATATGAAAAAAGGTAACTCTATAAAGATCTATTCTATCTCTCCTTTAAATTCACCTGCCCCCACCCTTCAGTCTATGAAAATGAAACAATGTCCATTGTAGATGGAGCTTATTCCCTTTCTTTTTTGTGCGTTTTGCAGGATACCCTATTGTTCAATCCTGGACGGTGAGGTCTGCCTTAAGTTCACACCCACTGCTAATCTTCCAGCCCATGTCATGTGGGGATGCAGCGATTAAGCCTTGAAAGGGCTTGGCAGGGGAAGCTGCTAAAAGACAGAAAAAAAGATAAATGCAGAGTCTTGTTTTCTGTGCGGTGAATGCCAGCGCTTTAGGATGGCCAGTGCAATACCCTGGGTTACCGACTGGCAGTCCTAGCCCAGTCCACGGCACCTGACATGTGGGTGGGGTTGAAGCCCTTTCGGCCCAATGGCTGTTGCGCACCCACAGAAAATAATAAAGCGCATGCACATACTGTGATTCATTGCGACCCCACTTTGTGTAAAGTTTTTTTTTTGCATTTTGAAGCAGAGGAAGAAAACGGGTTAAATAAGAGCAGGTATGAAAAGCTGACTTGACCTTGCTAGTGATCCGAAAATTAAAACTCCTGGGCAGGCAATAGTGGATTATTTTGTCAAAACCACACTGCAGCTTCATTGATTGGGCCACATTGATTTTCATTATCCTTTATTTCACAGACTTATGACTACGGAATCCTATGCCGTAATAAGCCCAGCAACAATGCACAAGGAATTTAGCTGGACAATGTATTAATAGTCTCTGTGCACATACAGAATGAAAATGGGGTTATCCCAGCACTCTGTGTATCCCAGAGCTATTCCATTCATTATTGCTCCCAAATCAGAGAATTATTCTCCTTAGGACTCCACCTCATCCAAATCCTTTAAATGGCAGAGGACATCAGAGGTGGTCTTGTGTGCTACGAATGTAGATACAGCTTCACGTAGGAGATATCTGTTGGAAGGTGCACAACTACTCTTTTGTCGTGCAGGCTGTAAGATATATCAATAATACAGGAACCTTCCTTACCTGTTACAGGAAAATGCAGCCTGTAGAGAGAGGTCTGCACTGACTATGACTTACTTTCTGTTATTCTCGGGGTCCTTGCTGGCACTGGGTATGATGCCTACCTCACTCCTGATCACTGTCTGCAATCCTAAACTATTCACCTACACATTATTGATTTCAAGTGTGTTAGTCTGATAAATAACTGCTTTAAAATGAAAAAGAGAAGTGCCATACTCACTAAATTGATTGAGGTGGGTCTACAGGGTTTTGATAGGGGCGTGTCTGGGGAGTGTTACAGCGATTTAATAATATCAGCATTTTTACTGAGCTATCAGATTGTAAAACTTCAGCTGCAACCTAGCTCTAGGATACAATAGCCATGAACTGCCAGAGCGTCTCACATACACGCCCCATCTGAAAGTCTTGTATTCAGCAAGAACTGTGCTGCCATACCGCGGAGCCTGTCCCTAGCTGCAACTAGGAGTACCAGTACTCACATAGTACAAGAAAAAGTTCTGGTGCTCAAGGGGGAACACTGAGAAGAGCTTGTACTCAGTACAGGTGAGTACTGGCTCATTTAAAGCACTATAGTAAGTTAAACGGAAGCACTCTACACAGGCATCCCAACCCATCTTCTTCACAGATTTCAAACCATCGAAAGTGCTGCTGACAGATTCGTCCTCAACCTTTCGTGCCAAACCCACACCACTACACTCCTCAGAGAGCTCCACTGGCTCCATATTCAGAAGTGCTGCTAGTTCAAACTTCTCACACATGCGTTCAAGTCACTACACAACATGGAACCCACATATCTCAGTCACAGGCTTCACTTCCACCAACCCACCAGACAACTTCGCTCAAAATCACCATTACTCGCACACACACCCTGCATACACAGAAGCAGAAGGGAAGGTCAATCACTCTCCTACCAAGCCACCAATTCCTGGAATTACCTCCCCCAAAACTTCAGGGCATCCAACTCACTTCTTGAGTTCTGCAAGAAGCTGAAGTCCTGGCTATTCAACTAGTCTTCTTGGGGGACCATCCAAACTGCCTTTATTCAGGTCCAGCCGCTTCAAGCTCCGACCCTCACCTACTCAGCACCTGGATACTCTCATGGGTAACAAGCAGTGATCTACAAATCCACCTTAGATTATAAAACAAGACTACAATCGCTAGGCTATGAAACAAAAGTCCATGATTGGAAGCAGTGTCTACAATGACCTAGAGGAAGGTGGTCATCTGAGAATAAGGAGCCACCTGGCCCCTATTTGAGCTGCCCTGGATGTTGCATGCACTGTAAGGATTGAGTGTGGCAGAAGAGTTAAAGGAAGGGAGGCGTAGACACTTTGGGTTAAATTCCAAACTTCAGGTCTAGTCTCAGGTGTCCTTGGGTTAGAGCACTATAGGCATATGCCAGTACTTAGCATATGAAGGAGATCGACCCTTTTTGGATGACACAAAGACCTGCCAGCTTGAACCTCCTGCTGCCGGATGCTCATCAAACCTGCCCACTGCCCCTTCATTGCTGAAAAAGAGTAGTATAGAAGGATTCCTCTGTCAGACTCAAGAAAGCCCATGCTGGGCTATGGGGGGGCGTTCAAGAAAGCATGTACCTGGTAGGTGAAGGAGTGGCAATTCACTGCCTTCTCCACAACCTTTTCCACACTTGGCAGCTGTGGGGAAGCTGCATGTGCCCTCTGTGTGGAGAAGAGATGCAACTGCATCAGTTCTCCCTGTTACTGAAATCTCAGGCAAAGAAGATAAAAAAATTAAAGCAATAATAATCAGTGTTCCGTTGTCCAACTTTATAAGGGACAGAAAAGGCACTCAAGCATTAGATCACCTCCCTGAGGCACCCTGCTACCATTGCAAAAAAAGGGGCGCAATCTGATCTGGATCAAGGGGCAAAGAAAGATACGGTCAATTATCCTTGAGCATGGCTGATGAACAACAAAGGATACTGACAGCAGAACAGATACTGGCACCCATGGCTCATCTGCAAGGGGCATATCACCGCATATACAACCATGATGACTCTTCCCCCATTCAGTGAACTGATAGATCCAGCTCAAAGATAAAAGACATTGATTGGCTGTCTCAATAACTATTTCAGGGCCAGGAGAGAAATGAGTGGCATAGTGAATAGGCCCCTTTTGCTGCACTTAGTGGGAAGAGAAATATATAGGTGGTCATTACAACCCTGGCGGACGGTGTTAAAGGGGCCGTAAGACCGCCAACAGGCCGGCGGTAAAAAAATTGGAATTACGACCGTGGCGGAAACCGACAACAAAGACAGCCACTTTAACACTCCGACCGCAACAGTGGTACAGACAAACAGCTTGGCGGTCACTGCCAACAGACAGGCGTAAGTCAATGTACCGCCCACAGTATCACAACCTACCAATCCGCCACCTTTTCCGGGGCGGATTCACCACGGACAAAAACACGGCGGAAACAGGACTTAGAAGGGAAAACGCTCACCTCTACACACCCCACGAGGAATCCGGACGCCATGGAACGAGAGCTGCACATTTTTCCAGCCCTCATCTTCTTGCTCCTCTACCAGGAGCATGAACGCCGGCGGCGAAGACAACGGTGAGTACTGCACCTACGACACAGGGGAGGGGGAGGCAAAAAACAGGGACACACACAAGCAACACCCCCACCCTCACCCACTACAACACACACACTAATACATATTTATACATTATAGTTACACCCCCTAAGCCCCCGGAAGAATGCAAAGACAAAAGGAAATGAGTGTAACCATTGTAATACATTAAAATCAAGTATGCAAAAATATATATATACACCATAAACAAAATATACACCAAGCATAGTAGTCCAGGTAGTGCTCCAATTAAGTCCGTGGAACACTGGGCCCACACGGTATGGGCGAAGCCCACACAAGATCCCGACCATGACAGAGAGAACAGTGCAGGGGCATCAGAGAGCAAGAAAACAGGCACCTCAGCGGGAGGGAAAGTGGGGGCACCTCAGCCGGTTGAGTGCACAATGCCAAATCCACGAGGGGGCCACATGCCCACTGCTCCATCCGGGGTGTGCAAAGCCACAGTCTCTCAAGTCTCTACAGTGGGTGGCTTGCCCACTGTTCCATCCTGGGGAGTGCAAAGCCACAGTCTCTCAAGTCTCTATAGTGGGTGGCTTGCCAACTGCTGCATCCTGGGGAGTGCAAAGCCACAGTCTCTAAAGTCTCTACAGTGGGAGGGTTGCCCACTGCTGCATCCTGGGGAGTGCAAAGCCACAGTCTCTCAAGTGGATAACAGTCTCCACTGGTTCAGGAGGGGGCCTGGTGCCCAGAGTGCCTCATCCTGCTAAGGACAGAGGCAGTGGATGTGATACTCCACTGGTTCTGGAGGGGGCCTGGTGCCCAGAGTGCTTCATCCTGCTAAGGACAGAGGTAGTGGATGTGATACTCCACTGGTTCTGGAGGGGGCCTGGTGCCCAGAGTGCTTCATCCTGCTTGTGACTGACTCAGTAGCATCAGTGGCCTTGGTGCTCATGGCCCAGCGGTGCTTGTGGCGGTGGTGCCCTGTTCAGCGGTGCTTGGAGCGGCAGTGCCCTATTCACCGGTGCTTGAGGTGGCGGTGCCCTGTTCAGCGGTGCTTGAGGCGGCGGTGCCCTGTTCAGCGGTGCTTGAGGTGGCGGTGCCCTGTTCAGCGGTGCTTGAGGCGGCGGTGTCCTGTTCAGCGGTGCTTGAGGTGGCGGTGCCCTGTTCAGCGGTGCTTGAGGTGGCGGTGCCCTATTCAGCGGTGCTTGAGGTGGTGGGCTCCTTTGTAGCGACTCAGCAGATGGCGGTCCTCTCTGTCCCAGCGGGGCTTGTGCTGGCCGTCCTCTCTGTCCCAGCGGGGCTTGTGCTGGCGGTCCTCTCTGTCCGAGCGGGGCTTGTGCTAGCGGTCCTCTCTAGCCCAGCGGGGCTTGTGCTGGCGGTCCTTTCTGCCCCAGTGGGGCTTGTGCTGGCGGTCCTCTCTGTCCCAGCGAGGCTTGTGCTGGCGGTCCTCTCTAGCCCAGCGGGCTTGTGCTGGCGGTCCTCTCTGTCCCATCGGGGCTTGTGCTGGCGGTCCTCTCTGTCCCAGCGGGGCTTGTGCTGGCGTTCCTCTCTGTCCCAGCGGGGCTTGTGCTGGTGGTCCTCTCTAGCCCAGCGGGGCTTGTGCTGGCGGTCCTCTTTGTCCCAGCGGGGCTTGTGCTGGCAGTCCTCTCTAGCCCAGCGGGGCTTGTGCTGGCGGTCCTCTCTGTCCCAGCGGGGATGATGGCGGTGGCCTCCTGGGCTGCGGGGTTGATGGCGGTGGCCTCCTGGGCAGCGGGGATGATGGCGGTGGCCTCCTGGGCAGCGGGGATAATAGCGGTCTCCTCCACCGTGCTGCTCTTCCCAGACTTGCCGGGTTTCTTGTGGCCCTTCCGCACCTTTGAAGGTGTCGCAGCTGACTCCACACTCCCACTGGGGCCCCTGGGAGCGGCCTTGGTGGCTGAAGTCTTCCCCCTCTCCCGCCGGGCACTGGCGAACTTCTGATGCTTTACAGGTGGGGGACTGTCCATGCTGTGGCTCTGTGCCACACTGACTGCCCTGGTGGCCGGTGCACTCCAGATTCCGGTGACTACAGGCACCACTGGTCCCGGAGATGTTGTGGCTGAGGTGCTAGGTTGGGACCTGGAGAGTCGGGCCCTAGGAGATGGACTGGGTTGGGGAGGTGTGGGAAAGAAGTCAAGGTTGGACAGGAAAAGTTTTTGGGAGACACTGGGACGGGTAGCTGGAGGGGGTTTGGGAGTGGAGGAAGAGGTTGTGGTTGTAGGAGGTGGTCATTTGCTGACTTTGGGTGAAGGTGCATGCGCTGGAGGCTGTTGTGAGGTGGATGGCTGTTGGGTGGGTGTGTGCCTGCGTTTGTGTATCTTGGGAGGTGGCGTCACAGAGGCACTGGGAGAGGACACAGGGGATGTGTGGATGGTAGTGGGGGTGATGACTGCACGTGAGTGGGCTGTGGTGGTGTGTGTGCTGGTGATGGCAGTAGTGGCCGTAGATGTAGTGCATGCAGGTGTGAGTGTAGACGAGACTGGGAGGGAGGAGGGAGACGAGGAGGAGGGGGACACAGTGGAGGCAGTGGATGTTGGTGTGTCTGCATGTGTGTGATGCTTGCATGAGTGCCTGTGGGATGTCTGGTGCTTATGTATGCCTGAGCTTCCCTTGTGTGTTGAGGTTTGTGCATGCTGGTCTGAAGGTGTGCTTGGGATAGGCTGGGGTACAGAGGATTGGGTCTGGGTGGAGGAAGTTGGAGGGGGGAGGCTAGAGACGGGGACAATGGCTGCCATCAGTGCTGAGGCCAGAGTCTGAAAAGCTCGCTGAAGGGCCGCCTGACCAGAATGAATGCCCTCCAGGAATGCATTTGTTTGTTGCAACCGCCTTTCTACACCCTGGATGGCATTCAAAATGGTAGACTGCCCAACAGTGAAGTACCTGAGGAGGTCAATGGCCTCCTCACTGAGGGCAGCAGGGGTGACTGGGGCAGGGCCTGAGGTGCCTGGAGCGAAGGTGATGCCCACCCTCCTCGGTGAGCGGGCACATGGCAAGGGCTGAGGGGCTGCCGGGAGGCCGGTGCTGGTAGGGGGGGGTGGCGGCTGTACCTGTAGATGCGGGGGCACAGATGTTGCCACCACCACAAGGGAGCTCCCATCAGAGATCTGTTCGCTGGTGTCAGCTCCTGTCCCCGCCGTGGAGCTCCCCTCGCCCTCCATCCCACTGGTGAACTCCGAGTCTGTTGTTTTGCCCTCCAGGGCCAAGTGGGATGCAGCTCCCTCCTGCTCCGGTGCCACTGCTCCTCCGCCTGATGATGCTAATGCACACAAGAACAGGGAGACCACAAAAAGGGGGGGAAGAAAGACATGTTGAGTGCATGCATTACCGCTACCGTTGGTGGACACGACAGACACAGAAGCCCACTGCACTACGCCGCGCTCTTGGGCTCCACTGTGCAATCCATGGGACATGGCCTTCTAGGCTATGGACGACATCTGCACACATGGATGACACAGGGGCATGACTAGGTGTAGTTGGCATTCTACAGAGGTGCTGTGGGGTGCCACATGGCCTGCCTTATGGAGGGACCTTGCCTACTGAACTCGCCCTGGCCTAGGGAAACCCACAGCCCACATCCCCCACCCAGACCCCTCCACTGCCCGCAAAATCAGCAAAATGAGAGTGTACTCACCCCCTTGTGGCTGCTGTGATGCCCTCAAGCGCCCATCCAACTCCGGGTACGCCACCGCCAGGATCCTGAACATCAGGGGGGTCATGGTGCGACGGGCACCCCTCGCACGTTGGGAGGCCATCCCCAGCTGAGCCTCCACCATCGTCTTGCTCCAGCGGCAAATGCCCTCCCATCTTTTCCAGCAGTGGGTGCTCCGTCTGTGGTAGAACCCCAGGGTCCGGACGTCCTTGGCGATGGCACGCTAAATATCTTTTTTCTGGTGGGCGCTGACCTACATGATTTGTACAGGGGGAAGAGAAACTTATTACCAACTGCACCGTCACAGTCATTGGCCCCCATCCCTACCCTTGGCATGTGGCACATGCACTCACCGTCGTATCATGCACGCTGCACTCTCCCCCTTCCTACCTTCTTACATCCACCCCTCTCCACACAGACATAGCCCAGACAGCATGCTCCCAGGGAACTTACCTCTTTGTCTGGAGGACCGTAGAGTAGCGTGTACTGGGGGAGGACCCCATCCACGAGTTTCTCCAACTCCTCCGATGTGAAGGCAGAGGCCCTTTCCCCAGACACTCGAGCCATTGTCTCTTCCAGACCGAGGTCACAGCAGCACTTGCAGTGTAGGTCCTCTCCTGTCGAAGATCAGGTATCGAGTGATTGAACAGATAGAAAATGGTCACGTCCACGGCGGTGCGTACTGTCACCGCCTGCGTACATCGTCATTGGCTCCTGGGACCCATAGGGTCCAATGTTAACCAATGCAGCATTGCGCCGCGGTCTTCGACCGCCTACCGCAATGGTGTACAACGCCAGCGCAGTTACCTCACGGCGGTCACATCCTATTGTCCCACTTTAGAGGTCAGGCAGCTGCCATTTCAGGGTCCCACATGCCTTTATTTGTAACTGCGTCACACATACCTAGGCCTAGACTCTACACACATACAGGCCACTTTTCGAATTATGATTCGTGTTCTGTGTAAGCTGTGGGTACGTACCTATGAGTTGGTTCACTCTGTGCTCGCTGTTGTCCTTAATAGGCACCGTCCGCTGGGACATGTGAGGAGATGGCGGCATCCTCCAGTGTACAGACCGCTGGTGGACCTATCGACAATGGAGGAAAGACATGTGATCATCACATACAGGCTTGACCGTGCCACAATCCAGGAACTGTGTACCCAGTTGGAGCCAGACCTGATGTCAGCTATCCGTCATCCCACAGGAATCCCCCCTCAAGTGCAGGTGCTGTCAGTACTCCA
The DNA here is from genome assembly GCF_031143425.1 of Pleurodeles waltl. Taxonomy (NCBI): domain Eukaryota; kingdom Metazoa; phylum Chordata; class Amphibia; order Caudata; family Salamandridae; genus Pleurodeles; species Pleurodeles waltl. The sequence continues at coordinate 1,387,206,447 of NC_090440.1, read as the reverse complement.
TTTCCTTGCAAGTGGGTCATTTCAAACAACAGTGGCCATAGCATCAGGGATGTCCCAGCCCTTGTTTTTCAACGTGTTGTCCAGAGTGTTGTCTGCCCTGCTGAAACACATGCAGAGCTACATCGTTTTCCCTCAGGTGGAGGATTTGCCTACAGTGAAAGGTGATTTCTATGCCCAGGGACATATCCCCAACATCATAGGTGCCATTGATGGGACACATGTGGCTTTGGTACCCCCCCCACAGGAGTGAACAGGTGTACAGAAACCGGAAGAGTTATCATTCGATGAACGTACAGATGGTATGTTCGGCCGACCAACTCATCTCCCTTGTGAATGCCAAGTTCCCTGGCTCAGTGCATGATGCCTACATCCTGCGGAATAGCAGCATCTCTTATGTGATGGGTCAACTCCAGAGGCACAATGGCTATTAGGTGAGCACCTGGAAGCTAGTCAGTGGGAATGGTTGTCTGGGTCTGGGGATATCCCTCCAGGTTAGTGTGTGTCTTACAGTTGTCCCTCGCCATTTGCAGGTGACTCTGGTTACCCCAACCTGTCATGGCTACTGACCCCAGTGAGGAATCCCAGGACAAGGGCTGAGGAACGCTACAATGAGGCCCATGGGCGAACTAAGAGGGTGATCGAGCGGACTTTTGGCCTCCTGAAGGCCAGGTTCAGGCGGCATCCTCCAGTGTACAGACCGCTGGTGGACCTATCGACAATGGAGGAAAGACATGTGATCATCACATACAGGCTTGACCGTGCCACAATCCTGGAACTGTGTACCCAGCTGGAGCCAGACCTGATGTCAGCTATCCGCCATCCCACAGGAATCACCCCCCAAGTGCAGGTGCTGTCAGTGCTCCATTTCCTTGCAAGTGGGTCATTTCAAACAACAGTGGCCATAGCATCAGGGATGTCCCAGCCTATGTTTTCCAATGTGTTGTTCAGAGTGTTGTCTGCCCTGCTGAAACACATGCGGAGCTACATCGTTTTCCCTCAGGTGGAGGATTTGCCTACAGTGAAAGGTGATTTCTATGCCCTGGGACATATCCACAACACCATAGGTGCCATTGATGGGACACATGTGGCTTTGGTCCCCCCCACACAGGAGTGAACAGGTGTACAGAAACTGGAAGAGATATCATTCCATGAATGTGCAGATGGTATGTTTGGCTGACCAGTACACCTCCCATGTTAATGCCAAGTTCCCTGGCTCAGTGCATGACTCCTACATCCTGCAGAATAGCAGCATCCCTTATGTGATGGGTCAACTCCAGAGGCACTGTGTGTGGCTATTAGTTGAGCACCTGGAACCAAGTCAGTGGGAATGGTTGTCTGGGGATATCCCTACAGGTTAGTGTTTGTCTAACAGTTGTCCCTTGCCATTTGCATGTGACTCTGGTTACCCCAACCTGTCATGGCTATTGACCCCAGTGAGGAATCCCAGGACAAGGGCAGAGGAACGCTACAGTGAGGTCCATGGGCGAACACGGCGGATAATCGAGCAGACCTTCGGCCTCCTGAAGGCCAGGTTCCGGTGCCTCCATATGATAGGTGGATCCATATTCTACTCACCAAAGAAGGTGTACCAGATCATTGTGGCCTGCTGTATGCTTCACAACTTAGCTTTGCAACAACAGGTGCCTTTTCTGCAGGAGGAGGGTCCAGATCGCGGTGTTGTTGCAGCTGTGAAGACTGTGGACAGTGAAGATCAGGAAGCAGAAGAAGAGGACATCGACAACAGGGACTCTGTGATACTGCAATATTTCCAGTGAGACATTGGTAAGAATACAAACATGCCTACTACATGTACTTTGACATTACTACCTCTCTACTGTCTGTCGTTTTCACCCAGTGAATGGTCACTGAGTTGTCACTTTCCCTTACAATTTCACAGATGTGGGTCCCACTGTGTAACATCTGCTTTGATTCCTCATGGACTAGAGCTGTGTGACATAAGTATGTTGATATTATAAATGTAAGAGCTTTTTTCTACAGTAATTGATAATACACTAATTGGAAATCACAGACTGACTCCAGATTGTTTTGTGCTTCAAGGGTGTTTATTTAAGTGCTCAATATAGGAGGTGGTTGCAAAATGGGGAGGGGTGATGGTGGAGGTATGTCCATGGCAGAGTCCAGTCTATTGGTCTCACAGGTGCATTGCCCAAATGGGCATAGGAAGCGGAGCTGGGGCAGTTTGAGGATGGACAAGGTGACAAAGTGGGACAAAAAGATGACATTCAAGGTGGTCTCATTTCTTGGCGGGTGTCTTGGCATCATTCTCTGTCTTTGTCCTGGATCTCAGGGACCGTTTGCGGGGTGGTTCTCCCTCTGCAGGGTTTGGGGTGCTGGTGTGGTGGTCCTGTGGCGGTGCCTCCTGTCCACTAGCGCCGGTGGAGGTGGTGGACAGTTCATTGTCCAGGCTAGTATCAGGGGCCCCTTGTCGTGCCACAGTGTCCCTCCTGGTGTTGAGTACTTCTTTCAGCACCCCTACGATGGTGCCCAGGGTGGAATTGATGGCTCTGAGTTCCTCCCTGAACCCCAAATACTGTTCCTCCTGCTGGCGCTGGGTCTCCTGAAACTTGGCCAGTATCGTTGCCATCGTCTCCTGGGAGTGGTGGTAGGCTCCCATGATGGAGGAGAGGGCCTCGTGGAGAGTGGGTTCCCTTGGCCTGTCCTCCCCCTGTCGCACAGCAGCCCTCCCAGTTCCCCTGTGTTCCTGGGCCTCCGTCCCCTGGACCGTGTGCCCACTACCACTGCCCCCAGGTCCCTGTTGTTGTTGGGGTGGTGGGTTAGCCTGGGTTCCCTCTAGTGGTGGACACACTGCTGATTGACGTGTCCTGGCGACAGAGGTATGGGCCCGCTGGGTGGGTGCTGTGCTGGTGTTTCCAGAGGGGGGAAGCTCTGTAGTGGCCTGTGACTGTGTGATGGGAACCGACTGTCCGGAGGTCCCCGGTGGGCCGGGCTGGTCATCTAGATCCAGTTGGACAGAGCTGCTGTCATCACTATGGGCCTCTTCTGTTGGTGGTGTGGACATGTCTGGACCCTCCTGTGCGGTGACGTTGGGTAGGGGTCCTGCAGGGGTGTAAAAGGATGATTATTGCATCTGTGTGTGCCAAGGTGTGCAATGGGTGGTTGACCGTGTACCCCAGTGCTTGCATTCCTGTGTGGGACCTTGTGTGAGGATGGTTTAGGGGGGTGAATGGGTTTGTGCAGTGGGCATGCTTTGGTGTTGGTTGTCCATGCTTTGTTGTTGCATGCAGGGATTGGTGTTGGGATGTGTGGTTTGTGATATTGGGACATTTGTGAGGAGTTGGAGTGATGGGGGTGAGGGTGGGGGTATTAGATGGCATGCTGGTTGGGTGGGGGATGAAATAGTGAGAGATTTGACTTACCAGAGTCCATACCTCTATCTACTCCTGCAAGGCCCTCAGGATGCAGAATCGCCAAGACCTACTCCTGCCATGTTGTTAGTTGTGGGGGAGAAGGTGGGGGTCCGCCTCCAGTCCGCTGAACTGCAAGGTGGTGTCTTGAGACCACGGAACGCACCTTCCCCCGTAGGTCGTTCCACCTCTTCCTGATGTCATCCCTATTTCTTGGGTGCTGTCCCACTGCGTTGACCCTGTCCACTATTCTTCGCCATTGCTCCATCTTCCTAGCAATGGAGGTGTGCTGCACCTGTGATCCAAATAGCTGTGGCTCTACCCAGACGATTTCCTCCACCGTGACCCTGAGCTCGTCCTCTGAGAACCTGGGGTGTCTTTGCCGTACCATGGGGTGGTGTGGGTGATATGTGGGGTGGTGTGTGTGGTGATAAGTGTGCTGATATGTAGTGGTGTGTAGTGTGAGGTGCGTGAAAGTTATGTGGGTGATGGTGTTGTGTGCCTGTGGATGCTAGTTTGTTGATGGTGGTGTCTCTCTCTGGCCTTCTCTCTGTGATTCTGGTCGTAGGGGTTTGTGGGTGATGTGGGTGTGTGTTTTATATAGCATTGGGTGTGTGGGAGTGGTGTGTGTATGTGTATCAGGTGTGTGTATTTAGATTTGTCCAATGTGGCTGTGTTTTGTAAATGTGTGTGTATTTTGAGCGCGGCGGTGTGCACCGCCAATGGAATACTGACCTTTGGTGTGGCGGACTTGTGTGGGTGTCTGAATTTTGGCGGATTCCGTGCTGTGGGTCATAATAGCTGTGGTGGATTTCCGCGGGCGCGGCGGTGTGTTGGTGGTGTTCTGCATGGCGGTAAGCGGCTTTTATCGCCAATGTTGTAATGACTGCCATAATCTGTTGGAAAATCTCGATGGAAAAGTGCAGCAACTGCAGCACTAAGGCCCATATTTATACTTTTTTTGCGCTGCATTTGCGTCGTTTTTTGACGCAAAAACGGCACAAACTTGCAAAATGCCATTGTTTTTTGTAGGTTTGCGCCGTTTTGCGTCAAAAAGCGGCGCAAATGCGGCGCTAAAAAAAGTATAAATACGGGCCTAAATGTCCACTTCGACCCACAGCTCAATCCAGGCTCTGACCAGTTCAAATTGCAATGATTTATCAAAAAGAATGAGAAATTATAAGTGGGTTCTATGCACTACTGAGAGGATTTGCAAGCAAATTGCATGCACCAATGATGACCAACAAAAGGAAACCAGAGCCAAAGTCATACAAGGATGCCAGTTGTCGTGCGAAGACGCCTGGTATGGTCCCAACCAGGAATCACGCTGGAAGACATTCTAGTCTTAGTGGGTGCCACAAGCTGTTCAGCAGTTGGGCAGAAGAAATGGAAGTAGCAAAACAGCAAAACAAAGTCACATGAATACCCATCAAGGAAGAGGTGGTAGATGCGATAAAAGGGAGAGCCACATCAGGACAATGACCATGGCAGAATGAGACACGACAAACCCAAGCAGAACTTTTGGGTTGCATGTCCATGCATTGGAGAAATGCCTAGCCCAAGGGAAGGCATGCTCCAAATGTGGGAGAACAAACCATTTTCCTCAGTATGTAGAAGTGGGTAATGAATAAGAAAACCCCTGGGGCAGCAATGTATCACTTTCGCCCTGTGACACTTGAGGCTGGAAGAAGAACTAAAGCCAGACATCCCCAGTGGCCGGATGCCAGACGGAAAGAACTTTTACAACAATGATGATATGTTCTTTGTCTCAAACATCAAGAAAGGGAAAAAAAGGACAGTGTTCTGTTTTCCTACCCTTATCTCATAACCGAGCTTACAGAACCTCTCTGGAATGCACTTCTGAGTTTAAAGAAGACATTTATTGTTATTAATTCTCCACCACGAGGTTCCTGAGAGACAAAATTAGTAGATTGGAAGCACACGTTCAAAAGTAGTCGCAGCAATGAAAGCAAAATATATCAAAGTACTTCTCAGTTGCAATGTACACAGCAATTACATGATTATATTATAGCATAACTTCAAAGCAAAGCATAAAAGTCAAAATTCATCACCGTATGGGCAAGGCTGTAGGGCCTATATTCAGCTTCATCTTTCTGGGGTCTGCAAGTTGATGACTCCGGTCAACTGCGAGAAAGAGATTTTCTAGCCAAACGGGCCTTTTGTGTAATAAACATCCTTTTATACCCCTGCAGGACCCCTACCCAACGTCACCGGACAGGAGGGTCCGCACATGTCCACACCACCAACCGAAGAGGCCCACAGTGATGACAGCACCTCTGTCCAACTGGATCTAGATGACCAGCCCCGCCCATCGGGGACCTCGGGACAGTCGGTTCCCCACACCCAGTCACAGGCCACCACTGAGCTTCCCCCCTCTGGAAACACCAGCACAGCACCCACCCATCGGGCCCATACCTCCGTCCCCAGGACACGTCAATCAGCAGTGTGTCCACCACTACAGGGAACCCAGGCTAACCCACCACCCCAACAACAACAGGGACCTGGGGGCAGTGGGCACATGGTCCAGGGGACAGAGGCCCAGGAACACAGGGGAACTGGGAGGGCTGCTGTGCAACAGAGGGAGGACAGGCCCAGGGAACCCACTCTCCACGAGGCCCTCTCCTCCATCATGGGAGCCTACCACCACTCCCAGGAGACGATGGCAACGGTACTGGCCAAGTTTCAGGAGACCCAGCGCCTGCAGGAGGAACAGTATTTGGGCTTCAGGGAGGAACTCAGATCCATCAATTCCACCCTGGGCACCATTATAGGGGTGCTGAAGGAAGTACTCAACACCAGGAGGGACACTGTGGCACACCAAGGGGCCCCTGACACTAGCATGGACGATGAACTGCCCACCACCTCCGCCGGCGCTAGTGGACTGGAGGCACCGCCACAGGACCACCACACCAGCACCCCACCCCCTGCATAGAGAGAACCACCTCGCAAACGGTCCCTGAGATCCAGGAACAGGACAGAGAACGATGCCAAGACCCCCGCCAAGAAATGAGACCACCCTGATTGTCATCCTACTTTCCCACTTTGTCATCCTGTCCATCCTTAAACTGCCCCAACTCCACTTCCTATGCCCATTTGGGCAATGCACCTGTGAGACTAATAGACTGGACTCTGCCATAGACATTCCTCTGCCATCACCCCTCACCATTTTGCTACCCCCTCCAATTTTGAGCACTAAAATAAACACCCTTAAAGCACAAAACAATCTGGAGTCAGTCTTTGATTTCGGAATACTGTATTAGCAATTACTGTGGCAAAAAGCTCTTTCATTTGTAATGTCAACATACCTATGTCACACAGCTCTAGTCCATGAGGAATCAAAGCAGATGTCACACTGTGGGACCCAGATCTGTGAAATCGTAAGGGAAAGTGACAACTCAGTGACCAAACACTGGGTGAAAACGACAGACAGTAGAGAGGTAGTAGTGTTTAAGTACAGGTAGTAGGCAGGTTTGTATTCTTACCTGTGTTTCACTGGAAATATTGCTGGATCACTGAGTCCCTATTGTCCATGTCTTGTTCCTCTGCTCCTCATCTTCACTGTCCACAGGCTCCACAGCTGCAACAACACCGCCATCTGGACCAGCCTCCTGCAGAAAAGGCACCTGTCGTCACAAAGCCAAGTTGTGAAGCATACAGCAGGACACAATGATCAAGCACACCTTCTTTGGTGAGTAGAATAGGGATCCACCTGTCATATGGAGGCACCTGAACCTGGCCTTCAGGAGGCCAAAAGTCCGCTCGATCACCCTCTTAGTTCGCCCATGGGCCTCATTGTAGCGTTCCTCAGCCCTTGTCCTGGGATTCCTCACTGGGGTCAGTAGCCATGACAGGTTGGGGTAACCAGAGCCACCTGCAAATGGCGAGGGACAACTGTAAGACACACACTAACCTGGAGGGATATCCCCAGACCCAGACAACCATTCCCACTGACTAGCTTCCAGGTGCTCACCTAATAGCCATTGTGCCTCTGGAGTTGACCCATCACATAAGAGATGCTGCTATTCCGCAGGATGTAGGCATCATGCACTGAGCCAGGGAACTTGGCATTCACAAGGGAGATGAGTTGGTCGGCCGAACATACCATCTGTACGTTCATCGAATGATAACTCTTCCGGTTTCTGTACACCTGTTCACTCCTGTGGGGGGGGGTACCAAAGCCACATGTGTCCCATCAATGGCACCTATGATGTTGGGGATATGTCCCTGGGCATAGAAATCACCTTTCACTGTAGGCAAATCCTCCACCTGAGGGAAAACGATGTAGCTCTGCATGTGTTTCAGCAGGGCAGACAACACTCTGGACAACACGTTGAAAAACAAGGGCTGGGACATCCCTGATGCTATGGCCACTGTTGTTTGAAATGACCCACTTGCAAGGAAATGGAGTACTGACAGCACCTGCACTTGTGGGGGGATTCCTGTGGGATGACGGATAGCTGACATCAGGTCTGGCTCCAACTGGGTACACAGTTCCTGGATTGTGGCACGGTCAAGCCTGTATGTGATTATCACATGCCTTTCCTCCATTGTCGACAGGTCCACCAACGGTCAGTACACCGGAAGATGCCGCCATCTCCTCACATGTCCCAGTGGACGGTGCCTATGAAGGACAACAGCGAGCACAGAGTCAAACAACTCAGAGGTACGTACCCACAGCTTACACAGAACACCAATCATAATCTAAAAAGTGGCCTGTATGTGTGTAGAGTCTAGGCATAGGTATGTGTGACGCAGTTGAAAATGAAGCCATGTGGGCCCCTGAAACGCGGCTGCCTGACCTGTAAAGTGAGACAATGGGATGTGAGGTAACTGCGCTGGCGTTGTACACCGTCGCGGTAGGCGGGCGAAGACCGCAGCGCAATGCTGCATTGGGTAACATTGGACCCTATGGGTCTCAGGAGCCAATGACGATGTACGCCAGCGGTGACGGTACGCACTGCCGCAGACGTGACTGACATTTTCTATCTGTTTAATCACTCGATACCTGATCTTCAACAGGAGAGGACCTACACTGCATGTGCTGCTGTGACCTCGGTCTGGAAGAGACAATGGCTCGCGTGTCTGGGGAAAGGGCCCCTTTCTTCACATCGGAGGAGTTGGAGAAACTCGTAGATGGGGTCCTCCCCCAGTACACGCTACTCTACGGTCCTCCAGACAAACAGGTAAGTACACTGGGAGCATGCTGTATGGGCTATGCCTGTGTGGAGAGGGGTGGATGTAAGAAGGAAGGCGGAGAGTGCGGCGTGCATGAAACGACGGTGAGTGCATGTGCCACATGGCAAGGGTAGGGATGGGGGCCAATCACTTTGACGGTGCAGTTGGTAATAAGTTTCTCTTCCCCCTGTACAACTCATGTAGGTCAGCGCCCACCAGAAAAAATATATTTGGCATGCCATCGCCAAGTACGTCGGGACCCTGGGGGTCTGCCACAGACGGAGCACCCACTGCCGGAAAAGATGGGAGGACATTCGCCGCTGGAGCAAGAAGACGGCGGAGGCTCAGCTGGGGATGGCCTCCCAACGTGGGAGGGGTGCCCGTCGCACCATGACCCCCCTGATGTTCAGGATCCTGGCGGTGGGGTACCCGGAGTTGGATGGGGGCTTGAGAACATCACAGCAGACACAAGGGGGTGAGTACACTCTCATTCTGCTGATTTTGCGGGCAGTGGAGGGGTCTGGGTGGGGGATGTGGGCTGTGGGTTTCCCTAGGCCAGGGCGAGTTCCGTAGGCAAGGTCCCTCCGTAAGGCAGGCCATGTGGCACCCCACAGCACCGCTGTAGAGTGCCAACTACACCTAGTCATGCCCCTGTGTCATCCATGTGTGCAGATGTCATCCATAGCCTAGTAGGACATTTCCCAGGAATTGAACAGTGGAGCCCAACAGCGTGGCGTAGTGCAGGGGGCTTCTGTGGCTGTCGTGTCCGCCAACGGTAGCGGTAATGCATGCACTCAACATGTCTTTCTCCTGTCGTCCCCCTCTTTTTGTGGTCTCCCTGTTCTTGTGTGCATTAGCATCATCAGGCGGAGGAGCAGTGGCACCGGAGCACAAGGGGACTGCATCCCACATGGCCATGGAGGGCCACACTACGGAATCAGACTTCACCAGTGGGACGGAGGGCGAGGGGAGCTCCACGACGGGGACAGGAGCTGAGACCAGTGACACGGACTCGTCCTCTGATGGGAGCTCCCCTGTGGTGGCGGCAACATCTGTACCAACCCCATCTATAGGTACAGCCGCCACCCCCCCTTCCAGCACCGCCCTCCCAGCAGCCCCTAGCCTTTGCCCTGTGCCAACTCACCCGGGAGGGTGGGCATCACCTTCACCCCTGGCACCTCAGGCCCTGTCCCAGTCACCCCCTGCTGCCCTCAGTGAGGAGGCCATTGACCTCCTCAGGTCCCTCACTTTTGGGCAGTCTACCATTTTGAATGCCATCCAGGGTGTAGAAAGGCAGTTGCAGCAAGCAAATGCATTCCTGGAGGGCATTCATTCTGGTCAGGCAGCCCTTCAGCAAGCTTTTCAGACTCTGACCTTAGCACTGATGGCAGCCATTGTCCCTGTCTCTAGCCTCCCCCTCCAACTTTCTCCACCCAGACCCACATCCCTGCCTGTACCCCAGCACACCTCTAGACCAGCATGCACACATGTCAACACACAAGGGAAGCTCAGGCAAACATAAGCACCACACATCCCACAGGCACTCACGCAAGCATCACACCCATGCAGACACACCAACATCCACTGCCTCCACTGTGTCCCCCTCCTCCTCATCTCCCTCCTCCCTCCCAGTCTCGTCTACACTCACACCTGCATGCACTACCTCTACAGCCACTACTACCATCACCAGCACACCCACCACCACACCCCGCTCACGTGCAGTCACCAGCCCCACTACCATTCACACGTCCCCTGTCACCTCCCAAGATAAACAACCGCAGGCACACACCCACCCAACAGCCATCCACCTCACGACAGCCTCCAGCGCATGCACCTTCACCGAAAGTCAGCAAACAAACACCTCCTACAACCACAACCTCTTCCTCCACTCCCAAACCCCCTCCAGCTACCCGTCCCAGTGTCTCCGAGAAACTTTTCCTGTCCAACCTTGACCTTTTTCCCACACCTCCTCCACCCCGTCCGTCTCCTAGGTCCCGAACTGGTACCTCAGCCACAACATCTCCGCGACCAGTGGTGCCTGTAGTCACCGGAATCTAGAGTGCACTGGCCACCAGGGTAGCCAGTGTGACACAGAGCCACAGCACAGACAGTCCCCCACCTGTGAAGCATTAGAAGTTGCCCAGTGCCCGGCGGGAGAGGGGGAAGACTCCAGCCACCAAAGCCGCTCCCAGGGGTAGAGGTGGGAGTGTGGAGTCAGCTGCGACACCTTCCAAGGTGGGGAAGGGGCACAAGAAACTCAGCAAGTCTGGGAAGAGCAGCACAGCAGAGAAGACCACCATCATCCCCGCTGGCCAGGAGGCCACCGCCAGAACCAGTCCAGCTGCCCAGGAGGCCACCGCCAGAACCAGCCCTGCTGCCCAGGAGGCTACAGCCAGCACCAGCCCTGCTGCCCAGGAGGCCACCGCCAGCACCAGCCCTGCTGCCCAGGAGGCCACCGCCAGCACCAGCCCTGCTGCCCAGGAGGCCACCACCAGCCCCGCTGGGCCATGAAGGACCGCCAGCACAAGCCCCGCTGGGCCATGAAGGACCACCAGCACAAGCCCTGCTGGGAAATGAAGGACCGCCAGCAGCAGAGTCACTGCAAAGGAGCCCGCCGCTCCAAGCACCGCTGAACAGGGCACCGCCATCTCAAGCACCGCTGAACAGGGCACCGACGTATCAAACACCGTTGACCAGGGCACCGCTGTCTCAAGCACCGCTGAACAGGGCACCGCTGTCTCAAGCACTGCTGAACAGAGCACCGCCATCTCAAGCACCGCTGAACAGGGCACCGCCGTATCAAGCACCGCTGAACAGGGCACCGCTGGCCCATGAGCGCCAAGGGCACTGATGCTACTGAGTCCGTCACGGGCAGAATGAAGCACTCTGGGCACCATTCCCCCTCCAGAACCAGTGGAGAGATCCATCCACTACCTCTGTCCTTTAGCAGGATGAAGCACTCTGGGCACCATGCTCCCTCCAGAACCAGTGGAGACTGTTATCCACTTGAGAGACTGTGGCTTTGCACTCCCCGGGATGGGACAGTGGGCAACCCACCCACTGTAGAGACTTGACAGACTGTGGCTTTGCACTCACCAGGATGGAACAGTGGGCAACCCACCCACTGTAGAGACTTGAGAGACTGTGGCTTTGCACTCCCCAGGATAAAGCAGTGGGCAGACCACCCACTTGTGAGACTTGAGAGACTGTGGCTTTGCACTCCCCAGGATTGAACAGTGGGCATGTGGCCCTCTCGTGGATTTGGCATTGTGCACTCAAGCTGCTGAGGTGCCCCCCCTTTCTCACCCGGAGGTGCCTGTTTTCTTGCTCTCTGATGCCCCTGCAGTGTTCTCTCCGTCATCGTCAGGGATCTTGTGTGGGCCTCGCCCATACCATGTGGGCCCAGTGTTCCACGGACTTAATTGGAGCACTACCTGGACTACTATGCTTGGTGTATATTTTGTTAATGGTGTATATATATATTGCCTACTTGATTTTAATATATTACAATGGTTACACTAATTTTCTATTGTCTTTGCATTCTTCCGGGGGGTTGGGGGGTGTAACTGTGATGTATCAATATGTATTAGTGTGTGTGTTGTCGTGGGTGAGGGTGGGGGTGGGGGTGTTGCGTGTTGCGTGTGTGTGTCCCTGTTTTTTCCCTCCCCCCCCCTCCCCTGTGTCGTAGGTGCAGTACTCACCGTGGTCTTTGCTGCCGGCGTTCGTGCTCCTGGTAGAGGAGCAGGAATACTATCGCAGGGAGAATTTGGAGTTCCGGGTCGATGGTGTCCTAGTTCCTCGTGGGCTGTGTAGAGGTGAGCGTTTTCCCTTCGGAATCCTGTTTCCGCCGTGTTTTTATCCGTGGTGAATCCGCCCCGGAAAAGGTGGCGGATTGGTAGGTTGTGATACTGTGGGCAGTACATTGTCCTCCGCCTGTCTGTTGGTGGTGACTGCCACACTGTTTGTTTGTACCGCTGTGGCGGTCGGAGTGTTAAAGTGGCTGTCTTTGTTGGCGGTTTCCGCCACAGTCATAATTTCAAAATTACCGCCAGCCTGTTGGCGGTCTTACCGCTGCTTTAACACCGACCTCCGGGGGTTGTAATGACCACCTATATGTCCTACCTTAACCATACACTGCACCCTGCCCTTGGGGCTACCTAGGGCATAACTTAGGGGTGTCTGACATGTAAGAAAAGGGAAGGTTTAGGCCTGGCAAGTAGGTACACTTGCCAAGTCGAACTTACAGTTAAATCTGCACACACAGACACTGCAATGGCAGGTCGGAGGCATGATTACAGAGCTACTTATGTGGGTGGCACAATCAGTGCTGCAGGCCCACTAGTAGCATTTGATTTACAGGCCCTGGGCACCTCTAGTGCAGTGTACTAGGGTCTTACTAATAAATCAGATATGCCCATCATGGATAAACCAATCAACCATACAATTTACACAGAGGGCATATGCACTTTAGCATTGGTTAGCAGTGGTAAAGTGCTCAGAGTTCAAAAGCCAACAGCAACAGGTCAGAAAAAATAGGAGGCAGGAGGCAAAACGATTGGGGATGACCCTGCATAAGCAAAGAAGTCCAACAATGTTTTACCCTGATTAGATTTGTTTTCTCAAATCCCTGATGTGCCTAGAACAAAACAGTACACTTTTGTAAAATTCCATGACTCTCTGATCCCTGGAAACATGATAATCCCAACACCAAGATTTACACTTGCATCTCATGCAGATTTAATAACACTTCAATAACAGTTTGTTAGACCTGGCATCGTTGGTGTGGCTTTTCCACTAACTTTTTGCCTTCAAGACTTCTGTTTTGCTGACTTCATTTTTACTGGCTTATTAGGACTCTGCACACTTTACCACTAACAACCAGTGCCAACGTGCTTGTGCTGTCTCCCTAAAACATGGTGGAAATGGCTTATACCATAATTGGCCTATTTAATGTACTTGTAAGTCCCTAGTAAAGTGGAACAATTTGTGCACAAGGCCTGTAAATGAAATGCCACTAGTGGGCCTGCAGCAAAGGTTGTGCCACCCACTTAATTTTCACTTCAAACATGTCTCATGTCTGCCACTGGAGCATGTTTGTGTGCAGTTTTAAACTGCCATTTCGACCTAGCAAAACCAAGCTTTTGCCATACCCAAACCTTTCTTTTTAATACATATAAGCCAAACCCAAGGTATGACCTGGACAGTCCAGAGGGCAGGGTGCTATATATTAAAAAAAATGGACCTGTACTTTTAAGTTGTAGATGTCCTGGTGGTGAAAAACATGTATGTTTGTTTTTCACTACTGCAAGGCCAACCTCGCCCATAGGATAATACTGGAGTTACCTTATTACATATAATAAACTGCAACTTACACAGGGGAACAGGTATCTGCTACGTGTTTGGTGTCTTTGGAATTGCAATGAAAAATCCTAACTCATGGTGATGTCAAATTTTAAATTACTATTTTTAAAATGCCACTTTTAGAAAGTAGGCATTTCCATCCATAACAATTTGGTGCCTGCAGCCTGTCTCTGTGCAACATGACTGGGTGTAGTTGACAGCTGGGCTCTTTGTATTCCTCTTGGCCACACCCAATAGAGAGCTTAAGTGTGCCTAGATCGTTTGCAGGATGGAAGGGTGAGCTGGACACAGCCCCACTTACAATTGACTAGCCTGCGTCCCATCTTCACACAAAGGACTGCATACCCCCCCGTAGTTAGTCTGGAGCTAGGGCAAAAAAGGCAGTGCACCTGTGCCCTTCAAAATCAGAACATTGTATACATTTTAGACCTCAGGCACCAGCTCTTCAGTACACATCTGGACCTATGGATACTCAGCCAGGAAGAAAGACTGCTGTGCTGTGGAAAGGACTGCAACTGTGCTGGACTCTTTTCCTGCTGTGCTGATCTGCTATCTGCTGCCCTCTTGCCTAGGTGAGAAGAACTGAACCTGCATCTGTTGACCTCAGGACCCAAGGACCCCAGAGTGACTCCTATTCTAGTTGGCTGAGATCCTGACTTGAGCCTTAGGGACAAAAGGCTCCAGCAACCTCGACCCCAGCATTCTGACTCTGCCATCTGTGAGTCTACCTTGCCAAGTGGTGTCTCCCCAGTACTGGACCCTTGGAAGTTTGCCTTAGGTATTCTACCAGCCTCTGTAGATCCAGCAGAACCAACAAATCCTCTCTGCTGTGCTGTGTAACCCTGAGCAAAACTGATGCATCATCACCGCTAAATGGATATTCTTCATTGCAAAGACTTGCATCCCATTGCAGCCCACCACCTAATCCGAACCGCTGCTGCATGATACATCCTTAGTGCAGGCCCTCACATCCATCAGTGGCGGTTGCCTCGATGACAACATCGGACTCCACATTGCACCTTGGAGCTCCTCAGAATTGACACATCCCCCTGACTGCTTGATGCATCCATGCCACCAGACTTCCCATCACAAGCCCTTGTTGATGGGTTCTACGATGATGAAGCAGGACCCCGCATCACAGCCTCACCATATTTCGGAACCGAAGTATCGCTTTGGTTGCACAATGCATTTTTTACATGGACCCTTGCAATGCTCCGCAAATCAGGAATTAAAGTACTTTGTTCAGCAGGCACATGTTTCATCATGGTCTGCCTGAACATGTGACTTTGGGCTTGATTTAGGTTGTGGAGGAGGGAATACTCCGTCACAATGTGACCGATTTCCCATCCACCATATTTCGATCCCCATAGGATAGAATGGGATTGTAATACAGTGGACAGGATATTGGTCACATTTGTGAATGAGTATTCCCCTCTGCTGACTTCTAAATCAGGCACTTTGGTCCAGTCTGGCATGACCAGATTTCCGCAGTTGGCACCTGGTGCCTTTTGGCACTATTTCTATTTAAATCTTTAAACTGGCACATCTCTTGTTCTACTGATTGGCTTTTTGTTTCTTGGACTTGTTTTATTTATTAGAAGTTACTGTATTCTTCTAACCTGGTGTGAGATTCTTTTTGTGTGATGTTCTTACTTTATTACTGTTTAAAGTGTTGCACAAATACCTTACATATTGCCTCTAAGTAAAGCCTGATTGCTTTGTGCCAAGCTACCACAGGGTTGAGCACAGGTTAATTTAGGGTTGGCTTAGGCCGCACCCTGACAAGGATTGTGGTTGCTGTTTGACCATGGCTTACACCTCATCAAATACCACCCAATTTCTTACACTTATTACTATTTAGTCTCTGTGACCATATCAGGGACATCGAAAATATAACAAGTTGCACGGCATTCTGCTATGGTTCTTCAGTTTCCATTACATTTTAAAAATCAACCTAATCTATATTGATGGAAGTCTGAAAATGAGTTGTTCACTTCATAGCAGGCTATGCAAACTATTCAGGCTGAAATTAGAACTTCATCCTAAAAACAATGGTTTGCTGATGAACAAATAGTCTGAGGAAATCTATAAGGCCACAATTAAGAAGATTTTAATTTCACAAAACATCACATGGGCAAAATGTCTGATCACACCAGTGGGAAAGAATGCACAAAGAGCCAAAATGCCCTGATTACAGGTGTCTGTAATATGAGTCACAGTCATTATCACAAAGTCGAAAACAAGCCAAACTATTAGAGAATGTTAAAAATATGTCACCAATGACAGGATATATAAATGTGTAAGGAATCATAACATCATTATATCTTGGAGAAAACCTGCAAAGAACCAAGGCCCTCATTATGACCTTGGTGGGCAGCGGAAGATCCGCCCGCCGGACCAGCGGGGATCTCGGGCGCAACACAGGAGCCAGCGGTGTTGCGGCCGTGCGATGGGTGCAGTTGCACCCATCGCGCTTTTCACTGTCTGCTATGCAGACAGTGAAAAGCTGCATGGGGCCCTGTCAGGGGGCCTGCGACTCCCCGTACCGCCAGCCTTTTCCTGGCGGTTCAAACCGCCAGGAAAAGGCTGGCGGTCGAGGACTTGTAATCCCCTGGGCAGTGCTGCAAGCAGCGCTGCCCAGGCGGATTATCACCGCAGGGGCAAATGTGGCGGGAAACCGCCGGCCCCGGTGGTGCGACCGCAGCGCTTCTGCTGCTGTCATAATTCCCGGGATTGCACTGCCAGCCTGTTGGTGGTGCAATCGCCACAACAGTCCTGGCGGTCTTTAACCGCCAGGGTTGTAATGACCCCCCAAGGTGCCAATTACTTAAAAAAAAAATTATGTTATTTCTCAACTACTAGAAATCTATACTACCTTAAAATGAATAAAAGAACACTTTATGCAGCAGAGGTCCATGGCCAGAGAAAAGGCAGCCCTGCAGAACCCCGGTGCCCATAGTCAGATCCTGCTAAAATCAGTCCCAACCATAGAGCGTTAGCTGTCAGTTGCAAAGAGCGTGTATGACCGCTTACTGCTTACTAGGTTTAGGGTGGATTTTCGCACTATTTTTAGCTTTTCCCTGGGGCAGGAACTGGGGCCATCTACTCAAACCTTGGGACTGCCATAATTTGTCTCCACATGATACTTTGCACTTTACTATGTTTTGTAATGTTTATGTGGCCCAAGGAAGGTTTACAATCCCATTGTTAAAATGGGCGAACTCAACTGCTCCTGGGAGAAATCATCCTTAATATAATTAGCTCTGTGAAAACCATCATGAGATTGAGAAACTGTTGTGATACGTAATTCAATATGTTTAGTAGCGAACGCGCTTTCTTACTTGGGGTATGTTTTTATGGATGTTTTTGAATGATTTTTAATGTATTCTTGGTATAATATGGCTGCTGCTCTTGATTTTAATTCACTAATAGGAATGTTGTTTACTGCACCAATTTTTGCGCATCGCTTTATGACTCGATTTGAGCAGATGAACTGTTTTTATGATGTTGCTTTCATGTTTTTTTCAAAAAACGAATACAACTTATTTTGACTGGGCTGCACTAGAATTCAATTGACCATGAGACCGAAGATAAAAGAAAAATATTTCTAATCAATTTACAATTATCCACTCTTTGACAAGGAGGAGTAATTTTAAGTGATAATTTCCGTCCCTTAAATAAGAGTACAAGAGACCTTCCTATCTCTGCCTAGCTTCAAAGCCTATGGTGACGATGGTTTTAGTCTGCTTTTTGTTAGTGTTTGGTGCATTAACAATGCCTTCAACCAAATTATACCACTCAATATTACCATACGATAATACTCCACTGTACTTTGTGAAAAACAGTTGTATTATGCCTTTTGAAGGCAGGGAACCCACAGTTGTACCATGGCTCATTACCCTGCTAAAAAAACAATTTTAAAATTCTGGCAGAGATCATAACTAAATGCGTACTCAGTGAAATATTCTTTCTAGTTTGTAAGGATTAAAGTGTTTTTAAGCAAGTAGACATTTAAGCACGAAAACATATTTTTGGCAGAAGCACTGGATTATTTTCTACAAAAGAATACTTGAAGCTATGATTCTGCGAAGGCATTTGACCTACAAATTAGGAAATGTTGTTCTTTAATTTCGAAAAAATAGAACTTTAATTCCATTATTCCATTATTGAGTATTTGTGTAAGATTTTAGCAGCAAAAATAATCGTCAACAACAAAAATAGCAGGGTAGAAGAGCCAAAAAAGCTTGTCCGTTATCCCTGGTCCTTTTTTGCTTTATTTATTGAGCCACTTCCAGTTTACATTCAGGGTCACATTTATCAAGGTTTTGTTTCGAGCCTATGCCACTTAAGGGGGCCAAAGTGTGATCCCAAACCTAAATGAGATTTATCAAGCCCTGCATGGCTCGATAAATCTAGAGTAACGCAAGGCAGCACAAATCGCTGTCTTTTGTTACTCTACAGCAGGGAGGTGCGCCGTGGATGTAAAGTGTGTGTTCCCACACACTTACCCATGGATTTTGGCGATTTACCAACACTGGTAAACTTGGGAATGCATCAAAATGCTATGCCTCCCCAAGGGAGGCGTAACAAGGAGACATATTCTCATTTCTCATTGTTTTTTCCTCTGATTATTTCCTTCCTGCATAAAAACAATCCTGCCTACAACACAGGCACCCTTGCAACATGACTCAAGGGTGCCTGCATTAGTGCTAGGCTGCCAAAGGTTCGCCAGCACTAGGCAAGGAAAGGAAAGCAATGCGCCCTATAATGTTAAATAGGCTGCATTCCTGCCCTTTCATGTGGTGCAGCAAAGTGGATTGATGCGTTGCACTGCATGGAAAATTGATAAATATGCCTCTCAGTCCTTAGAAATTATACCAATGCCTTTAGGTTCTATCCCATTTAGGCAGGTGATCTCATTAGAAGAGGTGACTTCTTATTTGATCCCTTGGGAGTAGTGAATAAATTAGCCCAAACTTGAAGTTTTACCCTTTAATACGTCAATGATACTTTACCATTAGGTCAACCAAACCACAACCAAAAAGAACTATGGGGACTAAATATTCGGATGGCACTGATGCATTATTGGATCTTAAGTACACCCCTCTAGCTAATACAATCAGAAAGATGGTATAATTGACCACTCCGATGACAAGCAATATATATATATAATCAAATGCATAACACGTATTGTTATTTTTTGTTGAAATAAAATGAGGGGGTCCTCTCAGGTTTTACCAAGACTTCCAAACAACCCAAAATTAAAGTCAAGTTATTAAAGTTGCCCTTGAAATAGGGATGTTCACAATATAAGCCAGTTGGTTTTTAATAGATTTGACTGTCCTTGACAACAGCTTTCTATTTAACCAAAAAAAACCTTCAAGGTTAAAAAATATGGACTTGCACAGCTTTATCAAACATAGAAAGATTCCCAAAACAGAACGATAAAAGTCTTGACAGGCTTACAAGCTTTGAGTAAGCATTGGTCAATGTTTTACAATGATTTCAGATCCAATCTTTTAATGCTGAAAGCCCATTAGTGGATTGTAAATATTTGTCCCCTACCATCACTCTTGAATTTGTCAACAGATTTAAGGATACAGAGGTTGCTAATAGTAGGGATTTCTATGCTGATTTTTACTATTAAGGACCTTGTAGTTTCCAGTTAGCTGAGATGACAAAGCTGGCTGGTCTTACTTACCTATCTGCAACTATATCACATATTCATGTAATTGCTAGAGGGAGATATTGAATGTACTACTGAACTGGTGTATACCTTATAGTCCTGAAGCATCAGGTTTGAAAGTGGAGGTTTAGTATAGCAGATTGTAAGTTGAACCAGAAAGTGTAATAGCTAATTTGCGAAGACAATGAGAGGATCAGGCTAGCACTAAGATGAACACAAAGAGTGGCATAAAATTAGCAGTCTTACACATTCAGGGCCATATTTATACTTTTTGACGCAAAACTGCGCTAACGCAGTTTTGCGCCCAAACAATTAGCGCCGGCTAACGCCATTCTGAAGCGCCATGCGGGCGCGGTATTTATTGAATGGCGTTAGCCGGCGTTAACCGACCGGCGCTGCCAGGTGTGCGTGAAAAAAAACGACGTACACCAGGCAGCGCCGGCGTAGGGAAAAATGGCGTTTGGGCGTCCCAAAATGGGGCAAGTAAGTAATGCTGAGGCAAAAAAATCGTCTTAACCTGATTTGCGCCATTTTTTTTGGGCGCCCAGACGCCATTAACATGACTCCTGTCTTAGCAAAGACAGGAGTCATGCCCCCTTGGCCAATGGCCATGCCCAGGTGACTTATGTCCCCTGGGCATGGTCATTGGGCATAGTGGCATGCAGGGGGGCACAAATCAGGCCCCCCTATGCCACAAAAATAATTTAAAAAAATACTTACCACAACTTACCTTTTCTTCCCTGGGATGGGTCCCTCCATCCTTGGGTGTCCTCCTGGGGTGGGCTAGGGTGGCAGGGGGTGTCCCTGGGGGCAGGGGAGGGCACCTCTGGGCTCATTCTGAGCCCACAGGTCCCTTAACGCCTGCCCTGACCCAGGCGTTAAAAAGAGGCGCAAATGCGGGGTTTTTTGCCCCGCCCACTCCCGGGCGTAATTTTTGCCCGGGAGTATAAATACCACGCACATGCCTGGGAGTCATTTTTTAAGACGGGAACGCCTACCTTGCATCTCATTAACGCAAGGAAGGTGTTCACGCCAAAAAATGACGCTAACTCCATGAACTTTGGCGCTAGACGCGTCTAACGCCAAAGTATAAATATGGAGTTAGTTTTGCTTCGAATTTGCGTCGAAAAAAACGACGCAAATTCGGTGCAAACGGAGTATAAATATGCCCCTCAATATTGAAGGGAAAAGATTTTGATCATAGATTTTTTCTAAAAGATCTGCTTAAAACAGCTTGAGGTGATACAGGGAGGTTGATAGATGGTACAGCCACTCCTAGGGGATGGAACACATGTCAGCACCCATTCCAGCAAGCAGACAGATCCCAGAGAAGTGAAAAACAGGACTTCCTCTGCCAAGTTAAAGCCACCCGGATCATAACTCCTCCAGCCCTCTTGATGCATAGGATAACACTCCTGATTGTGGCAAAATGATGGGAATGCAAGCACATGAAGAGGAGGACAACAGGTAAGGTGTCCAGCTCTATGAGCTGAGGATTGTTCCCTCTGCAAAAGAATACTGGAAGCTGAGAGTTGTTTCTCTTTGCAGAAAGCTTAATCTGAGTGTGCTGAAGTCTCATCAGAGTAAATGCCCTGTAAAAGTGGAAAGGAAGCCCCAGTCTCATTGTTGAAGGGTAGGTCTGAGCAGAGTCAGCAACGGTGGATGGAAAGGAGTTTTAAGTTCCGTTTTCACTTGCAGATGAGCCATCACATCATCAACCACCTCATATTCGATATATTGACTGTCCAGGTTATCATCATCCAAAGCTGTGGTATAGTCATACTCAATGTCTGCTTGGATTTGGAAAATAGCTGGTAACCCCAAGCACCAAGCAGATTCCAACATAGACCAAAAGGCCTTGAGAGGCAACATGTATTAGAGTCGCACTCCAACCAATCATGCTAGCATTTGTCATCTCAATTATCATAACAATAGGTGATGATGTGTGGTGTTTTAAGGTACATCACACATACATATTTCAAACTCAATCCTGTGCATGACAAATGATTATGGTGGCAAAATAGAAATTGGAAGCATACCTTTAAAATGTGTTGATACAAGTCCGTTTATTGAACTGAGTGTTGTGATTGAGGGGCATATTTATACTCCGTTTGCGCTGAATTTGCGTCGTTTTTTTCGACGCAAATTAGACGCAAAACTAACTCCATATTTATACTTTGGCGTTAGACGCGTCTAGCGCCAAAGTTCATGGAGTTAGCGTCATTTTTTTGCGTGAACACCTTCCTTGCGTTAATGATATGCAAGGTAGGCGTTCCCATCTTAAAAAATGACTCCGATGCATATGCTTTTTTCTACAGTAATTGATAATACACTAATTGGAAATCACAGACTGACTCCAGATTGTTTTGTGCTTCAAGGGTGTTTATTTAAGTGCTCAATATAGGAGGTGGTTGCAAAATGGGGAGGGGTGATGGTGGAGGTATGTCCATGGCAGAGTCCAGTCTATTGGTCTCACAGGTGCATTGCCCAAATGGGCATAGGAAGCGGAGCTGGGGCAGTTTGAGGATGGACAAGGTGACAAAGTGGGACAAAAAGATGACATTCAGGGTGGTCTCATTTCTTGGCGGGTGTCTTGGCATCATTCTCTGTCTTTGTCCTGGATCTCAGGGACCGTTTGCGGGGTGGTTCTCCCTCTGCAGGGTTTGGGGTGCTGGTGTGGTGGTCCTGTGGCGGTGCCTCCTGTCCACTAGCGCCGGTGGAGGTGGTGGACAGTTCATTGTCCAGGCTAGTATCAGGGGCCCCTTGTCGTGCCACAGTGTCCCTCCTGGTGTTGAGTACTTCTTTCAGCACCCCTACGATGGTGCCCAGGGTGGAATTGATGGCTCTGAGTTCCTCCCTGAACCCCAAATACTGTTCCTCCTGCTGGCGCTGGGTCTCCTGAAACTTGGCCAGTATCGTTGCCATCGTCTCCTGGGAGTGGTGGTAGGCTCCCATGATGGAGGAGAGGGCCTCGTGGAGAGTGGGTTCCCTTGGCCTGTCCTCCCCCTGTCGCACAGCAGCCCTCCCAGTTCCCCTGTGTTCCTGGGCCTCCGTCCCCTGGACCGTGTGCCCACTACCACTGCCCCCAGGTCCCTGTTGTTGTTGGGGTGGTGGGTTAGCCTGGGTTCCCTCTAGTGGTGGACACACTGCTGATTGACGTGTCCTGGCGACAGAGGTATGGGCCCTCTGGGTGGGTGCTGTGCTGGTGTTTCCAGAGGGGGGAAGCTCTGTAGTGGCCTGTGACTGTGTGATGGGAACCGACTGTCCGGAGGTCCCCGGTGGGCCGGGCTGGTCATCTAGATCCAGTTGGACAGAGCTGCTGTCATCACTATGGGCCTCTTCTGTTGGTGGTGTGGACATGTCTGGACCCTCCTGTGCGGTGACGTTGGGTAGGGGTCCTGCAGGGGTGTAAAAGGATGATTATTGCATCTGTGTGTGCCAAGGTGTGCAATGGGTGGTTGACCGTGTACCCCAGTGCTTGCATTCCTGTGTGGGACCTTGTGTGAGGATGGTTTAGGGGGGTGAATGGGTTTGTGCAGTGGGCATGCTTTGGTGTTGGTTGTCCATGCTTTGTTGTTGCATGCAGGGATTGGTGTTGGGATGTGTGGTTTGTGATATTGGGACATTTGTGAGGAGTTGGAGTGATGGGGGTGAGGGTGGGGGTATTAGATGGCATGCTGGTTGGGTGGGGGATGAAATAGTGAGAGATTTGACTTACCAGAGTCCATACCTCTATCTACTCCTGCAAGGCCCTCAGGATGCAGAATCGCCAAGACCTACTCCTGCCATGTTGTTAGTTGTGGGGGAGAAGGTGGGGGTCCGCCTCCAGTCCGCTGAACTGCAAGGTGGTGTCTTGAGACCACGGAACGCACCTTCCCCCGTAGGTCGTTCCACCTCTTCCTGATGTCATCCCTATTTCTTGGGTGCTGTCCCACTGCGTTGACCCTGTCCACTATTCTTCGCCATTGCTCCATCTTCCTAGCAATGGAGGTGTGCTGCACCTGTGATCCGAATAGCTGTGGCTCTACCCAGACGATTTCCTCCACCGTGACCCTGAGCTCGTCCTCTGAGAACCTGGGGTGTCTTTGCCGTACCATGGGGTGGTGTGGGTGATATGTGGGGTGGTGTGTGTGGTGATAAGTGTGCTGATATGTAGTGGTGTGTAGTGTGAGGTGCGTGAAAGTTATGTGGGTGATGGTGTTGTGTGCCTGTGGATGCTAGTTTGTTGATGGTGGTGTCTCTCTCTGGCCTTCTCTCTGTGATTCTGGTCGTAGGGGTTTGTGGGTGATGTGGGTGTGTGTTTTATATAGTATTGGGTGTGTGGGAGTGGTGTGTGTATGTGTATCAGGTGTGTGTATTTAGATTTGTCCAATGTGGCTGTGTTTTGTAAATGTGTGTGTATTTTGAGCGCGGCGGTGTGCACCGCCAATGGAATACTGACCTTTGGTGTGGCGGACTTGTGTGGGTGTCTGAATTTTGGCGGATTCCGTGCTGTGGGTCATAATAGCTGTGGTGCATTTCCGTGGGCGCGGCGGTGTGTTGGTGGTGTTCTGCATGGCGGTAAGCGGCTTTTATCGCCAATGTTGTAATGACTGCCATAATCTGTTGGAAAATCTCGATGGAAAAGTGCAGCAACTGCAGCACTAAGGCCCATATTTATACTTTTTTTGCGCTGCATTTGCGTCGTTTTTTTACGCAAAAACGGCACAAACTTGCAAAATGCCATTGTTTTTTGTAGGTTTGCGCCGTTTTGCGTCAAAAAGCGGCGCAAATGCGGCGCTAAAAAAAGTATAAATACGGGCCTAAATGTCCACTTCGACCCACAGCTCAATCCAGGCTCTGACCAGTTCAAATTGCAATGATTTATCAAAAAGAATGAGAAATTATAAGTGGGTTCTATGCACTACTGAGAGGATTTGCAAGCAAATTGCATGCACCAATGATGACCAACAAAAGGAAACCAGAGCCAAAGTCATACAAGGATGCCAGTTGTCGTGCGAAGACGCCTGGTATGGTCCCAACCAGGAATCACGCTGGAAGACATTCTAGTCTTAGTGGGTGCCACAAGCTGTTCAGCAGTTGGGCAGAAGAAATGGAAGTAGCAAAACAGCAAAACAAAGTCACATGAATACCCATCAAGGAAGAGGTGGTAGATGCGATAAAAGGGAGAGCCACATCAGGACAATGACCATGGCAGAATGAGACACGACAAACCCAAGCAGAACTTTTGGGTTGCATGTCCATGCATTGGAGAAATGCCTAGCCCAAGGGAAGGCATGCTCCAAATGTGGGAGAACAAACCATTTTCCTCAGTATGTAGAAGTGGGTAATGAATAAGAAAACCCCTGGGGCAGCAATGTATCACTTTCGCCCTGTGACACTTGAGGCTGGAAGAAGAACTAAAGCCAGACATCCCCAGTGGCCGGATGCCAGACGGAAAGAACTTTTACAACAATGATGATATGTTCTTTGTCTCAAACATCAAGAAAGGGAAAAAAAGGACAGTGTTCTGTTTTCCTACCCTTATCTCATAACCGAGCTTACAGAACCTCTCTGGAATGCACTTCTGAGTTTAAAGAAGACATTTATTGTTATTAATTCTCCACCACGAGGTTCCTGAGAGACAAAATTAGTAGATTGGAAGCACACGTTCAAAAGTAGTCGCAGCAATGAAAGCAAAATATATCAAAGTACTTCTCAGTTGCAATGTACACAGCAATTACATGATTATATTATAGCATAACTTCAAAGCAAAGCATAAAAGTCAAAATTCATCACCGTATGGGCAAGGCTGTAGGGCCTATATTCAGCTTCATCTTTCTGGGGTCTGCAAGTTGATGACTCCGGTCAACTGCGAGAAAGAGATTTTCTAGCCAAACGGGCCTTTTGTGTAATAAACATCCTTTTATACCCCTGCAGGACCCCTACCCAACGTCACCGGACAGGAGGGTCCGCACATGTCCACACCACCAACCGAAGAGGCCCACAGTGATGACAGCACCTCTGTCCAACTGGATCTAGATGACCAGCCCCGCCCATCGGGGACCTCGGGACAGTCGGTTCCCCACACCCAGTCACAGGCCACCACTGAGCTTCCCCCCTCTGGAAACACCAGCACAGCACCCACCCATCGGGCCCATACCTCCGTCCCCAGGACACGTCAATCAGCAGTGTGTCCACCACTACAGGGAACCCAGGCTAACCCACCACCCCAACAACAACAGGGACCTGGGGGCAGTGGGCACACGGTCCAGGGGACAGAGGCCCAGGAACACAGGGGAACTGGGAGGGCTGCTGTGCAACAGAGGGAGGACAGGCCCAGGGAACCCACTCTCCACGAGGCCCTCTCCTCCATCATGGGAGCCTACCACCACTCCCAGGAGACGATGGCAACGGTACTGGCCAAGTTTCAGGAGACCCAGCGCCTGCAGGAGGAACAGTATTTGGGCTTCAGGGAGGAACTCAGATCCATCAATTCCACCCTGGGCACCATTATAGGGGTGCTGAAGGAAGTACTCAACACCAGGAGGGACACTGTGGCACACCAAGGGGCCCCTGACACTAGCATGGACGATGAACTGCCCACCACCTCCGCCGGCGCTAGTGGACTGGAGGCACCGCCACAGGACCACCACACCAGCACCCCACCCCCTGCATAGAGAGAACCACCTCGCAAACGGTCCCTGAGATCCAGGAACAGGACAGAGAACGATGCCAAGACCCCCGCCAAGAAATGAGACCACCCTGATTGTCATCCTACTTTCCCACTTTGTCATCCTGTCCATCCTTAAACTGCCCCAACTCCACTTCCTATGCCCATTTGGGCAATGCACCTGTGAGACTAATAGACTGGACTCTGCCATAGACATTCCTCTGCCATCACCCCTCACCATTTTGCTACCCCCTCCAATTTTGAGCACTAAAATAAACACCCTTAAAGCACAAAACAATCTGGAGTCAGTCTTTGATTTCGGAATACTGTATTAGCAATTACTGTGGCAAAAAGCTCTTTCATTTGTAATGTCAACATACCTATGTCACACAGCTCTAGTCCATGAGGAATCAAAGCAGATGTCACACTGTGGGACCCAGATCTGTGAAATCGTAAGGGAAAGTGACAACTCAGTGACCAAACACTGGGTGAAAACGACAGACAGTAGAGAGGTAGTAGTGTTTAAGTACAGGTAGTAGGCAGGTTTGTATTCTTACCTGTGTTTCACTGGAAATATTGCTGGATCACTGAGTCCCTATTGTCCATGTCTTCTTCCTCTGCTCCTCATCTTCACTGTCCACAGGCTCCACAGCTGCAACAACACCGGCATCTGGACCAGCCTCCTGCAGAAAAGGCACCTGTCGTCACAAAGCCAAGTTGTGAAGCATACAGCAGGACACAATGATCAAGCACACCTTCTTTGGTGAGTAGAATAGGGATCCACCTGTCATATGGAGGCACCTGAACCTGGCCTTCAGGAGGCCAAAAGTCCGCTCGATCACCCTCTTAGTTCACCCATGGGCCTCATTGTAGCGTTCCTCAGCCCTTGTCCTGGGATTCCTCACTGGGGTCAGTAGCCATGACAGGTTGGGGTAACCAGAGCCACCTGCAAATGGCGAGGGACAACTGTAAGACACACACTAACCTGGAGGGATATCCCCAGACCCAGACAACCATTCCCACTGACTAGCTTCCAGGTGCTCACCTAATAGCCATTGTGCCTCTGGAGTTGACCCATCACATAAGAGATGCTGCTATTCCGCAGGATGTAGGCATCATGCACTGAGCCAGGGAACTTGGCATTCACAAGGGAGATGAGTTGGTCGGCCGAACATACCATCTGTACGTTCATCGAATGATAACTCTTCCGGTTTCTGTACACCTGTTCACTCCTGTGGGGGGGGTACCAAAGCCACATGTGTCCCATCAATGGCACCTATGATGTTGGGGATATGTCCCTGGGCATAGAAATCACCTTTCACTGTAGGCAAATCCTCCACCTGAGGGAAAACGATGTAGCTCTGCATGTGTTTCAGCAGGGCAGACAACACTCTGGACAACACGTTGAAAAACAAGGGCTGGGACATCCCTGATGCTATGGCCACTGTTGTTTGAAATGACCCACTTGCAAGGAAATGGAGTACTGACAGCACCTGCACTTGAGGGGGGATTCCTGTGGGATGACGGATAGCTGACATCAGGTCTGGCTCCAACTGGGTACACAGTTCCTGGATTGTGGCACGGTCAAGCCTGTATGTGATTATCACATGCCTTTCCTCCATTGTCGACAGGTCCACCAACGGTCAGTACACCGGAAGATGCCGCCATCTCCTCACATGTCCCAGTGGACGGTGCCTATGAAGGACAACAGCGAGCACAGAGTCAAACAACTCAGAGGTACGTACCCACAGCTTACACAGAACACCAATCATAATCTAAAAAGTGGCCTGTATGTGTGTAGAGTCTAGGCATAGGTATGTGTGACGCAGTTGAAAATGAAGCCATGTGGGCCCCTGAAACGCGGCTGCCTGACCTGTAAAGTGAGACAATGGGATGTGAGGTAACTGCGCTGGCGTTGTACACCGTCGCGGTAGGCGGGCGAAGACCGCGGCGCAATGCTGCATTGGGTAACATTGGACCCTATGGGTCTCAGGAGCCAATGACGATGTACGCCAGCGGTGACGGTACGCACTGCCGCAGACGTGACTGACATTTTCTATCTGTTTAATCACTCGATACCTGATCTTCAACAGGAGAGGACCTACACTGCATGTGCTGCTGTGACCTCGGTCTGGAAGAGACAATGGCTCGCGTGTCTGGGGAAAGGGCCCCTGCCTTCACATCGGAGGAGTTGGAGAAACTCGTAGATGGGGTCCTCCCCAGTACACGCTACTCTACGGTCCTCCAGACAAACAGGTAAGTACACTGGGAGCATGCTGTATGGGCTATGCCTGTGTGGAGAGGGGTGGATGTAAGAAGGAAGGCGGAGAGTGCGGCGTGCATGAAACGACGGTGAGTGCATGTGCCACATGGCAAGGGTAGGGATGGGGGCCAATCACTTTGACGGTGCAGTTGGTAATAAGTTTCTCTTCCCCCTGTACAACTCATGTAGGTCAGCGCCCACCAGAAAAAATATATTTGGCATGCCATCGCCAAGTACGTCGGGACCCTGGGGGTCTGCCACAGACGGAGCACCCACTGCCGGAAAAGATGGGAGGACATTCGCCGCTGGAGCAAGAAGACGGCGGAGGCTCAGCTGGGGATGGCCTCCCAACGTGGGAGGGGTGCCCGTCGCACCATGACCCCCCTGATGTTCAGGATCCTGGCGGTGGGGTACCCGGAGTTGGATGGGGGCTTGAGAACATCACAGCAGACACAAGGGGGTGAGTACACTCTCATTCTGCTGATTTTGCGGGCAGTGGAGGGGTCTGGGTGGGGGATGTGGGCTGTCGGTTTCCCTAGGCCAGGGCGAGTTCCGTAGGCAAGGTCCCTCCGTAAGGCAGGCCATGTGGCACCCCACAGCACCGCTGTAGAGTGCCAACTACACCTAGTCATGCCCCTGTGTCATCCATGTGTGCAGATGTCATCCATAGCCTAGTAGGACATTTCCCAGGAATTGAACAGTGGAGCCCAACAGCGTGGCGTAGTGCAGGGGGCTTCTGTGGCTGTCGTGTCTGCCAACGGTAGCGGTAATGCATGCACTCAACATGTCTTTCTCCTGTCGTCCCCCCCTTTTTGTGGTCTCCCTGTTCTTGTGTGCATTAGCATCATCAGGCGGAGGAGCAGTGGCACCGGAGCACAAGGGGACTGCATCCCACATGGCCATGGAGGGCCACACTACGGAATCAGACTTCACCAGTGGGACGGAGGGCGAGGGGAGCTCCACGACGGGGACAGGAGCTGAGACCAGTGACACGGACTCGTCCTCTGATGGGAGCTCCCCTGTGGTGGCGGCAACATCTGTACCAACCCCATCTATAGGTACAGCCGCCACCCCCCCTTCCAGCACCGCCCTCCCAGCAGCCCCTAGCCTTTGCCCTGTGCCAACTCACCCGGGAGGGTGGGCATCACCTTCACCCCTGGCACCTCAGGCCCTGTCCCAGTCACCCCCTGCTGCCCTCAGTGAGGAGGCCATTGACCTCCTCAGGTCCCTCACTGTTGGGCAGTCTACCATTTTGAATGCCATCCAGGGTGTAGAAAGGCAGTTGCAGCAAGCAAATGCATTCCTGGAGGGCATTCATTCTGGTCAGGCAGCCCTTCAGCAAGCTTTTCAGACTCTGACCTTAGCACTGATGGCAGCCATTGTCCCTGTCTCTAGCCTCCCCCTCCAACTTTCTCCACCCAGACCCACATCCCTGCCTGTACCCCAGCACACCTCTAGACCAGCATGCACACATGTCAACACACAAGGGAAGCTCAGGCAAACATAAGCACCACACATCCCACAGGCACTCACGCAAGCATCACACCCATGCAGACACACCAACATCCACTGCCTCCACTGTGTCCCCCTCCTCCTCATCTCCCTCCTCCCTCCCAGTCTCGTCTACACTCACACCTACATGCACTACCTCTACAGCCACTACTACCATCACCAGCACACCCACCACCACACCCCGCTCACGTGCAGTCACCAGCCCCACTACCATTCACACGTCCCCTGTCACCTCCCAAGATAAACAACCGCAGGCACACACCCACCCAACAGCCATCCACCTCACGACAGCCTCCAGCGCATGCACCTTCACCGAAAGTCAGCAAACAAACACCTCCTACAACCACAACCTCTTCCTCCACTCCCAAACCCCCTCCAGCTACCCGTCCCAGTGTCTCCGAGAAACTTTTCCTGTCCAACCTTGACCTTTTTCCCACACCTCCTCCACCCCGTCCGTCTCCTAGGTCCCGAACTGGTACCTCAGCCACAACATCTCCGCGACCAGTGGTGCCTGTAGTCACCGGAATCTAGAGTGCACTGGCCACCAGGGTAGCCAGTGTGACACAGAGCCACAGCACAGACAGTCCCCCACCTGTGAAGCATTAGAAGTTGCCCAGTGCCCGGCGGGAGAGGGGGAAGACTCCAGCCACCAAAGCCGCTCCCAGGGGTAGAGGTGGGAGTGTGGAGTCAGCTGCGACACCTTCCAAGGTGGGGAAGGGGCACAAGAAACTCAGCAAGTCTGGGAAGAGCAGCACAGCAGAGAAAACCACCATCATCCCCGCTGGCCAGGAGGCCACCGCCAGAACCAGTCCAGCTGCCCAGGAGGCCACCGCCAGAACCAGCCCTGCTGCCCAGGAGGCTACAGCCAGCACCAGCCCTGCTGCCCAGGAGGCCACCGCCAGCACCAGCCCTGCTGCCCAGGAGGCCACCGCCAGCACCAGCCCTGCTGCCCAGGAGGCCACCACCAGCCCCGCTGGGCCATGAAGGACCGCCAGCACAAGCCCCGCTGGGCCATGAAGGACCACCAGCACAAGCCCTGCTGGGAAATGAAGGACCGCCAGCAGCAGAGTCACTGCAAAGGAGCCCGCCGCTCCAAGCACCGCTGAACAGGGCACCGCCATCTCAAGCACCGCTGAACAGGGCACCGACGTATCAAACACCGTTGACCAGGGCACCGCTGTCTCAAGCACCGCTGAACAGGGCACCGCTGTCTCAAGCACCGCTGAACAGAGCACCGCCATCTCAAGCACCGCTGAACAGGGCACCGCCGTATCAAGCACCGCTGAACAGGGCACCGCTGGCCCATGAGCGCCAAGGGCACTGATGCTACTGAGTCTGTCACGGGCAGAATGAAGCACTCTGGGCACCATTCCCCCTCCAGAACCAGTGGAGAGATCCATCCACTACCTCTGTCCTTTAGCAGGATGAAGCACTCTGGGCACCATGCTCCCTCCAGAACCAGTGGAGACTGTTATCCACTTGAGAGACTGTGGCTTTGCACTCCCCGGGATGGGACAGTGGGCAACCCACCCACTGTAGAGACTTGACAGACTGTGGCTTTGCACTCACCAGGATGGAACAGTGGGCAACCCACCCACTGTAGAGACTTGAGAGACTGTGGCTTTGCACTCCCCAGGATAAAGCAGTGGGCAGACCACCCACTTGTGAGACTTGAGAGACTGTGGCTTTGCACTCCCCAGGATTGAACAGTGGGCATGTGGCCCTCTCGTGGATTTGGCATTGTGCACTCAAGCTGCTGAGGTGCCCCCCCTTTCTCACCCGGAGGTGCCTGTTTTCTTGCTCTCTGATGCCCCTGCAGTGTTCTCTCCGTCATCGTCAGGGATCTTGTGTGGGCCTCGCCCATACCATGTGGGCCCAGTGTTCCACGGACTTAATTGGAGCACTACCTGGACTACTATGCTTGGTGTATATTTTGTTAATGGTGTATATATATATTGCCTACTTGATTTTAATATATTACAATGGTTACACTAATTTTCTATTGTCTTTGCATTCTTCCGGGGGGTTGGGGGTGTAACTGTGATGTATCAATATGTATTAGTGTGTGTGTTGTCGTGGGTGAGGGTGGGGGTGGGGGTGTTGCGTGTTGCGTGTGTGTGTCCCTGTTTTTTCCCTCCCCCCCCCTCCCCTGTGTCGTAGGTGCAGTACTCACCGTGGTCTTTGCTGCCGGCGTTCGTGCTCCTGGTAGAGGAGCAGGAATACTATCGCAGGGAGAATTTGGAGTTCCGGGTCGATGGTGTCCTAGTTCCTCGTGGGCTGTGTAGAGGTGAGCGTTTTCCCTTCGGAATCCGGTTTCCGCCGTGTTTTTATCCGTGGTGAATCCGCCCCGGAAAAGGTGGCGGATTGGTAGGTTGTGATACTGTGGGCAGTACATTGTCCTCCGCCTGTCTGTTGGTGGTGACTGCCACACTGTTTGTTTGTACCGCTGTGGCGGTCGGAGTGTTAAAGTGGCTGTCTTTGTTGGCGGTTTCCGCCACGGTCATAATTTCAAAATTACCGCCAGCCTGTTGGCGGTCTTACCGCTGCTTTAACACCGACCTCCGGGGGTTGTAATGACCACCTATATGTCCTACCTTAACCATACACTGCACCCTGCCCTTGGGGCTACCTAGGGCATAACTTAGGGGTGTCTGACATGTAAGAAAAGGGAAGGTTTAGGCCTGGCAAGTAGGTACACTTGCCAAGTCGAACTTACAGTTAAATCTGCACACACAGACACTGCAATGGCAGGTCGGAGGCATGATTACAGAGCTACTTATGTGGGTGGCACAATCAGTGCTGCAGGCCCACTAGTAGCATTTGATTTACAGGCCCTGGGCACCTCTAGTGCAGTGTACTAGGGTCTTACTAATAAATCAGATATGCCCATCATGGATAAACCAATCAACCATACAATTTACACAGAGGGCATATGCACTTTAGCATTGGTTAGCAGTGGTAAAGTGCTCAGAGTTCAAAAGCCAACAGCAACAGGTCAGAAAAAATAGGAGGCAGGAGGCAAAACGATTGGGGATGACCCTGCATAAGCAAAGAAGTCCAACAATGTTTTACCCTGATTAGATTTGTTTTCTCAAATCCCTGATGTGCCTAGAACAAAACAGTACACTTTTGTAAAATTCCATGACTCTCTGATCCCTGGAAACATGATAATCCCAACACCAAGATTTACACTTGCATCTCATGCAGATTTAATAACACTTCAATAACAGTTTGTTAGACCTGGCATCGTTGGTGTGGCTTTTCCACTAACTTTTTGCCTTCAAGACTTCTGTTTTGCTGACTTCATTTTTACTGGCTTATTAGGACTCTGCACACTTTACCACTAACAACCAGTGCCAACGTGCTTGTGCTGTCTCCCTAAAACATGGTGGAAATGGCTTATACCATAATTGGCCTATTTAATGTACTTGTAAGTCCCTAGTAAAGTGGAACAATTTGTGCACAAGGCCTGTAAATGAAATGCCACTAGTGGGCCTGCAGCAAAGGTTGTGCCACCCACTTAATTTTCACTTCAAACATGTCTCATGTCTGCCACTGGAGCATGTTTGTGTGCAGTTTTAAACTGCCATTTCGACCTAGCAAAACCAAGCTTTTGCCATACCCAAACCTTTCTTTTTAATACATATAAGCCAAACCCAAGGTATGACCTGGACAGTCCAGAGGGCAGGGTGCTATATATTAAAAAAAATGGACCTGTACTTTTAAGTTGTAGATGTCCTGGTGGTGAAAAACATGTATGTTTGTTTTTCACTACTGCAAGGCCAACCTCGCCCATAGGATAATACTGGAGTTACCTTATTACATATAATAAACTGCAACTTACACAGGGGAACAGGTATCTGCTACGTGTTTGGTGTCTTTGGAATTGCAATGAAAAATCCTAACTCATGGTGATGTCAAATTTTAAATTACTATTTTTAAAATGCCACTTTTAGAAAGTAGGCATTTCCATCCATAACAATTTGGTGCCTGCAGCCTGTCTCTGTGCAACATGACTGGGTGTAGTTGACAGCTGGGCTCTTTGTATTCCTCTTGGCCACACCCAATAGAGAGCTTAAGTGTGCCTAGATCGTTTGCAGGATGGAAGGGTGAGCTGGACACAGCCCCACTTACAATTGACTAGCCTGCGTCCCATCTTCACACAAAGGACTGCATACCCCCCCGTAGTTAGTCTGGAGCTAGGGCAAAAAAGGCAGTGCACCTGTGCCCTTCAAAATCAGAACATTGTATACATTTTAGACCTCAGGCACCAGCTCTTCAGTACACATCTGGACCTATGGATACTCAGCCAGGAAGAAAGACTGCTGTGCTGTGGAAAGGACTGCAACTGTGCTGGACTCTTTTCCTGCTGTGCTGATCTGCTATCTGCTGCCCTCTTGCCTAGGTGAGAAGAACTGAACCTGCATCTGTTGACCTCAGGACCCAAGGACCCCAGAGTGACTCCTATTCTAGTTGGCTGAGATCCTGACTTGAGCCTTAGGGACAAAAGGCTCCAGCAACCTCGACCCCAGCATTCTGACTCTGCCATCTGTGAGTCTACCTTGCCAAGTGGTGTCTCCCCAGTACTGGACCCTTGGAAGTTTGCCTTAGGTATTCTACCAGCCTCTGTAGATCCAGCAGAACCAACAAATCCTCTCTGCTGTGCTGTGTAACCCTGAGCAAAACTGATGCATCATCACCGCTAAATGGATATTCTTCATTGCAAAGACTTGCATCCCATTGCAGCCCACCACCTAATCCGAACCGCTGCTGCATGATACATCCTTAGTGCAGGCCCTCACATCCATCAGTGGCGGTTGCCTCGATGACAACATCGGACTCCACATTGCACCTTGGAGCTCCTCAGAATTGACACATCCCCCTGACTGCTTGATGCATCCATGCCACCAGACTTCCCATCACAAGCCCTTGTTGATGGGTTCTACGATGATGAAGCAGGACCCCGCATCACAGCCTCACCATATTTCGGAACCGAAGTATCGCTTTGGTTGCACAATGCATTTTTTACATGGACCCTTGCAATGCTCCGCAAATCAGGAATTAAAGTACTTTGTTCAGCAGGCACATGTTTCATCATGGTCTGCCTGAACATGTGACTTTGGGCTTGATTTAGGTTGTGGAGGAGGGAATACTCCGTCACAATGTGACCGATTTCCCATCCACCATATTTCGATCCCCATAGGATAGAATGGGATTGTAATACAGTGGACAGGATATTGGTCACATTTGTGAATGAGTATTCCCCTCTGCTGACTTCTAAATCAGGCACTTTGGTCCAGTCTGGCATGACCAGATTTCCGCAGTTGGCACCTGGTGCCTTTTGGCACTATTTCTATTTAAATCTTTAAACTGGCACATCTCTTGTTCTACTGATTGGCTTTTTGTTTCTTGGACTTGTTTTATTTATTAGAAGTTACTGTATTCTTCTAACCTGGTGTGAGATTCTTTTTGTGTGATGTTCTTACTTTATTACTGTTTAAAGTGTTGCACAAATACCTTACATATTGCCTCTAAGTAAAGCCTGATTGCTTTGTGCCAAGCTACCACAGGGTTGAGCACAGGTTAATTTAGGGTTGGCTTAGGCCGCACCCTGACAAGGATTGTGGTTGCTGTTTGACCATGGCTTACACCTCATCAAATACCACCCAATTTCTTACACTTATTACTATTTAGTCTCTGTGACCATATCAGGGACATCGAAAATATAACAAGTTGCACGGCATTCTGCTATGGTTCTTCAGTTTCCATTACATTTTAAAAATCAACCTAATCTATATTGATGGAAGTCTGAAAATGAGTTGTTCACTTCATAGCAGGCTATGCAAACTATTCAGGCTGAAATTAGAACTTCATCCTAAAAACAATGGTTTGCTGATGAACAAATAGTCTGAGGAAATCTATAAGGCCACAATTAAGAAGATTTTAATTTCACAAAACATCACATGGGCAAAATGTCTGATCACACCAGTGGGAAAGAATGCACAAAGAGCCAAAATGCCCTGATTACAGGTGTCTGTAATATGAGTCACAGTCATTATCACAAAGTCGAAAACAAGCCAAACTATTAGAGAATGTTAAAAATATGTCACCAATGACAGGATATATAAATGTGTAAGGAATCATAACATCATTATATCTTGGAGAAAACCTGCAAAGAACCAAGGCCCTCATTATGACCTTGGTGGGCAGCGGAAGATCCGCCCGCCGGACCAGCGGGGATCTCGGGCGCAACACAGGAGCCAGCGGTGTTGCGGCCGTGCGATGGGTGCAGTTGCACCCATCGCGCTTTTCACTGTCTGCTATGCAGACAGTGAAAAGCTGCATGGGGCCCTGTCAGGGGGCCTGCGACTCCCCGTACCGCCAGCCTTTTCCTGGCGGTTCAAACCGCCAGGAAAAGGCTGGCGGTCGAGGACTTGTAATCCCCTGGGCAGTGCTGCAAGCAGCGCTGCCCAGGCGGATTATCACCGCAGGGGCAAATGTGGCGGGAAACCGCCGGCCCCGGTGGTGCGACCGCAGCGCTTCTGCTGCTGTCATAATTCCCGGGATTGCACTGCCAGCTTGTTGGTGGTGCAATCGCCACAACAGTCCTGGCGGTCTTTAACCGCCAGGGTTGTAATGACCCCCCAAGGTGCCAATTACTTAAAAAAAAAATTATGTTATTTCTCAACTACTAGAAATCTATACTACCTTAAAATGAATAAAAGAACACTTTATGCAGCAGAGGTCCATGGCCAGAGAAAAGGCAGCCCTGCAGAACCCCGGTGCCCATAGTCAGATCCTGCTAAAATCAGTCCCAACCATAGAGCGTTAGCTGTCAGTTGCAAAGAGCGTGTATGACCGCTTACTGCTTACTAGGTTTAGGGTGGATTTTCGCACTATTTTTAGCTTTTCCCTGGGGCAGGAACTGGGGCCATCTACTCAAACCTTGGGACTGCCATAATTTGTCTCCACATGATACTTTGCACTTTACTATGTTTTGTAATGTTTATGTGGCCCAAGGAAGGTTTACAATCCCATTGTTAAAATGGGCGAACTCAACTGCTCCTGGGAGAAATCATCCTTAATATAATTAGCTCTGTGAAAACCATCATGAGATTGAGAAACTGTTGTGATACGTAATTCAATATGTTTAGTAGCGAACGCGCTTTCTTACTTGGGGTATGTTTTTATGGATGTTTTTGAATGATTTTTAATGTATTCTTGGTATAATATGGCTGCTGCTCTTGATTTTAATTCACTAATAGGAATGTTGTTTACTGCACCAATTTTTGCGCATCGCTTTATGACTCGATTTGAGCAGATGAACTGTTTTTATGATGTTGCTTTCATGTTTTTTTCAAAAAACGAATACAACTTATTTTGACTGGGCTGCACTAGAATTCAATTGACCATGAGACCGAAGATAAAAGAAAAATATTTCTAATCAATTTACAATTATCCACTCTTTGACAAGGAGGAGTAATTTTAAGTGATAATTTCCGTCCCTTAAATAAGAGTACAAGAGACCTTCCTATCCCTGCCTAGCTTCAAAGCCTATGGTGACGATGGTTTTAGTCTGCTTTTTGTTAGTGTTTGGTGCATTAACAATGCCTTCAACCAAATTATACCACTCAATATTACCATACGATAATACTCCACTGTACTTTGTGAAAAACAGTTGTATTATGCCTTTTGAAGGCAGGGAACCCACAGTTGTACCATGGCTCATTACCCTGCTAAAAAAACAATTTTAAAATTCTGGCAGAGATCATAACTAAATGCGTACTCAGTGAAATATTCTTTCTAGTTTGTAAGGATTAAAGTGTTTTTAAGCAAGTAGACATTTAAGCACGAAAACATATTTTTGGCAGAAGCACTGGATTATTTTCTACAAAAGAATACTTGAAGCTATGATTCTGCGAAGGCATTTGACCTACAAATTAGGAAATGTTGTTCTTTAATTTCGAAAAAATAGAACTTTCATTCCATTATTCCATTATTGAGTATTTGTGTAAGATTTTAGCAGCAAAAATAATCGTCAACAACAAAAATAGCAGGGTAGAAGAGCCAAAAAAGCTTGTCCGTTATCCCTGGTCCTTTTTTGCTTTATTTATTGAGCCACTTCCAGTTTACATTCAGGGTCACATTTATCAAGGTTTTGTTTCGAGCCTATGCCACTTAAGGGGGCCAAAGTGTGATCCCAAACCTAAATGAGATTTATCAAGCCCTGCATGGCTCGATAAATCTAGAGTAACGCAAGGCAGCACAAATCGCTGTCTTTTGTTACTCTACAGCAGGGAGGTGCGCCGTGGATGTAAAGTGTGTGTTCCCACACACTTACCCATGGATTTTGGCGATTTACCAACACTGGTAAACTTGGGAATGCATCAAAATGCTATGCCTCCCCAAGGGAGGCGTAACAAGGAGACATATTCTCATTTCTCATTGTTTTTTCCTCTGATTATTTCCTTCCTGCATAAAAACAATCCTGCCTACAACACAGGCACCCTTGCAACATGACTCAAGGGTGCCTGCATTAGTGCTAGGCTGCCAAAGGTTCGCCAGCACTAGGCAAGGAAAGGAAAGCAATGCGCCCTATAATGTTAAATAGGCTGCATTCCTGCCCTTTCATGTGGTGCAGCAAAGTGGATTGATGCGTTGCACTGCATGGAAAATTGATAAATATGCCTCTCAGTCCTTAGAAATTATACCAATGCCTTTAGGTTCTATCCCATTTAGGCAGGTGATCTCATTAGAAGAGGTGACTTCTTATTTGATCCCTTGGGAGTAGTGAATAAATTAGCCCAAACTTGAAGTTTTACCCTTTAATACGTCAATGATACTTTACCATTAGGTCAACCAAACCACAACCAAAAAGAACTATGGGGACTAAATATTCGGATGGCACTGATGCATTATTGGATCTTAAGTACACCCCTCTAGCTAATACAATCAGAAAGATGGTATAATTGACCACTCCGATGACAAGCAATATATATATATAATCAAATGCATAACACGTATTGTTATTTTTTGTTGAAATAAAATGAGGGGGTCCTCTCAGGTTTTACCAAGACTTCCAAACAACCCAAAATTAAAGTCAAGTTATTAAAGTTGCCCTTGAAATAGGGATGTTCACAATATAAGCCAGTTGGTTTTTAATAGATTTGACTGTCCTTGACAACAGCTTTCTATTTAACCAAAAAAAACCTTCAAGGTTAAAAAATATGGACTTGCACAGCTTTATCAAACATAGAAAAATTCCCAAAACAGAATGATAAAAGTCTTGACAGGCTTACAAGCTTTGAGTAAGCATTGGTCAATGTTTTACAATGATTTCAGATCCAATCTTTTAATGCTGAAAGCCCATTAGTGGATTGTAAATATTTGTCCCCTACCATCACTCTTGAATTTGTCAACAGATTTAAGGATACAGAGGTTGCTAATAGTAGGGATTTCTATGCTGATTTTTACTATTAAGGACCTTGTAGTTTCCAGTTAGCTGAGATGACAAAGCTGGCTGGTCTTACTTACCTATCTGCAACTATATCACATATTCATGTAATTGCTAGAGGGAGATATTGAATGTACTACTGAACTGGTGTATACCTTATAGTCCTGAAGCATCAGGTTTGAAAGTGGAGGTTTAGTATAGCAGATTGTAAGTTGAACCAGAAAGTGTAATAGCTAATTTGCGAAGACAATGAGAGGATCAGGCTAGCACTAAGATGAACACAAAGAGTGGCATAAAATTAGCAGTCTTACACATTCAGGGCCATATTTATACTTTTTGACGCAAAACTGCGCTAACGCAGTTTTGCGCCCAAACAATTAGCGCCGGCTAACGCCATTCTGAAGCGCCATGCGGGCGCGGTATTTATTGAATGGCGTTAGCCGGCGTTAACCGACCGGCGCTGCCAGGTGTGCGTGAAAAAAAACGACGTACACCAGGCAGCGCCGGCGTAGGGAAAAATGGCGTTTGGGCGTCCCAAAATGGGGCAAGTAAGTAATGCTGAGGCAAAAAAATCGTCTTAACCTGATTTGCGCCATTTTTTTTGGGCGCCCAGACGCCATTAACATGACTCCTGTCTTAGCAAAGACAGGAGTCATGCCCCCTTGGCCAATGGCCATGCCCAGGTGACTTATGTCCCCTGGGCATGGTCATTGGGCATAGTGGCATGCAGGGGGGCACAAATCAGGCCCCCCTATGCCACAAAAATAATTAAAAAAAATACTTACCACAACTTACCTTTTCTTCCCTGGGATGGGTCCCTCCATCCTTGGGTGTCCTCCTGGGGTGGGCTAGGGTGGCAGGGGGTGTCCCTGGGGGCAGGGGAGGGCACCTCTGGGCTCATTCTGAGCCCACAGGTCCCTTAACGCCTGCCCTGACCCAGGCGTTAAAAAGAGGCGCAAATGCGGGGTTTTTTGCCCCGCCCACTCCCGGGCGTAATTTTTGCCCGGGAGTATAAATACCACGCACATGCCTGGGAGTCATTTTTTAAGACGGGAACGCCTACCTTGCATCTCATTAACGCAAGGAAGGTGTTCACGCCAAAAAATGACGCTAACTCCATGAACTTTGGCGCTAGACGCGTCTAACGCCAAAGTATAAATATGGAGTTAGTTTTGCGTCGAATTTGCATCGAAAAAAACGACGCAAATTCGGTGCAAACGGAGTATAAATATGCCCCTCAATATTGAAGGGAAAAGATTTTGATCATAGATTTTTTCTAAAAGTTCTGCTTAAAACAGCTTGAGGTGATACAGGGAGGTTGATAGATGGTACAGCCACTCCTAGGGGATGGAACACATGTCAGCACCCATTCCAGCAAGCAGACAGATCCCAGAGAAGTGAAAAACAGGACTTCCTCTGCCAAGTTAAAGCCACCCGGATCATAACTCCTCCAGCCCTCTTGATGCATAGGATAACACTCCTGATTGTGGCAAAATGATGGGAATGCAAGCACATGAAGAGGAGGACAACAGGTAAGGTGTCCAGCTCTATGAGCTGAGGATTGTTCCCTCTGCAAAAGAATACTGGAAGCTGAGAGTTGTTTCTCTTTGCAGAAAGCTTAATCTGAGTGTGCTGAAGTCTCATCAGAGTAAATGCCCTGTAAAAGTGGAAAGGAAGCCCCAGTCTCATTGTTGAAGGGTAGGTCTGAGCAGAGTCAGCAACGGTGGATGGAAAGGAGTTTTAAGTTCCGTTTTCACTTGCAGATGAGCCATCACATCATCAACCACCTCATATTCGATATATTGACTGTCCAGGTTATCATCATCCAAAGCTGTGGTATAGTCATACTCAATGTCTGCTTGGATTTGGAAAATAGCTGGTAACCCCAAGCACCAAGCAGATTCCAACATAGACCAAAAGGCCTTGAGAGGCAACATGTATTAGAGTCGCACTCCAACCAATCATGCTAGCATTTGTCATCTCAATTATCATAACAATAGGTGATGATGTGTGGTGTTTTAAGGTACATCACACATACATATTTCAAACTCAATCCTGTGCATGACAAATGATTATGGTGGCAAAATAGAAATTGGAAGCATACCTTTAAAATGTGTTGATACAAGTCCGTTTATTGAACTGAGTGTTGTGATTGAGGGGCATATTTATACTCCGTTTGCGCTGAATTTGCGTCGTTTTTTTCGACGCAAATTCGACGCAAAACTAACTCCATATTTATACTTTGGCGTTAGACGCGTCTAGCGCCAAAGTTCATGGAGTTAGCGTCATTTTTTTGCGTGAACACCTTCCTTGCGTTAATGATATGCAAGGTAGGCGTTCCCATCTTAAAAAATGACTCCGATGCATATGCGTCGTATTTATACTACCGGGCAAAAATGACGCCCGGGAGTGGGCGGGTCTAAAAAACCCGCATTAGCGCCGGATTTTAGCGCCTGGGTCAGGGCAGGCGTTAAGGGACCTGTGGGCTCAGAATGAGCCCAGAGGTGCCCTCCCCTGCCTCCAGGGACACCCCCTGCCACCCTTGCCCACCCCAGGAGGACACCCAAGGATGGAGGGACCCATCCCAGGGACATTAAGGTAAGTTCAGGTAAGTATTTTTTTTGAATTTTTTTGTGGCATAGGGGGGCCTGATTTGTGCCCCCCTACATGCCACTATGCCCAATGACCATGCCCAGGGGACAGAAGTCCCCTGGGCATGGCCATTGGGCAAGGGGGCATGACTCCTGTCTTTGCTAAGACAGGAGTCATTTCAATGGGGGTTGGGCGTCGTAAAAAAATGGCGCAAATCGGGTTGAGGCGATTTTTTTGCCTCAGCCTGACTTGCACCATTTGTGGACGCCCATACGCCATTTTCCCCCTACGCCGGCGCTGCCTGGTGTACGTCGTTTTTTTTAACGCACACCAGACAGCGCCGGCGGCTAACGCCGGCCAACGTCATTCAATAAATACGCCGCCCGCATGGCGCTTCAGAATGGCGTTAGCCGGCGCTAATTTTTTTGGCGCAAAACTGCGTTAGCGCAGTTTTGCGTCAAAAAGTATAAATATGGCCCTGAGTTCCACTGTCTGCATACAAATTTAAGGGGAATATTATATGGCTGTCTACAAGAATATAATGCAAGGGGAGGGGATAATCTGTCTATAAAGCCCAAAGATGAACTTTTCCCTAGTGCAGTGAGACACCTGCACACGTTCTCACCCAAAAACAGAGGGATCCAGTTGACAGATAATAGGTAGGTGCCTGAGTTTAGTTTTATGTTATAGGCGAGGTGAAATTGTTTGTGTTGCAAACTGTACAACCTCCCCACACATGTACTCTATAATAAATAAAGGGTAATCTTCCCAAACATACAATATACACTGGAAATGTGTGGGTTTGTCTCTATCAAGTGAATTCAATGTGTATCAGCAAACAAAATACATTATCTTCCTATGTGCAGAGGCACATGCTCACATCCCTCCAGAAATAAACTCTCAAGCAAATACGTTATTGAGGAATACATGGTTCCTCGACTATATTGATAATCTGCAGGAATATGTGTCAAGCAAGCACAACTGTTGAATGCCACACAAAACCATACACACACAAAATTCCAAAATTGATTAAGCTGCTTGGAGGTGGAGTCATGTTTGTGCCTTTATCAGAAACAGTGATTCCTCACCCATACAAGCACATACCCCATATTTATAGAGATTTAAGAATGCATGCTAAGGGTTCAATGCAAGTGTAACTGCTCCAAAACTGAAGTACATACAAATCTAAATCCTTTAAAAATCTTATATCCCCCTGGGCTCTCTAAATGGACATCTGCCAATGACATCAAGTGAAGCCAAAAACCTTGCCATGCTCATGGACACTAATCTCTCTCTTGTATCCCAAATCAACAAGCAATCCTAAGCTTATCTAATACTACCATGCCTTTCTCACAGGATAAAGAAACAGTTGGCAATAGTATTATTTCATCTAGACTATACAATTTGACTCTATATTGGACTCCAAAGAAAAGTAATTGGCAAATTACAAAGAATATAGAATGATGTCACCTGATGAATCCTTAACCAACTGTACTACATTACTCAAGCTCTCAAAGATCTTCACTTGTTACTGGTGACAGAAACAATATTGATCAAAGCCCTTTGCATTGCACACTGGGCTATTCATGGGAGGATGCCAACTTCCAAACTGAAGTTATAGAGCCAAAAGAGAAAGTCTAGATCAAGTATGGTTCTAGGCCTCATAATCACCCTTTATCAAAAACTTGCCCAGCTGGTAGCTCCTTCTCAATGCAGTACTCCAAGCTCCACCATGCACCCCCTGAAGATGATACGGGCCTTCGATAGGCAACAAGAATTCTGAAGAGAAATAAAGACCTGGCTGTTACCA
Organism: Pleurodeles waltl; assembly: GCF_031143425.1. NCBI lineage: Eukaryota > Metazoa > Chordata > Amphibia > Caudata > Salamandridae > Pleurodeles > Pleurodeles waltl. The sequence goes on along the minus strand of NC_090440.1, from coordinate 1,387,162,535 downwards.
AAGGCTGGAGTAAACTGAATTCCATCCAAACATTATTGACTGGTTTATATGAACTGCTTACAATTCTAATCTCACTCTCCTAAAAAAAAGTGTATGCCACACATTAATTTCATAGTGCCAATTTTTTATCACATTCTCCGTATAAACAACAAAACACAGCTCTAATTTATCTCATTACTATCTACCCACTTCTCTTATGCATGAAGTACCAATGTAGTAAATAATCAATGATCCCTGCAGGAAAGCACTTAAGGACCTTAACAAGACGCAGGAAAGTGCTATGGAAATGCTACAGTACAAAGGAATACAATTCGCGAAACGCTAGACCCATTCAATAATAATAAAATCATGAAACACACATCGAGGAAGTGTTCATAAATACAGGCATCATAAGATTACCTATCCTCCTCGCAGATCTCCCACAACTAGAATCACATATACACAAATTCCTAAATCAACACTTGGGATTTTTGCACTTAAGATACTGACATGCAAGGAGCCGCTTAGAAGTGCCATGTGGTTGGTGAAGATGGTGTTCCTTTGCAGCATACGATTCTTTGCACTAAATGTAACTATAAATTGCAGTACTCTGATGGTGGTGTCTTTCACTAGGTTAGGTTATAACCAACATCTATACTGGCAAACTCCTCCAACATGGTCACCTGAGTCTCAAAGACAGCTGCTCTCACCCTATTGTCAATGGATCTCCCAGAAGGATCATTTCTGGGCCCTCTTCTCATTTCAAATCACCTCTCTCACCAACATAATGCCCTCTTGCTACCTTCAATATAACCTCTGCGTAGATTACACCCAAACCTGATCTCTTTGACATCTTTTACACCTCTCTTTCAGTTACACTTCTCTGACTGTTTGATAGTCACAGGATTACACTTTGGGGCTTATTTACAAACTTCATTTTCTAATATGTGTATTAGAGAGCTATGGAGGACAATTGAGGAGGGAGATGCACCCGTCCACAAAACAGTAAAACCATTCTATTCACAAACTACACATTTATGGTTACTATAGTCATTAAAAAAAAACTAAAATAGTTGTAAATGGATGCTGGATCAGAGATGGAGTAAGTCCAGCACCACACATAGCCACTCACTGGCACTGAAACACCTTCTCATAGAAAATAACGGAGGCAGATAATTAAAATTAAAAGCCCTTTGTAACAAATGTTGAATTAAAATAACATATTTTAGCTTTTTAAAAGTTAAATACATTTAATGTTAAAAATTTGTATAAAAATAACTTAGATGCTATCTTATATACAAATGTTAATAATTTTTTATTTGAACTTGAATGTAACTTTATTTATTAACAAATTAATTGAAGTTGACGCTATACATAACTTTAAATAATTTTTACTATATAATAAATATGCATTTTAGACTTTAGGTGGATTTGTTTTATTTAAAGCTAAGTTTAATATATGAAAATAATGAACTTTGCAATTCAAACATAAATGACTAATGCTTTAGCATGTTGTATTTGCCCCTACACTCAGAATTAATATTTTAAATTAATTTACCTGTAATATTTAACATTTAACTAGTTTTACTAATTTAGTTTTTGGTTTATTCAACTTTTGCACTTTTCCGTTTACTATACCAGAGGAATATTATCTCTGCCCTGTTGGCTGAACTCTGCCTACATGTGAAAAGTTAAAAGCAGTAATTTTAGACTTGTAAATTAGGTTCTACTCCCTGAATTTGGGTTGTGGGGATATGAAAGTCTACACTTATGAGCATATTTGCACATGTAAATGGTGAATAGCCAAAAGAAGTAAGGTTACTCAATTGTGTGGTAGTAAAGTTACACTTCGAGATTTACTTACATATTGGTTTAACTTTGTGACTAGACCCCTATTTCACTAATGCTGACCTCCCCTAAAACCGAGTTCTTGTACATTGCCTCCTAGACTGCACATTCTCCTGTTACCATTGTGATCCTCTTCTCCTTATATTCATAGAACTTTGGCCCATTGGCTAGAAACGTCAGTATTCCTCTTACCCTATCTGTGAATATAGAATCCTTTATCACCAATGTAGGTCAGCTCACTCTGTCATTTATCCAAGCAAAATACCTATTAACCTACTTGTCTCCAGCAGATCCTATTACTGTAATAGATTTTTAGTCGGCCTCCCAAACTAATTCTCCACCTCTAAACATGGTTCTTATGTTTGATACTCAGACTCTATTCAACCAGCTTAGGGACACCCTTACCTCAGGGTAAGAGCATCAGGTTGGTGATGAGGCATGCTGTCAAGAACAGGATTCCACTCAAACTACAATTACTAGTCTTCAAATAATTTAATATCTTGCCCAATAGATGTCTGTCTGACTCCTTACCGTGCTTCACACTACAACACATCCTTAAATCCACAAATTATATGCCTTCTGAGAACATGAAAATACCATGTGCTACCTCCTGGTTCTGAACCTTCTATCTATTAAGAAATGTCACTGAAACACCCTTCCATCTCATAGTTATTTCACTGACTCACACAGGTGACCAAAACTACATTGGATCTGCTGTGGATCACTGACACAATATTAGAGCCAGAAATATTGTGTGGACAGAATATTGTGTCAAAAATATCATGGACTAAAATATCGAGAATGTAAGTGCAAATAGATAAGTATAGATTTACCAATCTTAACTCCACATCTACGTACCTTGAAAAAGGATATATGTATATTTATATATCATCAAAGTACTTAAATGCAAATGTAATTGTAATTTCTAAAGTGCTCTACTGCCTAGAGGCGTCTAGGTGCTGCTACTATTGGAGATGAGGCTGAAAGTTACTGAATAAAAAGCCACATTTTCAGGTATCTCTTGAAAGAAAGGAGATTAGGGGGTTCCCTCAGTTCTCGAGGAAGACATTCCACAGTTTAGAGATGTCTGTTATGAAGCTTCTTCCTCCCCAAGAGGCCATTTTAAACTTAGGAACAGCCTTTAGTTTGGCTGAGGAGGAGCAGAGTGTTCTGGGAGGAGTATACTTCTTCTGCCTCAAATATTCCTCAATATGTGGAGTTATATGTAGTAAACTTTACTTACCTAAAGAAACTTACCTTCACAGTATTTTCGTCCTTGATATTCTTGACACAATATTTTATCTCACAATTTATTTGGTTTCAATATACTGTCTAAACTTCATCTGCTGCAGCACTTATAAATTGATGACTTTGTTGTAAATATGCATAGTGTATATGTCTTAACCATAGCTTTTATATACCTCTAGCTGATGACAGGATTAGCCCAATGCAAAATTTTAACTTCGAAGGTAACATTCTTGGTGCTCCCAAATTCTTATACATTTTTTACTTTGCAATTGCAAATAAATCTTGCCTGCAGGATGCGGGTTCATAAAGAAAGTGTATTACTGAGAGACATTTTCTGCTCATAGCAGCTTCTCTCAGTATCTCATTTTTTGTTAGTTTAAAATATTTTAATGAGTATTAAAGTGAAAGTGACACTACAAGAAAATACTGGAATACTACATATTAGAATGTGGGTCAAAATTACATAAATTCAATTGTTATTGCAGCTTAAAAATAGTAGATAACACGCATTTGCAATGCAACAAGTCTTGCATTTCTCCGAGTTAGAGCTATTAGCAGTTGTAAACTCCCAACCGGACTTTTCTTGCCTCATTAAAGGAAAAAAAGAGCGCGATCGCGCTGCTACAGTTCACTCGTAGTGAAACCTATTGGCAAAAGTGCAATTAACTACGTAACAGGATCGATGTCATGCAAAGCGCTCGACTTCTGCCAAGCGAGCTCGCGCTGTGAAAAAAGAGAAAAAATAGTCAACAAACCGGATGGAAAACAGCGAGCCTCGTGTGTTTTCAGTACTTGGTCGCTGCGCTCGAGGAGGGCTAACCACCGGAAAGGGCATGACGTATACATGCCTTCCACTAATGAAAGCAAGCAGATTTTAAAAGGCAAGCCCCCGAACCAATGAAAGACACTGACGTGACATGGACAGGGCTGCGAGCCCTTTTCTAACTACTACAGCATCTCGCAAGCGATACACAGGCTCGACCCTAGAAAGGATTCAATATACAAGGTAGTATTAAAATAAAAGAAAAAGAAAAGCAAAAAAGAAGAAAAAACAAGAGCTGTTCAATGCATAAAAATAAAGGTAAAAAATGATTCAACAATATGTAGGTATAAGTAATAAATATTATGAATACAATGCAAAAAAATCATCAACTGGTTTCCAAAATGATAGAAAAGATGGGGAATTAGAAAAAACACACTTGAGATAAAAATGGGCACCTTGTCAGGTAAAAGTAGTCAAAGTCCACCAAGTGTGTACTGACAATAAGGACCAACAAAATGCAAAACCCCCACCCTCACTAGTGGTTCCAAAAAGATTTTTTTGAAATCCTCAAATGTATAAAGGATAACACATCAAGCCACCTTAAACCAAAATATTAATATCCAAATATTACATAGTAATTTATTACATATCCATATATTAGACAATGATAATCTTATTAATTTAAATATTATAGTCATATACTCAGTGCAGTATGTTCTTGAAGTCCTGGGAGGAAAACAACACATAATGAAAATAAACAATAAAAAACACATTCGTACCATCACATGCATACCATTGAAAGCGGAAAGGACAGCTTAAATGAAATAATGGAAAAACACTCCAGTACCTTCCACAGAAAAGAAAAAGCAAATACATATTTACATCAATTAACACATAATAATACATACATTATATAACATGATCTAACTTATTTGCGGGTCCAGAATGGTCGAAGAATATATAGTCCTGAAAGGTTTTCACATTCTGTTTTAATAAATAAATGTCTTAACCAGAATTAGTATATTGATGGAAACTGGTATCTATAAATCCATAAGGTACAAGAGAAATGGAAAAGAAGTTCAAATATAATAAGTCGTCCTTGTCCAAAACGGTGGTGCCGAAGCACGTTTCGCTGATAATAAGGATGCATCCTTCCAATTAGATGTAATTGATTTGAGTGCTGATGAGATCAAGAAATAATTTAATTTGTTGTGTACACCAGAAAATGCAATGGATAAGGAGGAAGATTTGCAAAAAAACATGTCATAAGAAAGAGTATCAGAAATAGGGAGAATTTTCAGAATAACATCCCATATGTTCAGCAATAATACAACATTCAAATACAACATGTTTTAATAATCAAGTCAACAATTTGCAATGCCAGAACAATAGAGAAATTACAAGTTTAGCTTTAAGTAATTTATAAGGGGTTTACAGGCAATTAAACAATATGAAATAATTAGCAACAGATATATCAAACTTTCACACAGCACAACAAGCCACCTTACTGTGAAATGGCAGGAATGCATGGTATTTAACATTATAAGGCTCATTTCTGCCTTTCCTTGCTCTCGTGCCCTTTTGGCTGCCTAGCACCAATGCAGGCACTCTAGCAACATGCTGCAAGGCTGCCCACATTGCAAGCAGGATTGTTTTTGTGCAGGAAGGCGTACCTTCCTGCACAAAAACAAGCCTCAGAGGCATTGTTCTTTTTCTATGTGTACTCCAGAATGCAGTGCACATAGAAAGAGCAAAAACTGAGGAGAAATAAAAATATTTCTCCTTGTTATGCCTCACCTGGGGAAGCATAGAATTGTAATGTATCCAATGGTGGATGCTATGGAACACCCATGCTCCACCCATGGAACACCTCCCTGTGGCAGAGTAACGTAATACAGCGATTTGTTATGGGTTGGATTACTTTAGATTTATCAGGCCATGCAGGTCTACACAAGGTGGCCTTGCCTGCCTTGATAAATCTGACTTAGTAGTTGTGCCACCCTTTTCTCCCTTGCATGGTGCAAGGGTAACCCAATTCAATGATAAATATGATCCTAAGTTTGATATAGGGCAACAGGAGGCCAAACAGAAATGTTGGCTAAACAGATGGCTTCCAATTATCCAGTGAGAAGGTTGTAGAGAGTTAATTATTCCAAAAGTTATAGAGGAAAAGTAAATTGCTGTGATTTGTGGTGTGTAACTGTTTGTAAGATTCCAGCACAAGATGTGGGGATACCTTAAAAGCATTAAAATAAATTTCTAACTTGGCAAGGTGGAGGATAGGTAACTTTTCTGAGAAACAATTTAAAAGATTATAGGACCAAATTTCATAGTTGTAAAAATGTATTGAAGATAATGAAACATTATCATGTAAACTGGAAAAAATTACAAAGGCGACATCCTTAAAAATACCTCTAAGCTAAAAAATACAGGCATCTATCCATAAACGCTAGAATTTGATGGTATTCTGAAATTTTATCAAAGGTTTGTGCCAGAGAGACATTTTCATAGAACTTGAAATAAGTAATTGAAATAAAGAATCAAAATCTTCTAAAATTAATTTAGTGGATTTGAAAATAGCAGAGGATTTTAGCAAAACATTAGAATTAGACATAGGTAATAGAGTAGGTACAAGAAAAGGTAAACCCAGTCATTTTTCGATGGAAAGCCGTTTGGGGTAGTCATCTTGCCTATCTGTTTAAACCACAGTGACCCTTGTTTTAAACTAAAGGGCCTGATTTACATTTTGGTGGACAAGTTACTTTGTCACAACAGTGACGAATAGCCCATCCGCCGAAATCTAAATCCCATAGAATTTAAAGGGATTTAGATTTTGGTGGATGGACAAACCGTCACTGTTGTGACGAAGTAACCCATCTGCCAAAATCTAAATCAGGCCCAAAGGCTAATCAGGTAAACCAAAGCCACCTTCAGATTTTACAAGTTTATGTTTATTATAGCTTAAATGTGGGGGCTTGTGGTTCTAAATAAATTGGGATATAGGGTTGTCTAGTTTTGTTATTAAAAAGTGATGGGTAACTGAAGTGGAAGCTTAGATAAAATATAAAGTATATGAGGAGCAATAATCATCTTAATAGATTCAACTTTCCCTCACCAAGGATAATATAAGGGGGACCAACAATGACATTTATCATTGATTTTAGAAAGAATGAGCTCACAATTTAATGTGATAGAGTGTTTATTTGAATGTGTGAAGTGAATACCTAGATATTTGAGATTCTTATTTTGCTATATTATATCAGCATTGGAAGGCATTTGAAGGGTACAGAGTGCATTTAAAGGGAAACATTCTGATTTATTAGTATTTAATATACTGAGTAATGAGAATATATATGTATGGGATTTAGAACATTGGGGATGGAAACTTCCGGATTGCTAATAAATGGTAAAACATCATCAGCATTAGCAGATGTTTTAGTGATAATGTTCTTTACTTTGATACCTTGAATACAATTAGAGTTTCTAGTAGTAGAAGGTAAGGGTACAATAGCTGCTAATATAAAAGTAAAGGTGAGAGTGGAACACCTTGTCGATTACTCCTATAAAGTTGAAAATAATTGGAAAAATTTAAATTTAAGAATAATCTGGTGAAGGGAAAGGAATAAAGGGAAAATACCATTCATGCCACACGCAGGTGCTCTTATCTGCCACCATGCCTGCCGATGTTTCGGAGGTGACCAAGAAGTTTATGCAAGATCCATCAGTTTCCTGGTGAAAACGGAGGAGCTGACCCTGGAGGTTATCCAACAATTCTATGTCAATGTGAATAGAGAAGTGAGTGTGGTGGTGACTTAAGTATTGATAGTAATCCTGGGTGTCTGCCAAGGTGGGCGTTATTACTGGGCCTAAGAGCCACACGCCAGGGAGGGTGCGTGGCTGCCGCATGGGTTATTCACATTTTAGCATTTTGAGGGGTTGGCGCAGCTATCTTCTAGATGCTCCAAAGTGCGTCCTTCCCAACCTTTTACATGCGGCCCTTTGATCAACATCACAACTTGGCAGAGTTTACTGGACTAAGCACTAACAATGAAAATGTTAAACGTGCAGGCATTTATTCAAAATTTAATTGAAGTTAGAGAAAGGAAGTAACTAGGGTACTTTGCATGGTTTAACTTTAGGATCACCTCCGTTTTTGAAGATACCTTGCAGCAAATTTGTAAAAATAGGAGTCTTCTAAATTCAAAAAGTGTATGGCATGCAAGGCTGTAGATACACATAGGCCATGGGCCAAGGACCCCAAATGTAGGCCATTGGTACCACTGGGGGGAGGATAGTTTAACATGAATTATTTTATTTGTTTTGCAAGGTATGGATGCCATGAGATGGAAAATATGACATGCACCTGTTCCCTGCTATTTTCCTTGCAGAGAAGAAAGATAACATGTGGGGATACTGTAAGACATATCTTCAGCTAGGTGCTGTAATGTGGTGCTAAAGTCTTGTTAAATGGGGCTTTCCCCTTCATAGCAACATGTTTGTAAAGCTGTGCTGCGTGTGTATTGAAGGAGGTAGCACCGGGCTGTTTAAGAAGGAGGTGTCTACCTCCAACTACAGGCTGTTTCATACATGTAAAAGATGTTCCTGGCTCACTGTGCATAGGTGGGGATATTCTACTTTTATGATTTCAGTGAGGATTCCAACAATGGAGAACCAGAATTACAAGTGAGTAAAATTGTCTTCCCTCCTCTGTGTTCACTCAGAACCGATTTTGGGGATATCTTTCCTCCCACTGGGTTTGGTGCCAGCCTGAATAGGAGGACATAAGCTGCAACATTCTCAGGTATCTTCTTACATTTTTGTGTGACAGGCAAGGCCCTTTTGAAGTAAATTAAGCCCCTTACCTACCGCAACTGGTCTTCTTGCCTGGGAAATAAAACACCTCCCCTCTCCCAGACCATTGTTTGTCTCCGAGATCTGATTTCACATCTTATTCTGGCCAAGCACTGGCTGGGCAGTAGCCATAGATCTAATGCAAATAAGCCTGTAGCAGCATCAAGCAGGATTAAGGAATGTTCTAAAAGTTACATTTCCCAGATATTTAATACATCAGACTCTACCATTAGATTGGATATGTTTTAAATATATAAGTAAGTCTGTGAATGAAGTCAGTAGCTGGTATAAAGTCAAACTTTAAGGTTTATAATCTACTCTTTGACTATTCCCGTGCAGAAGCCTCACCAGTGACAATATTCTTTTGGCCGTATTCACTGGGGTGCATGCCATTTATAAGGTCACACATTTTGCACTCATATTTATTTAGATTTATTTGCAGCCTTTACTGATTAAGATATTTTGGGGGGTATAAGGGGCAGATACAGAGTCAATCGGGAAACAGTAACAAGTACACTGAATAAGCAATAGAATGATCATAATTCAAACAGTACAACAAAAACACCTGCTTAAGGGGGAGGGATAAACTTGAAGAGTTCAGGAAAGGGGTTTAGGGTAGGAAGTAGGGTTGCTGGGGTAGCAACAGTGATATGGAGTAAGAGAGATGAGGAGGCAGTCGCTGGTAATGGGGAGGTAGGACAGTCTGCACACTCCCTCCGGGTCCAATATGGGAGAGAGTTTTTCAAGGGTTATTAAAAATGACCCCAGATGCCATCAGAAACATCGGGTTGGTTGTTAAGCTTGTAAATCGTCCGCTCAGGACCGGCTACTCTGTGGAGTTCAGCTAACGCTTCAGTGCAAGTCGTGTGGAGGACGGCTGCCGGTAATGGAGAATACACACCTTAGGCACCGCAACTGAGGTCACCAACAAGAGGTGTGGGTGGGTCATCAGGTCAGGTATGGCAGAGACTTCAAGGAGAATGGCCTGTTCAGAAAGGGACATAGTAAAAGGGGACTGTAGCACTCGAAGCGCACCGATAACTAGTCAGGGCTGGACAGGACCAGAGGATGTGATATAGTCATGCAGCAGCAACTTGGCTCTCTTAAGCTGCCATGGGGACCAGTACCAGTCATGCAGTATCTTGAAGTAGAGAAATATGATTCTGGACTCTTTGGAGTACCCTCATATGGACAGAAATTAGCATTGCCCGGTCTTCCAGAAAGACAGTAGGCCTTCTTTAGAAGCATCTGCAACCCAAGCTTAGTCATGGTGACGGAAGTTCCATTGTGCCAGTACCTAGTACAAACCTGAGATCACTCCTGGAAATGGACCCAGAGTCTGAAGTTAACAGGGGAGGGGAGGATTGTTGGGAAATGCCCTCATAGTTGCCCAGAGGCAATATGCTAATTGTCAGTCCTGCTAATGATCTGCACGCTTGAGCCCGAATTCAAGTCGCAGAACTGGGATACCACACATTTGCTCTACTCTTTTCACACCTTTCTCATACCAAGATCCACATGGGTATATTTTTGCAGCATATACCATGGCTGTATAGGAAAGTTGAATGAGCTAATCATTTTTAAGCCAATTTCTGCTTTTTTAGGGGGTCAGAGCACATACACTGGCCACTGGATAGCAGTGTCCCAGTGTTAGAAGAGATCAAAATTACCAGGAGCTGAGTCTATGAACTTTGGTGCGGATACCCAAAAATCAGTCACTTAGCAACTGAAAGCATATGTAAGGGGCCATCTGGAGAACAATAACATTAACAGCCATTCATCGTCTTGGAGTCCACACAGAAGCAGACAGGCCAAGCAGGCAAGCAAACATCTCACAGAATTGGGAGCTAAAACAACACATAGCAGAGTAACTCTTTTTTACAAACATGGCAAACCACAGATAAGTCTATTTGCAACACAGGGGAACTCAAAATGTCAACTTTCCATCCAGGTACCCTCACCAACTGTTGCTGGGGAATGCCCTATTGATAGATCGGTCGGAGGAATTTGTGTACACTTTTCCCTCAGTCCATCTGGATTTAAACAGTTGGACACAAGTTCTGTGACAGCCCTGATTGCCCCTCAATGGGTCAAGCAAAGGTGGTTTTGCAGCATGAATGCTTTTCTGGATTAACATGCTGTGCATTATTCTGCCATTCAGTGGTTGGGTCTAAACATTTTGTGTTCTACCCTCCCACCCCCCCTTGGGAGTCTCCCCCTTGGGCATCGAGCATGGTCGACCACCATTTGGTGCTAAGTCCATCCTCTGCGTGATGCCAAACGGCACTCTGGATGTTTCTATGTGTGGTTGCTATCTTCAGATTCTTCTTTCCACTGTTGGGTCTGGAAGCACAATGGAGGGGTTCTGAAGAATTCTTGGAGAATTCAAATTGTTTTTGGAAGAAATTGAAGACAAACAAAGAGGTCGTTAAGTGAGCTGAAAGGATATCAACAGAGGAGAGGGGAAACCTCCTCGGCCCCACCGGGAGAAAGCACCTGCAAACTTCATCATCAACAGAGAAATAAGAGGAAAGAGACAAAGGTTTATGGAGAAAACCCTTTTAATTTTTTTTCTAATTGCCACAACATATTTGCCAAGTGAGACCTCCATAAAGTCTGCAACCTTTGCCTACCGAAGGACGACAGGGACGAACACTGTGAGGCCTGCGCCAAATTCATTCCAAAGACCTTAAAGGTAAGACAAAGGCTTTATTCTGTCTGACCATCATCCTATCCCTCTATCAATCTATCCTCTATCTCCACTCTCTGACTCATCCAAACCCATTCTACTATGATCTCTAAAATAACCTTTCCGAGACTCTTCCCTCCTCTACCCTTCCTTGCTCACCCAAAACCTCAGTTTACGACTAAATGTCCCAAACAACCCTACTAAATTCTCCCTCAATTATATCTCGTTTGACTCATCCAAACCCAACTTAACTACTATGATCTCTCTTATTCCTTTCTACAGACTCTTACATCCTCCACCTCTCCTTTACTTATCCCAAACATAATCTTACTACTATGATCACACAATTAACACTTCTGGATTCTTCCCTCCTCTATCCCTCCATTATTCTGTTCAAATCAACTAACAGACTCAAATATCCTCTGCTCAAATTAACTCATACCTGCCTATACTAATACTAACACTGTACTCATATTTCCCTATACTAATCCGCCACTAATCCTTCTGGGTTCCGGAGTAGAGTGCTACTCGCTGAAAAGCATTTTGAAGCCTCTTCAGGGGTAGTAAGCGCTATATAAATGCAATTACAATATAAATGAGCCTTCAAAATGAAAGGCAGACAAAGCCCGAAAAAAATACTGAACTTTATCAAAAGCTTTCTGAGCATCAAGTGGAAAGAGGCCAGAATGGATGGATACATTTGGGATGGCTTCAATTACATGTTATAAAAGTCTGGTGTGATGAGAAGAGTGTCTATTTTTTATGAAACCTATTTGAGCAACATTGGTTATAGTTGATAGTAAATGAGATAATCTGGTGGCAAGGATGTTTGCATACATTTTACAGTCTTGAATTATGAAAGATATAGGTTGATAAAGTATGATCTTTATCCGTTTTATGGAGTACAATAATCATTGCTTCTGTAAAAGAGCCTGAGATGATACCTATTAGCTAAATTCAGTAATTAACTGATATAAACAAGGAGTGAGGTGAAGGAAAACATTTTATAAAATTCTGCTGGAATACCATCCGGTCCTGGAGATTTATGTAGTTTCCATGCCTTAATACCTATTTGAAGTACTTCCACGGAGATGGGTAAATCTAATTTACATCTGTCACTATGGGATATTACTGAGAAACTACAGGACTTTAGGAAATCATCAATACCATGGTTGTCAATAGATGGAGGCTTACTCTATAATGAAATGTAAAATCCCAAAAATTAATTAACAATGTCAATAGTAGAAAGTGCTATTTTTCCATTAGAACCAAGAATTGCATACATTTGATTAATATATTTTTAATACAGAGATAATTTGCAAGTAATTTCCCAATTCTATTAGCTCTGAAATAATATTTTGCTTTATAATCTGAAACCTATATACCAGCTTGTTTACTTAAAAAACAGTTATATTCATAACAAAGGTTTTGTAGTTGAGCTTTTTAAGTAATATCATTAGAAGTGATGAACAAATGTTCAAACATGGCTATTTGTTTGTCTAAGTCAGAAATTTGAATAAAAAATTTAATGTTTTTATATACCATTATCAAAATATTTACACTTGTAATATATGCCATAAAAGCATCCCATCAGACAATGTTAGATGTTATATCATCAGAATTGAGTGAGAAATACTCTTTAATAGCTGATACCATTTTTGGTCTTATTGGTTTCACTAAAAGCAATATCCACATTCATACGCCATCTTGAGTGAGTGGTATGTGGTGTGTCTAATTGTAAATAGCAAGACTTACTAAAATGATCTGAAATATCAATGGGCATAATTACGAGTTTGGGGGTTCCATGAGCGTCATGTTGGAGGTCCGACCACCAACCATCTGGTGGAGCAGACTGCCATATTACGGGTTTCGCGGTTGTAGAATCAAATGACCGTCAGTGAACCGCCAACCAGCACAGGCCACCAGTGTGCAGAGAAAGCAGAAACTGGTCGGCGGAGACAGTGTTTCTGCCGGACCCATTACGAGGTTGCACACCTCCAGTGTGACCATGGCAGACCAACCACCATGTACAGCTGGTGGAAACAGACAGTATTAAGAAAGACACTTGCCAGCAGAAAGCCTCACATGTACTGGCCGTCATGGAGTCATTCACAAACATCCCCTTGCCCTCCAGGTCACTGGGTCCCTTTGTGTTGGTGGAATCTTGACCTGAGGTCCCATAGCCAGATGCTGTGCTCCGTCTCCTTTGCCTGCCTGTGCTGATGCTGGAAAAAGAATGAGAAATAGGGTTGTAACAAATACATGATAACACCTAAATCACAACTCAAACTTACAAACCATACTGTCATGTCATGTAGGCTCATTAATATATATTTCCTCCAAATGGCACTTCCAGGTGCTATACCATATGCATGCATGCCATCTGGACTTAGCAAAGTTACCAACATGCTAATCAGGATCCCAGACAACTACAAATGCATGGCTGAGGTCTTGCAACCACAATGACCATAAAACAACAAGGTGACGTCTTCATCCTCACAGCTGTGCCACATGCAACAGACCTCAGTTCACTTGCAGCCAACAATACAATCCCTTGGTAAAGTAACTTCCCATAATTCACACACAAGTTTACACACACATCTATTTTGCACATACATAAGGTACCAACATTTTGAGATGATGCCGATGAAATCCAGCTATTGCAGATACAAAGAGGAAACCTCCTGGAATATTTGCATGGAAACACCCATGTCACAATGGATACATTTCATCATTGTACAGCTCAAAAAGTGACACCTGTCCCAACAGAGCCAAGAACGTAGTATCAATGTCATTCTGAAATGCCCCACATGGGTCATTAAAAGGAACAAGATCAATGTTAGGTGCAACATGTTAGGGAGACATGTCTCCAGAATACAGAAAGCAGTGATTCAGCCAGCACCACATTAGTCAACACTAATGGTTGACATTCATTACAAGGACACCATCTGAGTGTGTCTGTGGTACACATCTGTACCTTGCATGTTGGAGAGACACAGAACTTTCAAGGAAAAAATAGAAGGACCCCTAATCTGTTGTCCAATGAGAAGCAACATCACTTTCCACATCTTAGACATGCCAACTCTGTATCTATCTGTGGATGAATGCCTGTACCCATACACATGTGATGTCAGCATCACTGCAAGTGACTGCATGATGCATGACAACAGTCAGGGAACAATCCTCAATCATTCAACATGTGAAGTGTGCTTTTAGCCAGATTTCACATCCAGGGCATAGTCAAACACAGAGTGGTTCCACAATCTGGGCGTAAATGTCATGTCCATCTTTGCTATTGTAATCCTACATGACAAATGACATAGTACGACGTTTGAAGGTATCTGTCAGACAATACACAATGCTGACACACTCATGTCTGAGGCACAGCATGAAAAGGATCAGCATTTTAAATGTGCCATGCCACTAACAGTTTTCCATACACATATATGTTACGCAGTACAGCCATCATCAAACAACATGAGTAGAACATGCATGAAATTGCAGAATAAGGATGTTTCCAGAAGACAAAAAGAGCACATGCTGACATGTAGGCGTGAAGAATGTTGGCTACACTCATGGGACATAATCCTACTCAATAGACATTCCCCACTTACCAAGGGAACGTAATTTGCTACAGCTGCAAACTATCCACCACATAAGCCAAATCACATTTATGCTGGGCACAAACACATCACATACTGCAGTGGGTCACCAGCACACATCATACACTGAAGATAACTTGCTTCTGGGTGGCAGATTTTTACATACACATATGCCCAGAAACATGCCAGAGGACAGTGATCCATAACCCGCTTATCTTTTGTCTGTGACTTTCAGGGAAAGTGATTTGTGAGACAGAAATTACACCCACTACAAATACAACAAGTACATGAAAGATCACTGTACACAGCCAGTTGTAGTCACAGCAGAGAAAGTTGTTTGAGGATTCCCCTTAGGTTTGTAGCAGGTTACTGGTTCAGAAGGCAAGGTAGACCAGTTTGATACACATGACACGTCAACACAAACAATCTCCCATCTACTGACTGACACATGGCTTATCCCTAATTGTAAAGGGAGCACTCAGTACCCCACTCAATCACCTGACAAAGGAACAGACAGAAATTTGCTGTCTACTCACCCCCTTGTGGCTGCTGCGCTGCCCTCAAATGCCGATCCAGCTCCGAGTAGGCCACTGCCAGAATGCGGGCTATTAGGGAGGGTCATTATCCAACGGCACCCCACCCAGGTATGGAGGACAGTCCCAGCTGGGCCTCTGCGAACTTCCGGGCCCTACGTCTCAGGTCCTCCCACCTCTTTCTGCACTGGGCGCTCTGCCAGCTGTGGACCCTAGGGTCTGCTCCCTGTTGGCTATGGCTCTCCAAATCCTTTTCTTCTGATGGGCGAGAATGCGTGGAAGCAGAATGCGTGGATGCGAGAATGCGTGGAAGCAAAATACAATAAATTATGTCCACAAGTCCCATCCAGGATGGCCAAGTCACACACGTCAGTACACAAAGGTATGAACATTCCTTTTTTTGTCCAAACCTCACAAACGTGCCACATCGCAGGGTGAAGAGACCTGCCAAGAACAAGGCAAGGAGTCTAGGCATGAAAAATCACACATACGACCTATATTACATTACAAAATTTAGTAGATCCACTCACATTGCAAGGAGACTGCCATCCTCATGTGGGGATTTCAGAGTTGTGACATTAGCAGGTAGCTGTTGCTGTTGTGACGTCGACATGGATTGATCCAGGTAATGTTGATCAAAGATAGGGGGTGTATGAGTCCTGTGCCAAAGCAGCTAAGATAGTGGGTGGATGGGATTCTGAAGTGCACAATACTCGTTTGAAGTGATGAGTTGGTCCAATTGTCTCATGTGTGTGATCATGTGCCCTTGAAACATGTCACCCAGTACAATCCATGCATTCTCCCTTCACATTGTGTTGACAATGATCCTGTATGAACTTTGTGTAGCTGTCGATGAGTTTTCTCATTGCAGGCGGCAGTGCCTGTGCCACAACACTGACATTGGTTTGTATCATGCCACAAGATGCTTGCTCATTGTATTAGGATGGACGTATGATCTGGGACTGTTGTACTGCCCTCTGTCTGTGCCATGGCGTATGTTAAGTTGACAGACATGGCTTTGGTATGTGATAAGGCTCAAGCTAGTGACAATATCCACTAATCTGTTAGCCTATTCTACGGGACAAGATATGACAAAGCCCTTTCTTCTGTTGTCTGGGGAATGGTACCTTTGGTATATCTGGCCTGACTCAAGATGGTTTAGCCATTCTTGGCTATGAAAATCCAGATAATTTACCAGCCTATTAGCTGTACTGTGCCATAAAATGTTTGGTGTGACCAGACACTTGTGTCATTCTGTTGCTAATTCTCCTCAGCGTGATACTACCTGAGATATATCCCTCCTTCCATTACCATCTTATGTCTTCCTTGTGTGCATCACTTTGGTTTACAATTCAACCGCTCAAATTTTGTAAGGTGGTAGTAGGCAGTGTTTTTGTGATTGGTATGTTTATTTACATTTGTACAGAAAATAATTGTGAGACTCAACAGAAAAGATGCCACATCATTTGAAGTCCAAAATCTATTGTCCTACTAACCTTGGAAAATTGAAAGTACTTAAGAAAACAGTCAACAGAGAGAATCTGTTGCACACAAATGAGTGAAATAAGAGAGAGGTCACTTGCTGGCAGTGGTTGATGTCTTGGTAATCACACCTCCTGAAGTCTTGGGTGGCCGTCCCCGTTTGTGGGGGGATCTTCTGCTACAGAGGCAAGGTCTCTGAGGCGGGTTCTTCACCTGGCAGGGCCTAACTTCCAATGGCTGCCACAGATGTTGAAGGGACTGGTGTTGCTTGGTGAAAGGAAGGGGTATGGTTTTGCTAATGGTCCCTGATCAGGGTACTACTGATCTCCCTGAACACCCCTGTTATGGAGGCCAGGATGGCATTAGTGCCATCCCACTTTTCAAGAGACTCGTGTTGGAAGTCCCTGTGTAGCTGCTTCATCTCCCTAAGTCCGGCAAGTACCTGTCCCATCACACCTTGGGATTGTTGGTAGGCTCCCAAGACTTGGCTAATGGTGTCCTGGCACTAGTTCCAGGACCATCATTGTCAGAGGTGTGTTGCTGTGATCCTGTTTCCTGGACTGGGGGCCACAAGATGGTAGTCACAGACCTCTTGACACAGGTTTGAGGGTGACTGGCTGTCTGGGATGTTGAAGCAATGGGATTGGGAGGAGTCAATGTGGTCCCAGGGAGGCTCACTGGTGTTGTCTTATCAGGTTGGCTGGATGGGCCAGAACTGTCCTCAATGTCCAGACGTCCAGGAGTGGTGTCCAAACAGAGGACTTCATTCATGGGGTAGTGGAAATTAATTCAGTGGATCCATATTTGCAGTGGCAGCCAGAACTGTTGATGTGAGAAATACAATGTTAGAGGTTGTATTGTAACATCTACCTCCAATATTATATTAGACACTGACATTTGGCTAAGGTCATGGACACATTGTATTTGCATATTTTCCTTATGTGGCAGGTACCCACACTATCATTTGTATTTAACTGACGATTGGGTAACATACCTATTCCATTTCAGTCAACTAGCTTCAGAATGTCTAAGTTTATTAGCACCTGGTATGATGGTCAGAGACTCATTTATTGCCAGCAGTGCAGGCTAAACTGTGGCTGGGCAGGATATAGTTAAGGTCATTTTAAGACCTAGTTGACTGTTATGTATGCAGAGCAAGAACCTTGTTTTACATGTGATAGTTTTCATCATGTGGTCAATGCACTGTGAATGTGGCTGCTGCCAATACCATTCATATGATGCATCTTCAGGCCTTTGATCTATCTCAAATTTCTTCTGGCACACAGGTTGAGCTGTCCTTACTGTCCAGGTATTTTCATCTTGGCATTGCTGCTCAATATGGGTCTAAGTGTTAAGCCACATCACCGAGTGTACCCTGAGCTGTATCTTGGTCCCTCCCAAGTGGGTACTCTTTATTTGTGAGTACACAGACAGATGCACATTGTCCTATGGACACTGGCCTCGTAATAGGAGTTACAAGGACTGACCTTCCTGAGATCTACAGTCATTTTACTTCCGGTACTACACAGAATAAACAGATGTCATCATCTCAGGTGAGTACAGTTCAAAAACTGAGTGCAGGGAGCAGGCTCATTGGAGCATGGGATAATGTCTTGGCTGAGTGGAGCGAGAGTAGCTGTGCCTCCTGGCTTTAGCTTTCCTGTCAGTGCATGTCCTACCCACACAGTAAACAGCTGTCATCCTCTCAGGTGAGTACAGTTCAAAGGCTCAGTAGAAGAAGCAGGGTCTTTGGAGCAGGGGCCACTGTGTTAGCTGAGTGGAGTGAGAGTAGCAGTGCCTCCTGACCTTAGCATTCCTGTCAGTGCCTGTCCTACTCACACAGTGTACAGATGTCATCCTCTCAGGTGTGTAGATTCCTATGCAGTGGTGACAATCTGGGTAATTTCAAGTAGGATACACTGTCCACGTTTTGGTAATGCTGAAACAGTGCCTGCAGGGAAATGTAGTGCTGTCAATCCTTGTACTACGCACACTATGCAGAGTTTTTGTTGCCCCAGGTGAGTCTAGTTCACATGTTGAAGGCCAGACAGGGGTCTCTTTCAGGTGGACATTGGACTGTTGAGTGGTTTGACAATGAAGTTGACAAAAGGTGATCAGTGAGCATGCATCACAGTACATTTTGGTGAAATGTTAGTGTTGTGACTTACCTGACTCCACTACCCCAGGTATTCCTGTCAAGACCTCAGGATGCAGAATGGCCAAGACCTTCTCCTCCCAGGATGTGAGTTGTAAGGGAGGAGGTAGAGCCCCACTGCCAGCCTTCCTGGCATGAAGCTGGTACCTGGATGCCTTGGAAGGGACCTTCCCACTGAGGTCATTCCACCTCTTCCTGATATTGTTCCTTGTGCGTAGAGTGGGGCCAAAGCATTAATTCTATTAACTATCCATTTGCCACATTTCCATTTTCCTGGCAATAGTAGTGTGCTGGATCTGGGCTCCAAAGAAATGTGGCTCTATTCTAATGTTTTCAATCCACCAAAACTCATCTTCAGTGAAACAGGACTTTTTCTGGGTTCACATGGTGGGGATTAAAAAAGTAAGTGGTGGGAAATGAACAGATGACAGTGAGTTGATGGGTTTGGATAGTGCAAATAGTTGTGATTGGTAATAGGAGTGTGTTGGAAATGTGGGATATGTGCTTAGGGAATATTGTGGGTGTGCCTAATCTCTAGTTTGGTGATTTTGTGATGTGCTGTGGCTTGTGTATTTGGCGTTGTAGATGCAAAGGATTGTGGTTTTTGAAGGGATGTGTTTTATAGTGTGCTTTGCAGGTGTGTCAGGTGTAGCAATGTGTGTCAGCTGTGTTTTATTGAAATCCATCCAGTGTGGTGTATTACTTTTTTGACCATGAACTGCCGTGGTTTGGACCACCATTGGCGGGCCACTATGGCTGTCCCCCACTGCGACTTTGTACTTGTAATAGGTTCGGTGGTTGGTTGACAGGCTATTGGTGCTGGCGCCTATTTCCCACCCACCAACGTACTGGCGGTGTTGGATGTGTGGCAGACTTTTCTCGGTCCTGCCTGTATGACTCGTAATACGGCGGTCTGTATGACTGCCAACATAGCGGTCTTTTGGTGGCTGCCACTATGGGGTCTGGTGGTCTGACCGCCAGACTCGTAATCAGACCCAATGTTTCCAACATTAAGGACAGAAATTGAATAAAGTAAATTTCTTGAAGGAAATAAGTAATCAATTTGTGAATATGAATTATAAGGAGGAGAGAAAAATGTCAACTATTTATGAGTAGGAAAGTATACCTGCCATACATCAACAAGTTTGGTATTTTTAAAAGGATTTGAGCACATGAAATGCTTAGGAGGGTCTAAATTTAGTAGATGAAATTCTATCTAGGAAAGGGACATATATTAAGTTGAAATCACCTCCAACAATAAATACCTAAATAGAAAATTTCAGAAGTAATATTTTTTTCAAACGTTTGTAAGACATAAGCTTTTGGACTATAAATATTGACTAAATGTAAAATTGTATTGTCTGTTTGACACTTAACAATTACAAATTTGCATCAGAATCTGGATTTTTTCACTATCTGAAGCTTCAGTTTGTTAGAGAATAGAATGGCTGTGCCATTTTTTTCCAAACAACTTGTGAGGAAAGAATATAGGCATCCGATGTCTTATTCTTTTAGGATCATTTATAAAAGTTTCTTGAAGTAAACATATGCCAGCCTTCTGTCTAGCGAAATAATCAATTTTGTACGTTTAACTGGATGTCTTAAACCCCTAACAATAAGAGACACAATTTTAACCTTAGAAAATGTAGCCATAACTTTGAAAATTAGAAAAGGCCAATAGTTGCAAAACAGACATAAATAATAGAACATTAACCATATTTATACTTTTTTAGCTCCGCATTTGCGTAGTTTTTTGAAGCAAAATCGGTGCAAACTAACAAAATACCATTGTAATTTGTATGTTTGCGCCGATTTTGCGTCAAAAAACAAACCAAATGCGGCGCTAAAAAAGTATAAATATGGGCCTAAATTATTAATTAGAGGTCATAGATTGACCTAGCTCAGAAAGGAGAACAGACAGAGAGAGAAAATGAAGATGCGGCCTGACGTAGAAAAGGCAACAGAAAAACATAAATACAAGTGTGGAATCATACATACGAATGCACACAATGAGCCAGATGGGTAAGGATTATGCTCACAAAGTAGATATCGTAAGGGATGTAAGCCACAATTAAAGCAAGTGTGAACAA
The DNA here is from genome assembly GCF_031143425.1 of Pleurodeles waltl. Taxonomy (NCBI): domain Eukaryota; kingdom Metazoa; phylum Chordata; class Amphibia; order Caudata; family Salamandridae; genus Pleurodeles; species Pleurodeles waltl. Next base: position 1,387,141,295 of record NC_090440.1, on the reverse strand, counting down.
TAGTAGTCTCATGGTAAAAAGTCTTGGGTATCCATAGACAAAGGCAGCTGGTAGTCTAGAAAAGCACAAAGATCTCCAGGGAGTTGAAAAGATTTGAAGGGGTCATCTATTCAAATGTGTATCATGGAAAGGCCAAAAAGTCCAAATTTCAACCCAGAACTTTGTAGTAAAGGTCAGAGAGCAGTCATTTTGTCATGTATTTTAACTGGTTCCTTGGCAAAATTTTGATGAATAATGATTTTGTTTCCTTAAACAATAAGGGAAGGAATTTCTTTTGCAGCCTTCTGTATCATTAGCAAGCGCTTGTGACACAACACTTTAAATATCATTTGACAAGGTTTAGCTTGGTTAGGCTCGTGGTGCGATGGAATCCAATGTGCTTTGTCATTTTGAATTTTGCTGTGAATTGTAGATTCAAAAGCTTAGGCAATAAGTTCTCCAAATATCTTCTGCAATCGTTACCTTCGATATTGACAGGCAAATTAAAAACACTTAAGTTATATTGTCTATTTTCCAAGTCCAATAAAAAAGTGTATTCATAGTAGGAATCTTTCCTAAACACTAAAAATTCCCTTATTACCCAAAAACCTGCACCCACCCTAAACCCTATAAATGTCCTTACCACCCAAGAACCCATATCCGTATATTTAAATACACACACACACACACACACACACACACACACACCTATGTATATCTATATATGGATATACATAACTATAGATAAAAGCTGTTTACTTAACTGCAATACACTTACATTTCCCACAATTTTTGTTGTTAAATGCATCTGTTGGAAAGGCATAATCGTTGAAAAAAAAATTTAAAATTTCATAGTAAAAGCATTTTGTTGTAAAGACATTTTCGTTATAAAGCCTTCATTGTAAAGGCCTCTTGTTGTTAAGCCTTTGGGATAAAAGCTGCTTCCCAGTACAAACCACGTCCAGATCTAGATGTCATGAAGGAAAAACACATCATTAAGAAGTACATCCGCAACACCATAGAGGTACTGAATAGCAATTCTAATCAGAACTTTTGTATGACATCAGAAATCAAACTGCTGTCCAACCTATTGTGAATATTATGGTGGTGCTTCATTTCTGTGTGGCTGTCTCATTTCATTATACAGAAGGTGTCTCAAATGGAACATCTCTAACTTTTTTTGATGTCCTCAACCAGGCCCTAGATGTTATGCTCGGATGCATGCAGAACTAAATGTAATTACCTATGGATAATGCTACAGTGAACAATATCATGGCTGCGTTCTAAGTATTGGAAGGCATTACACATGTTGTAAGTTGTTTCTTAGATGAAACCCATGTTGCATTAATGCCACCTCATGGCTGGGAGCAAGTGTACTGCAATAGAATGCATTCCACTCCATCAATATGCAGGTGGTTTGCATTGCAGATCTCTATAGCACCAGTGTAGGTGCAAGATTTCCAGGTTCCATCCATGAATCACTGGTGCCATGAAACAGATCCATACCGCAACAGACAGCAGGCCTTGCGTCAAGAAGAGCTTGGCTTTTTGGTAAGACTAAGCCATTGTGTTCATGCCATTGTTATTGTCATTATGGGGGTTATTACAACTTTGGAGGAGGTGTTAATCCGTCCCAAAAGCGACGGATATGCCACCAGCCGTATTACGAGTTCCATAGGATATAATGGACTCGTAATACGGCTGGTGGTATATCCGTCACTTTACCGTCACTTTTGGGACGGATTAACACCTCCTCCAAAGTTGTAATAACCCCCTATGTGCCCATCCAAATGTCAGTTCAATTATGTTTGCTTTTATGATTATGTATTTCGTTGTGCTCAGAGAATCTGAGTCTTACCTGGTTTTAACACCGCTGATGAACCTAACAATGCCAGAGGATGCCTGCTTCAATTAGGACAATGTGTGATTGAGGGGTCCTGTGGAGAAGGCTTCTGGCCCCTGAAGGCTCAATTCAGATGCCTGGACAAGACCGGAGAGGCCCTCCTCCTATTATCTGGCAAAGTCTGCAAAATTGTGGTGCTCTGTTGTATGCTTCAGAACATTGTCCAGCATAAGAACATACTATTTATTCCTAATGACAATTCCCCGTATGAAGCACAGTGTGATATTAGTGATGTGTCACCACGCTGACAGTGATGATGAAGATGCTGACCTCAGGTGTGAAGTTATTAAAAACATCTTTGTTTGATGGAAAGTAACTGCAATTTCGTATCTGCAAAGTCATGATCCATGCTTTGATCACTTCATGTTTGGATTATATGAAATCCCTGTATTTTGAAGCAGTGTAAGCTCAAGTGAATCACCTCCAGGTGGTTAGAAATGGTGCAGCCATGCTCCTTCTTTGCCTGCTGCGTTTCTCTTCAACCGCAGCTGATCGAAAAGCTCTGCATTGGCTGCCTGTTACGTCACAGTTTTTTTAAAACCCTTAGTTTTGGTTCACAGAGCAGTGCATCTGTCTGTCCCGGCTACTTGGTTATGAGATTTACCCAGTATATTCCCGCTAAAGCGCTGAGTTCTGCTTCTGCCTCATTTCTGGTAAACCCATGCTTCAAATGTGTCTGAATGGGCAGTAAAGCCTTTTCCTTCCTTGCAGCCAAGGCTTGGAATGAACTCCCTTGTGAATTGCACCTGATCTTTTCTGAGCTCATTTTCTGTAAAAAACTCAAAACCTGGCTTTTCTCTGAGGGGCAGTAAGTTCTCTGTTTGGGGTTGCATACCTAAGCTCTGCCTGTTAGTGCTGGGACACTCTGGGGCTGTGCACTCTACTAGTCCCTCTCATTAGTTCATTTATTCATTCTTTCATTCATTCAATGAATGTGACATGTGTTTGTTTGCCCTGCAGACAAAAACTCTTTCACAATTAAACCCACTAATCATCAAATATTCTTTGTGATTTTGTAATTGTAGTTTCCTTTGCATTTGATAAGTACTGTTGAAATAAACAATATGTTTTAATTTAGAATATTATATTTTCACACCCAAAGATATATCCATGACCACACCTGATGATAAATTATACGGTGCAGCAGTTGATGTTAACTTGTAAAAATGTTATTGTAAACAACAAAGGTAAGGGCAATGTTAGCCCAATAATTATTGTTTTATCTTCTTACTCCTTCTTAGGTCATGCCATCTTACTATCTGCTGGTTTCAGAGAGGTCCTGCAGTGCAAGTTGCCTGAACATTGTTGGAAGAGTAGTGATTTATTTAGCACTATACTTCTTCTCATTCATTAAGTGATGCAAATGTACAAAGGGGCCTAACACACGTGGTCTGTTTGTCAAAGCTTAGAACTTAGACTAGATGTTATCAGCTGTAGCCTATCTGTGGAATTTTGGTGTACCTAATGCATGCGTCTGAGCTTAAGTTTGGTAGAAAACACGAGGACAGACAAATGTGTGGATGAAGATTACAAATTATGCTCCTTCTCTATTTGGAGGGCCAGTTGTCTCTGATACATAACACTGACTTTATATCTTCACATATATGGATTCCTTACATCCCTTGCATTGAGACAGTCATTTTTCATTGGTGCAGTATAGGCAAAATCACGATGAGCCTATGATATTTGGGTTGATCTCCTGAAAATAATGCTGTGTGATCACTAAAATGAAGAATTATTTGCAGAAGCAATCTCTTCTAGTTGTTCTTTAAAAAGGAGAAGCAACCATCATAGGAGCAATTGAACAGTTGGAAAGCCTCACTCTGCTTATGTAATAGACCTATAATGTCAAGATTATATGTAGAGGTCCGTCAGGTAGAGCTTGCATGGGTCTTTAGCTTGAGCATCACTCAGTTAAAAATTTATTTGGTGAATTAACTCTTCCTTAAAAACATCATTGAGAAAAAGCTACTATAAATTAATATGCAACACTTAACTGTGCATCAAGATCCTCCCCAAAAAGTGGTGGAATAGGCTGGACTATATTTGGGTAAATCCAGCATTCATCTTTCATTCGTGGTAACTAGGGGCAAGCATGACTTTCAGCCAGCTGCCAGACTGCCTACAACAGCTCCCGCTACCTTTTTGCTTTAGGTAAGCCATTTCATTTCCACTTGAAGTGGATTGATTAATGAAAGATTCAAAGCAGAAAGAAAATTCACCTTCAGAACCTTTTTTTAGAACCACTATTTCAGACGGATGGAGCAGACATGGTGGCCCTCATCCTCCTGGACCGCTCTGCACAGTCTCAGTCTCACACCCCATCCTCATCCAAATCCTACACAATATCGGAATCTAAGGACATGCACTCCAATGGATCTGCTCCTTTCTGACTGGAAGAACTCAGCCAGATAGCCTGATATCATACACTTCGGACACCCAAGACTTCATCTTAGTGTTCCACAAAGATCCTCCCTGAACCCAACTCTCTTGAACACATATGATTCATCTAGCCAGCATCTTCCACTCTCACGATATCAACATTGTCTCCTATGCTAATGACATGCAATTTATTCTCTCCCTCATAGACAAGACGCCTAGTACCCAGATCAAGTTCAGTACCTGCATGACTGAAATTGCCCACTGCAAGAAGATCATTTGTCTGAAGCTGAACACTGACAAGACTGGAATTGTGATCTTGGGGAACAGCACTTTACACTGTGGAACGCCACCTGGTGGTCAATAGAAGTAGGAGTGACATCCACCCCCACCACCTACACTAAGAACATTGGGATTGTCATTGACAGCAAACTCGTCATGACCATCCAAGTCAATGCCATCATCACCTCAGGCTTCCATTCCGTCAAGATGCTGAGGATCAGATTTTCAAATGGCTCCCAAACAGTGCCAAAAAAAACATCATGCACACCATCATCACAGGTAAGCTGGACTAAGAGAAAACCCTGTATGCTAGGATCAACAAAAAATGCACCAAATGGTTGCAGACAGTTCAGGGCGCAGCGTCCAGATCACTCTCAACTCCCACTCCTCACTCACATGACATCACACCTGAAAGAGGTCCAGTGGTTCCCCAAACGCAAAAAAGTACAATTTAAACTCCTCACTCAAATGCTCATGGCACTACATGACACTGGCCCAGTATACCTCAACAGTTGCATCTACTGAAGAGGATGTAATGCAGAAGTCAGAGCGACCACCTCGGGCTAGGTATCCAGGTTCGAGCCTCAGCAGTGGTGCAACGTCCTGTGATTCTGGGCAAATCACTTAATCTCCCCGTGCCCATGGACAGCGCCAGGATACCTTCATGGGTGATAAGCTGTGCTATATAAATCTACACATTTACATTTTTCTTTCACAGTCCTTCCAGACACCTCCGCTTGTCCAGACTCCTACTTGCACAGACCCTACACATTCAAAAAACCAGAGTGGGTGGTTGAGCCTTCTCCTGCATCATGCCTGAAGCGTGGAATATCCTGCAGCTACACATAAAAGCCTCCAACTCACTTTTTGAACTCCGCAAGAGGCTCAAGACCTGATGTTTTGCATAGTCCCTCTAGGCCCTAGGTTTGGCTAGACCCACACTTGCTCAGGGTCAGGATACTTCCAAGTGACAGTGCGCTCAACAAATGTGCATAACATAACAGACTCAGACTCCCTGTCAGACCCAACTTCAGGCTCTGCATGTCTTCAAAACGTATTCTCATTACCTGTTCAGTGGTCGATGAGAAGACATATCTATGGTGTATCAAATGAAATGTAAGAATTGGAATCGGAAACAGAAGTAAAATTGATTTAAGAAATAACTCTTCATTATAGAATGATAAAAAAATAAAACTCTAGCACTGTGAAGAAATACTTGTTCATTCAAGGACACATAGTAACACAACAGTAAGAGTATTTATACAAACCAATATAACCGGAAACAACTTAGGAGAAGCAGTGTGCTACACCCAACATAACCTGTAAAGGAAAATGTAAGAAAAAACTCCCAGATGGTCAGAATGAAAGGAGAATATCTGCCCAGTGTGCTGCAAGAGGAGCCAAGAAAGCTTGGTTACCCCATTGTAGCAGGGGAGAATGTGACCTGATGCCAAGAGCATTCCCACCTTGCTAATAACACCTGGTGCTTCCAGAGGATATCTACAGGCTATTGACTCACCCCGATGAGTAGGCAGCAGGAATCCAGGTGGACGAGACCCAAGGGCGAGTAAAAATACTTACATCCTTTGCTTCTGCCATTACCGCAAGCTCACTGTGCAGAAAATCTCAGTAAATTATAACTTAAAGGATAGAAAAGCTAAAGTATTCGACTTTCAAAATATCCCCTGTGTGGTCTCATGACATCAACATGGTTTCACATGCTGATGTAAAGAATTTGTAGAAGGAGAAACAAGGAGAGGTGAAGACAGGAAATTAATTTGCTGTCATGCAGGGTGGCCAGTGCATGAGGGAAGAGCTCTCTGGTGTAAGCACTGAAGGTTTGCAAGCATGGATTCAATGTCAGGCTGGACTGATCCTTAGTACCATCTGGTCAGTGCTGAGGATACATTACGTCTATCCTTAGCACTGTAGGAGTTAATCATGGTGGTACACAGGCTGGAAATCACATGGCGTAAGTTGAGTGAGGGCTACATCAATCAATCAATCAATCAATCAATTTGTAAAGCGCGCTACATACCCGTGAGGGTTTCAAGGCGCTGGGGTGGGGGGGGAGGAGGGTGCTGCTACTGCTCTAAGAGCCAGGTCTTGAGGAGTTTTCTGGAGGAAAGAAGGTCCTGGGTCTGTCGTAGATCCGACGGGAGGGTGTTCCAGGTCTTGGCGGCGAGGTACGAGAATGATCTGCCGCTGGAGGATTTGCGACGGATGCGGGGGATGGAGGCGAGGTTGGCGGAGCGGAGTTGCCGGGTGGGGGTGTAGAAGCTGAGTCTGTTGTTCAGGTATGTTGGTCCGGTGTTGTGGAGTGCCTTGTGTGCGTGGGTGAGGAGCTTGAAGGTGATCCTCTTGTTGACGGGGAGCCAGTGAAGGTCTCTTAGGTGGGGGTTGATTTGGCAGTTGAGCCTTGAGTTCACAAAGGTGACAGGGGTAGCCTTTGACGTCATTTAGGGGTCACTAGGTGTCGCAGCTGTGACCCCTGGCGTGACCCCTGCAAACCTTGGCATTGTCTTTGTAAAGCCTGGTCTCAGGGGTGGCAAAATCAGTGCCAAGAACACAGGTGATGCTTGACATTCCTTATTTTCTGTCCATTTTCATTACACTAACAGTGAAAAGTGTTCTGCTATTCACTATTAGCGTAATAAAAATGGAGCTGAAACAGCTGTGGGCCATGCTTTAGGACGTCCAGGGCGAGTGTCAATCAGCCCCCCTCCCTCCTAAAATTACCAGCCGCCAGTGAGCTGAAATTATACCTTTAGTGGACCATGAGGTAAGTAAAAAGTGTTTTTAATTTATGTAGCTTGTGTGCTTGTATGTGAGCGTGTTTATGTGTGAGTTTGTGTATGTGTAGGCAAGTGTGTAAGTATGTATGTGGCTGAAAAGCAACCACAGCACTGAAACTGCACTCCCAACAGTCACCGACGACATACTCATCATACTAGACCACGGAGGCACAGCTGCACTCATCCTCCTTGACCTTTCCGCTGAGCTTGACACCGTCTCCCACTCCACCCTACATGATGCTGGCATCTGAGAAAAAGCACTGGATTGGATCAGGTCCTTCTTCACCAGAAGAACATAGAGTGTCAGACTACCGCTGTTCACATCAGAACCCAAAGTCAGATGATGCAGCGTGCCCCAAGGATTTTCACTCAGCCCGACACTTTTCAACATCTACGTGGCCCCGCTTGCCAAGATCATCGAACAACATGGGCTAAACATAGTTCTGTATGCTGACGATACCCAACTGATCCTCTCCCTGTCCGAGAACTCTGCAAGGCCAAGAGAAATTTCCACAACGGGATGAGGACAGTTGCCACCAGGATGGAAGTCAGCTGCCTCAAACTCAACTATCTAGACAGAAATCCTCATAATTGGCTCCACCCCTTCCACCTGCAATGACTCCTGGTGGCCCACCGCATTGGGAAACGCCACTGCCTCCACGGACCACGGACTCAAACTGGGCATCACCCTGAACGCCTTTCTATCCATGATCCGCCAAGTCAATGCCGTCTCATCATCATGCTTCCACACCCTCTGACTCCTGCAAAAGATTTTCAATTGGATTCCATCCGACATGAGGAAGGCAGTCACCCACATACTTATCATTAGCAAACTGGACTACGGCAAGGCACTCTATGCTGGCATCAAGAAACTCCAATCAAGACTACAAAGAATCCAGAATGCTGCAGCCAGATTCATCCTGGACATCCACCAACACAGCCACATCTCCTCCCACCTCAGAGCCCTACACTGGCTCCCAGTCAACAAGAGCACCACATACAAACTCCTGATCCACACTTAAAAGGCACCACACAACATAGGACAGGCATACCTCAACCACCGCCCGCATTCTATGTATCCAACAGACATCTCCGTTCTTCCCAGCTCGCCATTGCAGCCATCCCCAAGATCTGGAAGAGTAACTCAGGAGGAAGATCCCTCCTTCCTAGCAGCCTGGACATGGAACACGCTACCTCTCAAGCTCAGACAGACCACATTACTGAAGCAGTTCAGGAAGGACCTAAAGACCTGGCTCTTCAACTGAGCTGCACACCCGCAACCAGCACCTTGAGACCCTACGGGTGATTGGCCATGCTTAGCAAATCTCTGATTGATTGAGAAGGGAGATCTAGGCCCGTATTTATACTTTTTTTAGCGCCGCATTTGCGCCGCTTTTTGACGCAATACGGCGCAAACCTACAAAATACAATGGCATTTTGCAAGTTTGCGCCGTTTTTGCGTCAAAAAACGACGCAAATGCGGCGCAAAAAAAGTATAAATACGGGCCCTAATAATTAGTATTTTCCCGGGGCTCAGAGAGTTTGACAGACTAAGGATGTTTATGGTTTCCCCACATGACAGTGGTTCTACCCAGCTTTCTTTCTAGCGGTTGTTACACATATATTTGAAACTATGGAATTTGTCGGGGTCTGGTAACTAACATTCGTTCTCAGGCACCAAACTAACTGTGTGTGAGAGAGTCTCTGCTGAGGCAGACGCCCCATGAGGACATCTTGGACCCATAACTTCGATGAAGCCGTTGTAACCGTTCATTCGCTGTATTATGTCATGCATTTACAGTACATGTTCTAACTGCCCACATGGTCTTGTACTCTCTCCTGGACCAATGAGACCCACATGCGCAGGGCCCATCAGGACTACAGAAGAGTGATTTGGTGATTAGTTTGCAAGGTTTTTACAGAAAGGGTGAGATTTTAACCTGCATCTGATTGTCAGCTGAAATCCACTAACTGTATCTGAACATCGTGCTTATGTAAAATATTTGTTGAAACGCATTTGTTTTATTGCCAATTTGTCTGTGAGCGTCATTTATGAACTCTCGTGAACCCGTGTAACCGTTTCCCTCAATGCTTGCGCTACGATGGTTCTGCCAAGTGAAAAATGCGTAAAAGGTCTCGCGCTTGGATTCAGCACCTATAATGTGCTCCGACCTTGGTACTGCTGACGTCTGTGGTGCAACCCATTTCTGAATGTGCATTAAAAGTGTAGCTCTTCAACATCAACTTCATTTATAAAGTGCTGTCTGCGAGATTACTTCATAGCGCTAAAACTATTCTTTCATTTGAACTTTTGCAAAGTCCACTAAGCATCCACTGGTTCATGTTCACATTGTCCGTGAATTCCCTTAATCTTCCAAGTTGCAGAGGCTGGGTGTTCGTTTGGCACAGAGAGTTTTCAGAGAAATCTCATTCAAGTAACTTATCTGAAGTAGTTACGCCCCGCAGTGTACCACTCCCAGCTGTGGGCACACAGATAGGGTACTGTCTGATGTCACCGAAACCCACTCTACGCTGGCTGAGCTGTTGGGCTGTTAACGTTGCATTTTACCCAGTACTATCTAGGAGTAATTGCAGGATTGACGTCACCTGCAAACCCACTCTGCAAAATCCATTTAACATTTTCAACTTTTTTCATGATCTGTAGGCCGAATGTAGTCACCCACATGGTAAGGCACTGTTCCAAAGGCTTGGGTTTAAAGCAGGGCGTAGCAAGATTCACCACGATCAACCGAAAACGCAACCACCCTGAACTGTCTGCAGTATACATTGCGCTAGGTTTTTATCCCTTGTCTCCTTTTTCGTGCTCGCTCTTCATGTTTATGTTAAACCCTAACGTATTTGTTAAATTGACAACATGGTCTTGTCCTAGTGGTACTCAAAGGATACAGCTTGGAAACTGCTGGTATCTGATCTGCTGGAGTCTTTGTTAATCCAATATATTCAGGTGCCTAGGTCTACACTCTGATCCCAGGTGTAGGATCTTTTCATCCACAGCCTGTGTTTCCTACCTCCATTTTATTTGAGTCTCCCTTTCGCTCTCTGTTTGTACATAACATTCTGCTCGCAAGCAACTAAATGTCCCTGCTGGCAGTGTAATCTCACCTGCCTTGTGGAACAGGGGGCGTAATTTATGTCCCTGAAGCCCCTGTGGCTCAGGGTAGTACCCAGCCTTCGGGAGTTCCCGTTCAGCCAAAGTTCAATGAATATTTATATAGATAAGGGACACTCAGGGGCCCCTCATCACATTCTGCAGAGGGTGGCCATCATTTTGCATTACCCCACTGCATGGGACAACCTCCACCCCCAAAACTATTTACCTTGTGCATATGTTGGGCATGATAGCCTAGGGTTTAAGAAAATAAAGGCGGCTAGGTGATATGATGCACACACGCTCTGTGGACAGAATTAGCGAGGCAATGCAATTAGTTGCAATAAATCCTAGGTGCTCGGAGATGAAGAAAAGCCACCAAAACTTCTATTGTGGGAACAAAAGTCCAAAACATTGAGTAAAATCCCAGGCACTCCCAAATTATCAATACAAAGTTCCTTTCTGTTCAGTCTTCTAACATCCTTTATTTTCATATAGTGATCTGAAGTCTTGACGTTTTCTAGCCAACGCGTGTTTCATCTTTATACGGTTAATACACCAGCCGACTTTACCTGGGCTCAAATACCAATTATATGAGTTTCAATCACATCATAATAAGTAAAAGTTAAACCATCACTCAGGTCAATCTACCTTGTAAAAAGATTGTGCAGCTGCAGTGCACTGATGTGTTCTTTGGTATTGAACACTCGAGTGTTATTTTATTAGTATAGTATTGATTATTTGTGAGTGCCTGGGATTCTCCCCTTGGATACACTAGGGTGTTGCTGCCAGCTCCCACTCTTCCTGATCAACTGACACTATTCGGTTAGCTTCACATTGTAGTGTAGTGGCCCCCAGTAGCATTCGTATTGTGGGGTGCTAGTACCTAGTCATCCTGTATCATTCCCAACCTATATTGTCTCTATTGTTCTGGGCCCATACTCAACCATACCTTAGCATTTCCATCCTATAGCTTTCTCTTTGCTCCTATTTGCTTCTGTTGCTGAAAGCTCCCCCATGCTTACCCTATATTGCAAGAATATTTGAATGTCTGGCCAAATTGCAGTTTTACCAGATTGTGTTGCTTATTTGACGGTGCCAGTTCCGTAGGACCAATTTGTGTGCTTCCCCCCAAAAATATTTAAATACTGGTCATGTGAAAAACTGGAGTATTGGTGGAGAGGGTGAGTACCCACCAGAAATAATAATTACAGTCCTTGTCAGGGTTAACCACAAACGTCAAATAATGACGCAATGTGTACAGTATTTATGCAGCACTCAAAGAACAATAAAATATAAACGTAAAACAAGAAAAATCCCAAACCAATTTAGAAAAATATGGTAAATCCAAAAAAATAAATATGATACCAAAACAACAAAACTTAATAAGTAAAACTGGAAATATGAATTTTTAAAGTCTGAATGAAAAATAGTGACAAAAAGCACAAAGTATCAACCGTGGTTGTTAGGTTGTGTTAGACCAGGTCAAAGTCAAAAAGTTAATGCTGATCACGAAAGAGCATGGATGAAATACAGGGTCTAGCGGCCAGAGTTATGGAACCCTTGTGCCATTCCAACGCCACATTTGCATAATTTCTTTTACGCTAATGTGGCGTTGGAAGGGAAAAAACGCTGTGCCATAACAACTTTGTAACCCCTTGCGCCACATTATGCCTGTGCTAGGCATACTGTTTGCAAGGGGGGGTGTTCCAGCGCTAGGGGGGTCAAAACAATGGCGCAAAGGAATCTATTCGATTCCTTTGCGCCATTTTTAGCAAATTGTTTAACGCCTACTAAGTGCAGGTGTTAAAAAGAGGCTCCTATTGATTACAATGGACCTCTGGGTGCTTTGCAGGATTAGCGTCATCATTTTTTACTCTAGTCCTGCAAAGCACTGGACTAGCGTCAAACCATGGTTGTGTTAGGGGGACGCAAAGTGACACAAAAAAAGTGGCACTGCACTATGTGCAGTGCCACTCTTCATAGATATGCCCCTAGATTTATCATGGTGGAAAGTTTACTTTCTGATTTAGAAACTTTTCTGGAAAAAAAGTAGTTGCGATGAGTCATCAGAGGGGCAAGCTGCAAGTTGGATTTAGATTAAGGCTCAACAACAGTGGGTCACTGAAGAGTGGGGTTTCAGTGCAGTCACTAATGACTGCAGCAAAGCTCTGTGCTGGAACGGTCCGAAATCATATTGTCATGGTAGTAAAACCATGTACAAAACAATCCTTAACATCTCCTAAAAGGATTACCAAAGTGCACATTTTCTATTCCCAAGAATTGTCAGAAGGGGTAACTAATACTCAAAGCCTTGCCTACTACAGTAATCTTTGAGATTCCATTCAACACACATTTTCTCTCCTCAGGCTTTAAAACAATGTAATAGCAGCCCACCTTTAAAATCTTATTGGGTTTGGCATACTGTCTTTGTCATAACCTCTCATAAGAAATACATCATACCAGTAGCATCTGACATAACCTTTCCCAAAGAAAAAAATCAGGTCTTGTTAGTGCTGTCAGCCTTAGGGTGGTCTTACCCCAAACCTTGTGCCTTACCCTTCTGTATTTTTCTGATTTGTTTTTGTTGGCCCCAGGACTCTGTGCACTTTACCACTGTTAACCAGTGTTAAAGTGTGAATGCTCACCTCTTAAACCATGGTAGCATTGGATTGGACTCAAATGGCATAATTAATCTACTTATACATCCCTATTAAAGTGGTACTACATGTAACCAGGGCCTGTAAATTAAATCCTATTAGTGAGCCTGCAGCACGTGTTGTGCCACCCACTCAAGTAGCCCTTCATACATGTCTCAGGCCTGCCATTGCAGCCTGCATGCACAGTTTAAACTACCATTTCGACCTGGCAAAGTAAATCTTTTGCCAGGGTCAACCCTGCCTTTTTAATAAATATGTTGACCCTAGGATAGGCCTAAACAGTTCACAGGGCAGGGTGCAATGCATGCAAAACGAAGGACATGTAATTTTGAGTTCTGTATGCCCTGATAATGAAAAACTCTTAAATGTAATGTTCACTATTGCAAGGTCTACCTCTCCGATAGAATAACAATGGAGTTACCATATTACATTTAATAAGCTGTACCTTCCAAATGGAAACAGGTGAATAGTTCATGTTTGGTGCCTTTGGAATTGTAATGAAAAATCATATCTTATGGTAAAGATGGATTTTCGATTACAGCTTTGACTGTGAGAAAACAGGGCTGATTGCAGCGGTCCTCTGACTTTTTTGTCTCCATTTTTCACTTTTTGCTGGTTTTTTCCTGACTCTAATCGTGCCCTGGGTACTGCTAACCTGTCCCAGGGCCTGTGCTCTGTGTAAAATCAGTATGCAAATTAGGCTAATTATAATCAGCTAAGTCAGCCTACATATAAGTCCATAGTATATGGTAGGGCATGTAGGTTTAGGGACCCCAGCATAGGTGGTGCCCCATAGGTGCACTGCTGAGGTACCCTGTGTCATTGTAAAGGCAGGCCTGCCTTGCTGGCTGCTTTTAAAGTTAAAGTTAAAGTTACATGCAAATTCGACTTCAGAATTAAAAGTAGTTCCAAAGTCTTAAACTACCTTATTATTTCATATAAGTCTCCACTAAGGTGTGCCCTATGTGCCCCTAGGGATGGGTGCCATGTAACTATAAGCAGGGACCTTATAAAAATAGTTTTATAAGCCCTGGTGAGGTAAAACACCCAAATTCGTTTTTCCCTCATTGTAGTGAATGGCCTCCATAGGCTATGATGGGGACACTTTATTTTAATTTCCAAAGTCCCCTTAAGTATCGGATCCCTTAAGTTTGGTATCAAATTAATTGTTGTAATAAATCCCACAACCTACAATTGTTGGATTTAATATAACTTGTTCAGGTAATGAGTTATACACTTTACCTGAAAAGTTGCCAACTTCAGCCCTGCAGTGTTTTGCTGCTTTGCCCTGATTGGCCAGCCTCTGGCAGCCTGGTCAGGCTGCCTTGAAGAGGTGTGAAGTGTCCTGGCTCAACACAATGAGATGTGCCTGGGAGAGGAGATCTACTCTCAGCAGATGGGGCAGCGGGAAAGGGGGGGACTGCCAAACTGGTCTTCAAATGCAGGGAAGGACATTTGGAACAACCCAGTACCTCTCTCACATCCTGCACACCCAGACAATTAGATGCCGCCCTGATTAGATTAGGAGAGGGCAGGAAAAGGGTGTTTTAAAGATTCTTAGCCACACCTGTGGGTGGGCTCAGCCAGATGTAACCTCCAGAATCAATTTCAGCCATGATGGATTTTTGAGGAATGTTGCTTCATGGGATTGATTTTTGCCACACTTCCCAGGAAGTGGTCATCACAAGGGGAAGGACCCTGCACCTGATTGGAGAACCAGGACCCCCCTGTTTTTCTCCCAGGAGCAAGGATAAAACTGGCAGACCTGCACTAGCACCTCAGATCCCTACCAGATTCCAACAAGGAAGAACTACAGAAGAAGAAGGACTGTCCTGCTGGACCCCTGACCAGCACATGGACACTGCACTCTGGAGGACTGCACCAGCTGCTCACTTGGGCTTCACCACAAGAAGGACTTTGCCTGCCTTCCACTGTTTCAAGGAGGCACTCCCTGTTTGCTACAGGTGAAAAGTGCTAACCAGAGTCCCCTGCACCAACTCCTGAAGAAACTGACCAGCTGACCACTGTCCACTGGCTGTTTTGGAGTTTTCTCCAGGTGCATTCTTGGAGTTGTAGTCCGCACCCACAAGGAGCAGCTCAGAGCTTCTAGAACCTTGGAGTGAGCTGTGGAACTCAAAAGACCCTTAAAGGAATATCTGGAAGAAGATCCAGAAGTTTGGGGAACTTTTGGAAAAAAGCTCCATAAAGGGACCGACCCGCCACGGCAAATCTAGCCGGCTTGCCTCAACAGTGACCCAGCCTGACTTGCAGTTTTGTCCCGGTGAAGAAAATTTCCAAAAAAGTGACTAAGTCCGAAAATAGAAAGTTGACCGGGACCTCCCAGGAAGTGTATCCGAAGAGGGCTCCAGGGACGTCGAATCAAGATTCAGGCTTGTTCCGGTCGAAGGATTTTCATCTTGAAAAAACGACTTAGTCTGAAGGTAAAAATCTCCACTGATGGCTACCGCACCGCGTGTCCGAGGAAAAGTTCCACAAGGTCGGATTAGACTGGTGACTTGGTCCCACTGAAGAAAATCTTCAAGAAAATGACTAAGTCTGAAGGTACAGTTTTGACCAAGGCCTCCTGTGAGCTGTAGCCGAGCATGGCTCCATCGCAATCAGCCTCAAACTTTGACTTTGACCTGTTGAGGTGCGACCAGATGACCAGCTATTCGTTTCTAAGTGCTAAAATGTATTAATTCTTTAAAAATTCATATCTCCAGTTCCGCTTATCCGATTTTATTCGTTTTGGTGTCATTTTAAAGATAAAAATATAATCTATTTGTTTGTAAATTGGTGTTAGATTTTTATTGTGTTTTGTGTTTTACTTAGTTACTGTTTTGTGATTTTTAAATGCTGTCTCCTAAGTCAAGCCTCGTCGTTCATTGCCAAGCTACCAGGGGTTGAGCAGGGTTTAATTTATTGAGACCTAACTGGACCTAAGTGGAGGGTAGTGGCCTGTTGCTAAGTATAGGTACTTACCTGCTGTTAGAAATGGGGTTTTTGGTTGGCAGTCAGGTTACCCTCTGTCCAAGCAAGAACCCTCACTCTAGTCAGGGTAAGTCACACACAATCCAAATTATCCTGTGCCCACCCTCTGGTAGCTTGGAACGAGCAGTCAGGCTTAATTTAGAAGGCAATGTGTAAAGTATTTGTGCAAAAATTCATACAATAACACAATATAGAACCACAAAAATACACCACACAGTGTTTAGAAAAATATA
Source organism: Pleurodeles waltl (assembly GCF_031143425.1). Taxonomy (NCBI): domain Eukaryota; kingdom Metazoa; phylum Chordata; class Amphibia; order Caudata; family Salamandridae; genus Pleurodeles; species Pleurodeles waltl. The sequence continues at coordinate 1,387,124,964 of NC_090440.1, read as the reverse complement.
TAATATTTATCTGGATATTTATAGATCAACACAATAAAAGATGCAATAAGAATTTGTAGAGATATCACTGAAAGGTGATATAAAGGGCCTGATTCTGACCCTGGCGGCCGGTGACCGCCAGGGTCACCGGCCATGGGAGCACCGCCGACAGACCGGCGGTGCTCCGAAGGGCATTCTGACCGCGGCGGTTCAGCCGCGGTCAGAAAGGGTAAACCGGCGGTCACCCGCCGGTTTACCGCTGCCCTTCTGAATCCTCCATGGCGGCGGAGCGCGCTCCGCCGCCATGGGGATTCAGACACCCCCTACCGCCATCCTGTTCATGGCGGGAAACCCGCCATGAACAGGATGGCGGTAGGGGGTGCCGCGGGGCCCCTGGGGGACCCTGCAGTGCCCATGCCAATGGCATGGGCACTGCAGGGGCCCCCGTAAGAGGGCCCCGCAAAGTATTTCAGTGTCTGCTATGCAGACACTGAAATACGCGACGGGTGCCACTGCACCCGTCGCACCTTCCCACTACGCCGGCTCAATTCTGAGCCGGCGTCCTCGTGGGAAGGTTGATTTGCCCTGGGCTGGCGGGCGGCCTTTTGGCGGCCGCCCGCCAGCCCAGGGCAAATCTCAGAATCACCGCAGCGGTCTTTCGACCGCGGTGCGGTGTTCTGACAGGGTTACTTTGGCGGGCGGCGGATGACCCCCAAAGTGTCTTAAGTCTTTAAACAGCAAACAAAGTCTCTTTCAAGCACAATGTACCTGATTTGGAGTGGAAAATCTCCACAGAGGGCCGCAGAGGAGGAGATGTGTGGAAAAATGGTGTGTGCGTCGGTTTCACCCCTTCACACACGGACTTGTGTCGTTATTTTTCACACGGGGAAACGTGTGTCGTTCTGCGGGAAGAAAAATGGTGTGTGCGTCGGTTTCGCCCCTTCACACACGGACTTGCGTTGTTATTTTTCACTCGGGGAAGACGTGCGTCGTTTTCTGGCATGCGGGCCGACTCCTTCTGTAGGTCTCGGGATTACCAGATGTCTCAGGGTCTGTGCGTGGAATCCTAGGCTTGTTAACCGGCTGTGCGTCGTTCCTGTGGGCTGTGCATGGAATTTTCTTCTTCATGGCAGGCGTTGCGTCGATTTCCTCTCTGGAAGTCGGGCGGCTTTGTCCAGGGAAGGCCATGCGTCAAAGTTCCGGTCGCACCGTAGGCGTTGCGTCGAGCAGCGTCTTTCTGGATCGGCGTACAGTGAATTTGTCACCGCGGAACAAGCTGTGCGTCAAATTTTTCGGCGCACACGGTGTCCAGTTGAAAGAAAGAAGTCTTTTTGGTCCTGAGACTTCAGGAAACAGGAGGCAAGCTCTATCCAAGCCCTTGGAGAGCACTTTTACAGCCATACAAGAGTTCAGCAAGGCAGCAGGGCAACAGCAAAGCAGCAGTCCTTTGTAGAAAGCAGACTGGTAAGTCCTTTTAGCAGCCAGGCAGTTCTTCTTAGCAGGATGTAGGTTCTGGTTCAGGTTTCTTCTCCAGCAAGTGTCTGAGGTGGTAGGGCAGAGGCCCTGTTTTATACCCAAATGTGCCTTTGAAGTGGGGGAGACTTCAAAGAGTGGCTTAGAAGTGCACCAGGTCCCCTTTCAGTTCAATCCTGTCTGGCAGGGTCCCAGTAGGGAGTGTGGCAGTCCTTTGTGTCAGAGCAGTCCCTCCATCCTCCCAGCCCAGGAAGACCCATTCAAAATGCAGATGTATGCAAGTGAGGCTGAGTACCCTGTGTTTGGGGTGTGTCTGAGTGAATGCACAAGGAGCTGTCAACTTAACCTAGCCAGACGTGGATTGTAAGGCACAGAAAGATTTAAGTGCAAAGAAATGCTCACTTTCTAAAAGTGGCATTTATAAAATAGTAATATTAAATCCAACTTCACCAGTCAGCAGGATTTTGTATTACCATTCTGGCCATACTAAATATGACCTTCCTACTTTCTTCAGATCAGCAGCTACCACTTCAACAATGTATGAGGGCAGCCCCAATGTTAGCCTATGAAAGGAGCAGGCCTCACAGTAGTCTAAAAACGAATTTAGGAGTTTTGCACTACCAGGACATGTAAACTACACAGGTACATGTCCTGCCTTTTAACCACACCAGACCCTGCTCTATGGGTTACCTAGGGCACACATTAGAGGTGACTTATTTGTAGAAAAAGGGGAGATTTAGGCTTGGCAAGTACTTTTAACTGCCAAGTCGAATTGGCAGTGAAACTGCACACACAGGCCTTGCAATGGCAGGCCTGGGACGAGGTAAAGAGGCTACTTGAGTGGGTGGCACAATCAGTGCTGCAGGCCCACTAGTAGCATTTAATCTACAAGACCTACGCACATACAGTGCACATTACTAGGGACTTATAAGAATATTAAATAGTCCAATTGGGTATGATCCAAAGTTACCATGTTTAAAGGGAGAGAGCATATGCACTTTAGCACTGGTTAGCAGTGGTAAAGTGCGCAGAGTCTAAAAGCCAGCAAAAACAGAGTCCAAAAAGTGGAGGGAGGCAGGCAAGCAAAAAGTTAGGGGTGACCACCCTAAGGCATGTCAGGTCTAACACGTGTCCCCCCCAGCTGAAAGTGGGGAGAGCTACCCGACCTCCTGGGAGCTCTCATCGCTAAGGCGGAAGTATCTGGAGAGACCATCAGCATTTGCGTGGTCAACCCCTGGGCGATGCTCCACCATAAAGTCCATCCCCTGTAAGGAAATGGACCACCTCAAGAGTTTTGGATTCTCACCCCTCATCTGCATGAGCCATCTGAGGGGCCTGTGGTCTGTCTGAACCCGGAAGTGAGTCCCAAACAGGTAGGGTCTTAGCTTCTTCAGTGCCCAGACCACAGCAAATGCTTCTCTCTCAATAGCACTCCACCTCTGTTCCCTTGGTAATAGTCTTCTGCTAATAAAGACTACTGGTTGGTCTGAGCCCTCCTCATTTAGCTGTGCTAGAACAGCCCCTATGCCATGCTCTGAAGCGTCTGTCTACACAATAAATTCCTGGGAGTAGTCAGGGGCCTTGAGCATGGGGGCCGTGCACATGGCTTCCTTCAGAGAATCAAAGGCTTTCTGACAAGCCTCTGTCCAATTCACCAACCTAGGTTGTTTCTTGGAAGTGAATTCTGTCAAGGGGGACACAATGGTACCATAGCCCTTGACGAATCTGCGGTAGTATCCTGTGAGGCCCAAAAAGGCTCTCACCTCAGTCTGTGTTCTAGGTGGTTACCAGGCCTTGATAGTTTCAATCTTGGCCTGGAGTGGCTGCACCTTGCCACCACCTACTAGGTGTCCCAAGTACACCACGGAACCCTGCCAAATCTGACACTTACTAGCCTTGATAGTCAGGCCTGCCTGTTGCAGAGCCTGAAGCACCTCCTTGAGGTGGAGCAGGTGTTCCTCCCAGCTGGAACTGTAGACAGCTATGTCGTCCAGGTAAGCTGCATAGTAGGCATCTTTACCAGCTAGGACCCCGTTAACCAACTGTTGGAAGGTAGCGGGGGCATTTTTCAACCCAAATGGCATCACCCGGAATTGGTAATGGCCATCAGGGGTGGAAAATGCTGATCTTTCTTTAACCCCCTCAGTCAGGCCGATCTGCCATTACCCTGAAGTAAGATTGAATGTACTCAGGAACTTGGCAGCGCCTAGTCTGTCAACGAGCTCATCAGCTCGGGGGATGGGGTGAGCATCAGTCCGGGTGACTGAGTTGAGACCCCGGTAGTCCACACAGAACCGGAGTTCTGGCTTCGCACCTGGGGCAGTAGCCTTAGGGACCAATACCACAGGGCTGGCCCAGGGACTACTGGATTTCTCAATAACCCCTAAAGTCAACCTCTTGGAGACCTCCTCCTTGATGCTGGCCTTCACCTTATCCAACAACCTGTAAATTTTGTTCTTCACAGGGGGACTGTCACCTGTGTCAATGTCATGAACACAGAGGTGGGTCAGTCCAGGAGTAAGGGAGAACAGGGGGGAGAACTGCTCTAACAGCTCATAGCAGTCTCCTCTCTGGGGTAGAGTCGTGGAGTCAGAGAGAATGACTCCCCCCACTGACCCATCCCCTTCTTTGACAGCGAGGAGGTCGGGGAGGGATTCACTCTCCTCTTCCATGCCCTCATCTGTGACCAGGAGCATACTGACCTCAGACCTCTTAAAGTGAGGTTTGAGCCGGTTGTGATGAAGGACCCTTATAGGGTGCCTAGGAGTCTTGAGGTCCACTAGGTAAGTGGCCTCTCCCCTTTACGCTCCTTGATCTCAAAGGTCCCAGTCCAGCGGTCCTGGAGAGCCCTGGGCTCTACTGGCTCCATCACCCAAACTTTGTCTCCAGGTGAGAACTCAACCAGAGTGGTCTTCCGGTCATACCACTCCTTCATCACCTCCTGACTGGCCTCGAGATTACTCTGGGCATGCTTCCAGAAGCGTTGGGTTTGGTTGCGGAGGGCCAGCATGCAGCTGACCACATCCTGGAGAGGTGACTTGGGAGCTTTCTCCCAGCCCTCCTTAACAATGCTTAGGGGTCCCCTCACAGGGTGACCATAGAGAAGCACAAAGGGGCTGAACCCCACTCCTTTCTGGGGCACCTCTCTGTAAGCAAACAACAGGCAGGGTAAGAGGACGTCCCACTTACGCCTCATGGCATCCGTCAGGCCACTAATCATGCCTTTCAGGGTCTTGTTGAATCTCTCAACAAGCCCATTGGATTGAGGATGATAAGGGGTGGTAAACCAGTAGGTCACCCCACACTCATCCCACATGGACTTCATGTATGCAGACATGAAGTTTGTGCCCCTGTGAGACACAACCTCCTTAGGGAATCCCACATGGGTAAATATTCCCAACAGGGCTCTGGTCACCACCGGTGCAGTCAGTGTTCTCAGAGGGATGGCCTCTGGATAGGGGGTGGCATGGTCCACCAAAACCAGGATAAACCTGTTGCCCAAGGCAGTTTTGGGGTCCAAGGAACCAACAATGTCAATGCCCACCCTTTCAAAGGGGGTGCCAACGACTGGGAGTGGGAGCAGGGGAGCTTTAAGCCGTTTCCCTGACTTCCCACTAGCCTGGCAGGTGAGGCAAGCTCTGCAGAAGTTATCTGAGGCTGTCCTCATTCTGGGCCAATGGAAGTGGGTGTCAAGCCTGTTAAAGGTCTTGTCTTGGCCCAGGTGTCCTGCCAGGGGGATGTCATGAGCCAGACCCAGTAGGAAGTTCCGGTAACACTGTGGGAGCACCAGCACACGGGCTGCCCCAGGACCTGGAACCTTAAGCTCACTGTAAAGGAGATCATTCTCCCAGTAAATATGGTGAGTGCCAGAGGCGTCACCTGCTGCTTGGGCTGTGGCCTGTTGCCTCAGACCCTCCAGGGTGGGGCATTCCTTCTGCACCTTGCAGAATTCTGCCCTGGTTGCCCCCCCCTCTACTTGCCAGCCAGCAAGTTCAGGTAGGTTACCCAGGTCAGCTTTGTCCTCCCCAGTTGGCTCAGGGGCCTCCTCCTCCTCAGGGGCCCGTCCAGCACTGTGGGAACATATGAGGCGGGTTTCCCACGCCTCTTGCCTCTCCTCTTTGCAGCTGTCTGGGCCATTTTTCCAGGCTCCAGACGCCCTTGACTCCCTTCCTGGCCAGCCATGGACCGTGTGGTCATGCAGACCCACTCAGGCAACCCTAACATCTCCAGGTGGGATCTGAGCTCTACCTCTTTCCAAGTAGTATGCTCAAGATATTTGCCTAACAGACAATCTACAGGCATGGCAGGACTCACAGCTACTTTCAGAGTACCAGAGACCCCCTCCCACTCATAGGGAACCAGAGCCACCGGTAGGTGACTCTCACGATTGTCAGCGACTATGACCTGGTCGAATGTATTAGGGACTATCTGCTCTGTTGACACCAGCTGACTCTTGACAGTAGTCATACTGGCTCCTGTGTCACGCAGAGCCTCCACCTTTTGCCCATCAATGGTGACCCACTGCCTGTACTTGGAAGTATTTTGGGGCATGTGGGCTTTGGGCACCATTTCTCTTTCTCCCAGGGACACTAGGGAAACCTCTACCTGCTCCCCAAAGCTATCTGGGTCTGTCTCCCCCCCTGAGCGCTACACTAGTCAACCCAGGTGTCTGTCCGGTAGTGGACGGTGCTCTCTTGGAACACTGGGGGTTGCCCTTATAGTGACCATACTGGTAGCACTCTAAGCATTTGGGGTTGAATTTCCCTGATTTATCATAAGTCCCTGGCTTTTTCCCAAATCTGGAAGAGGAATGGTTGCCACCCCCTCCCTGGGAATTCTTTCGGGAGCCTTTTGAGAGTTCCTTATCTGTAAGTTTATCTCCCCCCTCTTTCTTCTGTTGGGAACCCTGACCACCTTTTGGGTGTCCCCCCCAGATACCTTTTTGGACACTCTGGTGCTAACCCAGAGGTCCGCCTCCCCAGCAAGCTTCCTGGGATCAGTCAGCTTACTATCTACCAAGTGCTGGCACAACTCTGTAAAAGTAGTATTGAGCATATGCTCTCTCAGAATCAAGTCATATAACCCTTTATAATCATCTACTTTGTTGCCCCGCACCCATCCATTCAGTGCCTTACTGGAAAAATCAAATAAATCTACCCATGTTTGTGTGGATTGTTTGGTGCTGTCCCTGAACCTCTGAAGGTATCCCTCAGGGGTCAGCCCAAACTTGGCAAGTAAAATGGCTTTCTGAAGTGGGTATGTGTTTTGATCTAGTTGATCCAATGTGAGAAGTGTGTCCCTCCCCAATGGCGGCACATAACCCCACATAGCTGTACCCCATTGCCCTTCAGGAAACTCATCAGCCCTTAGTGCAACTTCATAAGCAGCTAACCATTTATCTACAGTATGTCATCTCCCACCACAAAACTGGGCACCACATTTTTGGGTATACAAACCTTCTTTTCTCCAGCAGGTCCTGTCTGTATGCTGCCACCATTACTGCTGGATTCAGACTGTCTTGCCTTGATCTCCAGCTCTTGAGACTCAGTTCATGAGCCAACAACAGTTTCTTTTTAGCCAGAGCCCTTTCAGCTTCCATCTGTTTGGCTGCTCTTTCAGCCTCCATCTGTTTGGCTGCTCTTTCAGCTTCCTTTGCTTCCCTCTCTGCCCTCCTTTCCTCCTGTTGAGCCTCAATTTTCAGTTTTGCCATTTGTAATTGGAACTCCCTTTCTTCTCTCCTTTCCTCTGCGGTCAGGCTTTGCTCAGAGACACTGCTCCCTGGTCTGGAAAGGGGCACAATTGCAGTGGTAACATCACCCACTGATGGCAATAAATCCTCTGAGAGGCCATTTTCTGGCTCCTCTTCCTCATCATCCACCTCTAAATGGGCTTCTGCTGAGGGCCTCAGCGCCACTTGAAAGTCCTCCTTTTTGGAGGCCCCTTGGGTGGGTACTCTCATCACCCTGCAGAACCCTCTTAGCTGTTTCACAGTATATGTCTCCAACAGGGCTAGGTCCAAATCTCCTGCTTGAGACCCAGCCAGGGACATGTTGAGTGAGGATTTAGTTTTTGAAAATTGTCAGGAAAAACAGATTTGCAAAAAGAGATAAAAATCAAGTTGACCTTCAACTGTGGGTAGGGAGAGAAATACTTAGCTACTGTATGCCACTGCACAAATACAAGTCCTACCCTCACCACTGATCACCAATGTTAGAAATGGGGTTTTTGGTTGGCAGTCAGGTTACCCTCTGTCCAAGCAAGAACCCTCACTCTAGTCAGAGTAAGTCACACACAATCCAAATTATCCTGTGCCCACCCTCTGGTAGCTTGGCACGAGCAGTCAGGCTTAATTTAGAAGGCAATGTGTAAAGTATTTGTGCAATAATTCATACAATAACACAATATAGCACCACAAAAATACACCACACAGTGTTTAGAAAAATATATAATATTTATCTGGATATTTATAGATCAACACAATAAAAGATGCAATAAGAATTTGTAGAGATATCACTGAAAGGTGATATAAAGTGTCTTAAGTCTTTAAAATGCAAACAAAGTCTCGTTCAAGCACAAAGTACCTGGTTTGGAGTGGAAAATCTCCGCAGAGGAGGAGATGCGTGGAAAAATGTTGTGTGCGTCGGTTTCGCCCCTTCACACAAAGACTTGCATTGTTATTTTTCATGCGAGGAGACGTGTGTCGTTCTGCGGGAAGAAAAATGGTGTGTGCGTCGGTTTCGCCCCTTCACACACGGACTTGTGTCATTATTTTTCACTCTGGGAAGACGTGTGTCGTTTTCCGACACGCGGGCCGACTCCTTCTGTGGGTCGCGGGATTACCAGATGTCCCAGGGTCTGTGCGTGGCATCCTAGGCTTGTTAACCGGCTGCGCGTCATTACGGTGGGCTGTGCGTGGAATTTTCTTCCTCATGGCAGGTGTCGATTTCCTCTCTGGAAGTCGGGCGGCGTTGTCCAGGCGAGGCCGTGCGTCGAAGTTCCGGTTGCACTGTAGGCGTCGCGTCGAGCGGCGTCTTTCCGGATCGGCGTGCTGTGAATTTCTCACAGCGAAACAAGCTGTGCGTTGAATTTTTCGGCACACACGGCGTCCAGTTGAAAGAAAGACATCTTTTTGGTCCTGAGACTTCAGGAAACAGGAGGCACGCTCTATCCAAGCCCTTGGAGAGCACTTTTACAGTCAGACAAGAGTTCAGCAAGGCAGCAGGCCAACAGCAAGGCAGCAGTCTTTTGTAGAAAGCAGACAGGTGAGTCCTTTGAGCAGCCAGGCAGTTCTTCTTGGCAGAATGTAGGTTCTGGTTCAGGTTTCTTCTCCAGCAAGTGTCTGAGGTGGTAGGGCAGAGGCCCTGTTTTATACCCAAATGTGCCTTTGAAGTGGGGGATACTTCAAAGAGTGGCTTAGAAGTACACCAGGTCCCCTTTCAATTCAATCCTGTCTGCCAGGGTCCCAGTAGGGGGTGTGGCAGTCCTTTGTGTCAGAGCAGTCCCTCCACTCTCCCAGCCCAGGAAGACCCATTCAAAATGCAGATGTATGCAAGTTAGGCTGAGTACCCTGTGTTTGGGGTGTGTCTGAGTGAATGCACAAGGAGCTGTCAACTAAACTTAGCCAGACATGGATTGTAAGGCACAGAAAGATTTAAGTGCAGAGAAATGCTTGCTTTCTAAAAGTGGCATTTATAAAATAGTAATATTAAATCTAACTTCACCAGTCAGCAGCATTTTGTATTACCATTCTGGCCATACTAAATATGACCTTCCTACTTCCTTCAGATCAGCAGCTACCACTTCAACAATGTATGAGTGCAGCCCCAATGTTAGTCTATGAAGAGAGCAGGCCTCACAGTAGTGTAAAAACGGATTTAGGAGTTTTGCACTACCAGGACATGTAAACTACACAGGTACATGTCCTGCCTTTTACACACACCGCACCCTGCTCTAGGGGTTACCTAGGGCACACATTAGAGGTGACTTATGTGTAGAAAAAGGGGAGTTTTAGTCTTGGCAAGTACTTTTAAATGCCAAGTCAAATTGGCAGTGAAACTGCACACACAGGCCTTGCAATGGCAGGCCTGGGACAAGATAAAGGGGCTACTTGAGTGGGTGGCACAACCAGTGTTGCAGGCCCAATAGTAGCATTTAATCTACAAGCCCTAGGCACATACAGTGCACATTACTAGGGACTTATAAGTATATTAAATAGTCCAATTGGGTATGATCCAAAGTTACCATGTTTAAAGGGAGAGAGCATATGCACTTTAGCACTGGTTAGCAGTGGTAAAGTGCACAAAGTCTAAAAGCCAGCAAAAACAGAGTCCAAAAAGTGGAGGGAGGCAGGCAAAAAGTTAGGGGTGACCACCCTAAGGCATGTCAGGTCTAACACCTGCCCTTACCAATAACCCATTTTCCAACATTGACATTTTCCTGCCTTACTCGTTTATTGCTTGCAGCCTGCCTCTGGGTCACATGACTGGGTGTAGTTGGCAGTTGGTCTTGTGTATTCTTCCTACACATCCACACACAATAGGGAGCTTAGGTGTGCTTGGATGGGCAATCACTGGTAGGATGAGAGGGCAGAATTAGGCACAGCTACACTTACACCTCAATAGGCTGTGTCCTGCCTTCATAGGATTGCACACCTGCTGCAGTTTGTCTGGAGCCAGGGCAAGGGATGCAGGAAATCTATGCACTTCAAAGGGAAACCTCTAGAAGCTTCTCCTGCTTCAGAGGAGGCACCAGATATAAATATTGGACCTCAGACATCAACTCTTCAGTATACTTCTGTACTGGTGAAAGACGTTCCTAGGAAGAAGAACTGCTGTGCTGATAAAAGGACTGCCATTCTGCTGGACTGCTACCCTAAAGGACTGCTGCCTGTTGTGCTGACTTGCTGCCTGTTGTCCTCTTGCCAGGTGAGAACTGGACGTGCAACCTGTGCCCAGGAAAACCAGAGTGACTCCCCAGGCTATTCTCATGTAACCAGCACCTGGACTCTGCAACTGTGAGCTCTACCCTGCCAAGTGGTGCCATCCCACTCCTGAACCTATGGAAGTGGGCATGAAGGAGCTCTATTAGCCCATCTATGGAGCCAGAAGAACCAGCGCATCTCCTCTGATGTGTGGTGCAACCCTGAGCACAATTGAGGCATTGTCTTTGCTGCAAAGATTCTTCCAGTGCGAGGACTTTGCATCAAACTCACAGTGTGCAGCCCCATTGGACGCCCTGCTGCATGATGCATCCCCTTGCATCACTTGCAACGCAAGCCCCTTGTTGGCGGTAACCTTAACAATGATTCAGGACTTTACATCTCAAGCCCCACATTTTCTTTGGAACCAGCTGGTGTAAGAAGCATCCTCAACACATGACTTCGCATCTTAAATTTCCCTCGTCCACAGCCTCCTCAATGATGACACAAGGCCTTGCTTTGCAGCCTCGCAGCTCCCCAAAACTGATGTTGCAGGGCATATCTTAGACCGGAACCTGGCATCGCCTCAGCAGCATGATGCATCCTTGACACAGGACCTCACAACTCTCCACAACCAGGAAGATACTCTTGTTCAGCAGGTCTGACTGGGTCCCTGTAGCCAGCTGATGCTCCATCTCATTGGTCTGAACTTGTGACTTTGTCCTGGCATGACCAAATATCCACAGTTAGCATTTTGAGCTTCTTAATGCATTACTTATTGAAATCCTTAAGACTGCATACCACCACTTCTAGTGATTAGATGTTGTCATTTTGGTCTTGTTGTATTTATTAAAAAATATTCAATTTTTCTAATCTGCCATGGGATCCTTCTTGTGTGGTGTTTTCACGTTACTACTGTTTGAAATGTTGTTCAGATACTTTGTACCTTTCCTATGAGTTAAGCCTGACTGATCTGTGCCAAGCTACTTGAGGGTTACAGACAGGTAAATATAGGATCTGCTTTTGACTTCACCATGACAAGGATTGTGGTTCCTGCTTGAATAGAGTTTCACCACCTCAACCAGAAGCCCAATTTCCTACACTGGTGGTACAGTGCCATACAATAATTTGTGTAGCACACCATTCCACATAATTAATTTGAGACCACTTCAAGATCTTTACATTCTCCTTGATTGGTTCTTTTGCTTTTACCAAATATTTTCTCAATACTGATGGACTGTCTGAGACCATACCTAAGGTAATTAAATTTAAGCTGGCTAACCTGGGAAGTTACTCTGTGGTTGAGCACAAACAGTTCTGTAATGAGAAGGAGCTGCAAATGAAGAAGGGCGGCAAGAAGTTGGAGCTTCGGAACACTGTGAGGGCCTGGACAGAGGTCTGCCAGTTAGCCACAGCCACAGAAGATGGAAATGAGGAGGATGGTGTAGTGGACAGGACCTGGATATCAGCCCTGGAACACAACCTTCTGGGGAAGATGATGACTCATCATCTGAGATGGAACTCCCTGCCAGAGAAGAAAGCAGTGTTTCCCTGTATAGCCTGTCCCCAGAGAAGCTGGTGCAGAGGAAGCCAGAGAAGAAGTTCAGGCTACAAATGGCCCAATGCAAGAGAGAGAAAAGGAAATTGGCTGTGAAGGAGAAAAAAGTTGGCTTATACGAAGAGAATCGGAGAGTTGGACTTAAAGCTGAAGAAGCAGAGTTCAGCACCAATGGTGCCAGCTTACAGTTAGGCCCAAAATATTAGGCAAGTGGAGCAGCATGGAGCAGAATGCAGCACACATAGAAGAGAAAGAAAAGAAGAGAAATAGGGATACTTCTCATCGTTGCATTTCCCCTGGGGGAAATCTTGGGATGCGCCAAATACATGGGAGTTGCATGGGAAAACCCACAGCAATTCCCATGGAATGCCTACCCAGGGCAGAGTAGCGTAACTCAGCGGCTTGTGCTTCGTTGCACTACTCCAGATTTATGAGGCCACTTTAGCCATGCAAAGTAGCTTTACGTGTCTTTATATATCTGACTTAGAACCTTGCATCACACATGTACCACTTTGCATGGTGCAAATGTGATGCACAGCTCTTGTAAATATGCCCCTTAGAGCCCAAATGAGAAAAGAAGGTCTGCATTCCTAAAGATCTGGTGGTTATTCATGTGGTAGGAGACAACATAAATAAATGGTTTTCTGCTTCTGAGGTGACCCTGAGGGTACACAAGATCCCAGATGAGCACTGGGGTGGCTTGCGGAAACATATGTCTCCAGTAGAGAGGGGCACACCAGTCATGCTAGAAGTACAGGGCCAAACCTGGTATGCCACCATGAAAGCCATACATATTGCAACATTTAGGAAGACTACTGAAAAGTACCGCCAAAGGTTGAGGGACAGCCACAAGCTTCCAAATCAGTCTCAGGTGGATTTCTTGGACTACTGCAGCAAGGCACTGAATGGCTGGGTGAAGGGCATCAAGGTCAATGATTACAATGGGCTGTAACAACTTGATTCTCAGGGAGTGCATGCTCATTATTTGTTTTACAGGACTGCACCTAGTGGACAGCAAGCTGACTGACTTCAGGAGTCTTGCTGAGTAGACGGACCTCTGGACCATAACCAGAGTGTATAGGAAGGTATCTGGTGCAGGTAGTCCCAAAAAAGTGGTCAGGGGTCCCACCAGAAGACAGAACGGGGAGAAAACTTAAAAATAAGTAGCTCTCAAAAAGCCCCCTAATTAATTCCCAAGGGAACAGCAGTAACTAGTCCTAATCAGAGCCAAAGAAGATGTTTTTTTTTTTATAAACTGACAGGCAGATTTGTCCTCCGTTGTACTGAGTGGTACAAGAATGGGCACTCTGAGGTAAAAACAAAATGTTCGAGAAGGCAGAGCCCCCACCTGGGCTGGCAAGTGTAGTGCTTGGAGAGGAGGTGGTCCCAGTTAGCTTTGGGGAGAAGGCAAAGGTTACATTAGTGCCCTTTTGGGATAAGGAGATGGTGCCAAAAGCCCATGTTCCTGCAAATAAGTATAGGCAGTGTGTTACCATCAATGGGCCACAGGTGGAGACACAAGAGCCAGCATGACCACTGTGAGGTGTCAGCTGGTGTCCTCACAACAGGTCCTCCCTAACACATTCCACCAAGCCATTGTGGCAGACAACCGCAGGAATCATCTACCAGTGGCTCTAGTTCCCTTAGAGTAGGTATGAGGGGTCTCAGGTTCTCTAAAAGTAGTTATGAGCCCGGCTATGCCTATAGATTGTCTGTTGGGCAATGACCTCAAGCACACTATCTGGAAAGAGGTAGAATGAAGGTCACACTCAGAGATGTTAGGATTGGCTGAATTTACTGTACGACCACAAGATCCATGGCTGCCCAGGAAGGGAGTCAAGGGAGCCTGGAGCATGGAAAAATGGCCCAGGCATTTACCAAGAAGAGTAAGGGCAAGGGACATGGTAAACAGCCCCTGATGCTCCTGCAGTTCAGATTGATGGGGCATCTGAGGAGAATGCTCATGAGGCAACCTTAGAGGACAGTCTCCATCTGTGTGATCTGCCTGAGGTTGCTGGATGACAAGTTGAGAGTCAGGCCACTGGGGAGGAATCCTGCAAAGTACAGAGATAGGAAGGCACTCTAGATGTATTAAGGTGGCAAGGTGAGTCCCAGGCAGCAGGTGATCACCTGTTCTTTTGGGAGAATGACCTCCTTTACCATGAGCCTACGGTTCCTGGACCTGGGACAGCCTGTGTGCTGTGGTCCCTCAGTGTTGCAGGGCCTTTCTATTGGGTTTGACTCACAATATCTGCCTGACAAAACATCTGGGCAAGACAAAGACCTTCACCAGGCTTGTCTCCCTCTTCTATTGACTCTGGATGAAGACAGTCTGAGATGCATTCTGTTTAGGGGAGGGCAGAGTTCACAGGGTTCCACTATGCGGAATTCTGCAGAGTGCTAAAAAAAACTGCAAACTCCGCCTTACTCTGCGTGAATGGGCGGAGTTGTGCTTGGCCATCCATTGGCGCTGATTGGTGCGAGTATTTCGCTCTGCATTGCAACGTGAGCGAGAACGGCACCATGCAGTCGCCGACGCACACAGCAATCTTGTTTTTCCTATTCTATGCTTGGTGCTAGGCCTACTTTTCCAATCGATACTTCATCTTTGATATCCTTATTTTATTCTACTTATCCTTCCCTGTTTTTCATCAATTTCCGTAGTGGGTGTATTTGTGTTGGTATATTTAATTTTTTTGCCTCTTTTAAAAAAAAAATAGGTGACTTTTTATCCCTTTTTTGTTTTCTTTTAACTTCCTCATTTCTTCCTCTCTGCTCCTCTCTTTACTTCTGTCTTTTTTTACTCTCACCCAGCACCATGGCAGAGTGTGGGAGAGGCAGAGGTGGCACCAGTGCAGGGGGTGAAGTGAACTGCACACCCTGCAGGCACCAGCGACACCGCGCATCCTCATGCCATTGTTAGCGGGGAGGAGGTGGCTGCACTTGTTTTTTTGTGCAGCACCACCTCCCCTCCATGCTGGCAGCAGACAGCAGGCCCAGGAGTGGGTACTGCCTGCGGGAGCATCAGCGTCTGTGGGGGAGGGTGTGCTGTTGCTCCCCCGATGTGCTGTGGTTCGGTTCACCCAGCAGCAGCTGATGCACCTCTGGGCCCATATCCTGGAATAAGAGGGTGACCAGCTCAACTTTCCGGGTGTCCATGTTGCCGTGCTTGGTGAGTAATAACACTAGCCTAATAAGTATTTCTAATTTTGTTGTGTCCTATAATGTTAATTTAAAAAAAAGTTTTTAAATAGCATGCTGCTCACACTTAGAGGTAAGTTAAGATCACGTAATATTACGAATATTATGTTATCCAATTTGAGTGAGCCAGGTGCTCGGTGCTACCTAGTTCTGCTCGTAGATGTAGGCGTTCGCATGGGCTTATTAGTTAATAAGGTATGCTGACCCCTCTGCTCTCCTGTCACTGAGATAGTGGCATTGTGGTAGTATAAGTAATATAATATCAGTTAGCGTTCTCTCTATCTTTCTTTTTATGTAGCTCGTACAGTCCCTAGCAATCTCCCAATGATGTAAAGTGTGCATCTATGAGAAACTGACTGAGGTGGCCCATCAAGGTGGATTGTGATTTGCGAAGCAAATATTATTCTTTACAATGCATTAGTACTTCCAAATGTAGTTTAGGAAATTTGTAATATGGCTTAGGTAAGGTTTTGAAAATTAGGAATAGGTCAATTTGGTAATATAGGTAATCTGATTTAGAAAGGTACAATGTCAATATGTTACTGCATTTGCCTTTGGCTGTCAAAATATTTTCACTAATGTATTTTTGCTATATTATTTATTTGTTACATCAGCACCCAAGGGCAAAAAGAGAACATCAAAGGGTCGGGCCAGGGAGGGTGCCACCACCAGTGCCATGGTGAGTGGACGTTCCACCGCTACCACTAGCACAGTGGTTGCAAGTGACTGCTCTCCTGGCCCAATGAGTTCTCATTAGTATTATTTATTTCTCTAACTTTTACCTCTCCCCATTAGAACAATTTTTCCTCCTTTTTCTCATACTATGACGTTTTTCAAATCCTCTTTGTTCTATTTAATGTTTATTTTGTTATCCATCCCTGCATTATCTGTTTTTTCTATATTTCTCATTTCCGTAGTTGACTTCCTCCTGCCTTTACTAATCTGTAGCTGAAGCTTTCTTCTGTTTGGTTATTAAGCTGTCCCTCTCCCCTATTGGTATTGTAAGACTAAGACAAAATATTAGGTATGCTACGGTGAAGATTGCAGAGTTGGCAGACCCAAGCAAGCCCTTCTATGCTTGTTTTTAAGAAAGATTTCAATTTTTTGCTGATGGTCAAATGGCAAGAGAATGGCCATAGATATGCTGACACCCCCCAAATGCTGTATGCATTCGTAGTCAGTATCCCAGCAGTTGTAATGCAAGTGCAGCATGGCAGGAAAGTAGTATGAGGATGGCCCCATTGCATTTTTCAACCAAAACCATATGTCTTTCACTGACCAATTTATTTTACCCCTTCATTGTGCTTCAAATGACTCCCAGTCATCATCATATCTCTGTTTCTCCATCACGGTTGGCGAGACTACTGGCTTTTCTAACATTGTTAACCAACAAAATGCGCAAAGTGATAGTTTAAATGGGAGAGAAGATACTGCAAACTGAACTGTAGTCATGTATTGTGGTTGTATTTTGTTTAAAATAAATAAATGGGGGTGGGGGGGAATTTGCACCTAAAAATGTGTAAGGTTTTTTCTAGCTGCACAGACCACGAGGGCCAGCACCAGAGTGTCAGATGACACAGCAGCTGAAGGGGGAATCTGTGCAGTGGCAGGGATGGGCGATGGTAGGTCACATTGCTTGGTTATTAACAATTACTAGCAGACTAGTATTATTCAGTGAGGCAGATCCCATTTGAAATCATCTATGACCTCCCTGCGCATGTCACTTCCCGACCCAAGGGTCATGACTCCATCTAATAGCAGCATGGTTCAATCTGGCACTGCCATGTTGGCTGTACAATGTGTGTCTACGCCTGTTGCTAATGTGGCATTTACAAAGCTTTCAATGAATTGCAAACAAAAATAAAAACACAGAGTCTTTCCTTTCCCTTCCAGTTCCCACTCAGTCACTAGTGCCACACTCCTTTATCCATTCCTAAGTTCTGTCCTAGCCTACCTAACATTGGAAAGAACATTTTTGGCATGTGCCACATGTTACTGGACAAGTGATTCATCTGGCTTTCATAATGGATTTACGCTTGCTCAAATGTTTCCCTTTTGACATTCATCAACTTTCAGTTTCAACTGCAATGACTGACTAAGCCTAAGCTTAGCCACATCATCAGTGACCTCCCTCACTGTCAATAGCAAAACCTCTACTGCACCTTCCCTGCCTTTTCCATGTATGTCACTCTAATGCAGCAGATTTAGGGCCTGATTTAGATCTTGTTGCTAATGGTCCTGCATTGACTTTTTGACTGAAAACCCATCTGCCGTCATGACAGTCCTCGAGCCATATTTAGATGTTGGCAGTCCTATAGGCGAAAGCCCTCATTCAATCTTCTGTCTCTGACAAGAAACACCACCCACATCGACCGCGGAAGAGGGATAAGTTGCTGACGGTGAAACACCAAACATCCTTTCCGCCGTGCGAATTTAGATGTGCCTTACCGCCAAGAAGAAAGTGTCAGTCTGGCCTCCATTTTTCAGTTGGTCGATCGAGGGGGGGGAGGGATTGAAAACTCACCTTTTGTCCCTATTCCACCTCTGTTTTTGACTGGACTCCGGTGGACAACACCTGCTGTCACTGCTGCCACCAACCCATAGAGAAAACACAACCCCACTGTCGTCAAATTTGAAGGTAGGGATGCCAGATTGCCAGGGTACATTGGGTGGGCATTGCAAAGGAGGTCCGGACCACTGCAGACATATACATGTCACAGTAATTTTTTACATCACTGTGACATGCATGTGTCACACATGGCTAGGGACGCACGGGCACAACACAAATATTGCACCCATACACAACTGTCATTGTGGTGTCATCATTCATTGCAAAATGAGTTCTGGCACCACAATGAGGGTACACTCACCCTGGGCAACAGTGTCCATGTGTGCACATTGCAAGAAGACCTGCATGGGTCGGTTTGTGCTATCTGTTGTGTATGTGAGTCAGTACACAGAGGTGTGTGGATTAACTGTTTGAGGGGGAAGGAGCTGGAGTGGGTGGTGTGGTTCTGTCTGTATGTCTGTCACTTGCATGTGAGACTAATGTTGTGTATGTGACACATTCAGGTGAGCCTTGTTATATGGCGAACATTGTCAGCTGAGTGTGTAGTTGTGTTGGTTATTGTGGTTGGGTCCTGTTTGGGTGCAGTGTCAATGGTGTGTGTATGTTGTGTCATGGATGTATGTCAATGTCTGTTTTCGGCATTTTCGGGTTGTGTTGTGTTGTAGTGGCAATAGGTTATTGCGTATGTGGTGTGTTGTATAGTGTAGGGTACATATGGCTGAGGGACAGTGTGTGTGCGTCACTTACCTTTATTCCATAGCCCCTGCCATTGTACGAAGTCCATTGGATTCTACTGCCGCCTCCCTCCTCCCTCAATCCGTCACCATTCAATTAACTTGCAGAACTGTAACATCTAAATATGGCAGGAAAAACACAGTTGGCTTGGTGGTCTTTTTAGGTCTGTCGTTGACACGGCTTGGCGGTAGCACCGCCAATATCTAAATCAGGCTCTAAGTCAAGTTTCCTTCCCTTACTGCTAAGCGAATGTGTTTGATTGAAATAATTTGTGTTTGAGGGTGAGGCCAGGAAGCAGACTGCAAGAGTAGCAAATTTGTACCTGATGCATTAGCTAGCATGCATCCAGTCATCTAGCACCAGAATAAAATACTTGTACACCATAGTGGATGATGCCTTACTCATTGATCAGAGATATTTTCATTTTTTTTCTACATAAAGTGTCTGTATGGTTTCATTTTTTAGGAAAAAAACACCCTGTTTTTCTTAATCTTATACTGCCTCCTTTCAGCCCGCCAGGGTTTTTATGTGAGGCATATGTTGGTAAAATGATGGCCCTGTGACTTTCCTAATCACATTAAAAATTCCAGTGGAGAGTTTTGTTGTGGATAGACAGGGTGGGAATTTGGGCAGGGGGATTTTCGTTATGGACATTTGGACTTTTGTATTTATTTTGGACGTTCTTTGGGGATGACAAAGAGAATTATGTGGGAAAGGGATGGGCCTGTTGTGGGTGTAAAGGATGGGTCCATTTGTGTTAGTAAAGGGAAACTCTTTTACATCTACTTTAAGTCTGAAGAATTCTTTGTGTTTTACTTTAACTTTGCATTGATGCCTTTTTGTGCAGCCTGTCTTTTTAATCTACTTCTCAAATTGTGCACCAGTTAGGAGGGTATGCTGCCATTCCCTATATTGCATACAGAACCTTATATAAACAGTTATTTATCTCATCTGTAGTAGAAATTGGTTACGTACTAACAAAAGTAGTT
Organism: Pleurodeles waltl; assembly: GCF_031143425.1. Lineage (NCBI taxonomy): Eukaryota > Metazoa > Chordata > Amphibia > Caudata > Salamandridae > Pleurodeles > Pleurodeles waltl. The sequence goes on along the minus strand of NC_090440.1, from coordinate 1,387,105,543 downwards.
CACCCCATAGTTCACTTGCCAGAATAGATGAAGTAATGGCTGCTCCCTCTGTTAATGCTCCAACAACTTACTGGAGGGTTTCTAAAGATGCCTTCTTTACGGTAGTGGTAGTGCACTAAAAAGGAAGGTATCACAACAAGCGAGGTCCCTCTTCCACTTAGAAGAATTCCAACTGTAGGATTAATCAAAAGGGTCAAAGGCAACTAAATAGAAAGAAAAAAAACGAGAGTTAGTATATTATATTATATATATTCATTTATAATATAGCTTTAGAAAGACTGAGAACAGACTACTACCACCATGATACATCAAAGAATACCACATGCTATAGCAAAAACACTAGCAATAGTAAATTATTCTGAGGAATAATGAGCATGGAATTTGAAAACCAAATTTATGACATCCTGAAGTCAGGAAAATTGTACTCAAAGTCTGTACTCTGTAGTCGACAAAGTTACGCATTTATTTATGCATAACAAAGGCCTGAATGATGATTTTGACATTGAGGAATGACATTCTTACTTAAGAATGGTTGGGTAAGTGTGACTGGTGTGGGCTATTGCTCAGGAAATTGAAGATCCCGAAATAAGTAGGTTTGGCATTTAACCACATTCACCCCATCAATTGTGTGATCTATTTGGTGTAAATTAAGCCACACCTAAAAAGAAATCGCACAGCCCAGGGAAGAGGGTTAGGGATTTGATGACTGGATGAGAAAGGGGATTTGGGGAATGGTGTGACAAGGACAAACACAACACAAGAACAATATCTATGTTGGCGATGAGCAGCACATCATCATCATCAATCTGTTGTGGAAGGAAATGAAGGATTGAGTATAAGACGGTTCAGTTGAATGCATTGCAAACAGTTCTTCTGCCCTAGAGACCCAAGTTATTAGATATCTAAATGTTGTGTCTTCTAGGTCTGAAAAAACCTAATCATTGAGGAGCGAATTGAACCCACTCAGGTTTCAAAAATATAAAAAAATGATGTTGTATTGCCAAATCGAGCGGTGCACCCGCTTTCTCCTCTGGAATGTCCATTACTCTTGGGTGCCTGTCTGAACCGGTCTGGTAGGTAAGAAGAATAACTGAGCTCAGCTTTCATGCAGGAGTGGAGAAGTCCTGCAGATTGTAAAACAGCAACTGTGTTGTAGAGTCAAGGAGAAGGACAGAAGGAAGGTAAGCTTCATGAGGAGTATACCGAGAAGATTCAAAGGCAGAGTGAAAAGAAGAGGACTCAGAGTTACACATGTGCAACCAGTGCAAGACGCACAGCAGCATTTCCCAAATCAACATACCTTTCTTCGTTCCATGTAGCTGAGAATTGGGCCTCAGAGTCATGGTTTCCTTGTGAAGTTGATAACTGCCTTCTTCTAGCTGTTGATGAGGTAGCCCCATCCTTAGTCTGTCCATCATTCTCCTGACTCCGATAACCCCATCCCAGTCCCAACCCGAGTAAGATAGAACTGTAATGCACTGTTGGAGGAAAAAGTAGAGAAACATAATTGCAGTATTTTGGAAAGATTTGTGTTTGTTAACTAAAGTGACTGGTCTGGTCTCTATAGGACCATAAAAAGGAGTGGACCCTACAAGTAAAATTTCACTAAGTGAGTTTGTAAAGGCCAAGTACCTCCAGGAAAAATTATCACCCATCAGGCACAAAAAATTGCAATTCATCAAAATCAAGTTTAATACTAATTGAACATCCTCTCTCACTGCGCGCCACCACATAAATCATCACTCATCACTCACAATTACTCACTCATTGTTGGAATTGTTTTAGTTACCTCTTCCAATCCAAGCACAGGTAGGTTAGGAAAAAACAATTATATTTTTGACACAGGCAACACATTGGAATCTGGTATTGGCAGTCTTGTAAATCATTGAAGTTCTGGGTAAGCCCTGCTAAGTGATACAAAAACAGATAGGCATGAGAATGAGGCAGACATTGTCTCCAAAGTCATTAAGGAATTATGAAGGCTTCTTTACTGCACACTGGTCCATCTACTTCACTGCTGCCATGTATGTGACTAAAAATGGTGGGGCAGTATTAATATGACACAAACAAAATGTTCCACCAGCTATTTTTTTGTACAAGAAAAGAAGAAATTCAGCAAGAAATAATTAAAAAGTTCTATGGTGGCACTAGCATACTCAGTCCGGAAAGTGTACTTCATCCTCAAACTCAGGTGGTTATTCAGAAGCTGATCAGCTAACACTGTTGATTCTGACCAATCATCCTCCTCCTCCTGTGCTGTTTCAGAAATGGTGTAATCATTTTGATATGGAATGTTGGTTTATTTTGACCATGGTTAATCTCTCTACATTTTGAGGGGAGAGATTGGTACTTCTCACTGTGAAAACTGCACCAGCTACACTGAACACACACTCAGCAGATTCACTAGCTACAGGACAAGCCAAATACTTTATTGCCAGCCAGCTAAGCTTTGGCCATTGGCACATCTTCCCATACAAATACATCAATGGGTTTGGGTCCCAATAGATCTCTTTTTGGTTATCCAGGTTCTCTTGGAACATCCTCTAAATGGTCATTGGTGCTGCCAGCTCAACCTCTTTTGCCTTCGACTCTGCACTGGACTTACGACCTGCCACTTGAAACCAAGCCAATGAAGAGGTTGGATCTGATTCTTCTGTTGCTGTTGTTGCAGTTGTCTTGTTGCTGGTGCTGACAAGACTGTCCTCTCTGGAGGTTAAAGGTGGCACCCCAGAACTGCAGATTGGGACTCTACATTCCAACCGTTCTCCATCCAATACTCTGGCTTGCTCGACAATCTACCTCTCGTATTTTGGTAAACATTCCTTTCCTTAAAAGGAATGTAAGTGGCCAGAATATATTTTTGAACTGTGGATCAAGTAGTGTGGTACAGATGTACTCTTCGGATTAAATTATGTCATTTGTCAGCCTTGCATTACATGCCCAGCAAAAGATTAAGCTCTCAACCAAGGCATATGCTTCTAGGTTTTCATTCATACCAGCAAGTGTGAACCTTTCAGACAACTTCTTCAGCTGGTCCTGTAGCAGACGCATCAACATGATAGCTCGGCACATCGTACTGTCCTTCTTGCTAACTTCCCATGTGATAACCTCAAAAGGGAGTAACATCTGTGTCCGGCATTTGACTAGGCCCCATTTGTCCACATCCATGGTCCTAGCGTTCCCATTTGCATCTCATCTTCTTTGAATGACAAAGTCGTTCATCTGTCTGTACTGCCCAAACAGACGTTCCAACATATAATAAGTTGAGTTTCAACATGTTGGCACCTCCTGTATCAGGGCTTTAACTTCTATACTATTAGCACGCTAAATAATATGAGGCTGCTTCTGGGCTTTAAAAGAATGGCTGAAATGAATGTAGATTCTTTTGCAGGTGGTCAGTATGTTTCTGAATATGGGCCTGATTTACAACTTGGTGGAAGTGTTACTCCGTCACAACGGTGACGGATATCCTGTCCACCGAAATCTAAATCCCGTTGTTGCCTATGGGATTTACATTTCAGTGGATAGGATATCCGTCACCCTTGTGACAGAGTAACTCATCCGCCAGGTTCTAAATCAGGCCCTGTGTCTTCTTTTTTTAGAAAGCCTTGCACAACCAGGTTGATGAAATTAGCTTATTACAGGACCCTGAAATAGCCACTCTCCTCCATGGCCTTGGCTATGTTACTGTCATTGTCCACAGCAACAAATCCAATTCTGAGACCTCTGGGTCACAACATTCAGACATCTTGGTGTTAAATTCGTCCAAGATGTTCACAGCTGTATGTGATTTCTACATGGCAAACATGGCTACTGGTGAATGCATCAAATGGTTTTAAAATATTCTTTAGGTGATAGCTTTTTCTTTGCCCCCATAAAAGAGACCCAGTTTGCAGTGATGCACATGTAATCAGTCGCCTGACAACTGGGCCACTTGTTTGTCATCAGATGGAAAGTGAGAACAACCTTTTGCTGAAAAGCTTGTACAACAAATTGCAGCACATTGTGATGCAGCACTAGAACAGCAACCCTGGCAAAATAGGTCTAACTTGGAACCTTTCATTTCGGGCAGATGGCTGCCACAAATTTTGAGAATCCCTCTCCTTCCACAAAAGAAAAAGGGAGGAGGTCCAGCATTAACATTTTTGCCATCTTCGCATTGTACAAACGTGCCATTGGGTGGTTGCATTCATAATACCCATCCCGCCTAAACATGCCTGTAATAGTAGCCTGGATTTTATTCTTTTCTGGAGCTACTGATGCAGGTGACTTTAGAGAAGTATGTGGTGGTAGACTCAATGTGCCTTGTGAGGCAGTCGCTGTATGCCACTGTGTCTTCATCTGACTCTGAGTCTTCTTGTGCCATAGTGAGGTCACTGAGGTGGGTGACTCTGGCACACTGCTGATGAAAGGCCTGCTTTGCATGAGGATGTCTCCTTCTTCTTCCTCACCATCACCTCCCACCTTGATTGGACTTGTAATTGATGTTCACTGTCTCTCCTTACCTACATTACCACAACCATGTTCAGCAATTTTTTAAGGTGCTCCTTCCACTGGATTGTGTGATGTTTTGACATATGGGTCGTAAGGCCTTCAGTACCATAATGTGAACCAGGCTTACCTCGGGGAACACTTTGGTGGCAAATGGAGCATATTGCAATGTTCGGCCTTCTGTTTGCTAAGTGTAAAAAAGGTCCCAAACTGGGGAGAAATATTTTCTTAGTGGGCCACTGCCAATGCCTGAAGAAGAACTGGAGTTTGGTGGGTGTGTTGTCGATTGCCTCTCTTTAGTGCATACTTCTACTGAAATAGGATTGGTACAGAGCTAAGCTAGGTCCTTACAAATATGGGAGCTGGCTGTGCTGCATGTGCTACATCAGTAAGATCGGGCTCCTCTGTGCCAGCTTCCACAATGACTGGCTCATCATCGTCATACTCCTCATCACCGCCTTCCATAATTCTAAGGCTTTCAGGAACTTTACTTTACATTTGCCTCTCGAGATGTCTCCTGGACTCTGCCGGTGTCCACTCCATGTCCCCATCATCATCATCAGAAGTGGTGCTCTGCCAAGATGGTGGAGTACCCTTCCTTTTCCTTGCTGGAGATCTGGGAGCCAATGATTCTAAAAGAAGACGTTCTTGCTCGGCAGGCAGCTCAACCTCCTGTTCTGCTCCACCTTCAGGAAGATCTACTTTTGTTGGCTGTGGCTTCTGTCCACCTTGCTCTGTTTCCTGAAATAATTGGGTACTACTTTATGAAAGAGGCAAATCAAAAATCAAATTCAACATCACTGTTTGTCGGTATTGCCATGATTGAAGTGGCTGCCTCACTGACAGACATGCTCATGGGCTTTGGTTGGGGCGGTGCTGTTTATGCTGGAATGCTGCTCCCAGGTTCCTCCCTGGAAGCCAGCGTGCAAGGCACACATCTCACAAAAAAGGTTATGGTGAGCATGCCACTGGTGAAACGCTGCTTCTTCTCGCTCACCACTTTCTTGGGAGCAACTTTCTTTGGGGCCACCTTAAAGCTCTCATTTGGCAGCGGGACTAAGCCGCACAAGCGGAAGCGATTGGAGGACGGAAGACACTGTACAAGCCTTTCTTTCGGTAGTACTGCTAGTGATTTTTCTTCTTCTCTTTTGCACCTAAAAGCAAACAAACAAGAAGAACATTTAGTGAAACACCGAATTGTTGCAGTTTGAATTAGTACAGACAAAGGCAACATTGGTGTGGTTAATTACTTAGGTAATAATAATAAATAATAAACCACACCACCAAATCATAAAATTTAGGGGCATATTTATAAGTCCCTAGTGGCACCTTGTGCCACATTTGCAGCATTTATTACAACGCAAATGTGGCGTTAAGGTGGCATTTCCCATGTGCCATGTTTACAAAGTGGTGCAATACTTGCTTAGTGCCACTTTGTAAACCCTTGTTTCACATTATGCCAGAGACAGGCATAATGTATTCAAGAGGGAATTCCACCATCAGGGGGCCTGAAAAAATGATGCAAGGAAATCTATCAGATTACCTTAAGCCGTTTTTTTGTGCTCCTTTAACGCCTGCTCCGAGCAGGCGTTAAAAGGGGGCATATCATTATTCAGAATGGGCACCTTATATACTCTGCAGGAGTAGCACGAACATTTTGGTGGTACTCCTGCAGAGTACATCAATAGCATCACATAAAATGATGTTACCCTGCTCCATGGTGCACAGTATTTTTGATATGGCACACACATGGTGGCGGTGGGGGAGAGCTAAGGGGCGCAAGGAAAGTAGCACTGCACTGAGTGCAGCACCACTTTCTATAAATCTGCTGCTTAATTTCCAATCAGGCTAATACAACATACAGATATAGCTCATTGCTTTATGTCCATCTATTCTAAAGGAGACACCTGTGGCAGTCAGGGAGGTGCATGGGTAAACGGAATCATCTTTAAAACAATGAAGGTTAGTGTGCGCCTATGGCAGGCAAAGTGGTCCAGGGGGAAATGGAACAATCATAAAAAATTAAGGATGCTGATGTGTCTGCAGTGCACCACAGGCAGGGTATCTAGAAGGAAATGGATTTATACATAAAAAACTGAATGCTGTAGTACAGCTGTGCAACTATGGCGGATGGATGGATCGATGGGTTGAGACACAATGCAAAAAGAAATAAATGAATAAAATAAATAAATAAAACATTAAAATAAAATAATCTAAAATAAAAATTTAAACAAATTGAAATTAAAAATAAAATAAAATATAATATAAACATTTAAATAAAGAATTTAAATAAATAAAGATAAATAATTGCCGATGTTTGTATGGGAGTATGAGACGAAACCTGCTATGAGGGAAGGAGGTGCAAAATGAAAAATACAAAAAAATACATTTAATATAAGCACTGTTCATCCATATAATTTTCATAATATACAGATACCACAATAATCCTCAAGCATATTATTAAACTGATATCACTTCTATCCATACCAGCCTACAGCAGAAGCACACTGGCTAGATACACAAAATGGCCTCCAGCCACATGGTCAAACAACAACAGCGAGCAACAAGGCATGGGGAACAAATAACACAAGCAACCTTAAGGCACAGGCACACTGGTCAGATGCACAAAATGGTGCCAACCACATGGTCAAACAACAACTGCAAGCAAGGAAGCACAGGGAACAAAGAACACATGCAAGAATTTGGCAAAAAGCACACTGGCTGGCTGCACAAAATACCCACCAGCCCCATGGTCAAACAACAACTACAAGCAAGGAGGCATGGAGAGCAAGTAACACATTCAAGCCTATATACACAGACTGCACAAAATGGTCCCTGGCCACATGGAATGAAAAACAAAGATAAATGCTGGCCGATGACAAACACACACATGATCACACCCACACACACACACTGGCCAGAAAAAGGAGGTATGGTGGTAACACACAAGAAAACACTACCATTACTTTAGCACTGCAAGACACGAAAATTAACTGAGCTATAAAAAATGTACAACAATATACATCCTCTGGCATCAAATATTACCCCACATATACACTTTTTGCAGCAAAAAACATGAAATGTGAACAATAGCCAACATTTTTTTATTTAATCCAATGCCATCCCTGCCCTAAACTAAGTTTTAAAAAATAAATCACAGAAACATTTATTTCATGCACTGATGACTAGTACTGTGCCTACTGGCTGGATTGCCCTTTGGAAGACTAGACTACATAGTCAAATAAATGAATATTGCAAATTTAGCAACCATGGAGAAGAGGTCCTGAACTGTGCAACATTGTTACTTTGCAAAAGAAAATGAAATGCAAAGAAAATAACTAGGTCCCTACTTAAACTCCAGGCCACCCACCACACTGAAATTGAAAAGTCAAATAAAAGTAGAAAGAAATACTGGTGCCTGGCCTATCAAATAAACAACATCCGTATACAATAGTTTTTGAATTTACTTGTGTAATATCACAAAATCAAAGTTCTAAAAAATCCAAAGGTCTATATCCAGCAGACAAAGTGATTGATCCTTCCACCTCAAAATCCAAGTGTAAAGTGGCCAGGCATTGGACAAAGCACTGGAATGTGCCTGCAGGTCAAAATCAGAAAGTAGACGTCTCTGTTGGGAAAAAAAGTAAAAAAAAAGCTTCTCACACTAAAAAACAACTTGGTCCGTTGGAGAAGAAAATCCACTCAAAAAACTCTTTTTAAGTAGATTTAGCTGCTTCTCGAGTAGAAATCCACTTGAGGTGCATTCATGACCTGCACTAAATTGGTGCCATCATGGGCGTTAGCCGCGTGAGCAGGCGCAAAATCTCTTGTGCGCTGGCTAGCGGCCTGAGAATATTGTGGCATGAGCGAACATCAAAAACAAATCTTGCACACATGAATGGAAACAGAAAACTCAGTTTTGCGCAGGATGGTTGAATTCAGGAACTCCTCGCTGCTCTGAATAGCACAAAGTGTTTGAATTCCAAAAGCACAGGGAGTGGAGAGAATTTTCACCTGGGCCTAATTATATAGGTCCTGTCCCACCTGCCAGGCCAATGGGAAATCAGGGAAACAGCTCGAGGCTCCCCTGACTCATTACCTGTTGTTGCCACTGCCTTTGAGAGGGTGGCCATTAACACTGTTGGTCCCTTGGGCCCCAAGAAAGCTTTAGGCAGCAGGTTCATCCTGGTCTTGGTGGACCTGACCACCCGCTACCCAGAGGCCATTCCCCTGATGTCGATGACTGCACCAACGGTGGGCAGGGCCCTGATGGGGATTTTTACCCATGCGGGACTCCCCAAAGAGGTAGTGTCTGACAGAGGCATTAATTTCATGTCAAAGTAGATGAAGTACATGTGGGATGAGTGTGGAGTAACTTGCAAGTTCTCCACACCCTATCACCCCCAAACCAATAGGCTTGTGAAGATATTTAACAAGACCCTTAGAGGCATGATAATGGGCCTGCATGAACCCATGAGGCATAAACAGGACGTTCTCCTGTCATGCCCTCTGTTTGCCTACAGGGAAGTGCCACAGAAGGGAGATGGGTTTAGCTAATTAGTACTCCGCAATGGACACCCTGTTAGAGGATCTTTCAGCCTTGTAAGAGAGGAGTGGGGGCATGCTCACAGATAACATCCTCAGGGTGTGGTCAGTTACATGCTGGCATTCAGCAACCAGATGCATCACTTCTGGGAAAATGCAAAATAGACAATCTTGAGGCCAGTTAATAAGTCATTAAACACTGGAATGACCAGAAGGACACTCTGGTAGAGTTTCAACCTGGCGAGAAAATGAGGGTTATGGAGTCTGTGGAGCCCCAAGCTCTCCAGGTCTGCTGGGCGGGTCCATATGAGGTGAAGGATTCAAAGTGGGAGTCCTCCTATCTGGTGTATCTCAAGAGCTCTAGAAACCCCTCAGCACCACATAGACTGCCTCAAACCACACTTTGAGAGGTCTGAAGTAAATATACTCCCAGTGACAGATGAAGGGTTGAAAAAGGAGATTGAACCTCTCCCTGACCTCCTGTTTGCCCGGGAGCATGATGGGTCACAAGAGGGTATTAATCTCTTACCTAATCTGACCCAGAGCAGCAGAGTGACTGTTTCCAGTTGTTGGGGCAGTTTTTCTCTCTGTATTCCTACCCCCTGTGCTTACACATTTGTGTTCTCATGACATATACACTGAAGACAGTCCGTCTGTCAAAAATAAAACTTACATGCTGTCGGATAAGGTCAGGGCCAGGGTCAAGGCGGAGGTCTCCAAGATGCTGGCATTAGGGCGATTGACCTTACCATTAGTCCCTGTCCAACTATGTGGTGCTGGTACCCCAAGATGCCCCACTAGGCAACACTCCAGACCTCAGGGCTTTTGTGGAATACGAAGGCTCAATTTTGTCACTGAGACTGATGCAAACTCCATTACCCAAGTTGATGAGATCCTAGACAGGTTGGGCGCTGCCAAGTTTCTCATTACTTTCGATTTCATTTCATTCTACTGGGAGATTACTTTGACTGAGGGGCAAAACAGTGGTCTGTACTCACAACCCGTGAGGACCACTTCCATTTTAGGTTGATGCTGTTTAGCTTAAAGAATGATCCTGCCACCTTTCCGAAGTTGGTCTATGAGGTCCTAGCAGGTTAGGAGGCCTTCAGTGCCACCTACTTAGATGGAATAGATCCCTTCAGCTCTAGCTGGGAGGAACACCTGAACCAACTCCAAGAGGTGCTTCAGGACCTGCAGCAGGTGGCCTGAGTATCAAAGCCAGTAGATGCCATACCCAGACTCTCTCATTTCCTCTGCTGCATGATGCATCCTCTGTGCTGGACCTCACAATGCTCCCCAACCAGGGATTAAGTTTCTCTTGTTCAGTAGGTCTAAGTGAATCCTTGTAGACAGCCTGAACTCCATTGTAGTCAGCCTGAATGTGTGACTTTGTCCCAGTTGGCACAACCAGATATCCACAGTTGGTGTTTAGCGCTTTTTGGTACTATTTTTACTGAAATATTTAAGCCTGCATATCCCCAGTTCTATTGATCGTTTTTTTGTCATTTTGGTGTTGTTTTATTTTTAAAAAAATACTCCATATTTTTATCTAATCTGGTGTGGGATCGATCTTGTGCGCTGTTTTTACATTATTACTGTTTGAAGTGTTGCACAAATAGTCTATACATTGTGTTTGAGTTAAGCCTGACTGCTGTGTGCCAAGCAACCTGAGGGTTGACCACACTTTAATGTAGGGTTTGCTTGTGACTCCTGCTTGAGTAGGGTTGCACCCCTTTCAATCAGCAGCCCAATTTCTTACATGTGTACAGTCCTTATTTTTGGCTTGTCACCATAACCAACAAAGGCCTACTGTATTACACATAGGTTGCCCCACAAAATAACCATCAGGCAAACAGTTGTGCAGTTATAAGGATGTGCAAAATTACAGTTGTCAAAAATATACAGCCATTCCTAAAAGGGACTTACAAGTATTATGAAAATATAAATCTTCAACCTCTAGGGTTTGTCATGGAGGTAACCAACAACAAAACCATTGCCTTCTACAGTACGTTCTGAGTGTTTTACGAAACATCATGCATGTCTGCAGAATTTTATATCATCCCACCCTTAAATGCTGATTGGCTTTAACATGTTTTTCACAAATACGTAAGTCAGACCTACTGCTTTTGTTTTAATATTTCATAATAAGCACACCAGACCAAAGACAGCTGACATACCTTTTCCTATTGAACCGATCAGACCTATACCCAGTACCCTTTATCATGTGTCTTGTCGCCATGACTAAATTGGACAGTCTGTACTGTGCCTAGGATTTGCCAAAAAGGCAAACATGAAGCATACAATCATAAAATTGTAAAGATGTACAAATTTGCAAGAGTAATATCATACGCAACCCCCTTCCTAAAATAGCCTACCAAGGATTATCATAGTGAACATCTTGTACAGCTAAGATTTGTCTGAGGGAATAACCAAAAACCAAAGCCCTTGTCTACCCAGGTAATCTCTGAGATTCCATTTAAGAAAATACCTGTCTGCTGGTTTTAACACATATTGTAACAATCTATCCTTACATTTCTTTTGGCTTTAACGTGCGCTTTTCACAATGAATACACCCGGATTTCTGCCTTTGTTGTAACTTTACATATTAAACAGCTCCACCAATACCCTTGATCAGTGGCTGGTTATGACGACCAACCAACTCGGTCCTGCTGTATTGATGTAATATTTCTTTCAAAGGACAGTGCAACAGAAGTACTCTTTTTCAGTAGAAGCATACAATGCCTGCACAATCACATGTTGAACTCTAAGGGAAACAACAAGTGAGCGGGGCTATACACCTCTCTAAGAAATGCCTGGTACTCGATCTTTTCTATATTTAAGCTATTTCAGAACATTTCCTTAAAACAAAGAAACAAATCTGGAGAGAAAATAATCAAGCTACTGTTGGAAAAAGTTTCAGTTCATCCTCTTCACACAAGGTGGTGCTAAAGGACATTTAAAAACTTCTGATTTAATCAGTCCTGTGTTCGAGGTTAACATATTGCACAGCATTTCCTCTGCTCTCCAACTTTTCCAGTGGCTCATAATTGTTAACTTGAAAGAACAAAAGCCCTTCAAACATCAAGGGCCATGTGTACGACCCTGTCACACAACAAAGAAGCACCTGAAGTTAAAGCGTGAGAGGGAGAGGGGAGAAAAGTGCCATATCTACAGAGATATGGCACTCTTCCTAGCGCCAACACACAATAGTGCATGTAGCACCATTTTTCATGCACCCCTTGAGCCCCCCCCTTCCACCACCATGTGTGCGCTGTATTTAAAAAACAGTGCACCTTGGCGCAGAGTAGGGGGCAATGGCATCAGAATTTTTGATGCTATTGATGTACTGTTCAGGGTTAGTGTCAAAACTTTAGCGCTAATCCTGAACAGTACATAGGGGCCGATCGAGCTGGCGTTAAAAATGCAGAATAAAAAGTAGCACAGAAATCTTTTAGATTTCTTTGCGCCATTTTTTGGCTCCCCTAATGGAGGAAACGTACTCCCCCCTTGCATACATAATACCTGGCGCAGCAATAATGTGGCACAAGGGGTTACAAAGGGGTGCAATGCATGCACTGCACCACTTTGTAGATCTGGCGCAGTGTTTTCACCTTGTTGGGCCACATTAGCATAAAAAAATGATGCTAATTTGGCACAAGGAGGAGCTAGGGTGTCTTCAATATGCCCCATCGATTAAATGGTCCTCAAACACAAGCCCCAAACTAAGCATAACAAAGAACATTTAAACACTCCATAACGACACAAAGCACTCCACTTTCTAACATAGTAAGCACTTGTCACTCTTAACCGTTCGTTAATATCAACACAAACTTAGAAATGGTCAGCACACTTTAATTAAAAAGGTGCCAAAACTCTTCTTTAGCACCTATCCTCTTTCCCAAAAATGCTGTTACTCCCCAACAACCCACGACCTTAGCTCTTGTAGCCCTGTCCAACCTAGTGTACCAGGGCCCATGCCATCCAAAATGGTGCCGGACCCACATTTTGGTGCCCCCAGCACAGAGATAGAATGCCATATAATATATAAAGGCCGAGATTTATACTTTGTTTGCGCTGCATTTGCGTCATTTTATGACCCAAAATCGGCGCAAACTTACAAAATGCAATTATGGGGCATATTTATACTCCGTTTGCGCCGAATTAGCGTCGTTTTTTTCGACGCAAATTCGATGCTAAACTAACGCCAACTAACGCCATATTTATACTATGGCGTTAGACGCTTCGGGCGCCAAAGTGCCCGGAGAGTGCGCCATTTTTTAGCGTGAACCCCTTCCTTGCGTTAATGATATGCAAGGGAGGCGTTCCCGTCTTAAAAAATGACTCCCAGGCCTTTACGTGGTATTTATACTCCCGGGCAAAAATGACGCCCGGGAGTGGGCGTGACCAAAAACGGCGCTTTTGCGCCACTTTTTAACGCCTGGGTCAGGCATGGCGTTAAGGGACAAGTGGGCTCAAAATGAGCCCAGAGTGCCCTCCCCTGCCCCCAGGGACCCCCCCTGCCACCCTTGCCCACCCCAGGAGGACACCCAAGGACGGAGGGACCCATCCCATGGACATTAAGGTAAGTTCAGGTAAGTATTTTTTTTTAATTTTTTTGTGGCATAGGGGGGCCTGATTTGTGCCCCCCTACATGCCACTATGCCCAATGACCATGCCCAGGGGACAGAAGTCCCCTGGGCATGGCCATTGGGCAAGGGGGCATGACTCCTATCTTTACAATGATAGGAGTCATGTTGATGGGGGATGGGCGTCGAAAAAACATGGCGCAAGTCGGGTTACGACGATTTTTTCGACGTAACCTGACTTGCCCCATTTTAAGACGCCCTAACGCCATTTTCCCCCTACGCCGGCGCTGCCTGGTCTACGTGGTTTTTTTCCACGCACACCAGGCAGCGCCGGTCCGCTTGCGCCGGCTAACGCCATTCCATAAATACGGCGCCCGCATGGCGCTTCAGAATGGCGTTAGACGGCGCAAAATCTTTTGACGCTAAACTGCGTTAGCACAGTTTAGCGTCAAAAAGTATAAATATGGGCCTATATTTTGTATGTTTGCACCAGTTTTGCGTCAAAAAATGACGCAAATTCGGTGCAAAGAAAGTATAAATAGGGGCCAAAATGTGCTTTCCCTTTGCAGATGTCATCTAACATCTGCCCTGAGCAGAACGTGCATTGAATGTTGAACCGGTGGTTCTGAAATGCGTCTTTCTGACTACTAGTCCCCTGACACAGTGTTTTGAGGAAGATGTAGGAATACCCGGAATTAGCTTTCGTTTTTGCCTGCACGTCCCCGTTGGGAAACGCCTGGGTGGTCTCGGGGACCCAAATCATCCCCAACTCCAACTATGTGACTCACAATCAGGGTGCCTCAATACAGCATTTTTACCCTGCTCCCGCGTCCATAATACTGTGGTGGCAATGGACATTTGTTCAACTAATTGTCATGCCCCCGTCTCAATGAGGCAATCCCTCCTTGGCGATCACTTGTATGAAAAATATACATTGCGTGATCTACATAGCAAATGGGGCCACTCAGCCGCCTATAATTCCTTCTGTAAGGCTGTAAGGCTGAAGGACCATGGAGTGCAAAAGCTGGTGCAAACGCTTACTGTGCCCCGCGCCACTTTTTTTTAATAAGGCCTATGGTATTCCTTCAAGCATTCTTTCAAAGTTCCACTATGAACAATATTGAAGAAACCGAGTAGCTTTTGTACTGCAATGCTTGTATGGTAGAAAATACATACACAGAAATTGTGAGACATAAACATTGTGTCCTACATATTGTTTACCAAGCATCGTACCATAGGGTGTTGATTATTTTCCATTACTAAAGGGGCAATATTCATTATGGGGCATATTTACAATAGAGTGGTACAGCACAGTGGTGCACCAAAATTGGCAGCACCGTGCTGCGTCACCTTAGAAATGCAGGGATGCGCCATATTAGCAAGTATACAGCACACCCCTGTGTTTTCCCCTATGCCGGCACTAAATTTGCTGTTGAGCGCCATTGCAGCCACCCTTGTGCCAAGGTGCAAGGATGGGTGCGTTGAGATTGTTTTTGTGCAGGAAGGGACACCTTTCTGCAAAAAAACAATCTTCAGTGGCAATTTGCTCTTTCTGTGTGTGCTGCAGAATGAAAGAGCAAAAAACAAGGAGAAATAAAAAAAATTCTCCCCGTTGCGCAATGCTAATACCACCCTGGGGATGGCGTTAGATTTTGATACTGTCTCAGGTTTACGAAATCTCGTAAATCTGGGTAGCGTCAAAATGCAATGGGTGTTTCTCTGCCACTCCCACAGCAACACCCATTGCACACCCCTTCCATGGAAAGTCCTGCGTGTGAAGGAACCGTATTTACAATGTGGTGTTAAGCCACAAAAGGAGGCTTATCGCCACCTTGTTTATACGGCACAGTGCACAGCGCCATCGGAGCATCACAAAAAGTGATGCTCCGGTGGTGCTAGGGGCTTGAAAATATGCACTTAGGGGCCAGAGTTACAGGAAACTGGTGCAGCGCAGTACTGCTCCAAAATCAAAGGCACATCGGTGCAACAGTTTTACAATGCGTTTCCCCCTGCACCGGTGCTAAACTAAGCAGCTTGTGCCAACGCAGGCATTCTTGCACCATAGTGCAAGGGGGTCTGAATTGACGACATCATTGTTTATGTGCTGGATGGTATCCCTTCCTGCAATTAAACAATCATCAATGGCATTTTGCTTCTTATGTGTGTGCTGCAGAATGCAGAAACTTTTACCTGCTGCAACATCACTAACTTTAGTGACATTCCATTCCCAGACTACATGCGAGGTACACTCCTCAGAGCGAACTCAACTGACACGGACAAGTGATGACTGTAGATGTCCACACATAGAATTGAGGACTGGATCCACAAATGCTCCTTTTTGTCTCGAAAATATATCTTTATGCCTAGAAAAGTCCCCTATATGAATAGGCAAGACAAGGAACCTTGAAAAGGAGTTATTCTCTATTTTATTTCCTATTAATATTGGAAATTGGTCTGATACTCCTGGGTCTTGTTCATGCCAAAATAAAATGCAAATAATAAAAAAAACAAATACGATGTGCCATTCAAACAATGTACTATTAATTTAAACTCTGTTCCACTTCATAAGCTAGTAATGCACACAGCATAAACGCACTGTATGCAGCCAGATTCCCCAGGGAAGAGACAGCCACAAAGCAATTTGTCGCCAAGTGGGTTATGCCAACTCATCATCACATCGGTCTCGCTGAAGAATAGACAATTGCTCAACCCTGCTGGGTGAACTCTTGGGGAGAAGCACATGCAGGTAGAGCAGACGGGGCAGACACTAAGGCCCATATTTATACTTTTTGAAGCAAAACTGCGCCAACGCAGTTTTGCGTCAAAAAAATTAGCGCCGGCTAACGCCATTCTGAAGCGCCATGCGGGCGCCGTATTTATTGAATGACGTTAGCCGGCGTTAGCCGCCGGCGCCGTCTGGTGTGCGTTAAAAAAAACGACGTACACCAGGCAGCGCCGGCGTAGGGGGATATGGAGCTTGGGCGTCAAGAAATGGGGCAAGTCAGGTTGAGGCAATTTTTTTGCCTCAACCCGATTTGCGCCATTTCTTTTCACTCCCAACCCCCATAGAAATGACTCCTGTCTTAGCAAAGACAGGAGTCATGCCCCCTTGCCCAATGGCCATGCCCAGGGGACTTCTGTCCCCTGGGCATGGTCATTGGGCATAGTGGCATGTAGGGGGGCACAAATCAGGCCCCCCTATGCCACAAAAAAAACAACAAAAAAAACACTTACCTGAACTTACCTTAATGTCCCTGGGATGGGTCCCTCCAGCCTTGGGTGTCCTCCTGGGGTGGGCATGGGTGACAGGGGGTGTCCCTGGGGGCATGGGGGGGCACCTCTGGGCTCCTTCAGAGCCCCCAGGTCCCTTAACGCCTGCCTTTTGCAGGCGCTAAAAACCGGCGCAAAAGCGGCCGTATGTCATTTTTTTTGACCCGCCCACTCCCGGGCGTGATTTTTGCCCGGGAGTATAAATCCCACGCACATGCCTTGGAGTCGATTTTTTAGACGGGAATGCCTACCTTGCATATAATTAACGAAAAGTAGGTGTCCACGCTAAAAAATGACGCTAACTCCATGGACTTTGGCGCTAGACGCGTCTAACGCCAAAGTATAAATATGGAGTTAGTTTTGCGTCGAAATTGCGTAAAAAAAAAACACGCAATTTCGGCGCAAACGGAGTATAAATATGCCCCTAAACAACTTTGGATGTGCAAATCCCTAAGTTATAAAGGTCAGTGGTAGAAAATCCTCACTGCAGAAGTAGACTTCTTATTTCGGACGACATAAACCTCAGTGCGCAATGTACGTTGTACTCCCTCTATAACACAATTTGTTGGATAATAACTCTCTATCAATGCTGAGGCAGTTTCTTTTTACCGCTCGTAATTGAAAACAGATACTGACTATCCAGTTTATAGATCGACCCTCTCCCTGAGAGTGGTTTCCTCTTGCTCACTTAAAGTTCACCACTCTTACCGGCTACTTCGCCCCAAAAAAAACCCGAATTATCCTTTGAAGCAGCATGTCTCTTAGCAGCATGAAGTACCCCTTTCCCTGTTTCAGGGAAGTAACATATGCCCAGGAGCACCAAATCTACTGTATTTTATAAGGACGGCCACTAAGGGGGTCATTATGAACACAGCGGTAAACACCGCAGTCTTCATGCTGGCGGTCTTTCCATAGACCGCCAGCCCCCTTGATACCCCGCCGGCTGCATAAAGAACATTCTGCTGGGCCGGGACATTGCCGAAGGCTCCACATGGAGCCGCCGTCAATGCCGCTGTGCGGCGGATGCAGCAGCACCCATTGCGCAGATCACTTCCCGTAAATTGGGCAGTGACCTGCATGATGGGGCACTGCACTGGGGCCCCGGAGCACCCCTTCCGCCAGCCTTTCTCTGGTGGGGGAACCCGCCAGAGAAAGGCTGAGGAAACAGGGTACATTATCCAGAGGGCAGCGCTGCCCTGTCCGATAATGTAATCCGCCATCGTCAGGCTGCCTCTCGGCGGTAGCCTGGCACCGGTGGCGGCCCTCCCTGTGTTAATAATATGGCGATTCAGACCGCCATGCTGGTGGCGGTCTTTTCTGCCGCCGCCGGCATGGCGGTCTGAACCGCCAAGAACGTAATGAGCCCCTAAGTATCTAAACCCTTTACATGATTTAGTGTAAATTGAACAAATGTGGATATTCTGAAAGTCAGACCTCTCTATATTTCTGCTGGACAACTTTAACTTATTTGTTGCATCAAAGCTGAAACAGATCCTGCAAGCTAACCACGGTTACAATTGCTGCATCACCCTGGTGGCTGGCTTTTTCCTCCTCAGTGGAGGAACTTCACAGCAACTTGGGTTTCTTCAGTCACTGTTGACTGACGAACAGTCCTAGAGAGTCTGGGGGGTCTCAGTTCTGATGGCTGCCTTTTCTAATTATGGTTTATGGCTTGTATGCTAATAATAATGATCTTTGCTGCTTCTGTCTCTATTGGCAGCTGACTTGGAGCAACAATGGGTTCCTAATTTGTTGCTCCTATCCGTGGGGTGTCTTTTTTCCCTCTCCAGTTGGCTGTTTGAGGCCATGTCCTCATCATCAGTGTAGTAATAGATATATTTACAATTATTTTTTTTGGTAGCAGTTTTTACACACACCCCACATGGTGTTGGCTGTCATGCCTTCCCCCACTACACCCCCTAAAGCAACACAGTACCTTGTCATTCTGGATGTTTTCGAACATCATCCTTCAATCAGACGACATCATCAATAACCCACTCAGACATCATTCATTCACTCTGAAGACATCATCATTCACTCATTCAGACATCATCCATGCACTCAGATGAAATAATCACACCATGAAGAAGATATTAGGATATCAATGGGGGTTTGTGGGTATTGTCCTCAGAAAATTGCTCACTCAAGAAGGCCTTGGGCAGGTATCTTTTTTCTGAATGCAATCGAATTTTTTTTGTTCAGCACTTCGTGAACAAGTGGGGTGTAGGAAATTAAATGGGATTCAATTAAAACAAGCATTAGCAAAGCCAATAGATCTCGCTTTTGAGAGCTATTGGTTCTGACAATATTTTGTAGACATGCTATACAGCATCTTGGATGCTCTGCAGCGTGGCTAAACCTAATTTAAAAAAGAGCTATGATGTAGCCAGGCCTAATGCACGTTTGTATTTAAAAGTGCTTTAGCACTGAATGCACCATAGTCCTTTTCATTATTATTTTTAGCGATGCTGCACAACAGTCGTGCTGCTACGTAGCATAGTTATAAATAATTGTCAAAGTCAGCTGTGTTCATGCTGTAAAACATGAACAAAAGGCAATGGCAGGAGCAGTATTTAAAAGGCGAGATATACTGGCTTTGCCAATGCTTTTTAAGTCTTGGCACTACACCCCTGTGAATATGAGCAAATCAGTCAATTTTCACAGGCATGATAATGAAAAATCTGACATTTGGCAGAAAAATTCTATCACATAAAGAAACCATTTGCACTCCTGTCTTAGTAAAAATACATTTTGGAGGTAAATAACATCAGCTGTTACAATAAAAGCAGATAACATCTGTTGTCACAATAAACATCTGTTTCAAAAAAGAAAAGGGCTTCTTTGAAGTGTGTGTGGCATAACAAAATATAGCTACAACTGGCAAGAGCTTAAACAAGGGCAACAGGGAATAAGAAAAATAAAAGTAAAACCTCAATCATTAGTGGAAGGGAAGCTATCAAGCTAAAGCAATCAGTACTTGGTACGTGCAGCAGCCGAAATTAGAGGAAGTGAAGTCAGTAGGTCTTAGCCAAGACAGCAAATAAGAGAGACAATGAAGCCAATGAGTGCTAAGCAATAGCAGGGCTGCAAGGCCCTTGTTGTATACAATATTTCTCACAAGGGCTGTTGCAGGCGAGACCTAAAATGGCACCTCAACAAGTTTTAAGAAAGCTTTGACTGCAGGAACATGTTACCTAACACAAATCTCATAAAAGAAAAGAAATGAAAAAATAACACACTATATGAAGGGCAGTGGAGGATGAATTGCATAATACTGAATGAAGACACACATATTCATTCTGTTTTCTGTAGTGTTTCTAAGGCAGTGAATTAAAGTACTGTTGCTCAAATCACTACAGGTATATGTTGAAGTATAAATTACCCAGAAAAAGGTAGGTGTTGCCACAAAGACAGTAAACCTTCCTACAACAACTGTTGCAGCATAAATTTTGCTAATGCTTTTAGTGCACCGGATGTCAGCATTTGGTGACATTCATATTCAGGTTTAAAAGCCTAACATAGAGAGAAAAGCTACGCTGATATGTATAGTTGTGCCTACCAGAACTGGCAAGGTGCTAACAGGATTAAACAATGATGATATCTATTTCAATCATTAGAGTAACTATTACTAGAAGAAATGATTTTGATTTGTAATGATTTATTAATATAAAGTTACATGTGCAGAAAAATAAATGCACATCTCTGTCATACTTGATGTGATGCTTTAACAAAGATTGCAATTATTAATGAAGTGATTTTACATACTCTGATGAAATATTATAAATGCTAAATTTATACGTTTGCAGATTATGTGTGTTTTATTAATGAAAATATTAATGCATTATCTTTTTTGTGTTAGCATAACTGGGCCTGGAGTCTTCATATTTGCAGTCACATAAATGTGTTGAATAATTTATTTTCCCCTAACATGAATTTTTCCATTGGGTGTTTCACATAAATAGTAAAGAACCCTATTGTATTATGTGTAAGGTTTGTGTCCCAACAACCTTGGTACTGTTATATGGAGAACTGAGGACTGAAAGAAAAGCAGTGCCATTGTTAAACAGACCCTTTTCTCACGTGAACTGCGGAAATCACCTTGTACCATGAGAAGGAATGTGGATTGCAACAAGTGATGTACAAATTGTTAACTATTGGATTCAAATGAAAGGAGAGACGACTTCTTACCAAGCCTGAGAGTTTTTCCTGATGTTGCAAACTCGATTTGTGCTATAATTCAATTGGATATGTCCTGTTTGCATAATGTGGACTCATTGAATTGACCTATAGAATTGTTTTGAGTATTCCCAAGTAGGGATGGACATTCTAAGCTTGAGGCAGTCCCCTTTAGAATCTTTTTCTGTTAACTTGCCCCTTTAGAGGTTTCCTGATTTTCCTTATGCAGGTTGTGTTCTGCACTGTTCCCTGATCGTGACTTTAATGGACTTTGCTGATGATCTACATGCTTTGCTGATGAAACTGAATTGAATGCTGAACCTAGCAGAGGTATATTCCGATGCAAATGTTATTTTCCCATGGCCTGCTTTTTTGAGTCGAAGTTAACATGCTGAAAACTGTCCATTTTAGTTTCCTAGTTAGTCTAAAATAGCCCGAGATAGATGCTTTGCCAAATTATTTTTGTCTTTCTTTTTTACTTTTGCCCTCATGTGATAACGCATGCTTGTCTTAATTTGGTTAGTAGTAGGGAGAACTTATGTCCGAATCCTGATGTTTAAATCTTTGGAATCTGATTTGACTAATGTATTCACAGTGTGATTTGAAGCATGTTTCTGTCTCACAAGTGATTGCTTTATTAATATGCATTATTCTTCTTGACCTTTACCCTGCCCTTCGAATGGTAGATTGGTTAATTAAAAGGCCAGGTCTTCTGCTTGTAGTGGAATTCAAGTGCGGAGAAGGAAGCTCTGATATGGAGCGGGATGGCTTTCCATGCTTTAGGGGCAATGTAAGTGAAAGCCTGTCCTCCCTGATCTGGTTCTGTGTTTGCATGAAATGTGTGTGAGTAGGAGTCCTATGGAGCAGAGGTGTCTGGGTGGTTGGTGGGAGGAGATGCAACTGTTCAGGTAGACAGGGCCTGAGTGTGTAATGCCCTGAATGTGCATGTGAGGAGTTTGAATGGAATGCATTTGTGTATCTGGAGCCAGCATACTTCCCTGAGAGGTGATGTGATATGATTTGTGTGTGAGAGGGTGATGATAAATCTGGCTGCTGAATTATGGATGGGTTTTAAGTCTGCTAGTGATTTGTGTGGTGATCCTGGCATAGAGGGTGTTCCCACAGCCTAACTTGCTGGTGACTAGGGTGTGAGCAGCAGTTTTTCTAGTGTTGCTTGGGAACCATTTGAAGATCTTCCTCAGTATCTTCTGCATGTGGAAATAGGAGCCAATGTCGCATTGCCGTGAGCAGTTATCTAGTTTGCTGTTGATGATTAATCTGAGTTTCCTGGCATGGGTTCTGGGTGTGGGTCCATGTTTGACTAGCTGCCTGTTGGAGTCCCATGGTGAGGAGTTCTTGCCAAAGATCACTTCTTTTGTCTTGTTGGTGGTGAGCTTGAGACAGTTGGCTTTCTTCCAGTTAGCAACTTTGCTCATGCAGGCAGTGAACCTGTTTTTTGTGTTGAGTGTCTTGTTGGCGAGGGAGAGTAGTTTTGTACATCATTTGCATAGGAGAGGATGTTGATGTCCTGTGTGTGGATGGTGTTGGCCAGAGGGATCATTTATGCATTAAAACGGGTGGGGCTGAGCTATGAACCTTGAGGCACTCTGCAGATGAGTTTGCACGCATCAGCGGAGTAAAGTGCCAGGATGGCAGCTTGTGTTCTATCCGTTAATACGGAGCAGATCCAGGAGAAAGCAGGTCATTGGATGCCAATTTTGTGCAGGCACCTGAGGAGGATGTGGTGTGAGACTATGTCAAATGATGGAGAGTGGTCCAGTAGAAGAAGGGATGCCATGTCCCCTCATGTGGATGTCATCTGTAGTGGTGGTCAATGATGTTTCTGTATTTTGGTTGGGCCTGAATCCGGACAACGTGATGTCAAGGAGCTGGTGGTTGCTGAGGTGGTTGGTGATGCTTCGGTTGATTAGATTCTCTAAGGCCTTTGCACTGTAAGTTAGGAGGGAGGTGGGTCTGTAGGTGGAAGGTGTGATTGGGTCATCTGATGGTTTCCTGAGAGGGGCATGATGGTGGCTTGTTTCCAGGTGTCCAGGAATGTGGTTGAGTCGATGAAGGTGACGAGAATGAGTGTTAGTGCTTTACTGATTGGAGGGAAACCTTTGGTGAAGACGTTGTTGCATTGGCAAGGGTTAGATTGAGCCCCCAAGTGGATAGCCTTCATGGCAGCAGTGATTACAATGGTAGTGATGGCAGGCCACAAGATCAGAGTTCATTCTTCAGCCGTGATGGGAATTTGAGTTGTGATTGTGATGGTGTCGAGTGAAGGGTCAAAGTTGCTGCATGTGGAAATGAATTTGTTACAGATAAATTCCGAGAGCATGTTGAAAAGGTGTTACAAGGGGAAGATGTTGCTGGAGGCAGCAGGTGGCGCATTTAAATCTTTGATGATGGCAAAGTTTTCCTTGCTGCTGTTAGTGCTGGCATCAATACGATCTGCATGAGCTATGCGCTTTGTGTTCTGTATCTGCTGCTGATAGCATCTTGGGGCTAATTTGAACATGTTTCTATCTGACGTGTTTTGAACTGTTCTCCATCTGTGCTCCAGTTGCTTGCAGTAGTGTTTCATTAGCCTGAGTTGCTCTGTGTACGAGCTGGCCTTTGGTCAGGCTCTTGCCATCGTGTAGCGCTTGAGTGTATCCAGGAAGTTGGTGCATACTGTAATCCAGCTATTGAGGCTTTTGATGGTTTCAGCAAGTTGCTGGTGTGCTAGGGCTGGTACTGAAGAGGACAGAAGCCCACTCCTCTTCTGAGATGCTATACCATCTGCGACGGGCAATTCTGGTAGTAGTATGTCTGTGATGGTGTGGGGTTGCTATACTGAAAATTATGAGGGAGCGGTCTGTCCAGGTCATATTTGCTGCCTTGTTGACAATTATGTTGCTGGTTGAGGAGAAAATTGTGTCTAAAAGCTGCCTGGTGGTGTGGATGGGTTTGGTAACATGCTAGATGAGGTCAAGGTTTTTGAGGTTTGCAGGAATGGCTATAGAGTTTGGATCAGTGCAGTATACTAGGCGAAAGTTAAGAACTCTGATTATGATAAAGTAGCTGGTGTTGATGATGAGGGGTGCGACAAAGTCTAAGATAACATTGACAAAAACGGTGTGGGGTCCTGGTGGTCTGGATACGAGGGTTCCCCCAGGGAGAAGTTGACTGTGATGCGTATCTTGAACGTCAGGCCTTCCATGTGGCTGGTCAGGGCGTTGTGTAGGTGGTGAAGCTGATAGCATCTTTCACTATGATGGTGACTCTACCTCCGGACTTGTGCTTACAGTCTTGCCTAAAAAATAGAGTTGCTTCAGGGCTGCGCCACAAAAGTAGTGCAACCACAAAGGAAAATATTTGTAAATCTGGGCCTAGTGTGCAGACCATTGCACAGGTAAACACCACAGTTGTCCGCATGAAGTGTTGAGGCCTATATGAGCAGAAACAACCACTATTATCTTTACTTTTAGAAAGCAAACACTGTACAGAGGTACCCGGAAATGAACAATATTTAATCTCATTATAGAGCTGGTGTGGTTCAACATTAATGCATTCTGTTGCACTTGACCTCCTTTAAACCAGAAACACTGACTTGCTTATCCGACAAGAAGTACGCATCTTATTGCTGACCTGTTATCTATTTCGCCATCCCTGAAATATACATGCTTTACGGATTTAGAGCAATGTCTTTACCTATCTGTAAATATCACACTGAGCAGCCCTTCTTCACCCTTTTTTGCATGATCTTACATCTTTTCTTTTCGCACAGAAAGCCTTCAGCCTGTAGCTCAAAATGTCCTTGTGAAGCAAGTAATAATGCAAGGGACTGGAATAACAACACTCAGAGAACATACAACCTCACTGCCCCTCAGTAGAGGTCGAGATGATATACTCGATTTGGCACAACTATGTTCAAGGGGAGATATTTCATGATCCTTTTTTAACTTCCGTAATTAATTTCATACATATGTGAAGTACATTCATGTGGCACCATTGTGCTCATTTATATTTGTGCTTACTTTGTACATGTAGTAGAGGTTTGACCAGTATAGTTCTCATTTATATGTTTGTAGATATTGACTTCAGAAAGCTGTGTCTTCTTTTTTGTCATTCTTTCTCATTTCTGACTGTCTTCTGTTGCACTTCTCCAACAGCAACCACTGATATGCCCACTGGCATGGCACTCATAACACCTCTTACCATGACACAGCATGGTATTGCAGCTAGCTAGATCCAGAGGAAGAGCTCCAGATAGGTAGAACAGAGTAAGAATCAATGAGACCTAGAGCAGGTATAGTGAGCAATAGAGAAGACAGAACCGCAGGGATCTAGATCCAAGGAGAGTTCTGGTAAACTGCAACAGGAATCAACCTCGTGCATAAGAAGAATGTGTTCTAGCGCTCTCTCTTCTTCCATCCCCTGCATGCTTATGCACTGCGACCTAAAGCAGGATAACTGCACCGCTCAGGTCAAACACAAAACATCAAAATACTTACCACATAGGCTGCACTGCAATTGAATACTGCCACACAGCTGTTTTACAGTAAGGGCTGCCTGTCCCTATTTACATCACAACTTACATTCAAGTAGGTGTGCCAGGTGCAAACAGGGAAAATGCACCCTGATAATGTGCTGCCTCAAGAGTA
This sequence comes from Pleurodeles waltl, assembly GCF_031143425.1. Classification (NCBI taxonomy): domain Eukaryota; kingdom Metazoa; phylum Chordata; class Amphibia; order Caudata; family Salamandridae; genus Pleurodeles; species Pleurodeles waltl. Next base: position 1,387,079,826 of record NC_090440.1, on the reverse strand, counting down.
GCAACAAACTTGTGGCTGTTCTGGGGGCAGCACATACGTGAAAGACAGACCAGCGGATTGGAGCAGCTGATTGAGCAGCTGGTCGCCTTTCGGAGTGCAGGTGACACCTGGCCTGAACTGTTAATGGGGGTAGAGCTCCACCTGCTGGCAGGTGTAGTGTAGGACTGCACCCGCTTGCAGAAGAATGTCCGAGTTATCCATGGAACTCCCTTTCCTCTGACAGTGGGGTCCCTTTAGAAGACACACTGACTGCGTGTCACCTCAGTGCACCACCTGGCAGTCATTTGCTTCTGGGCCAACGTCTATAATATGACATGGGTGAAATTTCAACCTTTGCCCCTCATTTGCATGTAGATATGCCCTATATACAACTAGCCCTACATGTCTGTTGGTGCTATATATATATTTCAGATAGCAAGTGTCCGTGGCGCCTGTTGTTAATACCAAAGTCCCACTGGAGGCTGAGAAAGTTGGCGCACAAGCCATTGCCCTCCTTGAGCACTTTCCAAAATATGCACCCATGGAGTTTACTACCCTTTCGCCACCACTCTTCAGCACCTTCTTAGTTAGATGTGAGCACTATCTAAATGTAACTGCATTACTTCCAGAAATAGCTCAATGAGCAAGCCAGAGCAAGCCAGGGCAGCTGTTACCCTGCTCCCACCTAACCTTTGAATTCTGAAATGTAGATACAGTGCAGCTTAGAGGTAAAATGCTAATTTCAAGAATTGAAAATGAAGCCTCATTTGTTATCAAACTATAAACAGCAGTGCAAGGGCACAACTATAATGTGTGTAATCGGATAAAGCAAACAATATTGATTAGAAAGTTTATGACTCAGACTATTTTTCAAGTAACATTGAGGCTTCCAGGTGATACAAAATTCCAACAGTGCTTTCATGCAATGTGCAACTCCCTTTTATGGGCATTGTTTTACAATTCTCACCGCACCTTATCTCATAGACATAGGAGTGAATCACAATGGCTTGACTGGACTTTGTACGCGGTGGATTTAAAGGTTTAAAGAAAACGTTGGCCTAAAGAGGAGAATGCAGGTGTTACTTTACTCCTTGGCTTTATTCTGGGGATATATGCCACTTCCTGTAACTTTGTGCATTTGAGAGATTACATACTGCTGCAGCTGCAGGGCTATTTCTCTATGATTGTTCATACAGGCAGCACAGCATCACACAGGTGAAGGCCAGTGATGGTCAACCATTCAGCCTCAGACACAGCAGATACACAGAAGGCAACAAATCACATGTGGGCAATCACTTTGCCACAAATAAACTTTTTCTAAGTATTGGAAAACAAGAAAAAAAGTTTTTTCTTTTTCAGTTTGAAGACATTTAACATACTTTTATTGTAAAAATCATTAAGACAAGAGAAGGCAATAGATGAGTGTCTGAGGTATAACCGAAAGTGCCTCTTTAGTCACTGGTGTGTTTAGGCACTCAATACGTCATTTTAAATGCACTGTCCCTAATCCTTGCCCTCATAAATCCATTCAACCTCTCCCTGACTCATTCTTGTATTACCCACTTAAGCATCCACAGTAAAAAGCAAACAAAAGCACAAGCTGGTGCAAGATAAATTAGAAGACAAAAGAAGCAAAAAGGGAAAACATGCCACTGTCTAAACAGAATGCTTGCAATAAAAAATAAAATAAAAAATAGCAGAGGACACCTGTCTTACAGTGAAACTGCAGATTCAGTTAGCAGCAAGCAGGACCCTGTAGCAATGTCCGGGGATTTGCACTAGGCTATAAAATTATTAAAAAGGGAGAAGAAAAGAAATGAACGGGGAACCACAGAAAATGGAAATTGAAGGACTGAACCACCAGCTCTGGCACTGGCACTGAAGAGCACTCATATTCAAGCAGAAAGGCACATATGATCAGGCAAATTCCTTTCACTGGTAGGGCAAAAAGAGCCAATAACTATCCCATTGGCCCATGATGTATGCTGTCATGGATGGAAGCAGAACAAGAATGACACTCCAATAGACCACTGGAAGAAGAGGGCTGATTGAAAACACCTGTGTGTGTGTACATATTTATTGACATATGCTTATGTAATTATATTGATTTCTTTTTATTATGAGAGCCTGGTAGAAAGCTAAACTTTTAAGTCCCCTTAGTAGAGTCTAGCAATGATCATCATAGATCAGGACGTCTGCACCCAGGTTTTTGTCAAAAGGAGTGATCAACACCAAAAACCTTGCCGTATATAGCAATTAGTGAGATTCCAACCTCCCTGCATACAAGCTCTAGCAGGATGCAGTAACAATTCATTGGCAATAATATATGCTTTTCACAATAAGGCAAGCTAACTGCATTTGTCTTACTGTTTTGCAATAGATTGAACTATGGCCTCTAACATAATTTGTCCCAATAAGCCCATCAAGCCATTAGCCTTCATTATTGGGTTATCACCATAAGCTGTTTAGGACCTCTGATGTGTGCATAAGCTGATAATCATCAGGCACACATCCTAAGATTACCAATATGGACAAACTTACTGCTGGCAAACCAATATGTAACTCCTCTCAAAAGGACTCAACAAGGATTTTCACATTACAAACCTTCAGCCCCACTGGAATTGTCAGAGGGCATGATTAACATCAATATCCTTGCCTAGTACTATTATTTGTAAGATTCCATATAGCATTTAACACAGTATGGGCCAGATGTATCAAACGAATTTGCATTCTCATACGATGCGATTCACAGAAATCGGCCGTTTGCGAATGCAAATACGTGGTCTGTGATGCATGAAAGGCATTCTCAGGCCAAAAACAAGGAATTGCAAAAATTGCTAATTTTTGCGAAGCAACATGGTTTAGCGTGTCGCAGTTTGCAACATGAAATCCCGAATCGCCATTTGCATATCGCAAATTGTGAGTCTGAATAGCGACTCGCAAATACAGATTCAGTAGTTCATGTCGCAAATTGCGATACGCAAAATGTGACACGCTAAACCATGTCGCAATTCGATGCATAAAAAAATCGCAAATTGCACATTTTCGCAGAATAGCCTTTTGCACATGCAAATTACCACAGATTGAAACCAGGTGGTAACCAGGTGCAACCTATATAAAGAGACCTAGAGTGCATCAGCCTCTTTTCCACAATGGCTGCACTCTACGTCTTGGCGAGGAGAATGAGGATCTTGGCAGGTTTGAGGAGAGGGAGGAGGAGACAGGAGCGCATTTTCAGAGTGCGCATAACCCTTTTTGACCAGACTGAGGAGGAAATATTTGAGAAGTACAGGTTGAGCTCAGCCATGATACTTGACCTGATAGCTGAGCTACAACCCATACTGCAGCACACAACACACAGGACCAATAGCATACCCAACCATGTGCAGGTATTATGCTCCCTGCACCTACTAGCCTAAGGGAGCTATCAAGGGGTCATAGCAGCAGCTGGAGGGGTATCACAGAGTGCCCTCTCTCGATTTTTCAATGCATTTCTAAATGCCATGCTAAGCAGGATACACCAGTACATAAGATTCCCCCACACCCCACAGGAAATACAGCAGACTAAATTAGATTTCTACCAGATAGCACAGTTCCCCCATGTCCTAGGTGCCATAGATGGGACACATGTTGCAATCTGTCCATCGGCCACAGAGTATGTGTACCACAACCGTAAATACCAACATTCAATGAACATACAGGTGATATGCAATGCCTCCTACATCATAACTGATCTCGTGACCAGGTACCCAGGGAGCACACATGATTCGTACATCTTTTGCCACAGCGGGATTCACACAAGACTGCCAGCTGGGGAATTTGGTGAAGGATATCTACTAGGAATTTTCCCTCTTCACAATGGTGCATTGATGGCAGTGTGACGTCAGATGGCTCAGCTACTCATTATACCCTCTGTTCCTTCGACAGTGCCTACGCATTGCGCACCTACATGATGACGCCCTACCTAAATCCTGCAACACCAGCAGAGCGGAGATATGTTGTGGAGCGCACCTTTGGCCTGCTGAAGAGTCGCTTCTGATGCATCCACAAAAGTGGAGGGGCACTACAGTACAGTCCGGACACGACCTGTAGAATAGTGGCCACATGTGCAATCTTGCACAATATAGCTACCACCAGGGGCATACCTGTGGAAATATCGGAGCCATACCCAGATGAGGATGATGATCCCATACCACCCCTACAGCCAGGAGACAGGACCAGTGCAGCAGAGGGCAGGCAAAGGCGTGCTGACATCACGCACAACCATTTTAGTAAGTTATGACAACACAACCTCACTGACATGTATTCCTGTAGTTAGCACCTTTATTACCTTGACTTCAGGTAACATACGTGTCACTAGGACATAGCAATACACATGAGTCAGACATGAGCCATTAACAGTGTCGCACTATTGTCATTATAGTTTACTGTAATTCTACATGTGAAGGTAGTCCCCCGTGGCCCTCAATGTCACTTTTTATGACCACGCATCCCACTTGAGTGCGCAGTGGCCTCGCCGGCACCTCTTGTTTCAGGCTCACAGGCAGTACTGTGCCTGGCACTGCGACGCCTAGGATCCATCACGGGCACTGGAAGACTGTTGAGGCTAGATGACTACTCAGTATCCCCAACTCCCAGTTCGCTGGGTGTAGCACTGCGTGCTGTCAGCATAGCGTCCAGAACGTTGGTAATTTGCACCAATTCCTGGGCAACATCCCGACTGCTATGTGCTGCCTCCACCTGTGCGGCCACAGCACGCCGTGATATCAGGGCAGTAGATGTAGCTAGACGATTTACGGATCTGCAAAAGCCACTGAACATACCCATGAAGTGCCTGTCGCGCCGGCGGTGGCTATCTAGCTCATGCCTGATCTCAGTACAGATTTCCTTAATGGCATTTGTCAGTTCTTTGGTGTTCTCCGCAGCTGTTTGCTGTCCCTCATTCAGCTTGCAGATGTTTGTATTCAGACACTCCAACTGCTTGTGCAGCCCCCCCATATTGGCATTGTGTGACTGCAACTGCCTGTGCATTGCCCTCATGTTTTTGTTTTGCAGGCGCTGCACTTTGAGCATGGATGCTTCCAGTCCCCCAAAAAATGATGGGCCCTCACCTACGTCTGTGTGCTGTGTGCCTGCATCGTGAGACCTTCTGCGGGGAGTTCAGTGGCGCTGGGGCAGAGACTGCTGCCTTCCGGTGGATCTAGCTTCTGGGGATGGAGTGTGGCCTTCATCACGCATGTCATCGGAGTCCAGGTTCAGATCGTGGAGAGGAAACACCCTTGCCCTGCGTCTGATTGGTGCTATACACAATGACTCGCTGGTGTTGGAGTCGGACAGAGGCTGTGTTTCTGCATCCCCCATATTGGCACATTCTGCTGCTGCTGGGCCTGAGCCATCTGCAACGACAATATGCAGCATGTCATTTATGTATGTATCACCAAATGTGGCACAATGGTAATAAATGTACTCTAACATCGTATCACTATGTACTGGGTGTTTTGTTCTTCTGGGTGTCGCTTTACTACATTGCATTCTATGTGCTATTTTCAGCTCCGGGTTGTGGAATACCACTCCCATAAGGCATTGTTGTGCCGCATGTAAGATGTGGAATGGACTACTTATCACAATGCTTTGCACTAATTGCTATTTCCTAAGGGGCATTTGTACATGCACATGTGGGGCTACATATCAATATTGGACTTACCTTTACTGGTGCAGGGTGTGCCGGACGTGTCAATGTGAGTGACCCCACTGACAGCTTCTGGAAGCAGTGTGGACTCCACCAGGTCTTCCATGGCGGTGGAGGGTGTCTGGGTGGATGGTCTGCCTCCTGTGCTCCTTGCCTCCTTTAGCCTGCTGGCCACCCTCTCCTTGGCACGGGAACGCAGGTCGTACCACCTCTTGCGTATTTCTTCCACTGAGCGCTGCGCAACCCCCACTGCAGAGATTTTGGTCTGGATGTCAGCCCAGAGTTTTCGCTTCTCACTCTCTGGTACCTGGAGTGAGCTCTTCCCAAATAGCCGGTCATGGCTCCTCACCAACTCCTCAGTAAGCACCTCCAATTCTTGTTCACTGAATTTGAGCTTCCTCTTCCTCGCTCCCTTCTCCTTCCCATTAGCAGCATTGGCCATGTTGATGTCAGGTCCTGGCTTGCTCATAAACTTGTTCCTTGGGGCTGGTCTGTGACTCTATGACTGCTCCTGTGGGTGTGGTACCTGGAAACAACCTGGGCTGACTCACTTCCTGCTTGTGATGTCATCAGGCTGTGCCAGGTGTCCGTTTTCACAATTTGCGATTTTCAAATACCGAATCGCAAATATTTTTGCGATTCAGTATTTGGTCCTCGCATTTGCATTAGTGATTTTTAAGACGCTATTTCTGACTCGCAATTTTGTTACATGGCATTTTGCGACTCAGAAATAGCGATTTCTTAAAAATCACTATTTCCGAATCGCAAAGGGCTTTTTTCATACATCTGGCCCTGTATTACTAATCCATCCTTAAAGGCATATTACTTTAACATATGCTTTCACAATAAATAGGTCAGGTCGACTGCTTTTTTCATAGGAAGTGGCTATTTACCACGCCGCTAGCCAAACAGTACATAACCTCTTCTATTTGACTAGCGCCTGGTAAAATGGGACTTAAGCGGTCATTTCGAACCTGGCGGTAATGACCGCACCGCCAAATAGTGAAGCATAGGAGAAACAGCCAGAGGCCCATCCACCCTCCGGCATCTTGGAAGTACCGCAGACAACAGCAGAGGCCACTTCCAGGGCGGCGGAAGGGCCCAACCCGACCAGCATATTATGAACACCACCCTGCTATCAGTTCAGGGGTGGGAACCACGGCCACTCAAAGCCTGGCAGAAATGACCCCTATAAAGGGAAACACTCACCGGAGGCCCACAGAACACACCGCTGCCGCCATGGAGCGAAAGTTGGAAATAATGGCAGTGCTTCTCCTTGCCACATTCCTCCAGGACTGTGACCGCTGACGAAGACAACGGTAAGTCCTCCAGCCTAGCACACGAGGAAGAAAAGGGCACAATTACACAACACCACAACGCACACCCAACCCCTCCAACCACCCAAAGCCATTCACACCCTAACAAAAGCAGAACAGCTCAATTTAGCACCAACATGTCTGCTGGGAAGCACATTTTAATAAAAAAAAAAAACTATTTACAAATGGCCAGTGGCCAATACAAAGTCCTGGTAGGGCAAAGATAGCCCACACATGACTCCCATGAGCTAAAGGAACACTCTACTTAGAAGGGGCATCAATGGGCAGCCAGGCACCTCAGGGTTCAGGGACAGGGGGTGGCTGGGGTGGGGACTCAGGTTTGCAAGGGGGGGTCTTGGGCATAGGTTCTGAAGGTGGTGAGGGTTTGCGCTTGCCCTAGGGAGGAGGAGGAGTGGGCCTGGACCTGGGGGTGGCAGAGGGATCAGGGGCAACATAAGCCTTCTTCTTCTCTGGGGAAGGGGCACAGGAATAGGTAGGGCAGACGTCGGAGGACTTGGATGAGGAAGGAGTGGGTTTCAGGAGGCCAAGGGAACGTTTAGGGACAAGACGGGGTGGGCCAGTGGATTTTAACTGGTCAACATGGGAGAGGTAAAGCTTATGAGGTGCAGCTGGAGGGGTTTTGGAGACAGGTTTGGGAGTGAAGGATGAGGGAGTGGAGATATGAGGTGTAGGTCTGCTGTGCTTGGATGCAGGTGCCTGTACAGTATGCCCAGGTTTGGTGGATGTGTGTGGAGTGGATGTCTGGGAGTGTTTCTGTGTCCTGGGGGGAGAGGGGTGGACACAGTGGGGGAGGTGGATGTTGCTATATCTGCCTTTGAATGTTGGGTGTGTGCCTGCATGTGGTGGGACATGTGGTGCTTGTGTTTGTCTGCATGCTTCTTGGGTGTTGATTTGGGTGCATGGCTGTCTGGATGTGTACTTGAGATGGGAGAAGGGAGTGGGGTACTGGAAGGAGTAGAGGTTGTGGGAGGGGGGACGGAAAGACACTGGCTGCCGTCAAAGAGGAGGCCAGAGCCTGAAAAGATCTCTGGAGGCCAGACATGGCTCTGAGAATGCCTTCCAAGAACGCATTGCATTGCTGCATATGGGATGCCAGCTGCTGGATGGCATTCACAATGATTGTCTGACCAACAGAGATGCTTCTCAGGAGGTCAATAGCCTCCTCAGTGAGGGCAGCAGGGCTAACAGGGGCAGGAGATTAGGTGCCTGGGGCAAAGGAGACGCCCACCCTCCTGGATGGGGGCATGGTGGTAGTGAGCACGGGACACACGTTGGGGAGCTACTGGGAGGGTAGTGATGGTATGGGGGTTGGTGGAAGATGTTAAGGAATGGCTGGGCCCAGTAGGCTCTGCCACCACCAGGGAGCTGCCATCTGAGGCGGTGTCAGTGTCACTAGGTCCAGTGGTGTTTCCTCCCCCGTGGTCCCCTCGGCGTCGGTAGACACTGCCTCCTGGGAACCGTGGGCTGCAGCATCCCCACTCACCGGTGCCTCAGCTCCCTCGCCAGATGATGCTAAAACACACAAAGACACAAAAGCACGGGGGAACAAAACAAGATAGAAGTAGGTCAAATCTAGATAGAAAATACATGTTGCCACACATACACCCTGACCCATCTAAGGCACTAACCCCCAGCAGACAGAATTATTCACCTGAATGTGCCCCTGACTGCTAGGCAACATCCCACAGTTCACTATGTGACCATCCTGGCCTTCTACTCCATAACACTTTGCAATGGAACACTATGAGATATGTTGGCAAGACAACAAATCTGCCAATCCATGAGGCTACATCTGAACCAATAGCCCAAACAGGGGACCCCTCACCGGCCTACATTCCCAGCTATATCTACCCAAGGACACTATCCCACGGATGTAGAGGGGTGCAGGACTGCAGGGCCACAACTGTCTATGGGCTTGTAGTAAACCAAGGGGCAATAACAACACGGGATTCTGACGTCAAGCAGGTAAGTGATGTTTATTGAGTATTATTTTGAATTGTGACTTTGGTTTTTCTCTTTGCTCTTCTTGTCTTTCTCTGATGTTGATACTCAGGTCCCTGGATCTTATACTTCTTCTTGGTACTCTTCGCCTCTTAGGTCTCCCGGGAAGCGCATGTGGACAGAAGAAGAAAAATATCGGTAAGTGATTTGTTTCACTCGCTGGGGTTTTTCTCCTAATCTATCTGTCTCTTGGTTTCACTCTTCTTATTGCTTTTCTTTCTTTCTTGGTCTCTGTCCTTTCTTACACTCTGCGCATTCCTGGTCTGTTGGTCTCTTCTTTTCTTTCTCTTCCTGCCAGTGGCTTTCCTTATTTTTCTCCTCTCTTCCTCTTTCTTCCTGCTAATGTGCTTCTGTGGCCCTGTTGTCTGTCGTTATTTGCTTTTCTTTGTTTATGGTCTGTGTGTCTATGACGCTGTGACTTCTCCTATGTGCTTTTTCCTGCGAAGGCCCTTTTCCCCACCAGTGATAACTTACATCAAAATCAAGCCCAGTGCTCGCCTCCTGTTTCCCATTCCTTTTTTCACCCTCCACCCACAACCCCCTTGTTTCTTGTATCCACTCCTTCCGTCCTCCTTTTCCTCAACATGGTGTATTCACGCGCCTGGCTATGCCATGCTTCTCCAGAAGCGTAGCAGAATTCTGCATTCCGCCTCCCAGGGTCACCGCGGTTCTCAGACCTCCGTCTGCTGCTTCCTCATCCTCTTCTCCCCGGCTGCGGAGAAGCCACTCTCCAGACTCCGAGTTCCTTTCACCTTGTTTCTCCTCCTCGTCTCCCTCTCGTTCCTCTTTTCCACCGTCTTGTCGTTCTCGTCTCCGTCCCGCTCCTCGTTGTTCTCCTCCACCTCTCGCTCTGCCGACGCCGACCTTTTTGTCCCTCCTCCTTCCCGCGTCGTGCCTGAACCCCGTCCCTCATTGGTGGCTGTCCCGTGGTGTTCCTGAACACCACAGGCAGCGGCAGCACAAGTCAGTCTTGTGTGCGGGCTGGTTCCGGCCGGCCCGTCACAGGGCCTTTCACTACACTGCATGCACCCCATGGGACCTAACTATACTCAGCATAGTAGCATCACATTAGTGTAGGTACTCATCCCCTTGTGGCTGCTGTGCTGCCTTCAAGCACCCATCCAAATCGGGATAGGCCACCGCCAGTATGCAGGACATTAGGTGGGGTTAGGGTGCGATGGGCACCTCTCCTTCGGTGGGAGGCCATTCCCAGCTGAGCGTCTCTGGTCTTCCTGGCCCATCGCCAAAGGTCCTCCCACCGCTTCCTACAGTGGGTGCTCCACCAGTTGTAGACCCCCAGGGTCCACACTTCCTTGGTGATGGCTTGCCACATTCCTTTCTTCTGATCGGCGCTGACCCGCATGGGACACACAGAATAAAGAAACACGTCAGTGTGGGTGCCTGATACACAAATGCCAAGCCAGTTCTACCTTACATGGCCCATGGAGACACACATATTGACAATAGCCAAGATGACAACTGCCAGACACATCACGGGTAAGCATCCACACAGCCATCATCGCCTACAGGCATCCGGCACATTCACACACATTCAATGAGGACTAATAGCAACTTACCTGAGCCTTGGGTCGCCCATACAGCTTCACATACAGGGGTAAGACCCCGTCTACCAGCTTCTCAAGCTCCTCCGCAGTGAGAGCCTGGGCCCGCTACCCTGTAACACATGCCATTACCAGGCCCAGAGTCAGGACACAGCAGCTCACGCAGTGGAGTTCCGTTCCTCTCGAGATGCAGGAGTCAAGTGGCAAGGGCATGACAAAATGGCAGTATTTACCACGGCGGTGTGCACCGTCACAGCCGGCGGTGATCATGATTGGCCATGCTTCTCCATAGTCACCAATGCTATCCAGTGAAGAGGTACACGGCGGTGAACACTGCCTATCGCCATGATGACTAACTCCAGCTGAATGTGGTCACTTCCTACACTACACCACCTGTAGGGCAGGGGCTGTCATTTTGCATACACCACACCATCACGCCTGGGGTGCTAATCCATGGCTCTATTCCCTCTACCCTTCGTTGAGTAATGGTATGATGAGTGATCCTCCTCATGGAATCATAGTGGGAAGAGGGCCTACACAGTGATGCAATGCAGAATACACACCACACCAGGCAATACCCAGACAGGATTACCATGTTCTCTGCGTCTGTGTGAGGGGCAATAGTGTTGCATGTACAAGTTGAATTGTGGAATATTGTGACTGAAGTGTTTGTGGCAAATCAAAATGTCCCTCTTCCCCAGGTGGCTCCTGACACCTGTGAGGAATCCCAGGACAGATGCTGAAATCCATTATAATGAGGCATATGGTCGCACTAGGAGGGTTATTGCGAGAACCATAGGACTCCTTAAGGCAAGGTTTTGATGACTTCATCTCTCTGGAGGGCCCCTCTGCTATGTCCCTGACAAAGTGTGTCAGATAGGGGTGGCGTGCTGCATGCTGCACAACATGGCTCTGAGGAAAGCTATCCCACTACTGGATGAGGTGATGCTGTGCAACCACCCCTGCCACCTCAGAGGATGGATGAGAGTGATGGGGAAGAAGAGGGGAAAGACATCAACTCCAGGACCCAGCTAATCCGGCTATACTTCCAGTGACTCTCAGGTAGTGTTCCATGTTACGAATGGGTTTACTGCATTGTTTCGAGTGACTTATGTTCCAAAGTGCTGTGGTGTCCCTTACCAGTGATGTGTAGACGTCATGTTTGAAGAAGGATATGTGTGTTACAGCAATGGAATGTACAGTGTCACAAACTTGGAACACTGCAATCTGTTAGACCCCCTCCCGCAATAAAACAGCAATATGATGTTAACTGCCCACCATATTTACATTTGCACTTGTTAGCACATATAAATAATGGACAGATATTTTAAGTGCACAGGTGTTTTTTTATTCAAACAAAACACATCCACGACTGATGGGACAGCGGAAGGGAGTGGGCACATGGTGTACAAAATACTCAGGTACATTTCCACAGTTGTTGGTTGCACAGGGGGATAGTCCATGGGGCCATTGGAAGATGGTGCAATGGCAGTGGCATGTTGACAAGGTAGCTCAGTGGCACACAAGGGAGATAGTTCAGGGCAGAGTCACTTCCTAGCAGTGGGCTTGGTCTTGGCTGTTGTTTCACAGGGATGTCTGGGTCTAAGGGCACGTTTGCGAAGGGGAAGCTAAGCTGCAGTGGAAGGGGTGTTGGTGTCCTGTGAGTCCTCTGGCAGTGCCACCAGTCCACTAGCAGCTGCTGATGTGGATGGCAGGGTATTGTCCTGGCTAGTGTGAGGAACCTGCTGGTGGGTGGAGGACTCAGGCTGTCTGTTGTACTGGCACTGCAGCACCCCTGCAATGGTAGCCATGGTAGCACTGAGGTGTTTGCATTGCTCCATGGCCTCGTGATGGTGTGCTACCTGCAGCCTCTGATTCCCTTCCAGCGTGGCCAGGATCTGGGCCAACCTGTCCTGGGAATGGTGGTATACTCCCAGGACCTCAGCAATGGCTTCCAGGGCAGCAGCATCCCTCCTTGGGCCACCCCCCTGACCCACTGCTCCCGTCCCAATGGCCCTTGCCCCCTGTACCTGTGTCTCCTGCACAGGTCTGGCAGTCCCACTTGCACTGGGCCCATCATCATCCTGCCTGGTGGTGGATGGAGACTCGGACTCTGTACTTGTGGGCAGACAGTCCGTGGCCTGGAGATACTGGTGCGGGGGCGTTGGGCCAGAGCTGAGGGTGGTGGCTGAGAGGTAAGGGTGTCAGTGGTGTCCTGGGTTGGTGTCCAGGACCGTGGAATGGGCCAGGCACCCCTCTGCACTCTCCTGAGTGGGGCATTCATCTTTAGGTGGAGTACTGGCATTCCTTGACGTCTCCCTCCAGATGGCATGGTCGGTGGTGCCTGTGGGTGTGAGAACAGAGATGTCAGTGTCCTGCACTTTCATGTCTCTTGCAGCTCTGCTTAGGAGTTATTGGTGGTTCTATTCCCATGTGGTGGCATGCAGGGTCCCTTGGTGTTCTTTTGGATGCATTTGGTGAGGGGGGGAGTGGTGTATTCTAGGTGTTGTGGTGCTCCTGTCATTTCATGCATGGGTTGGTGACTGTGCACAGGGGGCTGGATAGAGAATTGTATGGGGGTTGTGGGCATGCAGGGGACATGGGTAGGAGTGTGAGGGTGTTGTGGGCTGGGTAGGGGATGGGGGCATGGTGGTAGTGAGAGGGATGGGGTGATACATGCCTTGCAGGTGTAGTTGACTTACTCAAGCCCAGTCCTCCAGGGAGTCCGGTGAGGCCCTCCGGGTACAGGATAGCCATGACCCTCTCCTCCCAGTCGGTGTATTTGGGGGGAGGAGGTAGGGGACCACTGCCAGTCTTCTGTACGGCGATGTTGTGTTGTGATGCCATGGAACGCACCTTCCCCCGGAGGTCATTCCATCTCTTCCTGATGTCATCCCTTGTGCATGAATGGATTCCTACTGCGTTGACCTTGTTGACTATCCTCTGCTATACATCTATCTTCTTGACCATGGGCGTCTGCTGCACCTATGCCCCAAATAGCTGCGGCTCGACCCTGAGTATTTTGTCCACCATGGTCCTCAGCTGGTGAACCGGGTGTGCTTAGATGGTGCCATGGTGTGTGTTGTGGGTGGTGTGTTGTGTATGTGACTTTTGTGGCGGTTGTTTGTTTGTGAGGTATGGGCTCTTTTTGGGTGACTCGTGGAAGGCCTTGTGCTAGCTTTAGGCTTCGTTTTAAGCAGGATTGTGCTTGCTTGTTATTTCAGACCTGGCAACACAGCAGCAGTCGACAAGGAGCAGCAAACAAGGAGTGCAGATAGGTAGCCGGTATATGGGCCCCAAAGGGAGGGACAATACAGAAGGCAATTGGTGCTTTGGGAGACTTACAGGAGCAAATTGAGTGAGACACAGAACTACGGCTTCTGTGAAATGCAGAAATGAATGCCGGAAATAGTAAAGTAATGCATCTGGGTAATTCACAGGAGGAGTTCATTCTGCAGGCTATGAATAAACACACATTTTCATACTATTCACACGGCAAAGTGAGTTTCAGGCATAGATGTTTAATGTTTGTTGGATCGATGTCATGAGTGCCCTCTTCAACCACACTGATATTTTAGTCACCTGCACCATGTATGTTGTAAATTGTATTTTTAATTTGTGACATACTATAAAGCGTTTTAAGTGGGCAAGGACCTTTACTGATCCTAATTTCCATCCTTGACAATGCTGTCATTACAAAGAAAATCTGGCAACTGAAACAATCTGAGAGAAAAGCTTCTAGGCTGTACCTGACTAAAGTCACTGTGGAGATTGGAGATAGGCTAGGGAATTAAGGAGTAAGACAAGTAGGAGAAGGAGGATGAAAAGTAGGAGAATAAGGGGCAGGAGGTGGACTACTAGGAAGCTAGAGCAACCACAGCCATTAGGAGAGGACAAGAAGAATCAGGCCCCAGGGGACCTAAACTACAAGGGCCAGGGTTACCAATGCCAGAGGCTACTAGAAACAAATAGACAATGAGGGACAGGATAGAGAAGAAGAGGAAAAGAGGTATTGGGACCAGTGTGAGAAGTACCAAGAGGTCCAGCAGGATGTGGAACAGGAGGATCTAGACCAAGTGGGCAAGGGTCTAAAGAAACAGAAGGAACAGGTGTAGAAGGAACAGAAGGCCTTGAACCATAATGAGGAGGAGGGCTAGGAGGGACTGAGCGCACTGACCAGGACCATAGGGATGAAGACGACCAGGGTCCGAAGTAGTAGACCTGGGTAGATAGACCAACGAGGACTAGTGGAAAGAAGGACCAAAGACAGAAGGGCCAAGACCAAGGAGATCAGGTAAAGGATAACCAAGGGGCCAGAAGAGAATGGACCAAGAACAGGAAGACCGCAACCAGAAAGGACTAATGCTAGCAGGGATTAGGGATACCTTAGATTAGAATGACCAGGAGAAATAAAAAGGCCCAGTAAGTCTAAGCCCATCAGCACCAGAATCAGAAGGCCATGAGGGTCAGACTCACTGGGATTCTAAACCAGCGTGAAAAGGACTACATGAACAATGGTGACCTGAGAACCAGGAAGACCAGTGCCAGAGGGATTAAGAAGACCAGAGCCACAAAGACTATGGACCATATTAAAGGGGACAAGGGTGAGATGGACAAGAGCAAGGTGGAACATGAAATCAGGAAACCAGGAGGACTAGTGGGAATAGGATGGGGCAGGGGGGCTGAGGGACTAGGAGGACTAGTGAAACAAAGGTCAGTACGACCACTACAAAAAGACCCAATACATGAGGAGTAGACAAAGGAGTAACACAAAGGACTTGGACCAGGAGAACCAAGAGAAAAGGCATTGGGAACAGGCAAATAGGGTAATGAAGAAACTGGGGGAGCAGAACCAGGAGGACCAATGGACGAGGTTAGGTGGATGAAAATGTCCAGGATCTTGTAAAGTGAACAAGCCCAGCCCAAGAGGATTTAATAAGGAGGACCCTAGGATCTGTGGGCGAAGTATCAGGTAGCCCACGAAAACAGGGATCCAGGCCAGGAGAATCAGGAATCAAATCAAATCAAATCAAATCATTAACATTTATAAAGCGCGCTACTCACCCGTGCGGGTCTCAAGGCGCTAGGGGGGAAAGGGGGGGTTATCGCTGCTCGAACAGCCAAGTCTTTAGGAGTCTCCGGAAAGCGGAGTGGTCCTGGGTGGTCCTGAGGCTGGTGGGGAGGGAGTTCCAGGTCTTGGCCGCCAGGAAGGAGAAAGATCTCCCACCCGCCGTGGAGCGGCGGGTGCGAGGGACGGCAGCAAGTGCGAGGCCAGCGGAGCGGAGGGGGCGGGTGGGGACGTAGAAGCTGAGGCGTCTGTTGAGGTATTCCGGTCCCTTGTTGTGGAGGGCTTTGTGTGCGTGGGTGAGAAGACGGAAGGTGATCCTTTTGCTGACTGGGAGCCAATGCAGGTGTCTCAGGTGTGCGGAGATGTGGCTGTTGCGGGGTACGTCGAGGAAGACCTAAACCAGAAAAGGTTAGGAGTGCCAGATCAAGGAGAATCAGGACAACAGAGTTAGGTAGAGAGGGGTGAAGTAGACCAGGGGATTCAGGGTGAGAATAAGTAGTACCAGGATCAGGAGGCCCAGGAAGAGCTAATACAAAGAAGGGCAGGAGAAGGGCAGAAAGACAAGGTCAGGAAAGACTAGGAGTATCAGATTCAGGAAATTGGTACCAGGGTAACCAGACCTAGGTGGGCCAGGGCCAAGATGAGGATCAGGAGGACCAAAACAACTCAGAAAGAAGGACTTGGAACAGGAAGCATGGAAGGAACTGGAAGAGAAGGAAGAAGACCCGGAGCAGGAGGACACCTATGTGATTTTGTGCCACATGTATTAGGATACATCTTTACAAAATGGTTCTTTTTCAAGCTTCTTGTCCTGCCAGCCCTAAGAAACTTCTCATGTTTTAGCCCACATGTAGAACTGGTAAGTATTTGTTGAAAAATCAGAACATGCAACATGAATAAAAAATCTAGGACTATTACACCTGTGAGTGATAGCAGACTCTGGGGGTCATTCCGACCCCGGCGGGCGACGGGCACCGCCCACCGTGCGGAAACTGCCCAAACACCGCACCGCGGTCAAATGACCGCAGCGGTGATTCTAACTTTCCCGCTGGGCCGGCGGGCGATCTCAAGAAGATCGCCCGCCGGCCCAGCGGGAAAGCCCCTGCAAAGAGGAAGACGGCTCCGAATGGAGCCGGCGGATTTGCAGGGGTGCGACGGGTGCAGTTGCACCCGTCGCGATTTTCAGTGTCTGCAAAGCAGACACTGAAAATCATTATGGGGCCTGGGCAGTGCAGGGGCCCCCAGGAGCCCCACGACACCCGTTCCCGCCAGCCTCTTCCTGGCGGTGTAAACCGCCAGGAAGAGGCTGGCGGGAAGGGGGTCGGAATCCCCATGGCGGCGCTGCAAGCAGCGCCGCCATGGAGGATTCCCTGGGCCAGGGGTAAACCGTCGGGAAACCGCCGGTTGCCCTTTTCTGACCACGGCTTTACCGCCGCGGTCAGAATTGCCCATGAAGCACCGCCAGCCTGTTGGCGGTGCTTCCGCGGCCCTCTGCCCTGGCGGTTTCAAACCGCCAGGGTCAGAATGAGGGCCTCTGTCTGATGCTGTCACAGTAGTCTGAGGGTAGCTTTGAGGAAATAGAGACTGAAACTTGGCAGAGGGGTCTAAAGACGGATGGGCAAAAAGAAATGCAGTCTGTAAAGAATGTCAGAAAGGTTTTAGAAATTCAGATGGCTGAGGTCAGTAAAAATGTTGAGTGGATAACAAAGGGCAATCAAAGTGCTACTACAATTAGCAAATTGTCAGGATCATAAGACATATGGGCTAGAGAGGGATTCTGAGTAACAGTTGTCATCAATGTGTTGGAATATATGTTGTAGGGCATTTACTGGCTGATGATGCAGCTGAATTTGCAGTGAAGAATGCAACCGTAGCTGTGATTACTCTTTATCATACAAGGATGGATGAAGATATTATGACTCCTGTTAATGCTTTGGGCAACGGCAACCCTTTACCAAAAGTATATCCAACAAAATATTCCTACCACTTACGAGCCCAAAACATTCCTTTTGGTACCATTGGGGGTAGGGGAATCATGTGCTACCCAACCAATACAGCAGGCTAGTATTAATTAAAGCTCACATGAGGTAGTAGCATTTCCCCTTGCAGCTGTGGCAGCCACAGTTTCTTTATTACAAAAATGCTATTGGTGGCATGGTTTGTACAAGCAGACAAAGCAATATGTCATTAGTTATGACATTTGTTCAGAAATAAAAGGTTCCACCATTGCACTCCCACCGCAGACACCCCTCTTAGTTTCAAACAAACAGCTCTATTGCATGTATCAAGACCATTTCAGCCCCTTAAATTCGGATGGTGCATTTACATACATTCTACTTGCTGTAGGTTCTTGCTCCAGATTCCTCTGGTTGTGGCCACAGGGATAACTGATGCTTGCACTACTGTTAAAGTTTTCCAAGTCTTCATCAGGACATGTGCAGTAGTTTTCCACTTGGACTAAGTCCCCGCTTTTGTCTCTCAGACATACAGGGATACTATGAGAATTCTTGGAATGGACGTGCATTATTCTTCACCGTTCCATCCTGAGGGAAATTCAATTGTGGAGAGGAAAAATCAAGATGTAAACAATCCTTAACAGCTATAGTGTTACGTTCAGGTTGTAGCTAGATTCATCACCTGTATGGAGTCTGTATAGCATTAAAGGATCTGGCTATATGGTGTTTGGGTGGCCATACCCCATTCGAGGTCCTGTTTGGCATCCAAATATATGTTCCAGATCTTCATGGTCCTCACGCAGTGGTGGCAGATACACCTTTTGACGTAAATTAATGTTTTGATACCTTACAGGAACTCCAAGACTTCCGGGGTGAGCATTTTAATAAACGTTCTGCTACTGATGGAGTGAAGAAGCAACCAGCACTTTCTGGGTGGATTGCGAAGGTTGGGTATCTAGTTCAAGAGAAGATTGTAGTGAAGAAGGAATGTGACACATCATACCATGCACCAGTGACAGTCTTTGGCATTCAAGGTACCAGAACTGTGACTTGCCACCTCTTGCTGGTTGTAAGGACAAACGTTTTGGCTCCATTGATGAAGTATAATTTTATCACGTGACTGATCCTTCTCAGTAGGCCACAAGGACTTTTAAGTAGTACTCTCACCCCTCTCACTACCCTACAGGGAATACCTCTTCAAGTACTGAATAACAACAATATTGTTTCCAGCAGACTGGGTAGCATGGAGAATGAAGCTTTGTTGATTTCTGTTACCGCTGCAAATATAAGAAAACAATCAGGTACAGGTTTACGTTTTACTCATGATACTCAAAGCATCAGAGTTGTTTATGATGAACAACCTTTGTAGGTGTATACCAGTTCTCTTTCATCTGTTGAGGCTCCGGTCTTCACACTGGTTGCTTCTGGTTATTTTGTTGGCATTGAGGACTTCCCTACTGATTCTTTTAACATTTCACTACATGGTGTATGTGATTTTGTTCGCTGGTTGAAATGCACTTATCAGTTCCGTCCATGGACCTACTTTTGAATTATACTTTCATTACTTTCTTTTTGTGAATTGGATTTGTGTCAGTTTTCTTCTTGCTTATAAATGGGCATCATCTCCTAGAATGCTCTCCTGTTGAATTGGTAGCTGAAATAATGAAACCTTGTTCGTCTTCTCACAAAGTGTGAAGAGACCAGTCCCTTGTGCTGCTGATCCAGTATCTGATGGAATTATTTTGGATAAGATCCCCTATGATATTTTTGGTCCTACAGAGACTATAAAAATTCCTTATATTTGTACCGTAGCTATGGATGATGTAATAACCCCAGATGTTATTTCTGATGAATGGGATGTGAAAACAGTGATTGTAATGCTGACTGAGCTTGACTATTATACTGTGATTGAAAGTGAGAATATGTATATGAATTCTGCTGGTTATGGTAAAATGTTTTGTTACCATCACTATGCACACCCTTCCCAACATAGAGCCTGTACTCCATGTATAATGTATAATTATACACAATGGGAACATTGCCCGAACCCACCCGTGGGAGAGTACCAAAACATAGTCAGACAAATTTGCACACATTTCTGGGAATGGTACATCAAATTCTGTGTCTTTTTATTATAAATTATCACCTTCAAAATCAAAGAAAAATGTGCTGACCCAGACAAAATAATTTATTTGAATGTGTTTGTTTCCCAGCTTTTAATTAACGACTACAAATGTTGGATAGAAACAATTGATTTAACATCAGTTTGGGGAATAAAACATCGACAAGTGCAGGGTATAGATTCCTTGTTTAAAGTGTGCAAAGTCAGCTTAGATCTTTTATGCAGTTGAGTAGGACATTTCAAGTTTTAAAATGGAACCAAGTGCCCTGGAAGCATGTGAATGCAACAGAATTGTTTTTGCCTTTTAATTTAACACATAAACAACAAATAATGGCAAAGAAAGATGCTACTTATACAATGCTCAATATAGAAAGATTAGAAAAGTTGCAGTTAATAGTAGCCAAACACCATCAGCAGTATGGCTTAGTCACGGAAATGAATGTGAAACTTCTGTAAGCCACTCCATGACAATGGTGACAATGAAAGGGGCATGTTATGTGTCCGTGGCTAATATAGCATGTTACTTGAAGGGAGTACCAGTTTCCTTGATTCATCCAGTATTTCAGTGACTTTCGAATGGAAGTTATTTGATGTAGAATGATCAAGAATGTTGTGAGATGAGAGCAAGTGTCCCTTATGTGGTTTCTCTTTCTCAAATAGTGACCTGCTGTAATAATGTGCTATTTCCTCCTCACATGCAATTAGGGTAGATTGCTTGTGGTCTTCCATTCCAAACTTTAATGTTAATTTTGACAAGCTTAGCAGACTAAATACACCATTGTTTCAAAAGAACGTGGCACTCACATCTGCCCGTGAAACATTTGAATTGCAGGTTGCAAGGTTGTCCTCTGAAATGCAGTGGACATTAAACACAAACTTTCCTCAACGTTTCAGTGAGCTTGTGAATTGCATTTTTAATGCTTCTTGTACTCGAGGGTGTTGTACACTTTGTTAAAGTGGTTGGGCCTGGCTTTGTAAGCACGTTCCAGACTATTTTCGGAGTGATACCATCTTTTATACACTCTTGGTTATGGGGATTATTTGGAGGCATAATACTTGTGTTATGCTCCTTTGATTTGCTCACTGAGGCCATTGTGGTTGTGCCCTCTGCGGAAGTGGAATCCGTCCTGGATTCCATTGACACTGACAATTTGGATGATCTCTGGAAGCATCCACTAATTTTTAAGTTTGCCTCTGTTTTATTCACATTCTTTTAATTGATTTTATGTTCTAAATTGCATATTTTTAAGGCTTGTTTGCTTTGCTTGTTGAGGAGAACATTTATTATTTTTTCCCTTTACAATCTGACTTTTCACAGCAAAGGGGGTAGTGTAGTGAGACCCTTTTGAACCCATGCTGGTTCTCCATTTTAGTTCAGTTTTATATTTACATTTTATGCATTTTAGTTGACATTGCTTTTGGCAGTGACATTTTACACACTTAGACTTGCACAATATTATTTCAATAATACATTGTACATGTTGTTTGTTTTTAGCTAGCTTTTCTCCACATGTAATCTGTACATTCTTTTCAAGGCCAGGAATAGAGTACAAGATATCCTAATGCTTGTGTTGTTCATTTGGATACAGCTTCTAACATCTAGACATATCATTGCATTAGAGCAGTGCCTCTAACACAGTGTTGCTTTGATTATATAAATGATGAACTTACCCAGAGGGTTCAGAGGGGCACTTCAGCCACAATTGTCTTGGGATAAATGTTGTGTTTGAGATGTAGCTCTGCTGTTGCTGATGTTCCAGTTTCCAGAGAAGGATTGCCATCTAAAATATAGGCCGATTCCTGCTTAATTTCTCCTTGTATGAAGGCTAAGGCTATTCACCTAGATTGGGGAGGTGGAGGGTACACTAACTATGCTTTCAGTATGGGGTTAGTGATAGGTAGAAATCTCTAGAAGTCATTTGCCATGGTTGGTTTGTTTATTCTCTTCACCATGTTCATAATGCTGATAACTTTGCTTTGTTTCATCTCCTTAATTATTGTAGCTCATTCTCTTTATGCATGACTGCAATTGTTTCTATAAATGTATTGAAAACTTGTCTCGTACATCTCTGTTTTGCCTGGGCATGCATGAGTAAGACAAGGAAACTGTAAGATCTGTTTCTACAACTTCCTTAGGAGTCAGAGTGTCATGTTCAGGATGCCGTAGGCACCTTCCATTCCAGTAAGGTTAGGGGTTTGGATGAGTCACTGTGAGGTAGTTAGCAATGTGAGATAGCTAGCAATTGGGCCAACAGCCTCTGATGGTGTGGATGGAGTTATCCTCACATTCTAAAGTTCTTTCATCCTAATACTCAGTCCTATTATTTAAGTAGGAACCGTATAAAAGGCTTGGGATAAAGGGTAGTGTGTACCTCACCATTAGCCGCTGTAATCATCAGATCTAAGAATGCTACTTTAGATTTATTGTACTGAAGTGTGAAGTTAAGGCCCTTACATTCAGAATTCAATCACTGAAGAAAGTCATGAAGCCTGCTTTCTTTGCAATTGACACGTTTCGGCTTGGGTTTTGTAAGATGGTACCGGAATTTTCCTTCAATCCTAGAATCTCCTACGATCTGCATTAATGTCTGCTTCTTTCTAAGCGGTGCTATCAAAAGAAGGAATTCAATGGTGTTTTAACCTGTTTTGATTTTTTAAAATCTTTTTATAGCAGTGCAGCTTTTTTAGATTTGATGGATATATTATGAAATTATTTATACATTGTGTAACAAATAAGAATTTGCTTGTACTCGTTTACCCGGGCAGGTGTCTAATAGCTGAGGGGTCCCTCTCTTATATCTAAAATGCAGCTAGGTTTTTTTAAATTCATTCTGAGTTTTTGAAGTAAGTAGCCTAATGTAACTGAGCACACTGATAGTTCCTCACTCTGTGTGGCATATTTTTTGCTCTTTGTGTCATGATCTTCTTCTTTGCTTGTATTGTATTGTTATGTTTTTGGGGTATATTTTCAGCACTTGTATGGTCACTGCTGTGGCTGAAATAAAAGTTTAAACAAAGAAACAGACACCTAAATTGAGGTAAACCACTGAAAGAGTAGTTTTGGTTAGCACATTTTCACCAGCAAGCAATGAGGTGAAGAAGATCATCATAAAGAGTTGGCGGCTTGTACAAGTTACTTGTAATGATGTCCACCATAGAAAATAAATAATAACATTAGAGATTTAGTGGTAAGAGCACATAGAGATATCCCCCCAAAAAGTGACACAAGGTCAGTATGGGGTCTCCCTTCAGTTAAAGGCCACCAAAGATATGGGGGTTGTGCAGTGTACGAACACAAAATCTTTAGAAGGACAGTACAGGGTGTTTAAGTTGCTGACATTTTCCAATTGCAATACCCGTAACGATTTATATTATTAGATGCCCAATGTATGAAACTCTATGTGGGCCAAACTACAAAGATGGCCATGCAATGGATTGGTCAACACAGAAGCAAAATCAAATGTGAAGTAGAAGGAGCACCTTTTGTATGACACTTAAAGAAAAATCAGCGCACTGAGGATGAAAAATATTGGCAAGCGGCAGAAGTGGTGTCCTTGGACAGTTGAGGTGGCAACATCAAAGACATTTTGGACAGAAGTGAGTGCAAGTGGATTGACATGGTAAACAGTACTCAGGAAGGCTGAATGATACTAATGACCTGAGGCGTCTCTCAGTTGTGCCACGGTGAATGATTAAAGGTATTTTTACCTCAGTTGATCAGAATCCATCAGTGATACAGTGGGTCATGTCACTCTTACAGCATCCATTTTAGAACATCCTCATTCCTCACTCCTAATCCCTACTTCTCATCCCTGCTTCTCATCCATCATCCCTACTTCTCATCTAAAATACGTCATCCCACTTCTCATCCATCATCCCTACTTCTCATCCCTGCTCTTCTTCCTTCTTCCCTACTTCTCATCTATCATCCCTACTTCTCATCCCTCATTTCTACTTCTCATCCATCATACATCATCTCTGCCCTGCTTCTCAGCCATCATCCCTGCTTCTCTTCCATCATCTCTACTTCTCATCCCTGCTTCTCATCCATCATCCCTGCCCTGCTTCTCAGCCATCATCCCTGCTTCTCTTCCATCATCTCTACTTCTCATCCCTGCTTCTCATCCATCATACATCATCCCCTCTTCCATTATTCCTATTTCTCAACCCTACTTCTCACCCATCATCCCTACTTCTCATCCATCATACATAATCCCTACTTCTCATCCATCATCCCTACTTCTCTTCCATCATCCCTGCTTCTCTTCCATCATCCCTACTTCTCATCCATCATTTCTATTTCTCATTCATCATACATCATACCTGCTTCTCATCCATCATCCCTGCCCTGATTCTCATCCATCATCCCTGCTTCTCTTCCATCATCTATACTTCTCACCCCTGGTTCTCATCCATCATAAATCATCCCCTACTCCTCATCCATCATTCCTGCTTCTCTTTCACATCCCTTCTTCTCATCCCTGCTTCTCATCCCTACTTCTCTTCCATCATCCCCACTTCTCATCCCTACTTCTCTTCCATCATACCTACTTCTCATCACTCATCCCTGCTTCTCATCCATACTTATCATCCATATTCCATCATTCCTACTTCTCAAACCTCATCCATCATTCCTACTCCTCATTCCTGATCCTTAAAGCTCTGCTGGCTTTGGAAATACAAGGATCCCACAGCTTGGACCATAAATCAGCTTTCGGAGAAAGGGTAACCTCAGATTTAAACATTTTATTTATTACAAATACAAATGAAACCAGAAACGCTTTGGAGGAATTGAATAGCACTGTCACCAGAGTTGATTATAAACATTTTCTTTCTAAATATGAAACTGAAACTAAAACCAAAAATGTTTTCTGTTGAACTGTAGATGAACTGTATAACCCTTTCTCCAAGAGCAAATTTATGACTCAAACTGTGGCCTCCTTGTATTTCCCTGCCCAGCAAAGCTTTCTGCAGAGGCCTGTGTTAACAGAATAACACTCCTCTCCTCCATCTTCACCCAGCACATACAATGAGAAGGATGTTTTTTCAGTGAAATAGAATGCAGCTCTGTTAGACCTGACAGCCTTAGGGTGGTCACCCCTAACTTTTTGCCTGCCTCCCTCCACTTTTTGGACACTGTTGTTGCTGGTTTTAGGACTCTGCACACATTACCACTGCTAACCAGTGCTAAAGTGCATATGCTCTCTCCCTTAAAACATGTTGACATTAGTTTATACCCAATTGGCTTGTTTAATCTACTTGTAAGACCCCAGTAAAGTGCACAACATGTGCCCAGGGACTGTAGATTAAATGCTGCTAGTGGGCCTGCAGCACTGATTGTGCCACCCACATAAATAGTCTCTTAACCATGCTTCAGGCCTGCCATTGCAAGGCCTGTGTGTGCAGTTTCACTGCCACTTCGACTTGGCATTTAAAAGTACTTGCCAAGCCTTAAACCCCTCCTTTTTTCTATATATGAGTCACCCCTAAGGTAGGACCTAGGTAACCCATAGGGCAGGGTGCTATGAAGATAAAAGGCAGGACATGTACCTGTGCAGTTTATATGTCCTGGTAGTGTAAAACTCCTAAATTTGTTTTTACACTGCTGCGAGGCCTGCTCCTTTCATAGGATAACATTAGGGCTACCCTCATATACTGTTTGAGTGGTACATTCTGATCTGAAAGGAGTAACAAGGTCATATGTAGTATGGCCAGAATGGTAATACAGAATCCTGCTGACTGGTGAAGTTGGATTTAATGTTACTATTTTACAAATGCCACTTTTAGAAAGTGAGCATTTCTCTGCACTTAAATCCTTCTGTGCCTTACAATCCACATCTGGCTAGGTTTATTTGACTGCTTCCTTGTGCATTCACTCAGACAACCAAACACACAATGCTCAGACACACTTGCACAAATCTGCATATTGAATGTGTCTTCCTGGGCTGGGAGTGTGGAGAGCCTGACAATTACATGTCAAAGGACAGTAACCTGCCCTCACAAAATGGACTGCCACCCCCCCTACTGGGACCCTGGCAGACAGGATGGAACTGAAAGGGGACATTGTGCACTTCTAAGCCCGTCTTTGAAGTCTCCCCCACTTCAAAAGCACATTTGGGCATTTAAGCAGGGACTCTGACCCTACCAACTCAGACACTTCTGTAGGAAGGTATCCTCTTTCTAGCCTTGTTACCCCCACTTTTGGCCTGTTTGTGAGTATATGTCAGGGCGTTTTTACTGTCTCATGGGATCCTGCTAGCCAGGGCCCAGTGCTCATAGTGAAAACCCTATGTTGTCACTGTGTTTAATATGTGTCACTGGGATCCTGCTAGCCAGGACTCCAGTGCTCATAAGTTTGTAGCCTGTATGTGTTCCCTGTGTGGTGACTAACTGTATCACTGAGGCTCTGCTAACCAGTGTTTATACTCTCTCTGCTTTTTAAAATTGTCACTGCAGGCTAGTGACTAATTTTACCAATTCTCATTGGCACACTGGAACACCCTTATAATTCCCTTGTATATGGTACCTAGGTACCCAGGGTATTGGGGTTCCAGGAGATCCCTATGGGCTTCAGCATTTCTTTTGCCACCCATAGGGAGCTCCATTCTTACACAGGACTGACACTGCAGCCTGAGTGAAATAACGTCCACGTTATTTCACAGCCATTTTTCACTGCACATAAGTAACTTATAAGTCACCTATATGTCTAACCCTCACTTGATGAAGGTTAGATGCCAAGTTACTTAGTGTGTGGGCACCTTGGCACTAGCCAAGGTGCTCCCACATTGTTCAGGACAAATTCCCCGGACTTTGTGAGTGCGGGGACACCATTACACGTGTGCACTACATATAGGTCACAACCTATATGTAGCGCCACAATGGTAACTCCAAACATTGCCATGTAACATGTCTGAGGATCATGGAATTGTCTCCCCAATACCAGGATGGTATTGAGGGGACAATTCCATGCATCCCCAGGTCTCTAGCACAGAACCCGGGTACTGCCAAACTGCCTTTCCGGGGTCTCCACTGCAGCTGCTGCCAACCCCTCAGACAGGTTTCTGCCCCCCCTGGGGCCTGGGCAGCCCAGTCCCAGGAAGGCAGAACAAAGGATTTCCTCTGAGAGAGGGTGTTACACCCTCTCCCTTTCGAAATAGGTGTGAAGGTCTGGGGAGGAGTAGCCTCCCCCAGCCTCTGGAAATGCTTTGATGGGCACAGATGGTGCCCATCTCTGCATAAGCCAGTCTACACCGGTTCAGGGATCCCCCAGCCCTGCTCTGGCGCGAAACTGGACAAAGGAAAGGGGAGTGACCACTCCCCTAACCTGCACCTCCCAGGGGAGCTGCCCAGAGCTCCTCCAGTGTGTCCCAGACCTCTACCATCTTGGATTCAGAGGTGTTGGGGCACAATGGACACCTGTGAGTGGCCAGTGCCAGCAGGTCACGTCAGAGACCCCTCCTGATAGGTGATTACCTCTTTCAGTAGTCAAGCCTCCTTTCTCAGTAGCCAAACCTCCTTTTCTGGCTATTTAGGGTCTTTCCTCTAGGCTATTCCTCAGATAACAAATGCAAGAGCTCACCAGAGTTCCTCTGCACTTCCCTCTTCGACTTCTGCCAAGGATCGACCGCTGACTGCTCCAGGACGCCTGCAAAGTTGCAACAAAGTAGCGAGACGACTACCAGCAACATTGTAGCGCCTCATCCTGCCAGCTTTCTCGACTGTTTCCTGGTAGTGCATGCTCTGAGGGCTGTCTGCCTTCACCCTGCACTGGAAGCCAAGAAGAAATCTCACGTGGGTCGACGGAATCTTCCCCCTGCCAACGTAGGCACCAAACCTCTGCATCACCGGTCCTCTGGATCCCCTCGCATCCTGATGAGCGTGGTCCCTGGAACACAGGAGCGGGTCCAAGTGTCTCCCACAGTCCAGTGGCCCTTCTGTCCAAATTTGGTGGAGGTAAGTCCTTGCCTCCTCCCCACGCCAGACAGCAAACTTGTGTACTGCATGATTTACAGCTGCTCTGGCTTCTGTGCACTTTTCTAGGACTTCCTTTGTGCACAGCCTAGCCTGGGTCCCCAGCACTCCTTCCTGCATTGCCCAAATCGCTGAGTTGGACTCCGATGTCGTGGGACCCTCCTTTATGACTCTGAGCCAACTGCTGTCCTCAGATTTTCTAAGTGCCTGTTCTGGTACTTCTGCAGGTACTGCCTGCTTCTGTGGGGACTCTCTGAGCACCCCCTCTGTCTCCTCCTCCAAGGGACAACATCCTGGTCCTTCCTGGGCCCCAGCAGCACCCAAAATCCTCAACCACAACTCTTGCAGCTAGCAAGGCTTGTTTGTGGTATTTCTGTGTGGAAACACTTCTGCAACCTCCAGCACGCCGTGGGACATCTTCTCACCAAAGGGGAAGATCCTGGCACCATCCGTTGTTGCAGAATATTTGGCTTCTTTTACCCAGAGGCAGCCCTTTTGCACCTTCATCCGGGGTTTAGTGGGCTCCTGCCCCCTCTGGACACTTGATGACTCTTGGACTTGGTCCCCTTCTTTTACAGGTCCTGAGGTCCAGGAATCCGTTTTCAGTGCTTTGATAGCAGTTGTGGTTCTTGCAGAATCCCCTATCATGACTATACTGTCTTTCTGGGGTAGTAGGGTAACTTTGCTCCTACTTTTCAGGGTCTTGGGGTGGGGTATTTTGGACACCGTACTGTTTTCTCACAGTCCCAGCGACCCTCTACAATCTCCCATAGGCCTGGGGTCCATTTGGGATTTGCATTCCACTTTTGGAGTATATGGTTTGTGTTGCCCTTAGGCCTATGTCTGCCTATTGCATTCTATTGTGATTCTACATTGTTTGCACTACTTTTCTTACTGTTACTTACCCGACTTTGGTTTGTGTACATAATTTGTGTATATTACTTACCTCCTAAGTGAGGATATCCTCTGAGAAACTTTTGGCATATTGCCACTAAAATAAAGTACCTTGGGGCATATTTATACTCCGTTTGCGCCAAATTTGCGTCGTTTTTTTCGAAGCAAATTCGGCGCAAAACTAACGCCATATTTATACTTTGGCGTTAGACGCGTCTAGCGCCAAAGTAGGAGGAAAGAGCGTAATTTTTTTGCGTGAACGCCTTCCTTGCGTTAATGAGATGCAAGGTAGGCGTTCCCGTCCCAAAAAATGACTGCGACACAAATGCGTCGTATTTATACTCCCGGGCAAAAATCACGCCCGGGAGTAGGCGGGGTAAAAAACCCCGCATTTGCGCCTCTTTTTAACGCCTGGGTCAGGGCAGGCGTTAAGGGACCTGTGGGCTCAAAATGAGCCCACAGCTGCCCTCCCATGCCCCAGGGACCCCCCCTGCCACCCTTGCCCACCCCAGGACGACACCCAAGGATGGAGGGACCCATCCCAGGGACATTCAGGTAAGTTCAGGTAAGTATAATTTTTTTTTTTTTTAATATTTTTTTTTGGCATTGGGGGGCCTGATTTGTGCCCCCCTACATGCCTCAATGCCCAATGACCATTCCCAGGGGACATAAGTCCCCTGGGCATGGCCATTGGGCAAGGGGGCATGACTCCTGTCTTTACTAAGACAGGAGTCATGTAATTGGCGTCTGGGCGTCGTTAAAAATGGCGCAAATTGGGTGGAGGCGATTTTTTAGCGTCAACCTGACTAGCACCATTTTTAAGACGCCCTAACGCCATTTTCCCCAACGCCGGCGCTGCCTGGTGTACGTGGTTTTCTTCCACGCACACCAGGCAGCGCCGGTCTGCTAGCGCCGGCTAACGCCATTCAATAAATACGGCGCCCGCATGGTGCTTCAGAATGGCGTTAGCCGGCGCTAAACTTTTTGACGCTAAACTGCGTTAGCGCAGTTTAGCGTCAAAAAGTATAAATACGGGCCCTTTATTTTTATTAACTCTGAGTATTGTGTTTTCTTATGATATTGTGATATATGATATAAGTGGTATAGTAGGAGCTTTGCATGTCTCCTAGTTCAGCCTAAGCTGCTTTGCCATAGCTACCTCTAACAGCCTAAGCTGCTAGAAACACCTCTATTCTACTAATAAGGGATAACTGGACCTGGCCCAAGGTGTAAGTACCACAAGGTACCCACTATAAGCCAGGCCAGCCTCCTACAACGTCTGGACAAGATACCACTGGAGAAGAATCCCTGAACCAGAACCTGCAACCTGCCAAGAGGAACTGCCTGGCTGCCCAAAGGACTCACTTGACTGCTTTTCTGCAAAGGACTGCTGCCCTGCTGCCTTGCTGCCCTCTGGCTCTGCTGAAAAGTGCTCTCCAAGGGCTTGGATAGAGCTTGCCTCCTGTTCCTTGAAGTCTCAGGACCACAAACACTTCATCCTGCAAAAGAACTCCTTGTGCTGCAAACAATTTGACGCATAGCCTGCAAGAAACAACGTACAGCCTGCATCGCGGTGAGAAAATCACTGCACGCCAAATGAGAACGATGCAGCCTGGCTCCCCAAAGTGGAGATTGACGCAGTGCCAGCGCTGCCACTGGAATTTTGGCGCACAGCCCACGGAATCGACGCAAACCTGAGCCAGAATGACGCAGCCCAACATTCTGGGAGGAATCAACTCAAGCACAAGTCGTGCGGCAGAAATTTACACACATCGCCCACTGGATCGACGCAGCTCCTGTGACTTTGTCCTGCATGCTTAGGATTTCAACGCTTCGTCCCCGGGGTGTCCAAAAAACCCACAGCCCGAAGAGGATCCCAGTCTACACGCAGGAAATCGATGCAAAGCCTGCCCTGCGTGACAAGTCAATGACGCATTGCTTGTGTGCGCCGGAAAAATCGATGCACACGTCCCCGTTTTCCATGCATCTCCTTCTCTGCGGCCCTTTGCTGAGAATTTTAACGCAAACCAGGTACTTTATGCTTGCAAAAGAGATTTGTTGCTTTTTAAAGACTAAACACTTCTTTTATCATTTCCTACAGTGATAATTCAAAGTGTACTTAGCAAATCTTAATTGTTTTGACCTGCATTTAACCAGATAAATATTATATATTTTTCTAAACATTGTGTGGTGTATTTCTGTGGTGTTATGCTGTGTTATTGCATGATTTATTGCACAAACACTTTACACATTCCCTTCTAAATTAAGCCTGACTGCTCAGTGCCAAGCTACCAAAGGGTGGGTACAGGATAATTTGGATTGTGTGTGACTTACCCTGACTAGAGTGAGGGTCCTTGCTTGGACAGGGGGTAACCTGACTGCCAACCAAAGACCCCATTTCTAACAAGCTCTCTCTCATAACTCTGATTGGCTGTTGCCAACCAATTGTTGTGAAGGTGTATTTCACAAAACTGAAAGTGTGTTGGTATGACTGGGGGATGATGAATGAGGAGTAGGGACGATGGATGAGGTATTAGAAATAGGAATGATGGAAGATGGATGAGAAGTATGGATGAGAAGCAGGGATGAGGGGTGAGAAGTAGGGATCATGGAAGAGAAGTAAGGATGATCGTTGGGAGGTAGGGATGATGTATGATGAATGAGAAGTAGGGGTGATGGATGAGAAGTAAGGTTGATATATGAGAAGTAGGGATGATGTATGATGGATGAGAAGTAGGTATCATGGAAGAGAAGTAGGGATGATGGATTAATAGTAGGGATGAGAAGCAGGGATGAGGGATGAGAGGTAGGGATGATGGATGAGAAGTAGGGATGATGGATGAGAAGTAGGGATGATGTATGTGAAGAAGGGATGAGAAGTAGGGATGAGGAGTGAGGAAAGAGGATGTCCTAAAATGGATGCTGTACACTCTACTTCTTCGCTGCTACTGGACTTTAAATGCATTCTTCTATTTTTGCCTTTATGTAATTGCACAACTGATCATAATTGTACTTTATGGAATATACTGTACAGTGGTTAAGATGTTAAATTTTCCCCTCAGGGGTTACACCAACAAGAGTATGATAGTGGGTTTCATCTCCCCTATTTGTACTTATCTTGTTTTCCTTTCCCCATTCCTACCCACTCCCCCCACCAAAGCCGTAAGTGATGAACACGTTCAATGTGGGCTTAAGATTAAACTCAGACTCACGGAGCGAGCAATATTGTTAGGCAGGGATAGAGTTCCCCCATTGTGGCAACGAGGTTGGCTGTCTAGTGTTCAGGAGACACTCAAAGAGATAAGCAGGCAGCACGTTCCATGGCTTCCTGTTCTTGCACGCTGAATGTTGATGGCGGCTCTTGTGCCGGATGCGTTCACTGCTCAGGTAAGATGTGCTGGCTCATAAGTAGGCTTATTTAGGCTGATTAGGTGGTAAGACAGCCTCAATAGTCTATTGTTTCTTGTTATACATTTTCATTCAGAATTTCAAATTATTAGCGGTCTGCTCTGGTATGTGAAGCACACTTTGATGCCAAGTATTTGAAATAGATTTACTGGCTCAGTTTGATGAAATAAGTTGTGAGCACAGATGGTGAATGGTTACCTTACTCATGAATAACAATGACTTTTGTACAGATGCATTGATGAATTATGTGTGCACTTGTGGTTTCTGATGTGATGGGCAATGCATTGTTCACTGAATAGTCTCTCTGAATTGCAGTTGTAGAGAAAGATACATCACAGTGAAAAAGACACACCATATGTAGTAAGTGCCATATTATGTGAGCTGGGCACACAGTTGAGACCATCTTACAACACATTCGATTATTTATATCATGAGTGTGATAGGAGTGGTGACTCATTTATGGTTTTACTTGGTCCACACGGGCGGTGGCACATTGTCCACAGGGTTGATCGTTGTGCATTATGTTGAGAGCAACATGCCTAACATTGTGTAGTGTGACTTGGGTTGCACCGGTGGTGACACACGGTGCATGGGGAGTTTATGTTGATTTGCTACGAGTACAATCTATTGACAAAGGAAGTCTCTCTCTGTTGCTATTTGTTATAATTATAAGCCAAATATTGATGACTTGTGATGTGTCTGCGGGTTATACAGAATCAACACTCACACGTGGTGAGTAGTTTGGAGACTAATGGCTCTGGGAGTTTTGTGCACAAACATGTTGTTATATATATTTGGACTAATGATCACATCTGGGTTTCTGTCTCTTTTCATATGCCTGTTATTTAGCTGGATTACTTGGTCTTGAAGAGACCCTTTCGTTTACTTGGGGTCAAAATGTCAAGAAAGCCTCCCCTCAGTTCCACAGTTGTTTTTTTCTTTGTTTTCAAGTAATAAGATATTTCTGTGATAGAATGATATGACACTGGATGGTGGATTCCCCAAAAATGTTGTAGGGGTACCCCACACTCTTCATGAGTCACACGGGACATTGTGTATATATGAGATATTGCCCCTGGCCCCCCTGGGCATACAGAGTTGTCCTTCTGCAGTATTACATTTTGTCAAGATATGAGCAGTGAAAAGAGTCCATATGTATTGTATAGTTCATGTGGCTATTATGTTTAAAATATTTGTTTATATAATTTGCATGACAGACGAATCTTTGCACCCTGTCCTGTGACTATTGTAGTTTTAGTGCTATTCAATACACTGCCAGCCAAAATTATTGAATAGATGCACTTATGTATGACTGGCAAGATGAGCTGTTGCCATCCTACCATATTTTATTAATAGAATCATAATTTTTATTTTTATTTTTATTTGTAATGCATTTTTTATTAGACAAACAAAAACGTTTAGTGAAGTGACAACTTATGATTGAGATCAGTTTAGGACTGTGCCACCTAGCCCCTTTTGTGGTTCCAGGATTTTCACCAGAGATGTGTGTGTGACTGTCAAATGCAGATGACAAGTCAATAAGTACATAAAAGCGTGATTCATGCTTGTCTAAGATGTGTGCCATATCCTGAAGTATTCATAACATTGCCATTTCTGTGATGTTGTTCATTCTAAAGCCTGTCGGTTGACTTGTAAGTTATTTTCTTCTGTGAAGTCGTTCAGCTGTTTTGCGACACAATTTTCCACAGCCTTTGCATAGAAGAGGAGGTTTGAGACAGAGCTGAAGTTGCTGAGGTGCTCAGGATCCAGGATGGTTTTTATGTGAGGAGGAGCAACGTGTCCCATTTTCAGATGGGCAGTAACTGTTCTTTGTGCCAGAGTTAATTGTCTTTTGCAGATAGGGAGTGAAGGAGAGACTTATACCTGAGGGGGAGACTTATGCCATTCAATTAAGAGCACAGCTTCCGGGGGTGTTACAGCCCCTTAATAAATTAAGACATTCAGGGCCGTATTTATACTCTGGTTGCGCCGAATTTGCGTCGTTTTTTTCGACGCAAATTCGACGCTAAACTAACGCAAACTAACGCCATATTTATACTATGGCGTTAGACGCTTCGGGCGCCAAAGTGCCCGGAGTGGGCGTCATTTTTTAGCGTGAACCCCTTCCTTGCGTTAATGATATGCAAGGGAGGCGTTCCCGTCTTAAAAAATGACTCCCAGGCCTTTACGTGGTATTTATACTCCCGGGCAAAAATGACGCCCGGGAGTGGGCGTGGCCAAAAACGGCGCTTTTGCGCCGCTTTTTAACGCCTGGGTCAGGCATGGCGTTAAGGGACAAGTGGGCTCAAAATGAGCCCAGAGGTGCCCTCCCCTGCCCCCAGGGACCCCCCCTGCCACCCTTGCCCACCCCAGGAGGACACCCAAGGACGGAGGGACCCATCCCATGGACATTAAGGTAAGTCCAGGTAAGTTTTTTTTTTTTTTTTTTTTGTGGCATAGGGGGGCCTGATTTGTGCCCCCCTACATGCCACTATGCCCAATGACCATGCCCAGGGGACAGAAGTCCCCTGGGCATGGCCATTGGGCAAGGGGGCATGACTCCTATCTTTACAATGATAGGAGTCATGTTGATGGGGGATGGGCGTCGAAAAAAAATGGCGCAAGTCCGGTTACGACGATTTTTTAGCGTCAACCTGACTTGCGCCATTTTAAGACGCCCTAACGTCATTTTTTCCCAACGCCGGAGCTGCCTGGTCTACGTGGTTTTTTTCCACGCACACCAGGCAGCGCCGGTCTGATTGCGCCGTCTAACGCCATTCCATAAATACGGCGCCCGCATGGCGCTTCAGAATGGCGTTAGACGGCGCAAAATTTTTTGACGCTAAACTGCGTTAGCGCAGTTTAGCGTCAAAAAGTATAAATATGGGCCTCAATGATCTGTATTGTGATATGAGCTGTTACAAGTACTGTAGATGTATTGTCTGTTTAACTTCTTGTGCCATTTCACACAATGCAGTTACTAATGTAGAATATTTGCATTTGTCTTCACAGCTGCAAACATGACTCCAGGCCAGGTCTGTGAATTCCAGCACCGGGCCATGAGATACCAGCACATCCTGCTGGTGGAGTCGGGGTTCAGGAGGATGGCCCGGCGATATCACCATGAATGGGCCTCCGGGGCATGGAGAACCTTCCCACAGGGTGGGCCTACTTTGCCCAACACAGCCACCACCAGCACAACCACCACTTCAAGCCAGGTGGCCCCACCCACAGGTGGGACTGTTGTGCCTACATCTGCTGGACTTCCAGGCCCCAGCATTGCTACAGGTGCAGGACAGACCACTGGGCCTGGCTCCACACACACACACACAGACCTCCTCCACTGGTACCCCGACTGCCACAGCTACATCTGTTGACCCTGCAGCCTTCCACAACATGGAACGGAAGATGGACCGTGTACTGTGCAAGTTAAGCCACCTGAGCTGGGATGTGCGCCACATTAACCGGCTTGTTAAGTCAATCAAGAGGACCCTCCGCAGGGCCAACCTCTAGACCAGTGGTCTTCAAACTTTTTAATGCTGCGCCCCCCCAGTTGAAAAATAAAAATCATTGGGCCCCCCCTCAGAATTTTTCACAATTATTTTAGAAAGATGTCAATGTTTAAATAGGTCTAAACCTATTTAAACATTGCAGTTAAGTACTGTTACCTTTTTAAAACTGCAATAACATGCTTTTGCTTAAAACAAAGGCATGTTATCTGTATAATATTTCTTTTGGCCAGAGTTTGGCGCCCCCCCCTGGGATCACTTGAGGCCCCCCCAAGGGGGGGCCCGCCCCCCAGTTTGAAGACCTCTGCTCTAGACTGTATTTGAAATGGAAATGATTCCCTCCCCTCCCTCCTCTTTCCTTGTTCTTATAGTTAGTGGGCTTAGGGGGTGATTTTAACCTTGGCGGACGGCGGAGGCCGTCCGCCAAGGTACCGCCGTGAAATGACCGGCGGCCATTTAAACATTTCCTCTGGGCCGGCGGGCGCTCTCCGAAAGAGCGCCCGCCGGCCCAGAGGAAATGCCCCTGCAACGAGGACGCCGGCTCAGAATTGAGCCGGCGTAGTTGCAGGGGTGCGACGGGTGCAGTTGCACCCGTCGCGTATTTCAGTGTCTGCAAGGCAGACACTGAAATACTTTGCGGGGCCCTCTTACGGGGGCCCCTGCCGTGCCCATGCCATTGGCATGGGCATGGCAGGGGCCCCCAGGGGCCCCGCGGCACCCCCTACCGCCATCCTGTTCATGGCGGGTTTCCCGCCATGAACAGGATGGCGGTAGGGGCTGTCAGAATCCTCATGGCGGCGGAGCGCGCTCTGCCGCCATGAAGGATTCCCCCGAGCAGCGGTAAGTCGGCGGGAGCCCGCCGACTTGCCGCTTCTGACCGCGGCTGAACCGCCACGGTCAGAATGCTCGTGGGAGCACCGCCAGCCTGTTGGCGGTGCTCCCGTGGTCGGTGGCCCTGGCGGCCACCGGCCGCCAGGGTCAGAATGACCCCCTTAGTGTTAGGTTAGTATAGGCTGTTAGTTTAGTTAGTGTTAGTGGGTGGGGGGCAGGGGGTACTGATTCTTTCTATTTTTACTTATTTAGTGTGTGTGTTTGGCTATGTTGGGGTTCTTGTGTGTTTAAAAAAAAATACAAAAAAATATACATTTGTTTAGGATAGTATGTGTTTAGGTTAGTATGTGTTGTCCCCCATGTGTCCCGTCTCATAAGCGGGGTGGGGGGTAGATGTTTAGAACGTTTCGTTACATGTGATAAGTAAGTGTAGCTTAGGTTAGTTAGGGACTGGGTAATGAGTAGTCAGGGTAGATTAGGGTAGGTAAGATTTTTCCCTCAGTTTCCTCTTCTGTGATTAGCATTTAATAAATATTTGGTTAACCCTTAACAGTATGTGTTAAATGGTACTTGATTCTGGGTTTGGATTCAGTGTACATAAATTTTGCACTATTACTTTTGTGTCCTATGCTACAAACAAATCCCAACTGAGCTGTACGATTGGCAGCTAGCCCAGAGCTACGTTGCAAAGTGTCCACCCTTCGTTGCAACCACCAATCACAGTTAATATGGATGACAATGTGTTTCTGTTGATAAGTGTGTTTTCAAAGGCACAAACAGTGCTTCCAGACTTGTTATTGGGGGAACAGTTTTAGGTCTGACTGCAGTGTGATGATCAAGGACACCCTTATAAGATGAGTTCTCATTGGCACTCTTTTATTCTTGTCTTCATGACTCTCATAAGTCATTTGTGACACAGTTCAGCATGATTACCTATTTGGATGTAAACTCAGACACCTTCATTTATGCAGTTTTTGTAGTGTTTGCTTAGATTAGTGTGCACTGTTATATGTGTTATTATTGCATGTTGACAACATTTTGCGGCCACTATTTGATGACTTAGATATCCCTTGAGGAAGCATTATTCTGTCCAACACAGCATGATGGTGTATGGTTTCTCACTTCATCAGATCTTACCCTCAGGAAGGGAAGAGTATGATGCAATCATGGGCACTGTGCTGATTTATCTGACTACATAATATCAGGACAGTTGTATTGACAAGCTACGTAATTTGTCAGTAGGCACATTTCAGTTATCTACTGCACAGTTGATATGTCACATTACCCAGAGACAGATTTGTTGTGTAAGTGCTATTTATTGAAAAGTGCTGTAGTGCTATCTGTACATTGTCCATGATTGTGAGTCCATTATAGTGACATCTTACATTGTGATCCTACACAAGCGTTTACCAAAATGCTTTTGACATGCTGGAGTTGATGTTTCCGACAGTGCAGAGGGACAGAATTTGCCAATGAGTAGGAGAGACAATCACTGGGCTGGGAGACAAGATATACAGTGGTTTGCAGAACAGTGCTTGAGTACAGTCGTTGCAAGACTGGCAAGTTACAAAGCGCAGGACCTTGGTAATAGTTGGCCATGTGGCAGGGACTAGTGCTTCCGGGTCATTTTCCTTGTGAATGTGATCTGTTCCATGTCTTCTTCTTCTGATATGTGTGTGTTGCCTCCTCTGTCCTTGTTGTTGTTGGTTGTGAAGGGGCAACACACACCTTAGTGTTAGAAGACGTGGAGTCAGACATCCCGGTCGCTGCTCCCTGTGAAGGTCTTAAGGGCAGTACTGCAGCAAGGAGTATCTGCTGGTTCTTGAGAATAGCAGCCACATCACGATGGTAGGCAGCCAGGTCAGCCCTGAGGGGTTCAATGTTGCATTCGTGCACGCGTTGACAGGATTCCTGTTGTAGGTGTTGGGTCAACTGTATTACAGCTGTGCTGATTTCCATCTGGGTTTTCTGCAGTTCCTGCAAGATAGATGTTAGGGCTTGCATAGCTGCTGCCTGATCTGCAGATGACATCATGCATGAACGCATCCCCTCTAGGCTGGCTGCCACAGTTTGCATCCCCACCCGCACATCCTTGGCCAGCTCCCGCTGTACTCCAACTACAGTTCTCTCAAAGCTGGTGCCAGTGTCGTCTGAATCCTCAGCTGTATTGGAGCTGGCAGGTCTTACAATTGGGGTGGGGGGTGGATCCTCTGTGATGGCTGCTTGTTCTGTGCTCCTCCTTGTGACTGAAGGTGGGGTCGGGAGGGTTTCAAGGACCTTTTGGATAGTCTCCTGGGGAATGTTTATCGGCTCATCATCCATGTCATCAGGGTAATCTGTTACAGGCATATCCGCAGGAGATCCATTTTCCTCTGCAATGAAACAGGGTACAATTAGTGTGTCTGTGTTGTGGCAATTTTGATGTGACATGCCTGCCTTGTGATGAATTCACTTTGTGATCTTGTTTCGTGTTCATTGCTCCAGTCCTTCAGATGGGCATTCTTCCAGGCCTATGGCCCACCTGCATGTCACATGTATGTTATTGAGTTATTAGACTTGTCAGCATCATCACCTCTAGGTGTTAGTTAAGGCCACATAGAGAATTGCCACCTTCTTGTCCCACTCAAGCCTCCGTCTACATCCATTCTCATGGTGAGACCTTTCACTGGCTGTGGGTGTTCTGATGGCCCCTGGCAGCACACTTAACAATCTGGACCTGCCCCAATCTCTGATATTTCACATCCACTTAAATGTATTTGACATGTGGCATATCCTATGCATAGCAATGTTATGACACGATATGGATGTTGGCATTGGTAATGTGTACTGCTGGTGTACTGCTGATGTTGGGAAATGTGTGTTACATTGGATTGCCCTGATAATCGTATCAGTGTCCTAGTTCCTCCTCTGACTGTGCAGGTGTATTTCAGTGACCAGTTACATGTGTCCCCCCCTCAATGCTGTAGTCTGAGCAGTATGACATTTGGGATGTTGCATTGTTACCCAGGCACAGGATGGACCCTGACATTTGAGGCATGGGTGTGTCCTTAGTGCTGTGTAGCTCCTATTGATGTTTACATTGGCTGATGTTTGCGACAACTATGGGCATTGACATTTGACAGTACTGGGGCCTTCGTCTTGTTTCTGGGGATTGTTAAAGTTGTCATCCTCACCCCCTAATTTAGGTGTGTATGATCCATGGGGAGGTTACTGCCATTGGCTACTTAAGCTGCACACAGAGCGGAGGTGATAGTGGCAACTGTTGTCGCAGTTACATTCCAGTTGTCAGTATGGCTAGAGGTTGTTAAGAGGGCCCTAGTTAATGTAGGGGGTATGGTGGCTGACGTGTGCCGGGATGTCAGTTTGACGTTGTGCCCTTCCCTCCTGGCGTGGCTTTCCCTTTGCTCCATCGTTGGCATGGCAGCATGCCCCCATGGGACTGTTGTTGGTGTAGTGTAATGGTGTGCCCCAGCTTCTGTTTGTGCAGGCATGCCCCCTTGCAGTGCCCCTTTACCCATGCCACACCATGTATATGATGACTTCCATGCATTTTGTGGTCGGTATCCCCCCCTCCTCACAGTTGACATTATTGCATTATAATTCCCCATGCGACTTACCCTGCATGTGCGTTGTCTCCTGGTAGTCTGCACTGTCGTGTCCTTGAATCCCTGTGATGATCTCCTCAGGGATGACGGCTGCGACCATCTCCTCCATGTGGTCCAGGGCCTCCTGGTGTGCTGGACTCCCACCTCCAGTCTGCAGTGCTGCCTTCCTGTTCCTGGCCATCTTTTCTTTGGTCCTGCGCTTGCAGTCATGCCAGCGTTTCTTGCACTCGATGACTGTTCTGCGTACTTCTGCCACACTGTTAATCTTGTCGACAATTTGTTGCCATATAGCCTCTCTCCTACTAATTGGCAACTTTGAGGTGACAAACAGTTGGTGCTGGTGTTCCGTCACCTTTTTAACCAGAATTTCCTGCTCCTCTGCACTGAAGCGACACTTTCTTTTCTTCTTAGAAGTGTCCTGGTTCTTGTGTGGGTCCTCCTGGCTTGTTCCTGGTCTGTTGTCATCTTCCTGGGGTCTGTAGTGGCATCTGGGATCCATTTTGGCTCTCCTCTGGTGAAATGCCAGTGTTCGCTGTTTTTTTTGACGCTATTGCGTAAAAAAAGGCGCATATCCAGTTTGCGGGGCGTAAATCGACCCACAGTCATTTCCGCCGCGTTAACGTTGTTTTGCTTTACGACTTGACCCTGTGGTGTGCGTCAAAAATAATGACTCCCACCTGTGGTTTGCGCCACCGTGCGTCAAAGTGTAAATTTGATTAAATTTGACGCCCGCACAGCGCACCAAAATGGCGTTAGCCGGCGATAATATTTGTTTTGCGTCAAAAAGTATAAATATGGCCCCTGATATCTTCGGGTCGAGTTGGCGCTATATAGATATATATATGTGTGTATATATATGTATATATATATATATAAGCTGCCACTACTCTATTTGATAATGTTTCTGGAACCTCAATGCCTTCGGACTTATCTACATGCACAGCAACCACCATTATTTCTGAACTAGAAAAGGCAAGAATCTTAGAATTAAAAAAATGGTGGGAAATGACCTCATTGACGAAATATACACAAAATGGTCGTGTGCCACGAGGTCTCAGAATTCTAATATTGCCTACTCTGGGTGACATAGATCCTGATCTTCTAGAACAATGGAGAGCACATACATCTGAATGCTCAGTTAAAATGATGGATACTTTGATTATTCAATCAAAACGTCGTATGGAAGAACAAACCCATAAAATTGAACTTCTTACTAAAGAACTAGAAAAAATGGGTACTTCCTCAGAAATACAACAATTGTTAATGAAGATGGAAGAACGTATTACTAAAAAAGAAGATGAAATCAAACTCCGTAAGGCCTCTAAATTTAATAGAGACAAGAAAGATTATGAAATAGGCAGAATTTATACATTTGCTCGCAAATATAATACACTTAGAGCACAAGACAAAGTTATGACGATGGACAGCCCCACTACAACAACCAATATAGCAGAAGATAGCTCGGATTTGAGTTCATCAGCTGATGAAGCTTCTGCTAATAAACTGGAAAAGGCCGCCCGCCAGCCCAGGGCAAATCAACCTTCCCACGAGGACGCCGGCTCAGAATTGAGCCGGCGTAGTGGGAAGGTGCGACGGGTGCAGTGGCACCCGTCGCGTATTTCAGTGTCTGCATAGCAGACACTGAAATACTTTGTGGGGCCCTCTTACGGGGGCCCCTGCAGTGCCCATGCCATTGCAGTGCCCATGCCCCGCGGCACCCCCTACCGC
The DNA here is from genome assembly GCF_031143425.1 of Pleurodeles waltl. Lineage (NCBI taxonomy): Eukaryota > Metazoa > Chordata > Amphibia > Caudata > Salamandridae > Pleurodeles > Pleurodeles waltl. The sequence continues at coordinate 1,387,038,167 of NC_090440.1, read as the reverse complement.
CATGGGAGTCCCGCCAGGAACAGGATGGCGGTAGGGGGTGTCAGAATCCCCATGGCGGCGGAGCGCGCTCCGCCGCCATGGAGGATTCTGCAGGGCAGCGGGAAACCGGCGGGAGACCGCAGGTTTCCCGCATCTAACCGCGGCCGAACCGCCGCGGTCAGAATGCCCTGCGGGGCACCGCCGGTCTGTCGGCGGTGCTCCCGCCGACCCTGGCCGCCGGGGTCAGAATGACCCCCTTTATCTGGTTTTCATATTAATGAAGCGCCTGATTTAGTAGAAATTGGTAGGTTGGGTTGTTTAGATGATGTTAGCAATGATATAGGTGAAGACAATAACACTTTGACTGATATGGGATTTGTTACCAATAAGACCGTTGCCAGTAGGCTCAAGCCCTCGAGCAGATTTAATCCTCAATTACCGACTGGTAATATGATTGATTTGTTCTATGAATTGGTGGTTGATGACATTGATCGGTTTCGGAATGATTGGAAAAGGGTTAAAATGAAAAAAGCTCAAAGAGTGAATTTCTCAGCCTCAGATTGGAAAGATCTAAATGAGCTCAAATCCAATAACACAATTATCATCAAACCCTCCGATAAAGGAGGGAATATTGTTATTATGGATATTAATAGCTATACGAAGGAGGCTAATCATCAACTTTCCAATAAACAACATTATCAAAAACTAACCACTAATCCTACTATGAATCTACTGGGAGATGCTTGATAGCTGGCATACTAAAGAGCTAATTGACCAAAATGAATATCTTTATCTTAAAGTTTTGTTTCCTAGAATCCCCTGTATTTACTTTTTACCAAAGATTCATAAAAATACAAAACATCCTCCTGGTCGACCTATAGTGAGTATGAACTCATCCCTATTAGAGAATACCTCCCGTTTCTTGGACCTTTTCTTATGTCCTTTTGTTACTGAATTGCCGTCCTATCTTCGAGACACCAATGATTTTCTTGCTAAGATTCACAATGTTCCATGGCAACTCAACTATCTATTGGTAACCATGGATGTGACTGCATTATATACTTCCATCAAGCACGAATATGATATTCAAGCATGTTGTCACTTCTTGGGTACTCGGAAAATTGAATTTCTTCAACATACTAACATGCTAACTAGCATGTTAAGATTTTGTCTTACCCACAATGCCTTTGTATTTGACAATCAATATTATTTGCAGAAACAAGGGACTGCAATGGGAGCTTCATTTGCTCCCACGTACGCTAACCTTTATATGGGCTGGTGGGAAAAGGAGATAGCCAGGTCTGACTCTAATAGTAAATATATGGAACAAGTGATACTATGGGTCAGATATATTGATGATCTTTTTCTTATCTGGGATGGTGATGAGATTTCTCTCAAACAATATGTTGATATCTTGAATAACAATGAGCTGAACATTCACTTAGACTTGAAATATAGTGCACAAGCTATAGAATTTCTTGATGTCCAGATCTCTATTGATAAAGATGTCTTACAGACAACCATTTTTCGTAAACCAACAGCCTGTAATTCAATCTTGCATGGCAATAGTGGTCATCCAAAAGCTTTGAAGTGGAGTATTCCATATGGTCAATTTTTACGGGCTCGTAGAATTTGTTCTAATGATGATTGCTTCAAGACTGAAATTATGACGATGTCACAGAGATTTTTAGAGAGAGGATATCCTTTGAAGATTCTCAAAGATGCACACTTGAGGGTCTTGAATATGTCTCGAGAAAAATTGCTTTTCAAGCCTGATAGCACTTATAATCAAAATCAAAATAAGGTATCATCACCTAGACTGTTCTTAGAGTTTAATTCTCAACATTCGTATTTAAACAATATCATACAGAAAAATTGTCATGTTTTAAGACATGATTCTGCCATTAAGGACAGCATAGGCCCACATCCATGTATCACATATCGCAAAACTCAATCTTTGGGTAACCATCTTACCAGAAGCCTATTTCAGAGTCCCAAAACTAATATGTCGTGGTTGGCTAAAAAAAGCTTGGGCTTTTGGAAATGTGGACATTGTAAATCTTGTTTGTATGCACAGAATACTCAGACATATACCACGTTTGAAGGAAAAATTTGTGACATAACTGATCGTATCACATGCGAAACTGAATATGTTGTATATGTCATTGAATGTGGGTGTCGCAAGAAATATGTGGGCAGTACCATTCATAAACTGAAAGTCAGGTTTCTGCAACATTTTAGAGCCATCAAGAATCATGATCCATCTTATCCTTTAGCTAAACACTTTTGGGATGTACATGAAGGTAACTGTAGTGCCTTAGTATTTTATGGTGTTAAAACCATTGCGGCCCATCCCCGAGGAGGCAATAGAATTGCACATTTGAGACAAATGGAGTCCAAAATTATTTTACTTTTAGGTACAGAACACCCTTGGGGCCACAACTTGGACGCAGAGCTTCATGTTCATCTGTAAATTTATAGATTTTCCCACACAGATATATACATTTAGAAAACATGAAATGAAACTGATGATTACTTTTAGAATATTCTGTTTTGTTAGGATCCTTACTGATTGACTTTATTATTATTATTGTTATTATTATCACTATTATTAGTATGTTGCCGGATTGAAACTTAGTGTATTTTGGTAAGAATTTGTTATTAACATTTTATCTCACTTTTAGGGTGTTACACTCATCTATTCTATTCTTATACTGTTGCATAGATCTTTGGGGAGGATAGCGGCACACATATACATTCTCCTGTTGCTGAATTTGTGAGATTTATTTACAATTTCCCTATGATATGGATCTATCAATTAATCTCTTCAGATTTCTTTTAGAATATATTAATTTATAGGATTATGATAAATCTAATGAATTATGATGATGAATATCTATGTATATATTTATTCTATGTTGAAATCCCTTTTACCTGTATTTTATTTTTAGAATTGACTGAATTTACTCTATTTATTTGTCATCAATTGTCATCGATTTATAGCCTGTATATGGAGTGGATATATTGCAATGAATTGGCAGTACATATATTTATATATTTATATATTTATATAATTAATTAATTATATTTATATCAGGCTTTTAAAACATAAAACAAAAATTTAAAATCAAAATAAAAAATAAAATTAAAATTATTAGGTATAAGTGGGTAATATGTGGATATCAAGAGTAAAAGGAAAAAGGAAAAATGAAAATTGATAAAGAGAAAGAGAGAAAAAAATAGCATACATGGGATGTGTTTTGTATTCAAGAATTGTAGATTGTGATTACAATTAATTTTCAGTGTTTACAGGTGATCAGACTATATTTGTGATAATGTATTATAATAAGAGAGAAACATATAGGCCCATATTTATACTTTTTGACGCTAAACTGCGCTAACGCAGTTTAGCGTCAAAAAATTTAGCGCCGTCTAACGCCATTCTGAAGCGCCATGCGGGCGCCGTATTTATGGAATGGCGTTAGCCGGCGCTAGCAGACCGGCGCTGCCTGGTGTGCGTGGAAAAAAACCACGTAGACCAGGCAGCGCCGGCGTAGGGGGAAAATGGCGTTAGGGCGTCTTAAAATGGGGCAAGTCAGGTTGAGGCAAAAATATCGCCTCAACCCGATTTGCGCCATTATTTTCGACGCCCAGACGCCATTTAAATGACTCCTGTCTTAGTAAAGACAGGAGTCATGCCCCCTTGCCCAATGGCCATGCCCAGGGGACTTATGTCCCCTGGGCATGGTCATTGGGCATAGTGGCATGTAGGGGGGCACAAATAAGGCCCCCCATGCCACCCAAAAAAAATAAAAAAATATAAAAAATTATACTTACCTGAACTTACCTGAATGTCCCTGGGGTGGGTCCCTCCATCCTTGGGTGTCCTCCTGGGGTGGGCAGGGGTGGCAGGGGGGGTCCCTGGGGGCAGGGGAGGGCACCTGTGGGCTCATTTTGAGCCCACAGGCCCCTTAACGCCTACCCTGACCCAGGCGTTAAATAGTGGCGCAAATGCAGGGTTTTTTGACCCGCCACCTCCCGGGCGTGATTTTTGCCCGGGAGTATAAATACGACGCATTTGCGTCGCCGTCATTTTTTTAGACGGGAACGCCTTCCTTGCATCTCATTAACGCAAGGAAGGCGTTCACGCAAAAAAATGACGCTATTTGCCCATACTTTGGCGCTAGACGTGTCTAACGCCAAAGTATAAATATGGCGTTAGTTTTGCGCCGAATTTGCGTCGAAAAAAACGATGCTAATTCGGCGCAAACGGAGTATAAATACGGGCCATAATGTTACATCTTTAGTTCATATTTTATTTTAAAGTATGCACAGGATTAGGAGTTTCTCATTTTCAAGTTAAAATTGTGACGTTATAACATGGCCGCTCCGTTTGTACTTCTCTTGATCTATTCAATGAACAACAAAGAAGGACTATATGGTTTAAATAGTTGAGTGTAAAATGTCTGCCATTGTCCTGTTGAAGGCTTTGGCCGAAACGCGTAGACATTTGGTTGGGACAGCGTGTGTGTCTTTTTGAATGGTGAGCACATTGTCGATTTTCTTTTTGTGCTTTTTGTACCAATTTTTGCTGGTTCCGATTTACCTGCAATCTAATTCTTTTACAATAAAATAGCAGCCGATGAATTTATCGATAAAAGTGTTTTTTTGAGTATTTTACCAGCTGGTATTGGATGATGTGCAGCCCTTGGTGTGCGATTTAAAATTCACCATTTGTTCTGAATATATATATATATATATATATATATATATATAATGCACGTTAGGTATGGTCTCTGACTGCTGATGTGTGGTACAAGGTAGGTGAATTTACGCAATGTTTATATTGAACCTCAGTGAAAGAATATTTATCTCATAACTTCAAGCAGGAATGACACTCGATACTTTAATGAGCTTGGATGCGAACCTCAGAAGATAATTTTGTGAATCACAGTGACATATCTCAGTAACTAATGAGGTTTGAATCAGCCTTTGCTCTACAAAGGAGTGCCGCACGACTTGGCAAATGTAGCTTCTTATGAAGAAGTGCTGTATTGTAAAGGGCGAGGAGGTCTATTGAATATTAACATATCTTTGTGATAATGAGGATTAAGTCCCTACATACCATGTTTTGTGGACTGTACTTTCACTTGTGTCTCTTCAGATCTTGCGAATATGCACGTGTATAAAATTAAAAATGTGATAAAATAATGTTTTTATCTGTCAATGTAAATCTGTAATTTAGTGTGCTACATGGAGTGTACATTCATTTATTGCTGATTCAACAGCGGCCAATATTGATTAAACGTTCAATGTTTGAATATAATGTACCCTTTAATGCGTTCTTTCTTTAATTTATTTTTAAATCGAGAAGAATATTTGCTTTCCCATGCTGCAGAGTCATCATTGCCACGCAATTCCTATTACATTAACCCTATACTAAGGTCTACAGAACCACAAAGCTCCAGTTCATGTCTCAGTCCTAATTAGAACCGAATTGTAAAGCAAATGAACTGGAAGGGCTTCAATGACCAGTCCAAAAGGAGGAAGGAATTTGCCCTCTAGTGACACAATGATAGAAGAGTTGGAAATATAGGAGCTTATAAACAAGCCCCTTGGTGGAGGGCGGTGTAGCAGGAGAGCTTGCTGTGCTGTCCTTCGCCACAGGGAGAGGGCAGAAATGCACCCTATCTGGCACATTTCAATCAATCATGGTGTTTGTAAAGTGCAGCACTATCACCCCTAAGAGGATCTGGGCGCTGAGGGTGCCGTGTCTCTATCAAAAAGTCACATCTTGAGTCTCCTTCTGAAGTCCACCAGGGAGGGAGCTGTTCTGAGGTGGAGGGGGCAGGCTGTTCCAGGACTTGGCTGCTGTGTATGAGAAGGAGATGCCTCCGCTATGGCTGCGGTGGACGCAGTGGGTGTGCACGAGGTTTACCGAGGCGGAGCGTAGTTGTCTTGCTGGGACAAAGAACCTCAGTCAATTGTTGATGTAGGACAGCCCTTGGTTGTGGAGAGTCCTGTATGTTAGTGTGAGTATTTTGAAATCGCACCTTTTCTTGACATTTCCTGTCCTCTACCCCTCTGCTTGTGCACAATTGGCTGCCTAGCACCCATGCAGGAACCCTTGCACCATATACTGTGCAAGGGTGTAAGGATGCTTGTTGTAGACAGGATTGTTTCTGTGCAGGAAGGGACACCTTACTGCACAAAAACAATAAATGGAGGATTCTTCCTCTTCGTATGTGTGCTGTAGAATGCAGCACACATACAAAGAGGAAAAATGCGAAAAAATAAAGATATTTCTCCTTGTTGCACCTCTCATGGGGAGGTGTAAGATTTTGATGCATTCCCAGGTTTACAGATTCTGAGAAATCTGTGAATGCATCAAAACCCATGGGTGTTGGGTGGGAAAACCCCTGCATCTCCCGTGAAACGCCTCCCTGATGCAGTGTAAGGCAACGCAGTGACTTGTGCTGCCTTGCCTTACACCATATCTGCAAGGCCGTGAAAAGCCACGCAAAGTAGTGTGGCTTTGTAGATTTAGGCTTGCACTATGCACCACCAGTGCATCCAAAAAGTGACGCACCGGCAGCATACAGGGCTTGTAAATAAGCCCTTTAGACTATAAAGAAATACTCCTGATTATCTTAGTGGTATTGGAATTGGCAGATACTGTAAATGTTAGAGAGAAACAAATGCCTTTGGTTAGAATATGAGACAGTGGCAGTTAATAATTATCTAAAGATGTCTTTGTACTAAATAGTGCAGGCTGGCTGTTATTCATACTGCCATTCATGACTCTCTCCGTTTCTGACACCATCCCAAATAAAAGGTTCTAGAACATTTTTTTCTCTTCCAGCACTGTGTGCTAGTGTGCAGCTTACACACAGTGTAGATACTTGTGGCGTGTACATAGAAAAGGCAGATGTGCACTACAAAATGTCTCATCTAAGACAGTTTGTAAATTGATAAAGTTGTATAAAGATTAATTGGTGCAAAGACCAGACTAAATACCTCCATCTGCAATCTGTCATATTGTGAGATTTTTGAAAGTGTATTTTGAGCTCCGAAGAAGTGAATAAGCAAAAAGGAATTTTCACCACGAAACGTGTGTTGGTTATTCTTCTTTTAATAGTTGTTTTTGACTATTTTTTCGTGGAATTATCCTCTCACTCTTTGGAAAGTCTCATAGATATGCAGGTTTGTGTTCCCTTCCTTCTGTTTTTTTGGTCAGGGTTATCCATTTGAAGTGCATAATACATTAAAACCCTTACACTACTAACAAAACCACGCGATTAATTAACAATAACAATGCTTTTTAAAACATTTCACATTTGCTATCATTAAAGAAACTTGAGATAGAATAAAATGCTAGAGCATTCATAAAAGGTAAAATTCATTATACAGTTGAACCAGTTCATCAAGTTCTGCATTTTCAAAACAGTTTAGTCATTAAATGACTGTAGTTCATTTATTTCTAATAAAAGAAATCTTAAAATTGTAATAAAATGCTAAGGTATCATGAGAGGTAGTGTTCGTTAGTGTGGATATGTATTAAAGTAATCGTGCTCTAGAACGGCCGCCTTGGACAAACACACTTTCATAATTCAGGCACCTTCCTTGGTGGCATAACAAAACAAGCATTTGCAACGCAACGGGTCTCACATTTCTCGGAGTTAGAGCTATTAGCAATTGTAAACTCCCAACCGTACTTTTCTTGCCTCATTAAATGGAAAAAAACAAGCGCTGCTAAAAAAATGGAAATAGAAACGATCTCAGGTTCGATGTCATGCAAAGTGCTCGACTTCTGCCAAGCGAGATCGCGCTGTGAAAAAAGTAGTTCACAAACTTGACAGAAAACAACGAGTCTCGCATGTTTTCAGTACTTGGTCGTTGTGCTCGAGGAGGCAAACCACCAGAAAAGGCATGACGTATGCATGCTTTCCACTAATTAAAGCAAGCAGATTTTAAAAGGCAAGCCCACGAACCAATGAAAGACACTGACGTGACATGGGGAGGCTTCGAGCCCTTTTCTAACTACTATAGCATCTCGCAAGCGATACACATGCGCTAGCGCATGCTATGCAGGCTCGACCCTAAAAAGGGCTGCATGCTGGTAGACAACATTCCCCTCAGGATACTCCCTGCAGCCTTACCGTATTGGTCTGTGCAGTAGACGTACCCCCTTCTTGAAAATTTCAAGGAAATAGACTACACAAATGTTCAGCATGAGTTTCAAGGGGACACTTATTCAATAAGCACTTGCCTGCAACTCTGAATTCCCACTGCCCTAGTTCTTTTAGTAGCAGGGCCCTTCAAGTTTTTCACAAGTGTGGACTGATGCAAAAAATATGTATCCAGGTTTCATCAGCTGAATTGAGTGCTCTGCATTTTTGACTCATAGCAATCCTCGCTTCTATCCACTTTCAGGTGTAGTCCAGGGTCAGGAAAGATCCTAGCCACAAAGCCATAAACTATTTTTTTTATGTGAACTGAGAAGCTGGCCCCCAAATGTGGTTGCTCCAGTATACTTGTATAGGAATTTAGGACCAGCCACCTATGTGACCGCTTTGCAAGGTCGCTCTTGTCATCCAGTCAACTTGTTTTCTGGATAAATGTATTCACTTTTTTTTTTTACATACAGCCTTTGTTGTTGACACTTGCCACAACTCTCCAAGCCTCAGGATTTCAATGGATTCCTGTAGATAGCTGAAATGTACTGTTCCTGTTCGTAAATTTATTTCAGCCCAAAGATAGTGGTCCAAGGATTCACTTGTAGCAGATCGAGCTTTATGACAGAATTTCAAGCATGCACCTCTCCCGGCTAGGTTTGTTCTGCCAGCGCAAACTCAAGGCTCACTTGAGCTGCTAGTGGGCATTAAGAAACTCCTCCCAGCCCTTCACTATTATTGGCATTATTGGCAGCCCATGAGCCTTTTGCCAGATCATTAATGATCCTCCAGAGACTTCTTGAGTCTTTACTTTTCATGGCACCTATAAGCTTTGCCCAGAACCTCTCACCCCTGCACCTTCTTAGGGACCACACCACTTTTTAAGCCTTCTTCAGCCCTCCCTCAGTCTTGTGATAAACAGGTTATTTGTGGGTGGATACTTACTTGCCTCAGGGTTCGAATGATTCTAGATTTTATAAAGCTTATGTTTCTGGTTAGTCGGGTCTTTCTGTTAACGTTGATGTCCATGCTTATCTTTGAGCTCTTAACTCGATACATTGCCACTATTTTGTTTGTAAATTATGAACATGCTCTTACTGGATCTAGCTCATTCTTGACAGCAGTTTTCATTACTTCTAGGGACCAAGCAACTAGGTCTTGAATGTTATCCAAGTTCCATCTTAACCTCTTAAGATTTTCAATATTAACTTGTTCCATCAGATCTCTTGCAGGGGAGAGTCTGGAGGGCTCAGTTCTCATCCATACATATTGAGGCGAGTGTCTGCTTTCAGAGTGGTAATCAATCTTTAATTCCACAACCGTATTTTATATGTTGGGGTTCACCATGGTGAAGTCTATGTATGATGCTGTCTTGATTGAAGCCCACGTCCATGCTTGTGGAATGTCTCGTTGGAATCTCCCATTCAGGATTGCCAGCCCTGCATGTTCAGAGGCTCTCCATATTCTTTGACCTGTCTGTATATTTTTTCTGGAGTTATTGAAGTATTTTGTGCCCCTATTTAAATATTTCAGCAATCTTTGGGCCGGTGCGTGAAAAATCCAACTTCTCCCCTTTAAGGATTGCTTCTACCTCTTCAATGAGGTCACCTATTTCCTTGATTGTACATTTTTCCGCAGTGTGTTGGGCGGCCCTCTTACTTGAGGCATTCTCTTGGGGGCTACTGTGAGATTTTCATTTCTTCATTTCTTAATCATAATAATGCTTAACTTAACATGGCCAGGGGCAACCGATAAGGCAGAAAGTCAAAGGTATTTTTTCCCAAAGATTCAAAGATAGTCAATTGTATTTTGTCAGTCAGTGTAGAGAAAGAAGGGTAACACAATACAACGCAAACCTATCTTTTTCCCCTTTCACTCCTTTTTGAAGAACAATGGCCAGCTTACAGCTGACGCAGCGATTAATTTCCAGACACAGGTCTAAGGGGGGATGGCCCTGCCCTACCTATTCCTGGCACTGACATGTGCAGGATTGGACCAACCTTGGCCCGGGCATGGCCCAAGTGCGCCCCTCACCGGGGGGCAACCAAACGCACTATATAGAACTAGTGATGAGCATCAGGTGAGTGGAGTCCATGGGTCGCCTCAGGAGCCCTATGCCGCTGGGACAAGTAGTCTCTTCCTTGTAGATGAACTGTACATCCCATGCTGCGGGGGTACCGAACGCGCTATATGGCGCTAGTGATGAGCATCAGGTGAGTGGAGACTATGGGCTGCCTCTAGGAGCCCTATGTCTTTTGGGAAATGCAGTCCCTTCCTTGTAGTTCAACTGTGCATTTACTAGTCTTTGACCTATTTTGTCTGTGCGTCGCATCTCCGGAAAGGTTCACTCTGGTAATATGTCAAGCGGGGCACTTCTTGCCTCTCTCTCTGGAGATTGCTCGTGCTCTTGAAAGAGATTGACATTGAAATCTCCAGTTATTAGAAAGCTTGTTGTCACATATTTGCTTTTCTAGGAGGCTAAATTGTCAATCAGCTTCTCCACAGAGATCGCCTTGCCTTTGGGAATAATGTAAACATTAGTTAACTAGTATCAGGGGTGTGCTACGTGATGGGACCATCCTTCCAAAGCTGATGCCTGTATTCATGGGTTTTGTATAACCAATAATTTTACCTTTATGGATATACCTGAACTGATATAGACTGATAGATCTCCTTTAGCCCTACCATATTTGGTTGATTTCTGTGCGCAGACCTGATGCTCCATGAATCCAATGAGTGGAGTGCTCATCATGGTCCATGTCTTCTTCATGGCTATTATATCAGACTTCTTCAAGTACTGTATCAGGTCAGGGTCCTCACTTTAAGCAGCTAAGCCCCCCCACATTCCAAGAACATAGGTGAAAATGGTCAATTGTGTTTACTGGGTCGACAGGCCTGATTTGGCTCAGTCCCCCCTTTGTGGTGATGGCAGGGCTAAGGGGACCCAGCCCCAGTTGGCTGACTCCTCCTGCCTTGCCGGGGTTCTTTACTTCTCCACAGTATAGATCCCTTTGATTTTCATAATTAACCCCTGTTGATCACCTGAGGGGGCCATACCTACTGCACATTTGAGTATCAAGTGAGTGCATTTTTTTGTTGTTGCTCATCTCATCTTTGTTTATTAGTATGGGTGGATATATTTGGTCTTGGAACAGTGATACTTTGAAGCCCCAGGTTCTTAGCAGGTCTTTTCCTGCTAACATTTCCAAAAGTAATCCTGGTGTGTTAAGAGTGACTGGAGTGGGCCGTTTAATTTGATTGCCTCAGGCAGGAAGGAATTTGATAAAAAAGATGTCACACAGGGCTGTCCGTGATAGCCCTGGCAGCTCTTTAATCAGCATCAAGATGACCTAGCGGTTTAAGATATTGTGAGGCATCATCGAGGAGAATATTGGGATTCACAAAAGAATTGGGCCCATATTTATACTTTTTTAGCGCTGCATTTGCTCTGCTTTTTAACGCAAAATCGGCGCAAACTTACAAAATACAACTGTATTTTGTAAGTTTGATCCGCTTTTGTGTCAAAAAATGGCGCAAACGCAGCGCTAAAAAAGTATAAATATGGGCCTTGGTTTATGAGAGGTCTGTAACTCGAATCCCTTGCTTTCCCATGATTCAGGTCTACCGGTGACACCATTCATCAACCTTTGTGCCATTATTGATGGTGCTTTGTTGCTTCTCTGTGCGATAACTGCAGTCCTCGATGTCGGTTATGGGCGATCCCAACTTCAAATGTTCCCCTGAGGTGCCAAGGCATGGTTCTGGGATGCAAAGAACGTGATCAGGGACTGGGTTGTCTGGTCTTGATCCTGCCATCTGATCATCACACCTATCCATGATCCTACATGCCCTGGGGTCTCATCTGTACCAGGCTCATCCATTCCCCTCCATCAATCGCTAGAATTGATGCATGCATAAACTTCCAGCATTCTTAATGATGAATATGGTTTGTTGATAACTGTTGGTTCCGTCAGAGTTTTGTGAACCTTACTTAGGATGGCAGCACTTTTGTTCTGCCCCTCCTTTCTTACGGACTGTGGGGGTGGTCATTCTGATCATTCCAATTAGGTCCTTGTTTGGTCTTTGTTCCTACCTTTTAGCACTCGCTTCCTTTCACATTTTGATAAGCGTGGCATTATGGGCTCTGAGCTTTCCTTCTCAGGCTTGCATTCAGACTTGTATAACGTAACCTTCAATCATTTAATCCCTTAAGGCACTTTTAATACTGTGGTTGAGCCAGAATTTCCAGTACTTGCAGTGATGACTACGGCATCCTCCTGACTGCTGCGACTCAGTGCGCTGAGGGTGATGACACTGTCCTTTTACTTTGTAGAAATACTGCTCCCCTTCTTTGTGATAGTTTTAGGGACTGCTCTGACTTTCACTAGGATTTTATTGAGTAGTGACTGTGGCTATGCCAGCTTATCAACAGCCTCTCCACATGTGCATAGTGCAAGGTTTGTGCCTTTGGCCAATTGCCTGTGTGTTATATTAGTCCACTAAGATGCTGAAGCTTGTCGTCAATGCCTGGGGCATATACCACAAGGGTATTTAATAGGTCAACTTGTAGGTCCATTTTATCTGCTTGACAGTTTCCTACATGGAGTCTGGGATGGTTCCCCAGAGTAGGCTTGGAATCCATCATGTTCCACCTGCTTTCGCCACACTCTCCACACTCTGTCACAATCTTTGCTTGGTTCCCTGTGAAGTGGAGTCCGTGTGGCAGTTTCTCAAATGAAAACTTGGGGGGTTATTTACAAGAAGCCTGCGCTGCTGGACCGGCAGTTTTATAGGTGCTCCCGTGGAACAGACCTCTCAATCATATTTTTGAGGCAACGCAAAGCCACCCTGCATGGCTTTGCATGGCCTCATAGATATGGAATTAAGCAAGGCAGCTCTATGCTCTGTATTGCCTTACTCTGTGTCAAGGAGGCGTTCCATGGGCATTGCAGTGGGTGTTCCCATACAACACTCATGGATTTTGACTCTGCCCCAGATTTAAAAAATCACATAAACCTGGGGCACTGCCAAAATCTTACGCCTCTCCAGAGCAGGCATAAAGAGGAGAAATGCTTCAATTTCTCCTTGTTTTTTCCTCTTTTTATTCTGCAGCACACATAGAATGAGGAAAACACCATCATATATTGTTTTCGTGCAGGAAGGTGTCCCTTCATCAAAAAAACAATCCTGCCAACGTCACAGACACCCTTGCACCATGGTGCTGGGGTGCCTTCGTTGGCGCTAGGCACCAAATTGTGCGCTGGCTGAAAGGACAGGAATGGTCCGTATCTCATAAATGCAGTGGATTCCGGCCACTTTGATTCTTTCAGTTTCATTGCACATGCATACCAATCCAAAACAGTTTTAATTTTAAGGAGTAAAGAAAGCAAGCACACTTGTTGAGCCTTTGTCATTATGTGAGGATCAGAAATGACAGCTATGCCTCTCCTATCAGGAAGAGAGAAATAGAAAGTTAAAGAGATAAATTATATTCAAGTAAAATATCACATTAATTGGAAGGACTCTAGAAAAGGTGGTAAGGGGGATATGAGTTCCAGAACAGGGGATTTTGGATGTGATGAGAGACTGAAGGTGTCTGAAGCAATATTTGCTGCAGTACATTAACATGCCCCATACTGTGCAGAACAGCCACCTTTTTACACCAATATCCTGGGGGGAATTAATTTAAGGTTCGTATTGTATCAGTCATTGTTTGCAGCATAACTGCAGCCTAGATACCCCCATACTTTTGTCTACAGAGCACAAGAGGCCAATCTATAAGCACATTAAATTGACATGATTTCACTAATTATGCTTGCTGACACACAAAAACACACATTGCCTGAACATCAGATAAGGAACTGGGACAACTTAAGGCATGTTTACTTAAACAGACAATTACATTGATAACCAATATTACCCAGTGCCTAAGCAGTTGATAGAGATCAAATTTTACTAATACATTAGTGGCATAGAAATTAGAATACGACAACTTACAAGTTTCAATTTAAAGGCCTAACAGAGAAATTAACATGAAATGTAAAACGTGCATGTTCAAATTATGGCTGACATTGTGACCTCCGTTTGTTTTGGACATTGCGTTTTGCCATGAAAAAATGTTGTTCATTCATATTCGAGTGAGCTACTGACATGAATTAATATCAAAGGCATTATTTTTAATGAAATAGTAGAGATGAAGTATTAAATAACATGAATTAATCATACTTATATTGATTTAACTAATTTTATTAACGTGAGTTACATGTGCGCAGAGAAATAAATACACATTTAAACTGTTTCTAATGTCGTAATGTTTGCAATTTAAATAGTTCGCTTTGCATATTTGATTTAAATTCTAAGGCATGCAATAGGATTTATATGTATTAATTGCATTAAAATGTATTTAGCTCGCCTGGGCCTGAAGATTAATTTTGCAGCAGTAATGGAGAACTGCAAATTAATTCTATTCCCTTTAACCTGAATTAATTTCTAGGTTGCAAACGTTATGGTGAATGTTCCTATATTAAAGTCTGAGAACACGTCTTGATAAATAACAAATGTAACAGTATTTGAACTTGCTGTCAAACAAGACAGGAAGAATTATTGAAACTCATATGAGAAAGGTTAGAATCATCCTGTGTACCGTGAGAAAGGATTGTAGGTTGCAACTGACAAATAAAATTAATATTTTGACGCAACTGTATGAATTCACTGAGATGACTACGCATCTTCCCTGAGAAAATCCGGAATAGTTGCTGACTTGAGGTTGTCATCTATCTCCTATGGGATTTTGATCAAGCTGCACAAGATGGTCCTGTACAGTCATCCAATCAGAGTTTAATGAACATTTCTAGTTATGGAGAGACTTTTGAAATTTTTAGTCAGTGGTGGCTTGCTGGTGATCCTTGATGCGGCGTTACTCTCTCTCTTTCTTCTTCTGAGTCCCTCTAACCCTTGGATATATTCTGAAGAATAAAGTCATCCTTTCTATTTTATCCTATTTGCTTTTGCTGTTCAGTACTAATATGCCCAATCAATTCTGAACTGATGACCTGGTATATGTGGGGGTGTGTCTGCACTGCCCTGATGCTGCTGTCTACGGATGCTGAGTGTCGATGAATTTTCTGTCTGGCCAAAATTTCCTGTGTGCTGTCCCAGGAGGAGAGGTATAAACTAAGGGGCATATTTATACTTTGTTTGCGCCGGAATTGCGTCGTTTTTTTTGACGCAATTCCGACGCAAAACTAACTCCATATTTATACTTTTGCGTTAGACCCGTCTAGCGCCAAAGATCTTGGAGTTTGCGTCATTTTTTAGCGTGGACACCTACCTTGCGTTAATGATATGCAAGGTAGGCGTTCCCGTCTAAAAAATGACTCCGAGGCATGTGCGCCGTATTTACACTCCTGGGCAAAAATGAAGCCCGGGAGTGGGCGGGTAAAAAAAAATGACATCCAGCCGTTTTAGCGTCATTTTTTAACGCCTGGTCAGGGCAGGCGTTAAGGGACCTGTGGGCTCAGAAGGAGCCCAGAGGTGCCCTCCCATGCCCCCAGGGACACCCCCTGCCACCCTTGCCCACCCCAGGAGGACACCCAAGGATGGAGGGACCCATCCCAGGGAACTTAAGGTAAGTTCAGGTAAGTTTTTTTTTTTTTTTTTTTTTGTGGCATAGGGGGGCCTGATTTGTGCCCCCCTACATGCCACTATGCCCAATGACCATGCCCAGGGGACATAAGTCCCCTGGGCATGGCCATTGGGCAAGGGGGCATGACTCCTGTCTTTGCTAAGACAGGAGTCATTTCAATGGGGGTTGAGAGTCAACAAAAAAAAGGCGCTAATCGGGTTGAGGCGAAAATTTTGCCTCAGCCTGACTTGCCCCATTTTTTGGTGCCCAAGCTCCATTTTCCCCTACGCCGGCGCTGCCTGGTGTAAGTCATTTTTTTTTACGCACACCAGGCAGCTCCGCCGGCTAACGTCATTCCATAAATACGGCGCCCGCATGGCGCTTTGGAATGGCGTTAGCCGTCGTTAAATTTTTTGACGCACAACTGCGTTGGCGCAGTTGTGCGCCAAAAAGTATAAATACGGCCCTAAACGTGCTTTATTGTTTCCTTTTCAGCTTAGATGATTATACCAGTGTATTTTTATAGAGAGTTACCATAGTAAGATGATTTTTTCAAATTCTTTTTGTCTCTTCTTTTGTTTTATGCACATGTGTTAGTCAGTCCCCACACTTGTAAGTCCAAATTTGTATAGTGATAAGGATGGCCCTGCCCTGAAAACTGATTGTTATTACCTGAATTTTGATGATTTACTGATGTCACCATCATCTTCTTTGAAATCTGATTCGAATGTGCAGATTATACTTTTCTTAATTTGTGTTATTCTCTTGGCGTGTCTGATAGCATTATGTTAAGTAGGCCTAATCTCTTTAGATGTTTTAGTCAGCCTATGGTTTTCATGTATGCTTATAACTTCGTTTTTGTGCACCATAGACGTTACACTGATTTTGGGATTGTAATGAAGCTTTCACACTTTATTCAGTTTGAAGTTTGATTTTGTGTTTAAATTGGTCATGGAATCTAGAATTGATTATGAGTTTTATGCTATTAATTTGTGATGAATGAATCTTATTACCACTCACTGAGTTCAAATATCCAGTCCACTTTTAGTAAGTGGGATAAGATTAAGGCCCATATTTATACTTTTTGACTCAAAACTGCGCCGGCGCAGTTTTGCTTCAAAAATATTACCGCGCGCTAATGCCATTTTGGTGCGCCGTGCGGGCGTCATATTTATACTTTGACGCACGGCGGCGCAAACCACAGGTGGGAGTCATTATTCTTGACGCAAACTGCAGCGTCAAGTCGTGAAGCAAAACAACGTCAATGTGGTGGAGATGACTGTGGGTTAATTTACGACCCCGCAAACCGGATATGCGCCGTTTTTGGACGCAATAGCGTAAAAAAACCCCGCAAACACTGCCATTTCACCAGAGGAGAGCCAAAATGGATCCCAGATGCCACTACAGACCCCAGGAAGATGACAGCAGACCAGGAACCATCCGGGAGGACCCACACAAGAACCAGGACACTTTTAAGAAGAAAAGAAAGTGTCGCTTTAGTGCAGAGGAGCAGGAAATTCTGGTTAAAGAGGTGATGGAACACCAGCACCAACTGTTTGTCACCTCAAAGTTGCCAATCAGTAGGAGAGAGGCTATATGGCAATAAATTGTCGACAAGATTAACAGTGTGGCTGAAGTACACAGAACAGTCATTGAGTGCAAGAAAGGCTGGCATGACTGCAAGCGCAGGACCAAGGAAAAGATGGCCAGGAACAGGAAGGCAGCACTGCAGACTGGAAGTGGGAGCCCAGCACACCAGGAGGCCTTGGACCACATGGAGGAGATGGTTGCAGCCGTCATCCCTGAGGAGATCGTCACAGGGATTCAAGAACAGGACAGCGCAGACTACCAAGAGACAACGCACATGCAGGGTAAGTCGCATGGGGAATTATAATGCAATAATGTCATCTACAACCGGGGTGGGGATACCGACCAAGAAATACATGGAAGTCATCTTATACATGGAGTGGCATGGGTAAAGGGGCACGGCAGGAGGGCATGACCCGTTCTGAGAAGACCTGGGGCACACCATTACACAACCCCAACAACAGTCCCATGGGGGCATTCTGTCATGCCAACAATGGAGCAAAGGTAAAGCCACGCCAGGAGGGAAGGCCACAACGTCAAACTGACATCCCGGCACACGTCAGCCACCATACCCCTTCATTAACTAGGGCCCTCTTAACAACCTCTAGCCATACCGACAACTGGAATGTAACTGCGACAACAGTTGCCACTACCACCTCCGCTCTGTGTGCAGCTCAAGTAGCCAATGGCAGTAACCTCCCCATGGATCATACACACCTAAATTAGGGGGTGAGGATGACAACTTCAACAATCCCCAGAAACAAGACAAACGCCCCAGTACTCTCAAATGTCAATGCCCATAGTTGTCGCAAACATCAGCCAATGTAAACAACAATAGGAGCTACACAGCACTAAGGACACACCCATGCTGCATATGTCAGGGTCCATCCTGTGCCTGGGTAACAATGCAACATGCCAAATGTCATACTGCTCAGACAACAGCATTGAGGGGGGGCACATGTAACTGGTCACTGAAATACACCTGCACAGTCAGAGGAGGGCATAGGACACTGATGCGATTATCAGGGCAATCCAATGTAACACACATTCCCCAACATCAGCAGTACACATTACCAATGTCAACATCCATATCAGATCATAACATTGCCATGCATAGTATATGCCACATGTCAAATACATTTAAGTGGATGTGAAAGATCAGAGATTGGGGCAGGTCCAGATTGTTAAGTGTGCTGCCAGGGCCATCAGAACACCCACAGCCAGTGAAAGGTCTCACCTTGAGAAAGGATGTAGATGGAAGCTTGAGTAGGAAAAGAAGGTGGCAATTCTCTATTTGGCATAAACCAACACCTAGAGGCGATGAGACTGACCAGTCTAATAACTCAATAACATACATGTGACATGCAGGTGGGCCATAGGCCTGGAAGAATGCCCATCTGAAGGACTGGAGCAATTAACATAAAACAAGATCACAAAGTGAATTCATCAAAAGGCAGGCACGTCACATCAAAATTGCCACAATACAGACACACTAATTGTACCCTGTTTCATTGCAGAGGAAGATGGATCTCCTGCGGATATGCCTGTCCCAGATTTCCCTGATGACATGGATGACGAGCCGATAAACATTCCCCAGGAGACTATCCAAAAGGTCCTTGAAACCCTCCAGACCCCACCTTCAGTCACAAGGAGGAGCACAGAACAAGCAGCCATCGCAGAGGATCCACCCACCACCCCAATTGTAAGACCTGCCAGCTCCAATACAGCTGAGGACTCAGACGACACTGGCACCAGCTTTGAGAGAACTGTAGTTGGAGTACAGCGGGAGCTGGCCAAGGAGGTGCGGGTGGGGATGCAAAATTTGGCAGCAAGCCTAGAGGGGGTACGTTCGTGCATGATGTCATCTGCAGATCAGGCAGCAGCTATGCAAGTCCTAACATCCATCCTGCAAGGACTACAAGAAACTGTCAAGGAATTCATCACTGCAGTAAGGGAGTTGCCACAACACCTTGCACCCCAAACCTTCCACTGCATGCAAGAATGCAATCATGACCCCCTCAGGGCCGACCTGGCTGCCTACCATCGTGATGTGGCTGCTATTCTCAAGAACCAGCAGATCCTCCTTGCTGCAGTACTGCCCTTAAGACCTTCACAGGGAGCAGCGACCGGGATGTCTGACTCTGCGTCTTCTAACACTGAGGTGTGTGTTGCCCCTTCACAACCACCACCAACAAGGACAGAGGAGGCAACACACACATCAGAAGAAGAAGACATGGAACAGATCACATTCACAAGGAAAATGAGCCGGAAGCACTAGTCCCTGCCACATGGCCCACATTTACCAAGGTCCTGCGCTTTGTAACTTGCCAGTCTTGCAACAACTGTACTCAAGCACTGTTCTGCAAACCACTGTATATCTTGTCACCCAGCCCAGTGATTGTCTCTTTCCAACTCATTGGCAAATTCTGTCCCTCTGCACTGTCTGAAACACCAACCCCAGCATGTCAAAAGCATTTTGGTAAACCCTTGTGTTGGATCACAATGTAAGATGTCACTATAATGGACTCACAATCATGGACAATGTACAGATAGCACTACAGCACTTTTCAATAAATAGCACTTACACAACAAATCTGTCTCTGGGTAATGTGACATATCAACTGTGCAGTAGATAACTGAAATGTGCCTACTGTCAAATTACGTAGCTTGTCAATACAACTGTCCTGATAATATGTAGTCAGAGAAATCTGCACAGTGCCCATGATTGCATCATACTCTGCCCACCCTGATGGACAAATCTGATGAAGTGAGAAACCATACACCATCATGCTGTGTTGGACAGAAGAATGCTTCCTCAGGGGATATCTAAATCATCAAGTAGTGGCCGCAAAATGTTGTCAACATACTAAAATAACACAAATAACATGGCACACTAATCTAAGCAAACACTACAAAAACTGCATAAATGAAGGTGTCTGACTTTACATACAAATAGGTAATCATTCTGAATTGTGTCACAAATGATGTATGAGAGTCATGAAGACAAGAATACAAGATTGCCAATGAGAACTCATCTTATAAGGGGGTCCATGATCATCACACTGCAGTCAGATCTAAAACTGTTTCCCCAATACCAAGTCTGGAAGCACTGTTTGTGAGTTTCAAAACACACTTATCAACAGAAACACATTGTCATCCATATTAACTGTGATTGGTGGTTGCAACCAAGGGCCGACACTTTGCAAGGTAGCTCTGGGCTAGCTGCCAATCATACGGCTCAGTTGGGATTTGTTTATAGCATAGGACACAGATGTTATAGTACAAAAGTTATGTACACTGAATCCAAACCCACGATCAAGTACCATTCAACACATACTATTAAGGGTTAACCAAATATTTATTAAATGCTAATCACAGAAGAGGGAACTGAGGTAAAAATCTTACCTACCCTAATCTACCCTGACTACTCATTACCCACAACTGTCCCTAACTAACCTAAGCTACACTTACTTATCACATGCAACGAAACATTCTAAACATCTACCCCCCACCCCCCTTATGAGACGGGACACATGGAGGACAACACATACTAACCTAAACACATACTATACTATCCTAAACAAATATATATTTTGTGTTTTTTTTAAAAAAAATTATTTATTTTTTATTTGTTAACACACAAGAACCCCAACATAGTACCCCACCCACCCACACACACACTTAATAAGTAAAAATATAAAGAATCTGAACCGCCCACCCCCCACCCACTAACAGTAACTAAACTAACAGCCTATACTAACCTAACACTAAGCCCCCTAAGCCCACTAACTATAAGAACAAGGAAAGAGGAGGGAAGGGAGGGAATCATGTCCATCTACAAATGTCTAAAGGTTGGCCCTCCGGAGGGTCCTCTTAATAGACTTAACACGCCGGTTAATGTGGCGCACATCCCGGCTCAGGTGGCTCAACTTGTGCAGCACACTGTCCATCTTACATTCCATGTTGTGGAAGGCTGCAGGGTCAACAGAAGGAGCTGTGGCTGTCTGGGCACCGGTGGAGGAGATCTGTGTGTGTGTGGTGCCAGGCCTAGAGGGCTGTCCTGCACCGGTGGCAATGCTGGGGCCTGGAAGTCCAGCAGATGTAGGACCAACAGTCCCAGCTGTGGGTGGGGCCACCTGGCTTGGATTGGTGGTTGTGCTGGTGGTGGCTGTGGTGGGCAAAGTAGAGCCACCCTGTGGGAAGGCTCTCCATGCCCCGGAGGCCCGTTCATGGCGATATCGCCGGGCCATCCTCCGGAACCCCGACTCCAACAGCAGGATGTGCTGGTATCTCATGGCCTGGCGCTGGAATTCATGGACCTGGTCTGGAGTCATGCTTGCAGCTGTGAAGACAAATGCAGATATTCTACATTAGTAACTGCATTGTGTGAAATGGCACAAGAAGTTAATCAGAAAATACATCTACTGTACTTGTAACAGCTCATATCACAATGCAGATCATTGAATGTCCCTGAGGAAGTACATGGCAGGCAAGCCTACAAAGGTCACATCACACATAGCACATCCATAACCTACAAGATGGGTAACAACTGGCTTTGACTTGCAATCTGAGTTCTGCCAGCTATGAGCTAAGAATCATGCTGCATATCCTCCGCCAAGACCTGGGCTACAAATGTCAGTGTACGGAAAGCAAAACTAAAGCCACATGGTCTGAAAGTTGTAACTGGACTTCCCAGTATAGTACTAAGTGCCAAACCTGAGTGTGTATACTAGGTTGCAACCAACCGTCACTTATTCACATGCATGTGTAACATACTGGTAGCATCAGTACTAGGTACCCCATTCACAAACCCATGCCCGTGTATGAGGGTGGGGGGGTGGATAAACAACTATGGGGGTCATTCTAACTCTGGCGGGCGGCGGAAGCCGCCTGCCAGAGTTCCCCCGACAGAACACCGCTCCGCGGTCTGAAGACCGCTGCGGTGATTCTGTGTTTCCCGCTGGGCTGGCGGGCGACCGCCAGAAGGCCGCCCGCCAGCCCAGCGGGAAACCCCTTCCCACGAGGAAGCCGGCTCCGAATGGAGCCGGCGGAGTGGGAAGGTGCGACGGGTGCAGTGGCACCCGTTGCGAATTTCAGTGTCTGCTAAGCAGACACTGAAATTCTTTGTGGGGCCCTCTTACGGGGGCCCCTGCAGTGCCCATGCCATTGGCATGGGCACTGCAGGGGCCCCCAGGGGCCCCATGACACCCCGTACCGCCATCCTGTTCCTGGCGGGCCAACCGCCAGGAACAGGATGGCGGAATGGGGTGTCGGAATCCCCATGGCGGCGCAGCAAGCTGCGCCGCCATGGAGGATTCCTGAGGGCAGCGGCAAAATGGCGGGAGACCGCCGGTTTTCCTGTTCTGACCGCGGCCAAACCGCCACGGTCAGAATGCCCTGCGGGGCACCGCCAGCCTGTTGGCGGTGCTCCCGCCGACCCCGGCGGTCCTTGACCGCCGGGGTCGGAATGACCCCCTATAATTTTCCAATAACATGTACACCGAGGAGTGTATTGAAAACTCCACACATGTTTGGCTCTACACACACACCACAGGTAAGGTATATCAACAATTAGGAGTCAGCAAACCCTAGAGCAATTATAGGGCCACACATGTCAGGAAATGCAGAACTTGGTACACAACATATACTTCCAGTGCGGCCTGACTTTCATCAGACACATAGTTGCTAGAACACCGATGATCATGAATTGCATGCACACATAGGCCATTGCACTCAAGTTCCACATACTTGTAGCACTACATGTGGAAGTTCGTGCTGCTAGGAGGTTCTACCTACTGTTTCATAATTACATAGGTAAATAGGGAAGCAGATGTCTACTGGAAAGCAATTTGCTGTACCAATCTTGGAGAATGTGGGTCTGACAGGCTGACTAAATCGGAGCTGACTTCCAGTGCGACTCTCGGTGATACAAGTGTCATCCACATGACTAACCCCTGAACTCACAGTGGGGCCTACACGAATGGCCTATAATCCCTACATAATACCATTGGATATGCATTGGCCAACTCAAAACATGTGAGAAACTGAATTCCTACTCATGGAACAAGAGAAAAGCTTACCCAACGCATCACGCCTTGCTATGAGTTCAACTCACCCGAGTCCATAACAAGCAAACACAACACATAACAAACATATCAACATTTACTGGAGTGGTCGGGGTCCTCAAATGTCGCCACCTCTCCCACAGTGTAGGGTGCCAGTCCACCTGTAAGCTATGGAAGGAAGAAATGCGCTCAAAATCTGTGCACAGCGCAACAATTTCATAAACATATACAATGTGTAGACTGAATAAGGAAATGGCAGCCATTCAGACATGATGGTACTTCATCTGATATATCACGGCCAACTTGTACATAGCATGGGTCTCCTGTGACAGTTACACACAAATCTGCACACATTGATTGGCCCTAACTATCATGTGGTTGCAAACATGCCCCGTAATTGGTGAGCAGAATTTTTTTTGGAGTGTAATCGTCTCATCATGTGCATCCAAGAGAGACATCCAAAACCTGGTTACTTGAGGACTGCATTACCAGTCAAACATGCCTTGTGGCCATGACACATTAATGACACATAGGTACAATGTACAGAGGGAGGGGCAGGGACTTTTGTAAGCCCCCTGTTGTTACATTTTATTCAATTGATGTGGCCCAGCTATGCTGATTTGCACCACCAACCATGGAGATGTGAAGCCATGTGCATACACTTGGACTGCCATCCAATCTGGAATGTGGCACAACTAACTCCAACAAACATTCTAAGATGTTAGCTGAGGGCACCTTACACCTTTTCACAATGTTTTCAAATCCAGATCTGACATGTATCCAAAAAGATAAAGGAACACAATAATCCCAAACATTCATAGTACTTCCGTGAACGCTTTCCTTCCACACTCACCAGACTCACATGAGGCATATGTCTGAGCCACTTTGCTATTATCAATTGACGTGAAGGCAGCACTCATTTTCAGCATTATGTAGTGATTTTAAGTCAGTCTAGCTATTGCCTGTAGGAGGCTGGACTGGCTTGTAGTGAGTAACAAGGGGTACTTACACCTTGCACCAGGCCCAGGTATCCCTTATTAGTGTAGAGGAGTGTCTAGCAGCTTAGGCTGATAGAAAAGGTAGCTTAGCAGAGCAGCTTAGGCTGAACTAGGAGACGAGTGAAGCTCCTACAGTACCACTAGTGTCATATGCACAATATCATAAGAAAACACAATACACAGATATACTAAAAATAAAGGTACTTTATTTTTATGACAATATGCCAAAAGTATCTCAGTGAGTACCCTCAGTATGAGGATAGCAAATATACACAAGATATATGTACACAATACCAAAATATGCAGTAATAGCAATAGAAAACAGTGCAAACAATGTATAGTCACAATAGAATGCAATGGGGGCACATAGGGATAGGGGCAACACAAACCATATACTCTAGAAGTGGAATGCGAACCACGAATGGACCCCAAACCTATGTGACCTTGTAGAGGGTCGCTGGGACTGTAAGAAAACAGTGAGGGTTAGAAAAATAGCCCAACCCAAGACCCTGAAAAGTGGGTGCAAAGTGCACCTAAGTTCCCCAAAGAACACAGAAGTCGTGATAGGGGAATTCTGCCAGAAACAACAACACCAGCAATGCAACAACGATGGATTTCCTGACGAGAGTACCTGTGGAACAAGGGGACAAAGTCCAAGAGTCACGATCAAGTCGGGAGTGGGCAGATGCCCAGGAAATGCCAGCTGTGGGTGCAAAGAAGCTGCCACCCGATGGTAGAAGCTGTGGATTCTGCAAGAACAACAAGGGCTAGAAACTTCCCCTTTGGAGGATAGATGTCCCACGTCGTGAAGAGTCGTGCAGAAGTGTTTCCGTGCAGAAAGACCGCAAACAAGCCTTTTACTAGCTGCAAGGGTCGCGGTTAGGGTTTTTGGATGCTGCTGTGGCCCAGGAGGGACCAGGATGTGACCAATTGCGTGAGGAGACAGAGGGGGCGCCCAGCAAGAGAAGGAGCCCACTCAGAAGCAAACAGCACCCGCAGAAGTGCCGGAACAGGCACTACGAAGTGGAGTGAACCGGAGCTCACCCGAAGTTGCACAAGAGGGTCCCACGAAGCCGGAGGACAACTCAGGAGGTCGTGCAATGCAGGTTAGAGTGCCGGGGACCCAGGCTTGGCTGTGCACAAAGGAAATCCTCGAAGAGTGCACAGGAGCCGGAGTAGCTGCAAAACACGCAGTTCCTAGCAATGCAGTCTAGCGTGGGGAGGCAAGGACTTACCTCCACCAAACTTGGACTGAAGAGTCACTGGACTGTGGGAGTCACTGGGACAGAGTTGCAGAGTTCAAGGGACCTCACTCGTCATGCTGAGAGGAGACCCAGAGGACTGGTGATGCAGTTCTTTGGTGCCTGCGGTTGCAGGGGGAAGATTCCGTCGACCCACGGGAGATTTCTTCGGAGCTTCTAGTGCAGAGAGGAGGCAGACTACCCCCACAGCATGCACCACCAGGAAAACAGTCGAGAAGGCGGCAGGATCAGCGTTACAAGGTCGCAGTAGTCGTCGTTGCTACTTTGTTGCAGTTTTGCAGGCTTCCAGCGCGGTCAGCAGTCGATTCCTTGGCAGAAGGTGAAGAGAGAGATGCAGAGGAACTCTGATGAGCTCTTGCATTCGTTATCTAAAGAATTCCCCAAAGCAGAGACCCTAAATAGCCAGAAAAGGAGGTTTGGCTACTTAGGAGAGAGGATAGGCTAGCAACACCTGAAGGAGCCTATCAGAAGGAGTCTCTGACGTCACCTGCTGGCCCTGGCCACTCAGGGCAGTCCAGTGTGCCAGCAGCACCTCTGTTTCCAAGATGGCAGAGGTCTGGAGCACACTGGAGGAGTTCTGGGCACCTCCCAGGGGAGGTGCAGGTCAGGGGAGTGGTCACTCCCCTTTCCTTTGTCCAGTTTCGCGCCAGAGCAGGGTTGGGGGATCCCTAAACCGGTGTAGACTGGCTTATGCAGAGATGGGCACCATCTGTGCCCATCAAAGCATTTCCAGAGGCTGGGGGAGGCTACTCCTCCCCAGCCCTGACACCTTATTCCAAAGGGAGAGGGTGTAACACCCTCTCTCTGAGGAGGTCCTTTGTTCTGACTTCCTGGGCCAAGCCTGGCTGGACCCCAGGAGGGCAAAAACCTGTCTGAGGGGTTGGCAGCAGCAGCAGCTGCAGTGAAACCCCGGGAAAGGCAGTTTGGCAGTACCCGGGTCTGTGCTAGAGACCCGGGGAATCATGGGATTGTCTCCCCAATACCAGGATGGCATTCGGGGGGCAATTTCATGATCTTAGACATGTTACATGGCCATATTCGGAGTTACCATTGTGAAGCTATACATAGGTAGTGACCTATGTATAGTGCACGCGTGTAATGGTGTCCCCGCACTCACAAAGTCCGGGGAATTGGCCCTGAACAATGTGGGGGCACCTTGGCTAGTGCCAGGGTGCCCACACACTAAGTAACTTAGCACCCAACCTTTACCAGGTAAAGGTTAGACATATAGGTGACTTATAAGTTACTTAAGTGCAGTGTAAAATGGCTGTGAAATAACGTGGACGTTATTTCACTCAGGCTGCAGTGGCAGGCCTGTGTAAGAATTGTCAGAGCTCCCTATGGGTGGCAAAAGAAATGCTGCAGCCCATAGGGATCTCCTGGAACCCCAATACCCTGGGTACCTCAGTACCATATACTATGGAATTATAAGGGTGTTCCAGTATGCCAATGTAAATTGGTAAAATTGGTCACTAGCCTGTTAGTGACAATTTGGAAAGAAGTGAGAGAGCATAACCACTGAGGTTCTGATTAGCAGAGCCTCAGTGAGACAGTTAGTCATAACACAGGTAACACATATAGGGCACACTTATGAGCACTGGGGCCATGGCTGGCAGGGTCCCAGTGACACATACAAGTAAAACAACATATATACAGTGAAATATGGGGGTAACATGCCAGGCAAGATGGTACTTTCCTACATTGCCTCAACAAAGTTAACCAATATGTTGGTACATCTTTACTTCTCTGTCAATAGTACCATATATAGACATGATTGGCTCCTATGTTGTTTGGTTTTCTGACAAAAAGGCAGCACCAATTTAATTCATGGAAAAGTATCCTGTAAGTTTGCTGAGCACGTGCTACCTGACAGCTAGCAATTGTGATCCTTGCCATAGTGCATCAATTATCCCTTTATGTTTCCGGTGCATTACACACAGTCAGCAAGTTAGCTAGCAGACATTGTACAAATCCTCTTATGTCACTACAGAGCATTTAATCATGCACATTCACATGATTAGTACTCACCATCAGTGCCACCAATCATGATTCCCAGGTGGTCCAAGAGATCCTGCTCCCTGGTGATGAGGTCAGCCCACCGGTGCTTCAGCTGGTGGTCACTCCTCTGGCTGGCATACACACGCTGCAGGTGATGCAGCACCTTTCCCCACCGGATTCTGCGCTCTTCTGTTGGATACCCCAGTATCACCCTGCCTGGATCAAGAGTGGCAAGAAATGGCACACAAGCCAGATGAACCCCCCCAACTCCTCTTCACCCATCCTGTTAAGATGTGGCCTACCAGACATACTTGAAAAGTGAAAGGGAATAGGGGTAAAAGAAATAGAAAGGGGAAAAGAGGGAAAGTAGGGGTACAAATACAGATGAAAAGTAAACTTAACCACTAAAAGAGCCCAACTATCCCCAAACTAACACTACCCACAACAGACTCCCACAAACAACAAAAACACAAGATAAATGGACAAATGTAGACAAAACACAATAGTACAGTATACAGCAACAATATTTATTTCACAAATGGACTTTACAGATAGCAAAAGCACAAAATCTCTGGACACCACTCTCTACACAGCCACACAGTCTAGAAGGATCATAGACTGCAAAGTGAAAGTGAAAGTACACCCATTGTACATGATCTGTAAACAGGATATCCTATTACATCACTGCCTGTATGAAAAGTTCCGCCTTTTTCGCGTTATGCGTCATTTTTTGTCTACCAAAACTGTTTTTGCGTCATTTTTTTGACGCCCAGGAGTGAAAATTAGCCCACATCCACATAATAGTACATGGCCTGTACAAATATCTGTCTGCGGGCTAATTTTCACTCCTGTGCGTCAAAAAAAATGACGCAAATGCAGTTTTGGTAGACAAAAAATGACGCATAACGCTAGGAACGTCAACATTTCAGTGCATTAACTGGTTTGGGGCATTTTTTCTTGTTTTTTTGTTATGTTACATTTGGGACACATCAGAGATGGGCTGATTGAAGACACTATGGTGTTGATGGTGTATGTTCACATGTGTGACATCATACTGCAGCGGACCATGATCTGCTACTCCCTTCACAGTATTTTTACGGTTGGCTGACGCAATAGTTGGTCATAAGTGTGGCCTACATATTTGTGTTGCACAAATTTTGCATGTTTGGCATAAGGAGAGGATAGCAATGTGATGCACATATGTACAATACCTAAATGCCTTTGGCTCAAAGTGTATGCTTTGGCAACTAATGTATTTGTTGACCAAGTGTGTGTGTTTCACATGAAGCATATTTGTACATATTCTTGTATGAATGTGACGTCCATGTGTCCAATCCTTAGATGCAAGTCATTGTGGAAATGAGAGAGGGCATTTGTTAGTCCTACATGTAGCAACATCCGTAAAGTGGACTTCCAAGATTTAGGGTAATGTAGACACCACATGTGACATAGCATGCACCAGATAGATGGCAGACGCTTGTTCATGTCAATGGTCCACATTTTCAACATCCTATGTCCTAGAGTATTGGTAACAGCTTTCTGGGCACTAGTTGGTGAATCACACAGTGAGTCATACACATGCATTAAGGAAGTGGGTACCATGTTGTTTGCACAGACAGACAAGGGTGAATCTCACATGTATGATGACACCACTGTTGAGGCCATATAAGTGAGCCCCAACTATCAAGTGGCTGTGGTGGACCAGCATACAAGACAGCACGTGTCCACATATTTCCAGTGATCAATTGCACATGGATGTCTTGTTCATGTGTGTGGTCCAATGATGATCCTGTATATAGTTTGGGGTGTAATTTGTCACAGTTCGGTCCAGGACTCATCATGAGTCAGTGGCAGCTATTCCTGTATCTACTGAGTATCCTTGGTTGATCAATGTGAGTACAGAGTGGATGTGGACATGTGAACCTACATGGGGATGGTCCCACCCTGTCACTAAAGACGTGTAATGAGACAGTCAACAGGGCAACCTTGGTGTGCTGAGTGAGATAATGTCTCATGTGTCATGTTCAAGCAGGTGTCATTACAACTTTTGTACACAGGTTGTGCTGAGTGAGATAATGTCTCAGGTGTCATGTTCCGGCAGGTGTCATTACAACATTTGTACACAGGTTAGCCTCTGCAATTCCCACTGCATCTGGGAACATCATAGCCTCTGTGCTGATTATTCTCGCAGCTATTAACCACACACGGCCCATCACTATGTTTTGAGCACTGTGATTCTGTGTGTGAACTGTCATGATCCTGACATGTGTGTATTTTTCATGGACATTATCAGAGGTTGCTGGTTGTGCTTCATGGACATTATCAGAGGTTGCTGGTTGTGCTGAAAGCCCCGTACCCAACCCCTGCCTACGGCCCTGGGACACTTTCACACTTTGTCATTCATGCATAAATGAGACCCAGACAAGGGATGGGCCATGAATTTTGCTTTTCCAAGAGGATTTAACTCAAATGTTACAGTTAAAAGGCAGATGATGCTATACAATGTATTTGTGTATGCATTGAAGAAGCCCATGCCCAATACCCCCTGATGAATGAGAGGTTTGCTAACGCAAGTGTGGTACATATGTAGACACAGGGATACTTTAGTGTGACGCACAGACAGATGCCAGTCAGGCTGACAGAATGCAGGGTGATTCAAGATCCAGCAATTTGACAAGTTACGTAATCAGTGGTCTGACTCAGACTGTTTGGAGGACAAACTAGAAAGGTGACATCTCAAACTGTGTATGTCCTGTGTTTTTGAAGGTGACAAATGAACCTAAGGGCTGTGTTGCACGGCTTAATTAGTATCAATGCTTAACGGTGTAATTGACTTAATGGCAACTCCTATGCTGTTCCAGGCATCTGCAGGGGCAGTGCTTGTTGAAATGGGTGGTGTGCATGGAGGTGATCACAGGTGTGGGCTGCATCTGTTTCTCACCAGTCCTGTAGGTGAGGCTTGCATTCTAAGGGCCAACAGACATTTTCACACGGGAAGCAATCTACAGGTGCTAACAGGGCTTTGAAACTTGAAGACAATGTATAAATTAACCTGACGTCCATGCAGTCAGATGTTCTATGACAATGGCATACCATAGGAAAGGGTGTAGCTCACTGGATTGCTAATGTTGGTCTGTGTGTGTAGAGGAGGGAATATCAGGGTACACATCTTAGTATTACAGGGACCTCTTCCGACAGGTGGGTTGTGACCAGGTGCATGGGTGTGTCAGGAGTTAGGAAATGGGCTGACATGTACATGGAATGTCATGTGTGCAATGCTGCTCATATGTGTGGCACTTGCGCTGTCTATGTTCTGCTTCTATGGAACTGTGGTCACAGATAGTCCTTGCAAATATTGGATGCAGTTGGACTTACTGCTGTCAAGGGTCTGGTCAGACATTCCTGATACTGATGCAAAAGCACATTGACTGCCTCATGTATGAGGCTTGTTTTCCCCTTATTGAGTGATGGTGTCTTAGTTGTGTGCCATATGCTGCGTTGGACCTTGATTTCAACATGTATGTGTGAAATAGTTGTGTTCCTCTGCTATTGGCCTTCAAAGGAGAAATGTACATGATATATGTCATTAACAGTGTGTGTGTATGTGACCATTGTATGTTAGGCATCACATTCGCTCTGGGATGTTCAGTGTCCTAATCAGTATATCAGCAATGCTCCATGAGGCAACACTCTTATTCTGATCAGTAGAGATGAAGGTATGCAAAAATGAATAGCCAGACCATGATATGGTGATTATAATAGGTGTTTATTTAAATTAGTTAACTAAAGTGGTGAAGGTGATTATATTCAAAAGAAATTGTTGACGATCTGTTGCCGCCTGCGTATACCAGCGGCCGTGTTCTGTAGTTCCCCCTCATGTTGCAGGCCAGCATCCTCCTCTTCCTCCTCTTCAGGCGCTGTGGCTCTGGTTCCAGGAGGGGAATGTTCCTTTTTATGCAAATGTTGTGCAATATTGCACATGTTAGGATGATCCTACAGACCATCTCCGGGGAATATAGGAGGCTACCACCAGTGATGTCAAGGCACCGGAACCTTGACTTGAGGATGCTGAAGGTCCTCTCAACAATGCTGCGTGTCCTCCTATGTGCGTCGTTGTAGGCACGCTCTGCAGCAGTACTTGGGTTGCCAAATGGTGTCATAATCCATGCCTGGATGCCATACCCCTGATCAGCTGCAAGAGAAAATGATTGGAATCATGTTGATGTAGCTGGCCCTATTGAAATGACCTTTTATGGCAATAGTTGTCTTGTGTTGTCTGTGACTCTTTTGTGTTATAATGTAGCATCCTAGGCTAGTAGGATGTACCATCTGCATTGTGTTGTTTTCTTGGCTGAATGAGTGTTTGTCTGTTAACCGTTTGTCAGCAGAATGTTTTGGGATTTGCAGTACAGTGTGCCCTCCCTAGCATTGTGACTTTTGATACAGGTGTCCGTGTGTCTTCACTGGGGGTGAGATGATAGTTCCATACACAGGTTAAAATTGACAGTGTTGTTAACACGTTCATATCAATGTACCCTGGACATCCTATACCTTTAGACTTATGCAATGGATTAATGTAAAGGTCATTGGAACACTTACATTTTGCAATGTGACATTTGGGCAACCCACTCCACACGTTGTGATCTTTGACGTCTTAACATTAGGCTGTACAGTAATTTCAGATGTGTGACAGGTTCAGTGGTGACCTAAGAAACATGGCTAGCGATGTCACGACCTCAGTATGTTCTTGTTCACATGTTGCTGTTGTGGTGTATGGGTTGTGTGTCCTAGAGGGTTGCTGTGCAGTGTGTATATATGTAGGTTTTTGTACTTACCAACAAGTAGTCCATTGCCACACCGTCCATCCTGGAAGTGTTCATTGATGGTGCAGTGACGGAAGATGAATGAGTCATGTACACTCCCAGGATATTTAGCCACGATGTTGGTGATCAATCCCTGGTGATCGACTATGGCCTGCACGTTGATGGAATGTGTGTGCTTCCTGTTGCGGTAGGGGTGTTCAGTTGCAGCAGGTGGCAGTCGATTGCACCACAGATGTGTGGGATGCCACTGATGAGGTAGAACCCCTGTTTTGTTTCCTGCTGCTTCTGCAGTGTGTTAGGCAAGCAGATGTGTCAGTCCAATGATGGCATCCAGTACTTTGGGCAAAAAGGCGGAGAATGATGGTTGTGATATTCCGCCAACCAGGCACCAGTTGTTTGCAAAGAGCCACTTGCCAGCATATGAAGTACGGCAAGCAGCTTGGTTTCTGTT
This sequence comes from Pleurodeles waltl, assembly GCF_031143425.1. Classification (NCBI taxonomy): domain Eukaryota; kingdom Metazoa; phylum Chordata; class Amphibia; order Caudata; family Salamandridae; genus Pleurodeles; species Pleurodeles waltl. Next base: position 1,387,005,206 of record NC_090440.1, on the reverse strand, counting down.
GGGATGGTGAGGGGTGTCAGCAAAGTGGGGGCCAACTGCGGTTCAATGTTGCGCAGCAGCTGCTGAATGGCCTGCCAGTTCAACCGGCACCTCTGGATGAGGTCGTGTTCCCTGAGGCCCTGAAGGGTGGTTCTGGGGCGGAATATCCTCTCCTGCCTTCTGCGCTGCCTTTGGGGTGCCTGCTGGTGTTGCTGTAGCTGCTGTAGTTGCTGCTGGGCTCTGCGTCTGCGTGCACGCTGGATTAGAATCACCTCCAGGTCTCCCTGTTGCTGCTCTGCTGCTCTGGTGTTTGTTCTGTGTGTTCTGATTAAATACAGGTGTGTTTGCCCCATTTTAACGCCTGCCCTGACCCAGGCGTTAAATTTTGACGCAAATCGGGCTGTGCGTCATTTTCTGGTTCCGCCTCCCGGCCGTGCGTCATTTTTGCCCGAAATCATAACTACGACGTACGGCCGTTTAAGTCATTTTTTGGACGGAAACGCCTACCTTGCATATGATTAACGCAAGGCGGGTTGCTGCATCCAAAAAATGACTCACACAGCGGAATTTTGTCGTCCGCGGGCTCGGGAGTCAAAGTTTAAATACGGGGCAACGTTTGCGCTGAATGTGCGTCCAAATTTTTGACGCACATTCGGCGCAGACAGAGTATAAATATGTCCCAAAGTGTCTCACCAGAGCGCTTGTGGTTTCTGAACCCGAGGTGGGAAGAAGACCTCCGCCGGTGCTCCACCAATTTTGGTACCAGAGTTATGGTTTTGTGTCATAAGGAGGGGAGTCAGATGTTGCCAAAATTGTGAGTTGTTCTTGGTGAAGTGTAGGGGTTTATGACATTCTAGCATTGTGTTCCAAGTGTATGGTATGTATTGTGAATAGGGTTTGCACTTGCAATGCTTTAGGCTAAATAGCAGTGAAGTGTAATGTGTGAAGTGCGTAGGGAGTTTGTGTACACCAAGTAGATGAGTAGGGAGTTTGCATACTCCAAGTACGAGAGTGGGGAGTTGGTGTACTCGCTTTGTGCTCACAAATTACTCACATGGTTGTTGTTGTTCATGGTTCCTGTGTGGCCTAAGACTCAGAAGTACCGCACAAGTGTATGGAGACACTTGGTTAAATTATTGTCAGCAGGTAGGTGTTGGTCGATTGAGCACTGCCACAATATTAGTAGATTCCTTGAGAGTGTGTGAGTTGTTGGCTGGTATTAGGTGAATCCTGAGTGCACCGGGAGAATTTTTATCAACCAGAGTGAGATTTGCAGGTCAAATCTTACTTGTTCATGTGCGAAAGCCACAGTCGGAAGCATAACCGTACAGCTTTCAAAGCATTTGATTCCTACCCATAGTGAGCAGACAGATTTTGTTTTTGTGCTTGCAATATTTGCATTGAGGTGTATGCGTAAGAGGTGTATGAGACGGCTCTGAAGTAAGTCACAATTGCAGAGTGAAGTGAGTGTGACGTCATTTGGTCACTCCTGGGATTGGTTGGTTGGTGAGAAAAGCCACACACGGATTGGTGGACAAGACCATGCTGCTATAGGTTGAGGACAGCTCATGAAAAGGATTGTGGGATTGAAAAATTACTTCCTGGGTTCGTAGAATTGTGTTTGTGAATTCGATTTGTGTAAACCAGGTAACCAGTGGTGCAAAATAACTGAGATGGAAAGCCTAGCGTTTCCCTTTTACGGACTTTCAATTTAAGGATGTTAGAGAATCTGAGGAGGGTGTTGTATGAGTCAAAAGACCTTCCTAGACCTGCACAACTTAAAGCACTTGCATTTGGGAATTAGTTGCAAGGCAGAAAGAGGCTCAGAAATTCGAAAGAAGAATGAGGAAATCAGAAAAGACTTTGGCAGAAGATAGATGGGACTAGGAGCAGAGAATGTGGAGAGCAAATACACTACATGCAGTAAAATTATTCCCAGCCATCACACAGGAAGGTGATGGAAGTGTTAGATCTAAAGCCAAAAAGAAATCTGCAGAAGGCCCAGAACAGACGTTAGATGAATACAAAAGGGTAGCAGCCACCAAAAGTGATTCAGATGATGAATTTATAACTCAGCTGTTACAGACTCATCCTCCAGCCTATAATGCAGTTGAATCAGTAAATCAGAATGTAGTTCCGAGTATTGCCACAGCTCCAGTTGTGCAAAGCCAGTGTCAAGTAGCTCAAAATGTAAACCCTCCTAATGCAGCTCAGGTACCAGCATTTTTTCAACTGTTCCAATTGTTAATACAGCCCAGAATGTCATGGTTCCAGTTATGCCACAGCCATTTCAGTATTCAGGAATGGCTCAATTTGAGTCAACACCTAATGTAAAGAAACTTGCACAAGTTGTGAACAAGAGACAGACAGTGCCTATGTATTGCCCAGTAATGACACCAGAGAATGTTGCTCCAAATCAGTCAAATAAGACTCTTGGTACAGTACTAACTGTTCAAGGTAAAGGAATGATGTTTCCTCCAGGTGAAACTAATTTGTCAGGACCAGATGCATTGACAGTTCCGTGACAATAGGTCCACCTGCCCCGTTATAGTCCCAGAGTAAGAATGAGAGTGGTCCACAGATTTCAAATCCAGCATCAACAGTGAATTCTCCTTTTGGAATAAATGTAGAAATGGAAAGATTGAGCACTATTGTGCCAGCAATGATCTCTATGAATTCTTTTGGTTCTAAGCAGACATGTGATAGGGTAGGTCCGCTGATTGATATAAAGTGTCCTACATGCTCTAAAGGATCATCTGTAATGGTTCAGGAGCCATATCTTGCAGCAATAACATTAGTTTACAAGGGTTGTCAGCATAACAATTAACTGATTGGTTAGACAGTCTAAGTAAAGGGTCAGTTTTGAAAAACACACAAGAAGAAGGGAAGACATTGAATATGGCGAGCCTGAATTGGAATTGAGTGAAATTATTGAAGGAACACTTGAATTGGACAGATTGGATACTTACCATGAAAACCAGTTGCGCTTTATGTGCAAAGATGTGACCCTTTTACAGGACAGATCTATAGGAAATTAGCTGATTTGGTAGATATAAAATTTAAATAAATTAATCAAAACAGTTAAAGAGAAGTTACAGATTTGAGTACATTTTGAGAGACATTGCAAACATGAGATCACCTTGAATGAAAATTCCCATTAAGGAATTTATTCATTTCATCCAAACATGGGGAACATTGGATAAGTGGGAAGGCAGATGGGCAAAGAAAAGAGACCAGAAGAAAAAGAAGCAGACTGCACCCTTAAATGGTGTACACCAGGCTGAGGGAACTGTAAAAGTGATGCAGATGAGAGAAATTCCAGAACGGAATTTTGTTCATGTCTCATGGAGCAGAAGTGACATATTGCCATTTACTAATGATTACCCAAAGTTGAGGGAGAAGCCAGTGGAATGGTATCAACAATCAAAGTGGTTTGTCAAGCTCTGAATGTGTCTGTCAGAAGATTTAAACACCTTATTTGGAATTGTGGTTCCAAATGACTTGTGGGTTGAATGTAAGCGGAGTGTTGATTAGCCAACGCATGAGCCACCAAGGAATTCAGTGACTGACCGTGTGACAAGGTGATGAAAAGTTATTATAAAGATATTGAATTTTTGAAAATTAGAGCCTCCCCAAATGTGCTGATTGGCAGAGAATTGACAGGTCCCTCAGAAATCAAGAGTCTGTTCATGCTTATTATGAAACATTGTTGCAAACGTTCAAACAAGACAGTGGCACAGAGATTATTGAACCGAGAGGTATGATTCATTTCATGTTCAGACTTGATCAAGGATTGAAGCCTGAAATTAGCAATATTATTCAGAATCATTTGATTTGCTGGCAGGGAAAACCGACTGATAAAATACTGCAATACGCAAAATACTGTAGTGATGAAATTGAATTGAAGCAGAAGAGGTTAAAGGAGAAGGGAATGGTGATCCACATTAAATCTGCCCAAGCTGCAGGCATGCACAGATCACAAGGAATTGTGAATGCAGTAGGAATGCAGGGAGTACAACAGTAGGGCAATATGGGTCCACAGTTTAGAGATAGAGGTCATGGAATTCGAGTAGATCTGAATGTTAATGTGGCTGATGTTCAGAATATGAAAATAATGTTTCCTTGTTGTGCATGCAGCAAGGTCAGACACTGGAAACAGGAGTGTCCATATAATATTTTAAATAATTTGGTGCAAGGGTGTGATGTTGGGCAGATGGTGTCAACAGTAAATTTCAAAATCAGAGAGTTCAAAGACTTCGAAATCAAAACATGAATGTTTCTAATGGAGAAGTACAAATGCAAGTTCCCCAAAAACAAGTAAAATTTTCCCCAGCAGCAAATTCAGGCCCCACAGAAAATACAGATTCTACAAGCTCTGATGGCACAGGTAGTGGTTCCTCAGCAGAACGTGAACCAAAGAGCAAATGCAAATGTAAATTAGTTAATCACACAAGAGCCATTAATAGATTTCAGTGATGATGAAGTGAGTGAAGAATATATGAGTGAGAGTTCAGAAGAGGAAGAATTTGTGTTGGCTGCCTCACTGGAGGTAGATCAGTGTGGCCCTTATGTGAATGCAAGTGTCATGGGTCATGATGTTTCGTTTCTGGTTGACAATGGAGCAGCCCATTAAACTGTCACATCTGCAGAAGTCCCTAATGTGCCCCTTTCTGGAAGGACAGTTCAGGTAGTAGGAGTAGCAAACCAGCATTTGGCAAACTCCATTACAGAGTACATCCTGGTTTAAATAGGAACCTTTGAGGGTTTTCACCAATTTGTAGTCTGCGATCCAAGTCCTGTGAGTCTCTTAGGAAGAGATTTGTTGGAAATGGCCTTTCTGCAGGGTCACCCCCAAACTTATTGCCTTCCACCTCTTTTTTCTGACCTCATTTTTGTTGGCTTTAGGACTCTGCACACTTTACCACTGCTAAACAGTGCTAAAGTGCATATAATCTCTCCCTAAAACATGGTGACATTGGTTCATACCCAATTGGCATAGTTACTTTACTTGTAAGTCCCTAGCAAAGTGCACTACATGTGCCCAGGGCCTATAAATTAAATACTACTAGTGGACCTGCAGCACTGGTTGTGCCACACACATAGTAGCCCTTAACCATGTCTCAGGCCTGCCATTTCAAGACCTGTGTGTGCAGTTTCAGTGCCACTTCGAAGTGGCATTTAAAAGTACTTGCCAAGCCTTATACTCTCCTTTTTCTACATATAAGTCACCCCTAAGGTAGGCCTAGGGCAGGGTGCTAGCTAGGTAAAAGGCAGGACATATACCTCTGTAGTTCATATGTGCTGGTAGTGTAGTACTCCTAAGTTCGTTTTACACTGCTGTGAGGCCTGGTCCTTTCATAGGGCTACCTTTATATACTGTGTGAGTGGTAGATTCTGATCTGAAAGGAGTAACAAGGTCATACTTAGTATGGCCAGAATGGTAATACAAAATCCTGCTGACTGGTAAAGTTGGATTTAATATTACTATTTTAGAAGTGCCACTTTTAGAAAGTGAGCATTTCTCTGCACTTAAATCCTTCTGTGCCTTACAATCCACGTCTGTCTGGGTTACTTGACAGCTCCCTTGTGCATTTCACTCAGACAAACTCAAACACAGGATGCTCAGTCACACCTGCACACATCTGCATACTGAATGGGTCTTCCTGGGCTGGGAGGATGGAGGGGCTGACACTTACATTTCAAAGGACAGTGGCCTGCCCTCACACAATGGACTGCCAAACTCCCTACTGGGACCCTGGCAGAGAGGATGGAACTGAAAGGGGAATTTGTGCACTTCTAAGCCACTCTTTAAAGTCTCCCCCACTTTAAAGGCACATTTGGGTATTTAAACAGGGCCTCTGACCCTACCAACTCAGACACTTCTGGACAAGATACCACTGGAGAAGAAACTCTGAACCAGACCCTGCAACCTGCCAGGAGGAACTGCCTGGCTGCCCAAAGGACTCACCAGACTGCTTTTCTGCAAAGGACTGCTGCCCTGCTGTTGCCCTGTTACCTTGCTGCCCTCTGGCTCTGCTGAGAAGTGCTCTCAAAGGGCTTGGATAGAGCTTGCCTCTCAGGTCTCAGGACCAAAAATACTTCCTCCTGCAAAGAACTCCTTGTGAGGAGAAAATTTGCCGCACAGCCTGCCAGAAACGATGCACAGCCTGCATTGTGGTGAGAAAATCACTGCACGCTGAACTGGAACAATGCATCCCGGCTCCCCGAGAGGAGATTGACGCAGCACCAGCATTGCAGCCGAAACTTCGATGCATGGTCCACTGGATTGACGCATAGCCAAGCCGGAACGATGCAGCCCAACTTCCTGCGAGAAGAATCAATGCAGCGCCTGCCGTGCAACAGAAATTTCCACACATCACCCACCGGATCAACGCAGCTCTTGGAACTTTGTCCCGCATGCCCAGGATTTCTCTGCATCATCCCGGGGGCTTCCAAAAGCCCCGCAGCCCCAAGAGGATCCAAGTCAGCACGCTGGAAATTGACCCAAAGCCTTCCCTGCATGGAAAATTATAGACACATCATCTGTGTGCGCCCGGAGAAACCAACGCATACCTCCCCGTCTTCCACCCATCTCCCCCTCTGCGGTCCCTTGCAGAGAATTTGAATGCAAACCAGGTACTTTGTGCTTGCAAGAGACTCGTGTTGCTTTTTAAAGACTAAAGACTCCTTTTATCATTCTCTTTAGTGGTATTTTAAAGTGTTCTTATCAAATCTTGATTGTTTTGACTTGCATTTAACTATAAATATTATATATTTTTCTAAAACACAGTGTGCTGTGTTTTTGTGGTTTATTACAGTGTTATAGCATGAGTTATTGCAGAAATACATAACCTTCTAAGTTAAGCCTGAATGCTCAGTGCCAAGCTATCAGAGGGTGAGCACAGGATAATTTGGATTTTGTGTGACTTACCCTGACTAGAGTGAGGGTCCTTGCTTTGACAGCGGGTAACCTGACTGCCAACCAAAGACCCCATTTCTAACATTATACTCATTAAAATACTCCATCACTTGTACTCATGAAGGGATAGCAACTCAAACAAATAGTGACAAGGAGACTTCCAGACAGATTGTTGAGATGAATCCTCTCATTTCATTGTTTCATGTCATGTCAGTCAGAGACTTGCCTGATAAATTAAAAGACATGGTAACGTTGAGAGTTTGGGATCTCTCAGGAAAAGATATTGGACTTACACGAAGTACAGAACCAGTCAAAGTGACTATAAAGCCAGATGCATTCTTCCCCAGACCACCACAGTACAATGTGACCCCAGATGTAATTGAGGAAATTACTCCAATAATTACAGACTTTGTTGAGCAGGGATTTCTGAAAGAAGTGATGGGTAGCCATGTAATTCTCCAATTATGGGATTGCAGAGTCTAAGTGGGAAATATCGCATAGTCCAGGATTTGAGAATGGTTAACGAAATTGTGGTAGCATGTTGTTCCATGGTGCCAAATCCAGCAGTAATTTTATTTCACAACACATGGGAAGCAGATTGGTTCTCTGTTATTGACTTGTCCTAGGCATTCTTCTCTGTGCTTTTACATGAATATATTTAGTTCCTTTTCTCATTTAAATTCGGCAACCGTGTATATTTGTTGTGCCGTACTCCACAGGGATTCTCAGAATCACTGTCTATCTCTAATCAGATGAAAAAGAACTTAGGGCCATATTTATACTTTTTGACGCAAAACTGCGCTAACGCAGTTTTGCGTCAAAAAAATTAGCGCCGGCTAACGCCATTCTAAAGCACCATGCGGGCGCCGTATTTAATCAATGACGTTAGCCGGCGTTAGCCGCCGGCGCTGCCTGGTGTGCGTGGAAAAAAACGACGTACACCAGGCAGCGCCGGCGTAGGGGGATATGGAGCTTGGGCGCCAAAAATTGGGGCAAGTCAGGCTGAGGCAAATTTTTCGCCTCAACCCGATTTGCGCCATTTTTTTCGACTCCCAACCCCCATAGAAATGACTCCTGTCTTAGCAAAGACAGGAGTCATGCCCCCTTGCCCAATGGCCATGCCCAGGGGACTTCTGTCCCCTGGGCATGGTCATTGGGCATAGTGGCATGTAGGGGGGCACAAATCAGGCCCCCCTATGCCACAAAAAAAAATATATATATACTTACCGGAACTTACCTTAATGTCACTGGGATGGGTCCCTCCAGCCTTGGGTGTCCTCCTGGGGTGGGCAAGGGTGACAGGGGGTGTCCCTGGGGTCATGGGAGGGCACCTCTGGGCTCCTTCCGAGCCCACAGGTCCCTTAACGCCTGCCTTGTCCAGGTGCTAAAAAACGGCGCAAAAGCGGCCGTATGTCATTTTTTTTGACCCGCCCACTCCCGGGCGTGAATTTTGCCCGGGAGTGTAAATACGGCGCACATGCCTCGGAGTAAATTTTTTAGACGGGAACGCCTACCTTGCATATCATTAACGCAAAGTAGGTGTCCACGCTAAAAAATGACGCAAACTCCATGGACTTTGGCGCTAGACGCGTCTAACGCCAAAGTATAAATATGGAGTTAGTTTTGCGTCGGAACTGCATAAAAAAAAACAACGCAATTCCGGCGCAAACAGAGTATAAATATGCCCCCTAGAGTCCTTAAACATGCCTTTTCAGTCTGCTTTGGTACATTGATGATTTAATGGTTGCATCCAATACACGTGAAGCTTGCAGACAGGGAACAGTAGAATTGTTTAATCATTTGGGCTAGAACGGACATAAGGTCCCCCCTACTAAATGACAGTATTGTAGACGAAAGTAAAATATTTGGGTCATCAGATTGAGAAAAATGCTAGGAAAGTGTCCCAAGAAAGAGTTGCGACTATTATGTGCATGAATCCCAAAGTTACACAGAGATGTCAGGATGTTTTTGGGCATGGTGAGATACTGCCGCCATAGGATACCACATTTTTCAGTGATTTTGAAACCACTGCCAAAGTTAACACACAATGAATTTTCAGACCCAGTCCTGATGGATGAAGAATGAATGAATGAAAGCTTTCACTGAGTGGAGAGAGAGTTTGTGTAGAGCTCCAACTTTGGGAATGCCTGATCACACAAAAAAATGTTCACTGTTTTGTCATGAATGTGATGGTTGTGTTCTCTCTGTTTTAACAGTTGCATGAAGGAACGAACAGACCTGTGGCATATTGTTCTGCCACATTGTAATCTGTCACTACAGCTTTGCCCGGCTGTCTAAAGAATGTGGCTGCCACTGGTGCAAGCCTTAGTCAATGCAAAGGCATTGTGATGGGACACCCTTTAACTGCGTATGTTCCACATTCAATTGAAGTTTTTTTTTAACAAGAACTAAGACACAATATCTGACCAGTGCCCGGATTACCCGTTATGAGTTATTGATTCTTGGATCAGATAATGTGATTATCAATATGTGTTCTGTACTAAACCTAAGCTACATAAATGCCTGTTAAAGTTAATCATTCAAATTATGTTAATGAAATGGAACTTGACTACCTCGATGTCACTGAACTGTGCACCAAACCCAGACCTGATAATCAGGATACTCCTTTAGAGGAGAATGATCAAGTTGTATTTTTTGACGGCTCCTGTTTAAGAGACAGTGAAGGTTCTCTTAGAGCTTGTTATGCAGTCTGCACCATCTCAGGAGTAGTTGAAGCATCAACATTTCAAGAAGTCGTTATTGCAATAGCTGAATTGGTTGCTCTTACAAGAGCATGCTGCATATCTGAACAGCTCTAAGTGACAATATTCACAGATAGCCAATATGGATTTGGTGCTGTCCATGACTTTGGGCAGGTATGGCACCAGCAAGGTTTTATGACGTCTTCAGGATCACCCGTTCAAAATGGTGAAAGGATACACAGTCTGTTAAACGCCTTAAAGTTACCTGAGAAAACTGCAGATGTCAAGTGTACTGCACATCACAGATCAAATGATTATGGGGGTCATTACGAACCTGGCGGAAGGCGGAGAAGCGGCGGTCAGACCGCCAACAGGCTGGTGGTCTTTTTTTTTGTATTATGACCATGGCGGTTACCACCATGGTCACCCGCCGGTTCTCCGTTCCGCCAGCCAGGGTCTCCAGCCCGGCGGCCGTCACTATACCGCCGGCGGTATTTGGACCCGGCTGACCGCCATGGATTTCATGCGGTTTGAAACCGCCATGAAATCCATGGCGGGAAGCACTATCAGTGCAAGGGAATTCCTTCCCTGGCACTGATAGGGGTCTCCCCGACCCCCCACCCGCACCCCGACTCCCTCCCCTAACCCCCCCACCACCCCTGCCACCCCCCAAAGGTGGCAGGACCCCCCTCCCCACCCCGACCCCCCAACAGAACATCTCTCATACACACACGACACGCACGCAGGCACCACCAACACACATACATGCACACACACCGACATACATGCAAACATCCACACACACAGTCAGACACGCACACCCACATTCACGCATACACGCACACACCCATACAGACATACCTACAAACATACACGCACCCATTCCCAAACACACAACACCCCGCAAACATACACGCACTCACACACCCCCTCTACATACACACACGCACACCCCCATGCACACACACAACACACAGCACCCCCCGCCCCCCTCCCCTCACGGACGATCGACTTACCTGGTCCGACGAGTTACGTCCAGTGATTCGGCGTGGCGGTGTTCTGTTGGCAGTGTGGTGTCGGCGGAGCAGCCCCCCCACCCCTCACGGACGATCGACTTACCTGGTCCGACGATCCTCCGGGAGGGGACGGGAGCCATGGGGGCTGCTCCGCCGACACCACACCGCCAACAGAACACCGCCACGCTGAATCAAAGGACGTAATTCGCTGTTGGTGGCTCTCCATTCGTAAAAGGACAGAGAGCTGCCAACGGTCATAAGAGGCCGAGCGGCAAACCGCCACCACTGGCGGCCTTCCGCACGGCGGTCCCTCGGCGGTCTTGGAAAAAGACCGCCGAGGTCAAAATGACCCCCTATGTCTTCTTGGGCAATGCCTGTGCTGACCAAAATGCCAGATATTGTGCACTCCATTGCGTTACCTCCAATGAAGAGTAGGGTGGTGGAAGTGGCACCCGTGAGACATATCATAGCTTCCTAATGTCAGTGGTTGATACCTGGGATGAAAGTAAGAGACTGCAGGAAGAGGCAACAGAGGAAGAATGCAGAAGTTGGAGTAAAGCAGGTTGTGTCCAAAGAGAGGAATATGATATCTGGATTTCAAATGAAGCAAAGGTTGTGTTGCCAGATTGTTTGGTGACTTCAATGGCTAGATATTACCATGGTCAAGTTCATCTCGGCTGAGATGCAATGATTCACACATTCAACCAGACATGGTACAACCCCAGATTTGGGTTAATTGCAGAAGCAGTATGTCACAGGTGTGTTACATATAAAAAAATGAATGTAGGGAAATGCACTTTGGTTATTTGAGCCACATAGGGACAACAGGAGGTCCATTTAACAGAATGCAACTTGATTTTGTTGAGATGCCTGTCTGCAGTGGATTGACGTGTGTGTGCTTTCTGACTGGATAGAAGCCTATCCAACACGCAGGAATGACAGTCCTACTGTAGCTAAGCTACTGCTCAGGGAACTAATACCAAGGTTTGACTTTCCGACTTCTTTGCAATCAGATCTAGGAACTCATTTTAATAATGAGATCATAAAATTGTTGTGTGCAGCATTGAACATTGAACAAAAACTGCACTGCAGTTACAGACCGGAGACATCTGGATTGGTGGAACAAATTCATAGAACACTGAAAGCTCAATTGACAAAGGTTCGTGCCTCTACGATGTTTACCCTTGTCCTGATGAGCATGCATAGCACCCTTGACAGGAAGACAGGATTATCACCGCATGAAATCCCTATGGGATGTAAAATTAAGTTACCAGCCGTACCTGCCAATGCACTTGTTAACATAACAGATGAGTTAGTGCTGGATTATTGTGTTCTGCTATTTGTCTCATCTGGTTGAAGCAGCAATGGTTCAAACAGCTCAAGAACAGTGCATGTCTTGTTTCCTCTTCAGCTTAGATGATTACACCAGTGTATCCTTATAGTGAGTTACCCTAGTTAGATGATTCTTCCACATTATTTTTGTCTCTTCTTTTGTTTTGCCCCCATGTATTAGTACGTCCCCACACATGCAAATTCAGATTCGTATAGTGACAAGGATGGCCCAGCCCTGAAAACTGATTGTTATTAACTTAATTTTGATAATTTACTGATGCCACCATCTGCTTTGAAATCTGATTCTAATGTTCATATTATATATTTTTGTTAATTTGTGTTATTCTCTTGAAGTGTCTGATAGCATTGATATTTCGTAGGCTTAATCTCTTAAGACATTTTGGTCAGCCTATGGTTTTCATGTATGTTTATAACTTAGTTTGGGCATCATATTTGTTACATTGATTTTGGAATTGTGATAAAGCTTTGAAACTTTATTCATTTTGGAGTTTGATTTTGTGTTTAAATCGGTTATGGTGTCTGGAATGTTTATGGGTTTTATGTTATTGATTTGTGATGAACGAATCTGATTACTACACTCCTCACTGAGTCCAAAGATCCTGTGGACTCCTAGTAGGTGGGATAAGGTATGGTGTCTCAACAGAGCACTTGTGGTTTCTGACCCCGAGGCGGGATGCAGACCTCTTCAGGCACCCCAGCACAGTCTACTTTAATCTTTTGAGTCCCACACAAACTCAGCAGCAAGTCTGGGGAAAACATTATGCCAAAACACAAAACATGTGAAAATTGTCCACAAAATTAATTCTCATATAGAGGAAATTCAACTCAGGTTTCCTGAAATTGTTCACCATTGTAACATTCTGCCGAATTTCAGGTTTTGTGCTGTTTCAGAGGCATTTTGTCAAATTTATGTTGATTAGTGGTGGTTCGCGGACCACCATAAAACATCAAAACTTTCAAGAAATATTGTGTTCAGTGGCTCTTATTTGCCACATTTTCCTCTGTTTAGCAGAACTCTGTGATGTGATTCTGCAAGCCACAGCTGCTCCTCTACTGCATTCTACCAAGAAAATGCTAAGGCCTAGACAAAAGAGATACAACACAGAACACTTACTATGATCCAACAATCGAGCAGACTTTCAGACGTCTGAAGTAAAACAAAGCCCAGTCCTCAGCAGTAGTACGCAACATTGCCTTGGCCTGTTATAATGTTACACAATAGCACAAAACACAAACTCTTACATACTCACACTTCCGAAGGACTTAGGAAGCGTAATATATTTTATTTATACTTCAATATTTTTTTACTAGCACATAGATTTAATACTCAATACAGTACATATTTAGCTTAAGCCACCAACATTTGATACATTTTTCTGATTTCCAAAAATGGAGAATTCCCACTGGAAGAAAGGATGAAATGTTCACGAGGAGATATAGGGCCGTATTTATACTTTTTGGCACACAACTGCGCCAACGCAGTTGTGCGTCAAAAAATGTAACGCCGGCTAACGCCATTCCAAAGCGCCATGCGGGCGCCGTATTTATGGAATGACGTTAGCCGGCGGAGCTGCCTGGTGTGCATAAAAAAAAATGACTTACACCAGGCAGCGCCGGCGTAGGGGAAAATGGAGCTTGGGCGCCAAAAAATGGGGCAAGTCAGGCTGAGGCAAAAGTTTCGCCTCAACCCGATTAGCGCCATTTTTTTTTACTCCCAACCCCCATTGAAATGACTCCTGTCTTTGCAAAGACAGGAGTCATGCCCCCATGCCCAATGGCCATGCCCAGGGTACTTCTGTCCCCTGGGCATGGTCATTGGGCATAGTGGCAAATAGGGGGGCACAAATCAGGCCCCCCTATGCCACACAAAAAAAATAATAATAATACTTACCTGAACTTACCTTAAGTTCCCTGGGATGGGTCCCTCCATCCTTGGGTGTCCTCCTGGGGTGGGCAAGGGTGGCAGGGGGTGTCCCTGGGGGCATGGGAGGGCGCCTCTGGGCTCCTTCCGAGCCCACAGGTCCCTTAACGCCTGCCCTGACCAGGCGTTAAAAAATGACGCTAAAACGGCTGGACGTCATTTTTTTTGACCCGCCCACTCCCGAGCGTCATTTTTGCCCGGGAGTGTAAATACGGCGCACATGCCTTGGAGTCATTTTTTAGACGGGAACGCCTACCTTGCATATCATTAACGCAAGGTAGGTGTCCACGCTAAAAAATTACGCAAACTCCAAGATCTTTGGCGCTAGACGGGTCTAACGCCAAAGTATAAATATGGAGTTCGTTTTGCGTCGAATTTGCATTTAAAAAAACGACGCAATTCCGGCGCAAACAGAGTATAAATATGCCCCATAGTTGAGTAGTCTATTAGTGGGCAGGCACACGTCTTCTCTCCCCCATGGTCTCCTCCAGCTGCCTTTCCCACCAAGGGCTTTCTCTTCCCCCAACATTCTAGACACGCTCCGGAGTTTCACATTCAACATTACAGAATTCGAAAATCATAATTCTTCCCTCTTACAACTGAGTCCACACTATAGTGCTCAAACTGCTGTTAATTATATTGCCATACATAAGTGAATAGCTATTAAAAATATATAAATAATTAAATAAATATAAATTAAATAAATAACAAACATGCACACCATGGAGCCACAGCTCATCAAATTAACCACCAGCACGATAATGGACAATAGAATATTATCTTAAATGGTGTCATTCACCCCACCAAAGCCTATGCATCCCATCCAAAATTCCTTAGGTTTTCCGGGAAGAAACGTAACCCTCCCAGATTGAGTGACTGTTGACTGCTGAAACTATGGTATCTTTATCAGAATCCTCAATTGGAGTTGCCTTACTCGTAGTTCGTCCTTGACTCATAGACGTGGCACTAGCAGAGCTGTCCTCTATATTGGTCGTGTTGGAATCACAGACCCTTACAATCACACTGATGAGATTCTCATTACAGATGGAAGCAGGAGCAAAGCCATCCTCATCCTACAACCAATTAGTCACCACAACTTCCGTCCTTTCTGCCTGGTCCCATGGCATTAGACTGTTATAGTTTGCCAATCTTTTGAAGTGCCAACCTTTAAAGTCGCTCAATTTGGCTGAACCAGTGTAAAATTCCCTGACTTGTAGAGGTTCTGAGAATTTACTGTGTCACTTTCTTCCAGAGGGGAGCATCTTTCACACAGTGTTTCTTTAGATAGTAGTGTTTATAAACTGTTTGTGCCACCATGATATTAGCTTTCACTACCTCCGGAGACCACTTACTTTGAAACTCTTGACTCATCCAAGTGTTGTTATCTTTTGTAACTGGTTCTCTACCTCTTAACACTTTAAAAGGGCTATGCCCCGTCAAGGGTGGTATGATACAGATGTCAGAGACCATACCAATACTGTTTTTTCTGCTGTTTTGCCTGCCCTCTTGTTCCAAAAGAATCTAGATTAGCACATAGCAGATAACTTTCTGGTCGCCAATATGTAAAGACAACATGCAATCCACTCTTCGCCACGCCACACTAGAACACTACACACCACTCTCCTCTATGTCACAAAGTTTTAGTCATGCTGATCAGCAGTCATAGGCAAGACCTATTGGTTTTGCCAATGCTTGTTCTTTTTAGATTCTAGTTATGAACTCCAATTATTTCTTGTTAAAGCAAGTGATGTTAATAGCTGTCTTTCCTTTCTCTTTATTCTTGATTTGCCTTGTTTAAAAGTCTGCATTCTAGAAGGTCGAGTTAAATTTCATGCAATGCAGGACGTGCTTCAGCTCACATGAAGTTTTTTTTTACACATTCAGGGGCATATTTATACTCCGTCTGCGCCGAATGTGCATCAAAAATGTTGACGCACATTCAGCGCTAACGTTGCCCCGTATTTAAACTTTGACGCCTGAGCCCGCGGACGGCAAAATTCGGCTGTGTGCATAATTTTTGGGATGCGTCAACCCGCCTTGCGTTAATCATATGCAAGGTAGGCGTTCCTGTCCAAAAAATGACTTAAACGCACGCGCGTCGTATTTATGCTTTTTGGCAAAAATGACGCACGGCTGGGAGGTGGAGCTGGAAAATGAAGCACAGCCCAATTTGCGTCAAAAATTAACGCCTGGGTCAGGACAGGCGTAAAAATGGGGCAAACACACCTGTATTTAATCAGAACACACAGAAGCAACAGCAGAGCAGCAACAGGGAGACATGGAGGTAATTCTAATCCAGCGTGCACTCAGACGCAGAGCCCAGAAGCAACAACAGCAGCTACAACAACACCAGCAGGGACCCCAAAGGCAGCGCAGAAGGCAGGAGAGGATATTCCGCCCCAGAACAACCCTCCTTCTCTCACCGTTTTCTCGTTCCCTTTCCCGCCGATGCGTCTGGTTTGGCCCCAGCCCTCCCATAGGACAAGCCCTCCCGCCTCCCAGCTGCCACTCCCACCTTCCCCTCCTCTTATGGCAGACGCGGCGCGCCAAAGGCAAGCCAGTCTGCGCCTGGACCGCGCCCAGCGCCACCCCCCCTGGTCCGCGAGACCCCTGCACCTCCAGACACCGCTACACGGCCGACCAACTCAACGCCCTCAATCCTAGCTGCATCACAGCATGCTCCCAGCCCTCACCAAGGAACACCCACGGACCCTTCGCATGCCGCACCTGCAGATTCACCTGCGACAGAACAACGAAACCAACAAAGACCGAAACTAACCACCTCCACTGCATACTCCTCAACACCCGCTCCGCATGCAAGCACGCCATCGAGCTTTGGGACCTGCTCGACTCCACCGCCCCAGACGTAGCCTTCCTGACCGAAACCTGGTGGAACAACGCCTCGGTGCCCGACATCACAATAGCCATCCCGGACGGCTACAAGATCATCCGTAGGGACCGCAACAACGGAATCGGAGGAGGCATAGCCATCACTCACAAATCCTTCCTCTAGGTCGACACCCACACTGACGACTCCCTCAAGACTGCCGAACACCTACACTTCCGCATCCACACCGACCCCAACACCACTCTCAGAGGAACGCTCATCTACAGACCCCCCGGACCACGAGCACCATTCAGCGAATCCCTCGCTGACCTCACCAGCACCCACGCACTCACCTCAACAGATTACATCCTCCTCGGGGACCTAAATTTCCACCTGGAGAACAACAACGACACCAACTCCACTACTCTGATCGACAACCTCACCAACCACGGCCTCAGACAACTCGTCAACACACCAACCCACATCGCCGGCCACACGCTTGATCCCATCTTCTCCTCAAGCGCCCATGTCACCTTCAACCATACCACGTACTCCACTGGACCGACCACCACTGCATCCACTTCACCTACAAGAAACATACCGAGCACCAACGCACCCAACAACCACCCCGCCGATGCTGGAGCAAAGTTACGGAAGACCAGCTTACCAACGCCCTCGCCCAGAACCCACCCACGACTCCACCGACCCAGACACCGCCGCCCACAACCTCACCCTGTGGATCAATGAATGCGCCAACACCCTCGCGCCACTCAAAAAACCCACTGACAACCAAGCCAGGAGAAAAGCCACCTGGTTCACCGACGAGCTCCTAAACTCCAAACGTGACTGCCGGAAGCTAAAAAAGGAATGGCTCCTCAAACACACACCTAACAGCCTCACAGCCCACAAGGACGCCACCCGCAAGCACCACCAACTCATCAGACAAGCCAAACAATCCCACTTCATAGACCGCCTGGACAACAACGCACACGACAGCAAAGAGCTCTTCAGCATCGTGAAAGAACTCTCCAACCCCAGCGCCAACATCAACGACATCCCTCCATCCCAAGAACTCTGCAACGCACTGTCCACCTTCTCCCACCGGAAGATCACCGACATCCACGACAGCTTCGAGGCCACTCCCACGCCAGACCCCACCCCCGAACACTCCACATGTGCAATCCACCTGACCTCCTGGACCAACGTGAACGACACAGAGACACGCAAGATCATGAACTCCATCCACTCAGGATCTCCGTCAGACCCCTGACCCCACCACGTATACAACAAAGCCGACTCCACCATCGCCCCCCAACTACGGAAGGTCATCAACATCTCCTTCGAAACAGCGACATTCCCTGAAAAATGGAAACAAGCCGAAATCCGTGCCCTCCTCAAGAAGCCCAAAGCAGACCCCAACGACCTCAAGAACTTCCGACCCATCTCCCTGCTCCCTTTCCCAGAAAAGGTGATTGAAAAAATCGTCAACACACAACTAACCAGCCACCGCGAAGACAACGGCATCCTAGACCCCTCCCAGTCTGGCTTCAGATAAAACCACAGCACCGAAGCCGCCCTTCTCGCCGCCACAGACGACATCAGACGCCAAATGGACAACAGCGAAACATCAGCCCTCCTCCTCCGGACCTATCTGGCCTTCGACTCAGTCTGCCACCGCACCCTGAAATCAGGCATCCACGAAACCGGAATTCAAGGGAAAGCCCTCGACTGGATCGTCTCATTCCTCTCCAGCAGAACCCAGAGAGTCCGTCTCCCACGCTTCCGCTCCGAAGCCACCGACATCATCTGCGGCGTCCCCCAAGGCTCATCCCTCAGCCCGACGCTGTTCAAGATCTACATGGACCCCTCGCACATGTGGCCTGACAACACAACCTCAACATTCTCACCTATGCCGACGACACCCAGCTCATCCTCTCACTCACCAAAGACCCGGGCACCGCCAAAACCATCCTCCATGAGGGAATGAAATCCATCGCCGAATGGATGAGAAACAGACGTCTGAAACTGAACTCGGACAAGACGGAGGTCCTCATCCTCAGACCCACCCCCTCCACCTGGGACAACTCCTGGTGGCCCACCACACTAGGAACCCCACCGACACCGTCCGACCACGTTTGCAACCTGGGCTTCATCCTCGACTCCTCCCTCACCTTGTCTAAACAGGTCAACTCAGTCTCCTCCTCCAGCTACAACACACTCCGCATGCTCCGCAGAATCTACAAGTGGATCCCAACAGAAACAAGAAGAACAGTGACACAGGCCCTTGTCAGCAGCAGGCTGGACTACGGCAACGCACTCTACACAGGCATCCCAGCAAAAGACCTACTACGCCTCCAACGCATCCAAAACGCCTCCGCCCGGCTGATCCTCAACGTACCCCGCCACAGCCACATCTCCCACCACCTGAGAAACCTTCAATGTCTCCCCGTGGACAAAAGGATCACTTTCAAGCTTCTTACCCACACTCACAAAGCGCTCCACGACATCGGACCAGCCTACCTAAACAACAAACTCAGCTTCTACACCCCCACCCGTCAGCTCCGCTCCACTAACCTCACCCTCGCCGTCGTCCCCCGCATCCGAAGAAAGACCTCCGGTGGCAGATCCTTCTCATACCTCGCCGCCAAAACCTGGAACACCCTCCCCATTACCCTGCGACAGACTCAAGACCTACTCACCTTCAGAAGACTCCTCACGACCTGGCTCTTCGACCAGTAACAACAGCTCCCTCCGTGCCTTGAAACCCTCACGGGTACGTAGTGCGCTTTATAAATCATATGATTGATTGATTGATTGATTCATTCATGGCCTCAGGGAACACAACATCATCCAGAGGTACAGGTTGAACTGGCAGGCCGTTCAGCAGCTGCTGCGCAACATTGAACCGCAGTTGGCAGCCACTGTGCTGACACCCTGCACCATCCCAACAGAAACCAAGCTGCTTGACGTACTTCACATGCTGGCCAGTGGCTCTTTTCAAACAACTGGTGCCCTGGTTGCCGGAATATCACAACCATCATTCTCTGCCTTTTTGCCCAAAGTACTGGATGCCATCATTGGACTTACACCCCGCCACATCTGCTTCTCTAACACACTGCAGAAGTAGCAGGAAACAAAACAGGGGTTCTACCTCATCAGTGGCTTCCCACATGTCCTTGGTGCAATCGACTGCACACATGTACGTCTTGTGCCACCTGCTGCAACTGAACACCTCTACCCCAACAGGAAGCACACACATTCCATCAACGTGCAGGCCATTGTCGATCACCAGGGATTGATCACCAACATCGTGGCGAAATATCCTGGGAGTGTTCATGACTCCTTCATCTTCCGTCACTGCACATCAATGAACACTTCCAGGATGGACGGTATGACAATGGAACACTTGTTGGTAAGTACAAGAACCTACTTATATACACACTGCACAGCAACCCTCTAGGAAACACAACACATACACCACACCAGCCACATGTGAACAGGAACACACTGAGGTTATGACATCGCTAGCTATGTTTCTTAGGTCACCATTGAACCTATCACACATCGGAAATTACTGTACAGCCTAATATTAAGACGTCAAAGATCACAACGTGTGGAGTGGGTTGCCTAAATGTCACCTTGCAAAATGTAAATGTCCCAGTGACGTTTACATGAATCCATTGCATAAGTTTAAAGGTATGGGATGTCCAGGGTACATTGATATGAACGTGTTAACAACACTGTCAATTTTAACCTGTGTATGGAACTATCATCTCACCCCCAGTAAAGACACAGGGACACCTGTATCACAAGTCACAATGCTAGGTAGGGCACACTGTACTGCAAATCCCAAAACATACTGCTGACAAACGGTCAACAGACAAACACTTGTTCATCCAAGTGATGCTACATTATAACACAAAAGAGTCACAGACAACACAATACAACTACTGCCATGCAAGGTCATTTCACAAGGGCCCGTTACATCAACATGATCCCATTCATTTTCTCTTGCAGCTGATCAGGGGTATGGCATCCAGCCATGGATAATGACACCTATTGGCAACCCGAGTACTGCTGCAGAGCGTGCCTACAACGACGCACATAGTCAAGAGGACCTTCGGCATCCTCAAGTCAAGGTTACGGTGCCTCGACATCACTGGTGGTAGCCTCCTATATTCCCCGGAGATGGTCTGTAAGATCATCCTAACATGTGCAATATTGCACAACATTTGCATCAAAAGGAACATTCCTCTCCTGGAACCAGAGCCACACATGCCTGAAGAGGAGGAAGATGAGGATGCTGGCCTGCAACATGAGGGGGAACTACAGAACACGGCCGCTGGTATACGCAGGCGGCAACATATCGTCAACAATTTCTTTTAAATCTAATCACCATCACCACTTTAGTTAACTAATTTAAATAAACACATATAATAATCACCATATCATGGTCTGGCTAATCATTTTTGCACACCTTCATCTCTACTTATCAGAATAAGAGTGTTGCCTCATGGAGCATTACTGATATACTGATTAGGACACTGAAAATCCCAGAGCTAATGTGATGCCTAACATACAATGGTCACATACACACACACTGTAAATGACATCTATCATGTACATTTCTCCTTTGAAGGCCAATAGCAGAGGACCACACCTATTTCACACATACATGTTGAAATCAAGGTCTAACGCAGCATATGGCACACAACTAAGACACCATCACTCAATAAGGGGAAAACAAGCCTCATACATGAGGCAGTCGATGTGCTTTTGCATCAGTAACAGGAATGTCTGACCAGACCCTTGACAGCAGTAAGTCCAACTGCATCCAATATTTGCAAGGACTATCTGTGACTAGAGTTCCATAGAAGCAGAACATAGACAGCACAAGTGCCAATCATATGAGCAACATTGAACACATGACATTCCATGTACATGTCAGCCCATTTCCTAACTCCTGACACGCCCATGCACCTGGTCACAACCCACCTGTCTGAAGAGGTCTCTGGAATACTAAGATGTGCACCCTCATATTACCTCCTCTACACACACAGACTAACAATAGCAATCCAGTGTGCTGCACCCTTTCCTATGGTATGCCATTGTCATAGAACATCTGACGGCATGGACGTCAGGTTAATTTATACACTGTCTTCTAGTTTCAAAGCCCTGTTAGCACCTGTAGATTGCTTCCCGTGTGAAAAAGTATGTTGGCCCTTAAAATGCAAATCTCACCTACAGGACTGGTGAGAAACAGATGCAGCCCACACCTGTGATCACCTCCATGCACACAACCCATTTCAACAAGCACTGCCCCTGCTGATGCCTGGAACAGCATAGGAGTTGCCATTATGTCAAATACACCGTTAAGCATTGATACTAATTAAGCTGTGTAACACAGCCCTTGGGTTCATTTGTCACCTTCAAAAACACAGGACATACACAGTTTGACATGTCAACTGTCTAGTTCGTCCTCCAAACAGTCTGAGTCAGTCCACTGATTATGTAACTTGTCCAATTGCTGGATCCTGAATCACCCTGCATTCTGTCAGCCTGACTGGCATCTGTCTGTGCTTCACACTAAAGTATCCCTGTGTCTACATATGTACCACACTTGCGTTAGCAAACCTCTCATTCATCAGGGGGTATTGGGCATGGGCATGGGATTCTTCAATGCATACCCAAATACATTGTATAACATCATCTGCCTTTTAACTGTACCATTTGAGTTAAATCCTCTTTGAAAAGCAAAATTCATGGCCCATCCCTTGTCTGGATCTCATTTATGCATGAATGACAAAGTGTGACAGTGTCCCAGGGCCGTATGCAGGGGACCTTCAGCAGAACCAGCAACCTCTGATAATGTCCGTGAAAAATCCACACGTCAGGACCCTGACAGTTCACACACAGAATCACAGTGCTCACAACATAGTGATGGGCCGTGTATGGTTAATAGCTGTGAGAATAATCAGCACAGAGGCTATGATGTTCCCAGATGCAGTGGGAAATGCAGAGGCTAACCTGTGTACAAATGTTGTAATGACACCTGCCGGAACATGACACCTGAGACATTATCTCACTCAGCACACCAAGGTTGCCCTGTTGACTGTCTCAATACACGTCTTTAGTGACATGGTGGGACCATCCCCATGTAGGTTCACATGTCCTTATCCACTTTACTCACATTGATCAACCAAGGATACTCAGTAGATACAGGAATAGCTGCCACTGACTCATGATGAGTCCTGGACCGAACTGTGACAAATTACACCCCAAACTATATACAGGATCATCATTGGACCACACACATGAACAAGACACCTATGTGCAATTGATAACTGGAAATATGTGGACACGTGCTGCCTTGTATGCTGGTCCACCACAGCCACTTGATAGTTGTTGCTCACTTCTATGGCCTCAACTGTGGTGTCATCATACATTTGAGATTCACCCTTGTCTGTCTGTGCACTTCCTCAATGCATGTGTATGACTCACTGTGGGATTCACCAACTAGTGCCTAGGAAGCTGTTACCAAAACTCTAGGACATAGGATGGTGAAAATGTGAACCATTGACATGAACAAGCGTCTGCCATCTATCTGGTGCATGCTTTCAAACATGTGGTGTCTACGTTACCCTAAATCTTGGAAGTCCACATTACGGATTTAGCTACATGTATGACTAACACATGCCCTCAGTCAGTTCCACAATTACTTGCATCTAAGGATTAGACACATGGACGTCACATTCATACAAGCATATGTGCAATAATGCTTCATGGGATACACACACACTTGGTCAACAAATACATAAGTTGCCAAAGCACACACTTTGAGCCGAAGGCATTTAGGTATTGTACATATGTGCGTCACATTGCTATCCTCTCCTTATGCCAAACATGCCCAATTTGTGCAACACATATATGTAGGCCACACTTATGACCATCTATAGCGTCAGCCAATTGTAAAAATACTGTGAAGGGAGTAGCGGATCATGGTCCGCTGCAGTATGATGTCACACATGTGAACATACACCATCAACACCATAGTGTGTTCAATCAGCCTATCTCTGATGTGTCCCAAATGTAACATAACATAAAAACAGAAAAAATGCCCAAAACCAGTTAATGCACTAAAAGAATTTCGCCCACCAATACTGTATTTGCGTCATTTTTTTTGACGCACAGGAGTGAACATTAGGCTGCATCCAGATATTTGTACAGGCCATGTACTATTATTTGGATGTGGGCTAATTTTCACTCCTGTGCGTAAACAAAAATGACGCAAATACAGTATTGTTGGACAAAAAATGACCCATAACGCGAAAAAGGGCGGACATTTCATACAGGAAATTATGTAATAGGATATCCTGTTTACAGATCATGTACAGTGGGTGTACTATCACTTTCACTTTGCAGTCTATGATTCTTCTAGACTTTGTGGCTGTGAAGAGAGTGGTGTCCTGAGATTTTGTGCTTTTTTGTCCTGTGTGCTATCTGTATTGTCAATTTGTGAAATAAATATTGCTGGTGTGTACTGTCCTACTGTGTTTTGTGTACATTTGTCCATTTACCCAGTGTTTTTGTTGTTTGTGGGAGTCTGTTGTGGGTAGTGGTAGTTTGGGGATAGTTGGGCTCTTTTAGTGGTTAAGTTTACTTTTCATCTTTATTTGTACCCCTACTTTCCCCCTTTTCCCCTTTCTATTTCTTTAACCCCTATTCCCTTTCACATTTCTACAATGTCTGGTAGGCCACGTCTTGGCAGGATGGGTGAAGAGGAGTTGGGGGGTTCATATGGCTTGTGTGCCATTTCTTGCCACTCATGATCGAGGCAGGGGGCAGGGTGATACAGGGGTATCAAACAGAGGCGTGCAGAATCCGGTGGGGAAAGGTGCTGCATCACCTGCAGCGTGTGTATGCCAGCCAGAGGAGTGACCACCAGCTGGAGGCTGACCTCATCACCAGGGAGCAGGATCTCTTGGACCACCTGGGACTCATGATTGGTGGCACTGTTGGTGAGTACTAATCATGTGAATGTGCACGATTAAATGCTCTGTAGTGACATGAGAGGATTTGTACTATGTCTGCCAGCTAAATTGCTGACTGTGTGTAATGCTGGGGAAACATACAGGGATAATTGATGCACTATTGTAAGGATCACAATTGCTAGCTGTCAGGTAGCACGTGCTCAGCAAACTTACAGGATACTTTTCCATGAAGTAAATTGGTGCGGCCTTTGTGTCAGACAACCAAACAAAATAGGAGCCAATCATGTCCATATAGGGCACTTTTGACAGAGAAGTAAAGATGTACCATCATATTGGCTAACTTTGTTGATGCAATAGCTAGACTGACTTTAGAATCACTACATGATGCAGAAAATGAGTGCTGCCTTCACGTCAATTGATAATAGCAATGTGGCTCAGACATATGTCTCATGTGAGTCTGGTGAGTGTGGAAGGAAAGCGTTCACGGAAGTACTATGAATGTTTGGGATTATTGTGTTCCTTTATCTTTTTGGATACATGTCAGATCTGGATTTGAAAACATCGTGAGAAGGTGTAAGGTGCCCTCAGCTAACATCTTAGAATGTTTGTTGGAGTTAGTTGTGCCACATTCCAAATATGGATGGCAGTCCAAAGGTATGCACATGGCTTCACATCTCCATGGTTGGTGCAAATCACCATAGCTGGGCCACATCAATTGAATCAAATGTAACAACAGGAGGGCTTACAAAAGTCCCTGCCCCTCCCTCTGTACATTGTACCTATGTGTAATAAATGTGTCATGGCCACAAGGCATGTTTGACTGGTAATGCAGTCCTCAAGTAATCAGGCTTTGGATGTCTCTCTTGGATGCACATGATGAGACGATTACACTCCATAATATTTTCTGGTCACCAATTACGGGGCATGTTTGCAAACACATGATAGTTAGGGCCAATGTATGTGTGCAGATATGTGTGTAACTGTCACAGGAGACCCATGCTATGTACAAGTTGGCCGTGATATATCAGATGCAGTATCATCATGTCTGAATGGCTGCCATTTCCTTATTCAGCCTACACATTGTATATGTTTATGAAATTGTTGCTCTGTGCACAGATTTTGAGCACATTTCTTCCTTCCATGCCTTACAGGTGGACTGGCACCCTACACTGTGGGAGAAGTGGCGACATTTGAGGATCCCGAACACTCCAGTAAGTGTTGATATGTGTGTTATATGTTGTGTTTGCTGTTCATGGACTCGTGTGTGTTGAACGCATAGCAAGGTGTGATGCGTTGGGCAATCATTTCTCTTGTTCCATGAGTGGGATTTCAGTTTCTCAAATGTTTTGAGTTGGCCAATGCGTATCCAATGGTATTATCTAGGGATTGTAGGCCATTCCTGTAGGCCCCACTGTGAGTACTGGGGTTAGTCATGTGGATGACACTTGTATCAATAAGAGTCACACTGGAAGTCAGCTCCGATTTAGTCAGCCTGTCAGACCCACATTCTCCAAGATTGGTACAGCAAATTGCTTTCCAATAGATTTCTGCTTCCCTATTTACCAACGTACTTATGAAACTGTAGGTAGAACCTCCTAGCAGCATGTACTTCCACATGTAGTGCTACAAGTATGTGGAACTTGAGTGCAATGGCCTAGGTGTGCATGCAAATCATGATCATGGGTGTTTTTGCAACTCTGTGTCTGATGTAAGTCAGGTTACTGGAAGTATATGTTGTGTACCAAGTTCTGCATTTCCTGACATGTGTGGCCCTATGATTGGTCTAGTGTTTGCTGACTCCTAATTGTTGATAGACCTTACCTGTGGTGTGTGTGTAGAGCCAAACACGTGTGGAGTTTTCTATACACTCCTCAGTGTACATGTTGTTGGAAATTGATAGTTGTTTATCCACCACCCCACCCTCAAACATGGCATGGGTTTGTGAATGGGGTACCTAGTACTGATGCTACCAGTATGTTACACATACATGTGAATAAGTGACTGTTTGGTTGGAACCTAGTATACACACTCAGGTATGGAACTTGGTACTATACTGGAAAGTCCAGTTACAACTTGCAGGCCATGTGGCTTTAGTTTTGCATTCCGTACACTGACATTTGTAGCCCAGGTCTTGGCGGAGGATATGCAGCATGATTCTTAGCTGATAACTGGCAGAACTCAGATGGCAAGTCAAAGCCAGTTGTTACCCATCTTGTAGGTTATGGATGTGCTATGTGTGATGTGACCTTTGTAGGCTGGCCTGCCATGTACTTCCTCAGTGACATTCAATGATCTGTATTGTTATATGAGCTGTTACAAGTACAGTAGATGTATTGTCTGATTAACTTCTTGTGCCATTTCACACAATGCAGTTACTAATGTAGAATATTTGCATTTGTCTTCACAGCTGCAAACATGACTCCAGACCAGGTCCGTGAATTCCAGCGCCGGGCCATGAGATACCAGCACATCCTGCTGGTGGAGTCGGGGTTCAGGAGGATGGCCCGGCGATATCGCCATGAACGGGCCTCCGGGGCATGGAGAGCCTTCCCACAGGGTGGGCCTACTTTGCCCACCACAGCCACCACCAGCACAACCACCACTTCAAGCCAGGTGGCTCCACCCACAGCTGGGACTGTTATCCCTACATCTGCTGGACTTCCAGGCCCCAGCATTGCTACAGGTGCAGGACAGCCCACTGGGCTTGGCTCCACACACACTTACACAGACCTCCTCCACCGGTACCCAGACTGCTACAGCTCCATCTGTTGACCCTGCAGCCTTCCACAACATGGAACGGAAGATGGACCGTGTGGTGCGCAAGTTAAGCCACCTGAGCCAGGATGTGCGCCACATTAACCGGCGTGTTAAGTCAATCAAGAGGACCCTCCGCAGGGCCAACCTCTAGACTGTACTTGAAATGGAAATTATTCCCTCCCCTCCCTCCTCTTTCCTTATTCTTATAGTTAGTGGGCTTAGGGGGCTTAGTGTTAGGTTAGTATAGGCTGTTAGTTTAGTTAGTGTTAGTGGGTGGGGGGTCCTGATTCCTTCTATTTGTACTTATTAAGTGTGTGGGTGTGTGTGTGTGTGGCTATGTTGGGGTTCTTGTGTGTTTAAAGAAAAAGAAAATACAAAAAAAATACAAAACAATAATAAAAAAATAAAAAATATATATATTTGTTTAGAATAGTATACAATGTGTTTAGGTTAGTATGTGTTGTCCTTCATGTGTCCCGTCTCATAAGGGGGGGGGTGGATGTTTAGAACGTTTCGTTACATGTGAAAAGTAAGTGTAGCTTAGGTTAGTTAGGGACAGTTGTGGGTAATGAGTAGTCAGGGTAGATTAGGGTAGGTAAGATTTTTCCCTCAGTTTCCTCTTCTGTGATTAGCATTTAATAAATATTTGGTTAACCCTTAACAGTATGTGTTAAATGGTACTTGATCCTGGGTTTGAACTCAGTGTACATGAATTTTGTACTATTACATTTGTGTCCTATGCTACAAATAAATCCCAGCTGAGCTGTACGATTGGCAGCTAGCCCAGAGCTACCTTGCAAAGTGTCCACCCTTCGTTGCAACCACCAATCACAGTTAATATGGATGACAATGTGTTTCTGTTGATAAGTGTGTTTTCAAAGTCACAAACAGTGCTTCTAGACTTGGTATTGGGGGAACAGTTTTAGGTCTGACTGCAGTGTGATGATCAAGGACACCCTTATAAGATGAGTTCTCATTGGCACTCTTGTATTCTTGTCTTCATGACTCTCATACGTCATTTGTGACACAGTTCAGCAGCATTACCTATTTATATGTGAACTCAGACACGTTCATTTATGCAGTTTTTGTAGTGTTTGCTTAGATTAGTGTGCACTGTTATATGTGTTATTATTGCATGGTGACAACATTTTGTGGCCACTATTTGATGACTTAGTTATCCCTTGAGGAAGCATTCTTCTGTCCAACACAGCATGATGGTGTATGGTTTCTCACTTCATCAGATCTTACCCTCAGGAAGGGCAGAGTATGATGCAATCATGGGCACTGTGCTGATTTATCTGACTACATAATATCAGGAAAGTTGTATTGACAAGCTACGTAATTTGACAGTAGGCACATTTCAGTTATCTACTGCACAGTTGATATGTCACATTACCCAGAGACAGATTTGTTGTGTAAGTGCTATTTAGTGAAAAGTGCTGTCGTGCTATCTGTACATTGTCCATGATTGTGAGTCCATTATAGTGACATCTTACATTGTGATCCTACACAAGGGGTTACCGAAATGCTTTTGACATGCTGGGGTTGATGTTTCAGACAGTGCCGAGAGACAGTATTTGCCAATGAGTAGGAGAGAGACAATCACTGGGCTGGGTGACAAGATATGCAGTGGTTTGCAGAACAGTGCTTGAGTACAGTTGTTGCAAGACTGGCAAGTTACAAAGCGCAGGACCTTGGTAATAGTTGGCCATGTGCAGGGACTAGTGCTTCCGGGTACTTTTCCTTGTGAATGTGATCTGTTCCATGTCTTCTTCTTCTGATGTGTGTGTTGCCTCCTCTGTCCTTTTTGGTGGTGGTTGTGAAGGGGCAACACACACCTCAGTGTTAGAAGACGTGGAGTCAGACATCCCAGTCGCTACTCCTTGTGAAGGTCTTAAGGGCAGTACTGCAGCAAGGAGGATCTGCTGGTTCTTGAGAATAGCAGCCACATCACGATGGTAGGCAGCCAGGTCGCCCCTGAGGGGTTCAATGTTGCATTCGTGCACGCGTTTACAGGATTGCTGTTGCAGATGTTGGGTCAACTGTATTACAGCTGTACTGATTTCCTTCTGGGTTTTTTGCAGTTCCTGCAAGATAGATGTTAGGGCTTGCATAGCTGCTGCCTGATCTGCAGATGACATCATGCACGAACGCACCCCCTCTAGGCTGGCTGCCATAGTTCGCATCCCCACCCGCACCTCCTTGGCCAGCTCCCGCTGTACTCCAACTACAGTTCTCTCAAAGCTGGTGCCAGTGTTGTCTGAGTCCTCAGCTGTATTGGAGCTGGCAGGTCTTACAATTGGGGTGGTGGGTGGATCCTCTGCGATGGCTGCTTGTTCTGTGCTCCTCCTTGTGACTGAAGGTGGGGTCTGGAGGGTTTCAGGGACCTTTTGGATAGTCTCCTGGGGAATGTCTATCGGCTAGTCATCCATGTCATCAAGGTAATCTGGGACAGGCATATCCACAGGAGATCCATCTTCCTCTGCAGTGAAACAGAGTACAATTAGTGTGCCAGTGTTGTGGCACGGGTGATGTGACATGCCTGCCTTGTCATGAATTCACATTGTGATCTTGTTTCGTGTTCATTGCTCCAGTCCTTCAGATGGGCATTCTTCCAGGCCTATGGCCCACCTGCATGTAACATGTACGTTATTGTGTTGTCGGCATCATCTCCTCTAGGTGTTAGTTTAGGCCAAATAGAGAATTGCCACCTTCTTGTCCTACTCAAGCCTCAGTCTACATCCATTCTCATGGTGAGACCTTTCACTGGCTCTGGGTGTTCTGATGGCCCTGGCAGCACACTTAACAATCTGGACCTGCCCCAATCTCTGATCTTTCACATCCACTTAAATATATTTAACATGTGCCATATCCTATGCATAGCTATGTTATGACACAATATGGATGTTGGCATTTTTAATGTGTACTGCTGATGTTGGGGAATGTGTGTTACATTGGATTGCCCTGATAATCGTATCAGTGTCCTATTTCCTCCTCTGACTGTGCAGGTGTATTTCGGTGACCAGTTACTTGTGTCCCCCCCTCAATGCTGTTGTCTGAGCAGTATGACATTTGGGATGTTGCATTGTTACCCAGGCACAGGATGGACCAGGACATATGCAGCATGGGTGTGTCCTTAGTGCTGTGTAGCTCCTATTGTTGTTTACATTGGCTGATGTTTGCGACAACTATGGGTATTGACATTTGACAGTACTGGGGCCTTTGTCTTGTTTCTGGGGATTGTTGAAGTTGTCATCCTCAACCCCCTAATTTAGGTGTGTATGATCCATGGGGAGGTTACTGCCATTGGTTACTTGAGCTGCACACAAAGCGGAGGTGGTAGTGGCCTCTGTTGTCGCTGTTAAATTCCAGTTGTCGGTATGGCTAGAGGTTGTTAGAGGGCCCTAGTTAATGTAGGGGGTATGGTGGCTGACGTGTGCCGGGATGTCAGTTTTACGTTGTGCCCTTCCCTCCTGCTGTGGCTTTCCCTTTGCTCCATCGTTCGCATGACAGCATGCCCCCATGGGACTGTTGTTGCCGTAGTGTAATGGTGTGCCCCAGCTTCTGTTGGTGCAGGCCATGCCCCTATGCTATGCCCCTTTACCCATGCCACTCCAGGTATATGATGACTTCCATGCATTTTGTGGTCGGGATCCCCCCCCCTGCTTACGGGTAACATTAGTGTATTTTAATTCCCCATGCGACTTACCCTGCATGTGCGTTGTCTCCTGGTAGTCTGCGCTGTCCTGTCCTTGAATCCCTGTGACAATCTCCTCAGGGATGACGGCTGCGACCATCTACTCCATGTCGTCCAGGGCCTCCTGGTGTGCTGGACTCCATGCTCCAGTCTGCAGTGCTGCCTTCCTGTTCCTGGCCATCTTTTCCTTGGTCCTGCGCTTGCAGTCATGCCAGCATTTCTTGCACTCAATGACTGTTCTGCGTACTTCTGCCACACTGTTAATCTTGTCAACAATTTGTTGCCAAATAGCCTCTCTCCTACTAATTGGCAACTTTGAGGTGACAAACAGTTGGTGTGGGTGTTCCATCACCTCTTTAACCAGAATTTCCTGCTCCTCTGCACTGAAGCAACACTTTCGTTTCTTCTTATAAGTGTCCTGGTTCTTGTGTGGGTCCTCCTGGCTGGTTCCTGGTCTGTTGTCATCTTCCTGGGGTCTGTAGTGGTATCTGGGATCCATTTTGGCTCTCCTCTGGTGAAATGGCAGTGTTTGCGTTTATTTTTTTGACGCTATTGCCTAAAAAAACGGCACATATCCGGTTTGCGGGGTCGTAAATCGATCCACAGTAATTTCCGCCGCGTTAACGTCGTTTTGCTTTACGACTTGATGCTGCAGTGTGTGTCAAAAATAATGACTCCCACCTGTGGTTTGCGCCGCGGTGCGTCAAAGTACAAATTTGACACCCGCACGGCGCACCAAAATCGCATTAGCCGGCGGTAATATTTTTGACGCAAAACTGCACCGGCGCAGTTTTGCGTAAAAAAGTATAAATATGGCCCTCAGTGGCATATTTTCAAGCGTCTTCTTGCGTCACCCTAGCATAATTTTTGTGAATGCTAAGCCGACATCAAGGAGGCCTTTTTCCTGCACCAGATTTACAAAGAGGCACAATGCAAACATTGCACCACCTTGAAAACCCTTGTGCCACATTATGCCTGCACCAGGCATAATGCATGCAAGGGGGGCCATTCCCCCATTAGAAGACCCAAAAAATGGTACCTTGAAATTTACGAAATTTCACTGCACAATTTTTTCCTGTCCTTTTTAACGCCTGCCCAGGATAGGCGTTAAAGTTACGCTCCCATATTTCCAACGGGCCTCCCCAAGCATTGCTGGACTAGCACCGTAATGTTTGCTGCTAGTCGACCAATGCAGGACGCTGTTGTGCTAACATGCGTTACAGTGTTCTGTATTGTAAATACAGCACTAAATTAAAGACATTAGGGGGGGTGCATGGGGTGCAAGAAAAGTGGTGCATTATAGCTGATGTGCCACTTTTTGTAAATATGCCCACAAAGGATCTAAAGTGTTTGAACGAGGGTTACCGTTCATGCAGCCCAGAACTGTGTGTACACATAGTTAAAATCTTCAAAGGAAGTTGAGAATGGGTAACCTTTTCTAGTCTGGCTTTAGCCAGGACTTTTTGATTTACTAAAAATATGTATAATGTATTTACTTATAGGGGCTTTCAGCTATTTCTCATCTCCATCGGTTGGTTGTTGCATCATTCATATTTTTTCTATCACCCACTCCAAAATCCATCCTGGGAAAATGGGTCAGCCCACATCTAACTTCACTGTGAGTAATGTCATTCTGCCCTTTCACAAGGAGCACACCCAGACTCAAAGGTCCCTTAATTGACAGGGAATTCTCTGGCAAAGGATGCATTGTGAAACCCCCCAAATTATTTTTGCTTGTATCCAACTTTTTTTTGATTGATGGGGACACACCAAGATTTTTTAACAATAACATACTGCAAAATCCATGCCAAAATAGGCAGATGTCAAGCTCTAGACCTATTGGTTTTGGAAAAGATTGTTCTTCACTTGGGATTTATTTTTCAGCCTGGAAGTACCTAATCATCAGAAAGCAAGGAGGAGCTGAAAGCCATAGGGCAGGAGAACTGAAGTAGCCATCATAAGAACACAGCAACATTGCTGGCACTTAAAGAGGATTTGTTGTAAGCTCAGCTACAGGCTGTCCCAACATTGGGGCTCCCAGGTGAACTTTTGCAAGGGTGGTACCCTCCCAAGTCACCAAATCTGAGGCTTTCTTCTGCCCGTTGAAGGTGGTAGACTAGCATGTTCTGACTTTCATATATTTGTCAGGATGTGGCCAGGCTCGTGCATTGGGATCATGAACACGCACACACGAATGCATAGGACAGGCACTCTAAAATTTGGTGCAGCCACACTAGATGCAGCACACTTTCCAGCATCTTATTACAATTTTATGCTTTAGAAAGTACTTTGACTATGATTATCTTTTGGTCTGGTAGTTACTCAGAATGCTAAGATGATAATCAAATTCAACCTAGATGCGATTGCATACAGAATTCAGTCAGGTAAAGAAAACTTTGGGCGACATGTATCAAATATGATGCAATGTAGTACCTTAATCAAAGTTGATGCTGTTTGTCCAAAGGACAGCGCAAAACAGTGCCATATCTATAATATGCACTGTTTTTCTCTCCCTCAGTTTTGTCATATTTTCAGCTGCCATGCTCTAATTCAAACACACATCCACCATAGTGCAAGGATGTGTGTATTCTGTCAACCACTAGTTTTGTACTAGATGGGGATCCTGCTTTATGCTTTTCCAATTTTTATGTGTGCTAGACAATGCAGCACACATGCAAAGTTTGAAAAGATTGAAGAGATAACTAAATTTCTTTCTGTTACGCCAGCCTCAGAGAGGCTCACGGTGTTGGAGCTAATCCATGAAGGAAATGACCATCTTTTACGACATGTCCCCCTAGATTTCTTTTGCCCTACCTGTTATACTGGCTTTAGAACCCTCTACAATTTACCCCTTTGAGCCAGTGGTAAAGTGTCTGTGCTCCACCTTCAAACATAGTTGAACTGGCTTATTCCTAATTGGCCCATTTAACTTGCCTATAATATCCTAGTACATAGTGTACAAAGTACAACCCCGGCCTTAAGGTTAGATGCCACTTGTGGACTGCAGCACCTATTGTCCCATCAACTAGTGTCACGGCAAACAGGTAACCCTGTGGAGCGTCACTACTTCAGTGTAACACCTGTAATGTGACCTCTCAAAATAACCCTTTTTGACAGGAGAAAACCTACCTTTTAAATATTGATCAGTTACCCCATGTAGATCTTGTAGCCCACAAGGCCGGGTTCATGCTATTTAAAAGTAGAACATGTAAAAATGTTAACTTTTCATGCCCTTACAGTGACTAGCATCCAAATGCTATTTTCACTGTAAGAAGACTCTGGCTGGCCCTTTGAATGGAAAGAAGGGTTAAATATTAATTCTGCCATTTCTGGATTGGTGTAACCTCTCTTTTTGATATTTATCAAAAACATAACTGGGAAGTCAGATTTTTTTTAAACATACTAAGGGAAAATTAACTTTCAGGAAGTTACCTTTTTCCCCTCCCCGTAGATCCTGGAGGCCAATCGGCATCAGCTCTCCAGCAGTAGCCCAGTTGGTGAGTCACGCTGTTGAAGTATGAAAACTGCTCTCAGAGCACAGATAATGGCTTGGGTGTGGGGAGGTATTTTCTTTTCCCCTGGCAGGAAGACTGGTTGGGGTGTACTCAGAAACTTAATTTACTTCAAAGGGGTTTCCCTCTCACGGGTAAATGTTAGATGGCACCTGGAAAGGCCCCAACTTTTTTTCTCCTCCCAGTCAAGCAGACACCAAACCCGGTGAGGGTAAAGCTGCTCCCAGGAGTCGTTTGAAGTGACCACAGAGGACAGGACTGCTTGTTGCCCTTGTCATATTGAATGGGTGCCTAGTCTGTGCACAACGAGATAAGATTTGCCCCTTCTTGGATTTTAGGTGTGAGGGGTAGTGAGGCAAACAGGAACTGCTGCAAGAGTGGGTAGGGTAACCACTGGGAACTTTCACCCATTGGTTAGAGAGTAGCCAGTAGTCACCCCAGCCACTAACAGGTGCTAGGCTTGAATGTGGCACCCAAAAACCATTTTGAGAACACTTTTTGGCCTTGCAGAAGAATTGAAGAGGAACTACTGTATATGATCTGAGAGGTGCCCTGCAGGACTGGACCTGCTCTCTCTTGAAAAAGTACAAAGAAGTGTTCCATTGGATGCCCTTTGTGGTTATAAGGATACAAAAAGCTTCAAGAGGCCTTTTTCTTGAAGTGCCCAGGTGTCCAGTACCAATTGGTCCGAACCTGGACCTTGCTGGTGGTTTCTGTTGGAGTGAGCCTTGACACCAAGTGCTGTTCCTAGGGACACGGTATGCTTAGCTGTGTCTACCTAGACTTCTCCTACCATCTCCTAAAACCTGGGGCTTAGAAAATGGTGGGACTTCCAGACCTCTGAAGGTCTGGGACAAACCGTTCCAGCCTACCTGTACAAAGTACAACCTCTGCATGAAGGTATCAAACCTCATGGAACTCATTATCAGAACAGCCACAGCCATGCCCTGCTGGTGAATTTCGAGCTCCAAAAACAGAGACAAAGCGCAAAGGTGAAAATCTTGCCAGACGAAGGTGCCAAAAGTATCCAACCGACAAAAGAACTTCCCTGGGTGAGAAATTTGAATTTCTCCTGCTTGGAACTTTTCCCACCAAAACTAACTGCTTCAGCACCGACCTCGTGCAATGTGTATCCGACTTTGTGAAGACTTCCTCAGATAGAGCCTTCTACCTTGCCCAACTGAAGGTTTTTGAATTTCAGAAAAAAGACTAAGGCCCTCATTACAACATTGGCGGTAACTGGCAACTAACGCACAGCGACGGCCGCCAACATACCGTCGCCGTGGCTACCAGCCACCCATCTGCATTATGACCTTCGATGGAATTCCCCCAGAAGGCTGGCAGAATACCGCAGACGGTCATGGCGGCGGACGGCGGTAAGGTGGCGCTGCTGTCAGCAGTAGCACCACGCCAGCAAAACACCACCTACCGTATCATGAGCAATGATACGGCCTGACGGTGTTTTGCTGGGGGACGCTGCTGCTGACAGCAGCGCTGTGTCCCGTCTCCAGCCCGAGGAACCTCTGCAAGCAGGTAAGTCGGGTTCTCCGACAGGAGAGGGGGTGGGGGTGTGTTGTGTGCATGTGTGGGGGAGGTGTGTCTGTTTATGACCGCGTGCATGTGGGTGTGAGTCTCCTTGAATGTGTGCGCGAATGCCTGAATGTGAGTGTACGTGTATGTTGTGTGTTGTGAATGCATGTGTGCAGCAAAGTATGTTGGTGTGTGTTGCGGTGTGTGGGTATGTATGTGGGCATGCGCGGGTGGATGTGGGTATGGGTGTGTGTATGTGTGTGCGAGTGTGGGTTTGTAAATGGTTTTCGTGGTGGTACGCTTGCATGAAAACCATGGCGGTAGGTGGGGTCATAATGCCGAGGGTGGGATTGTGACGGCCGCCTGGCTGCAGACTGAAGTCTCCAGCCCAGCGGCCGTTACCACCCAGGCGGACGGAGTGGTACATTGGCGGTTTGGCTTAAGCCAAACCACCAATGTCATAATTTGGGAAAAGGTACTGCCAGCCTGTTGGCAGTACCTTTCCCCAAATTACCGCCGACCGCCAGGGTCATAATGAGGGCCTAAGGGTCTGATTTAGAGTTTGGTGGATGGGTTACTCCATCACAATTATTATGGATATCCTGTCTGCCATAATATCACCCTATTATATCCTATGGGAATCGTAATATGGTGGACAGGATATCTGTCACGTTCTTGACAGAGTAACTCTTCCACCAAACTCTAAATCAGGCCCTTAGTTCCAAGGAGAAACCTCCTATTGGTGTATCTGAAGACGTCTCCATCACAGTCAGCCTCAAATCATACCTCTGTCCCAGTCTAATGAAACTATTGACTACCATTAGGGCTTTGCCCTTTTTGGAGCTATTTCCACTTCAATCTTTAAAAATGTGTGTTACTGGTTCCCCTCATATTGTTTTAGTCACTTTGGTGTAATTTTATTCATTATATTTTATTCTAATTTCTAACTTAGTTTGGGATTTTTATTGTTTGGTGCTTTGACTTTGCTACTGTTTTGGTACTGCATAGATACTTTCAGGAGTGGCGCAGGATGCTTGGAGGGGGTGCGGCGGTGGGCTGCGGGCAGGCGCGAGAAATAAAAATGTAAATATATTTTTTTTAAAACACTTACCTCATTCCTTGCCGTGCCTGCGCTGCTCCTCTCCCGTCTTGCTGCTGCAGGCACTTGCTCCCAGCCTGCCCTGTGGCCAATCCTAACGCTACTCAAAGCCTGTGCAGGCTCTCTCCAGCCCAGGCAACTGTATTGCTGGGCTGGAGACAGCCGTCTGCGCATGCGTTTTTGGCCGGCCAAACATACATGCGCTGTGAGTGGAAGGGCTGAGCACTCCCCCTTGCTTCTCTACAGCCCCGTAGCCCTGGCCCTTCAAAAGAAAAAGATAATAAACAAAGGCCCATATTTATACTTTGTAAGTGCCACGTTTGCATCATTTTTTGACGCAAAAGCGGCACAAACTTACAAAATACAAATGTATTTTGTAAGTTTGCGCCGCTTTTGCGTGAAAAAGCGGCGCAAATGCTTTGCTAAAAAAGTATAAATACGGGCCAAAGTTTATTATCCTTTCTTTTCTTTCAAAGGTTTGCAGTTGCCGCTCCTGGTGGGGGGGTGACGGCCTTCCACTCCTGGATACTTTACACATTGCCTTAAGTTAAGCCTGTCTGCTCTGTGCCATAGTTACCAGTGGTTTGAGGCCCAGTTAACTTAATGACTTTGAGGAATGACCCTAAAAAAGAGTTGTAATCACTGTCTGAGGATGGCATTGGCACAATTCAAATAATAATTCAATTTCTCATGATCCCTTTTGACAGTTGTTATTACACATGGATTTGTGTCAAAATCCATGTGTGGTTGTATGGGAACACCTGTGTATTACCCATGGAATGCTCTCTTGATGTGAAGTAGCAAAAAGTAGAAAATAGGACTACTTTGTATTTCTTTGGCCAACTTCCCACCAAGAATTCCATTGTGCATTGAAAAGTAAATACAACCAAAACCCTTTGTGTAGGATTTGTGTAACTTTTGTACCTTAAACCTGGCCAAAAGTGTTAGTAAATCTGGGAATTTGACTTTAGTTGCAGGTGTAACTGATGTACAAGAAAGCATATGTAAGCGAGTTGGAGTACTCGTTATACTGAAATACCAAATTGGAAGCTAGAATTATACTGTCCGCTGTGGTGTTGAAGTCCTGTAATCATGAAATGTGGAACTCCGGTGCATGTCTAGAAGGTTGGGGGAAGAGATCACTGTCAGTGGGAAAGCCATTTGGAGGAGACCATTGGGAGAGAAGATGTATGCCTGTCCTCTAATAAACAGCTAAACTATGTAGTTTATTACATCGCCATGTTGTAGTGTGGCGTGGCGAAGAGTGGAGTAGAGAAGACTAGATTGGTATACAGTGGCGAAGAGTGGAGTAGAATGGTGAAGAGTAGAGTATCGTAGAATGTTGTGACATAGAGTACAATGTTGTAGAGTGGAGTGGAGCATTGTGGAGGAAAGAAGAGTGGAGAAGAGTGGCATGGAGCACAGTGGTGTGTCATAGCAAAGAGTAGGGTAGACTGGAGTTGCATAATGGCAAGTGACTTAGCATTGAGTGGATGGGCGCAGAGTGGAGGGTGCAGAGTGTTTTTTGAGGGGCACAGAGTGCAGTGAAGGGGCACAGTTTGGAGGAGCTCAGAGTGGAGTGGAAGGGTACAGAGTGTAGTGGAGGGGCACAGAGTGGAGTAGAGAGGCCTGGAGTGGAGAGGCATATAGTCGAGTGGAGGGGCATGGAGTGGAAGGGTGTGGACTGAAGTGGCGTGGAGTGGCATAAAATGGAGTGGCATGGCATTGAGTGAGGTAGAATGGAGTACAGTGTTATAGAGTGGAGTGGCATAGAGTGGAATAAACTGCCATGGAGTGGTGTGGAGGGAATTGCATAGAGTGGTGTAGAGTGGAGTGGCATAATGTGACATTGAGTGGAGAGGAGGGGCCTGGAGTGGAGGGGCCTAGAGTGCAGTGGCATTTAGAGAATTGCGCAGAATAGAGTGGAGGGAAGTGGAGTGGAGGGGTGTAGAGTAGAGTAAAGTGTCAAAGGGCAGAGAGACGTATAGTGGAGTAAAGTGCTATGGAGTGCCGTAGAGTGGAATGGAATAGAGCGGAGTGTTGTAGAGTGGATTGGCATAGAGTGGCATGGTGTAGAGTGGCAGAGAGTGCTGTAAAGAGTTGTATTGTGGAGTACTGTAGATAGTGGAATAGAATGGAGTGGGGTAGAGGTGAATGTTGTAGAGTGGAGTAAAGTGTTATAGAATAGAGTGGTGTGAAGTATCATATAGTGGAGTTGAGTTGAGTAGAGTGGATTGTCCTTGGTATGGTAGCATACTGCCTTTGCAGACAACACATTTTCAATTGAAATTACCATTACATTTGCACATACACTTTTACTGATAAAACTACACAGCACAAAAAACACTAATGACACAATGAACAGACCAGCCAGGAACCTAGCTATGGTAATAAAAAACAAAAGCGACTTTATTACATCACTCGCTGCTTTACTCAATGCTGAGTGCCTTTGCACTTTTGCTTTGAAACTTTTGGCGCACCCAGCAACCTCACGTATGGAACACAAATTTGTCCTACATGGGTCACTCTAGTAAGCCTCCTACTTCTAACCATAAGCAACAGAGCAGTTTTTTACTCAACCCTGGGAAGTGCTTTGTGGGAGGTGCCCTGGGAAATGCTCAGATATAATACCATACCAAAGACCTAATATGAAAGAAAAGGGACTAGGCAAACTTTTCACTGGTAATTAATGCCAGAGAACTATTTTAAAGTGTAATTAATGATTAGGCAACTTTGCTGGATGTTTTGCTAGAAATACGTTCAAGCGGAAAATCAATTATAGTAAAAATAAAAAACAACTCTACTTAACACAAATGTCCATGTTTGGTTCAATTTAACTAGGATAGTGTAAAAGGTTTTGCTGCAGCAGCAACATGAGATTATGCAAATGTGGGCATTGCTATAAGCCTACTTTCGGTAGAAGTTATTTTTAGATTATATTTATTCAACAAAAAAGCTCCTTTCAGAAAAATACACATCTAGGATGAACGTCACCAGAAGTGAACTGGCCTATGAAAGAACCCGGGCTTTTTTCTTAAGCATGACTGTATCTTCCCCAGCCCTACCAGTTTTTTAAGCAATGCCCAGGTTGCCCTTAGAGATTACTTTGAAGGCCAAGCTTGAGAATATATGTATAAGCCTGGTCAGTAAAATACTGAAATCAAGTGTGTAAAGCAGGAGACCCATGCAGGGTCAGAGAGGAAAGAATGATTGCCTGACTCTGGGGCCATCGGCTTTAATATTCATTCAAGAGTGCTGCTGGTCTGATCAATTTCCGATGGCCGAACATTCTCACCCCCACGACACCTAAGTGTGGATGGGAGAGGGTTCAGAGGGGGGCGGGGAACTAGGGCTGAAGAAGCTCTGAAAGAGATAGCATGGAGGAGAGGCATGTGTATGAAGTACAACATTCCACCCTGCAACAATGTAAATTTACACAAAATAATAAGTCTAGCCTGGAACCACGAAATAAAATGTCATGATACAAATCTCCCAGTTTTCTCTGAACACCCTCGGCGTCCCAGCTGTGA
The DNA here is from genome assembly GCF_031143425.1 of Pleurodeles waltl. Classification (NCBI taxonomy): domain Eukaryota; kingdom Metazoa; phylum Chordata; class Amphibia; order Caudata; family Salamandridae; genus Pleurodeles; species Pleurodeles waltl. The sequence continues at coordinate 1,386,964,373 of NC_090440.1, read as the reverse complement.
ACTAAAATTGTCAGCTTCAAATACCTTTCATCTTAATCACTTTATAAACTAAAATCATAGAGGCGGAATTCAAAGCATGTCTCTGAGGTGATGCATACCCATTATGGGCTGGTGTCCGTTGAAAATAGTGGGGCAGACCGAGGATACCTTTTTTCCTGGAATCTACATAGCATGATCTCTAGCTCTCATATTATGGGAGCACTTAACTGAGCACTCATTACATTTACATGTGCTCATGTTAAGAGTTAAGAGATACTGTAAGAGATGGAGTTCGCCCTATGTAAAAACGGGGGAAAACAATAGACATGATGCTTCTAATGGGCTTGTGACGTAAAAAATGTCACATTTTTGATGTCACAAGGCCATTAGAAGTATGCGGGTGCTACACATTTCTTTTGTCGTTCCCCCAGTTTTTATGTAGTGCCTCTCAAAGTATGGGAGCGTTTAACATGAGCACTACTTACATTTACATCGGTAAATGTAAATAGTGCTCATGTTAAGCGCTCCCATACTGTGAGAGATCAAGTTTGCGCTATGTAATATTGTTTTTCCCTCGGTACTTACATACGGCGAACGCGATCTGTTGCAGTATGGGAGCACTTAACATGAGCATTAGTTACATTTACAATCCGCAGACCTCAAGCAATAAAAAAATAAACTTACATTAACTCTTTCCACGCTGTAGGGCGTCTCTTAAATTCACGCGCTGTCCTTCTGCTGCAGTCCTGATGTGCGCGGGGAAACTAGCACCACACACACCCCAGCCAATGAATCAGTGCTCTAGTGCTGTTTGTATTAGTTAACAGCATGAGCGCACTGCAAGGATTGGCTGGGACCAGGAATACAGCGCTCTATCGGAGACCGAAAGGGTTGAAGGGGCTCCCACACGCAGATGACTGGGAAAGCCTGAATTATGTATGTCAGGCTCGCCGCAAGCAAAATATGGGCCAACCTCACGTGCGCAGGTCAGATAAACAGCCCCAGCTGGACACAGCATGAAAACGTGCCTCCACCATTACACCTCCTGTCTGCCTGCATAATGTATGCAGTATCATTGCTGGCAGGCCTGGGGCCAACACCCCCTTGCCCTTACTGAGAAACCGCCCCTGTGCATACCGCAGTGCAATATATATTGTTTTTTTTCCCCTATCATAGAAAATGAGAGTTATGCAGAAGGGCTTATTCTATGTAATGAATAACAATGCAACAAGTGCCCTCAGAAGACAGTGCCTGACATTTGACCTCGGTCTTTGAATGCCCAGCAAACCTGAAGAAATAAGCACACAATTTACAGGCCTGTTATTACAGAAAAGAGTTTGTGGAAGAATCCTATAAACACAGTTTCACATGAGGAGGGACGGGCGAAGGCGAGCTGGGGAGCCTGAAGCAAATAAAGGCAGCCAAATGTAAGCCAGAAACTGTGAGTTACAAATCACAAAGCCAATGGCAAGTGATGACGCAGAAAAAGAGGGTCCAACATATATACATATTGTGTAATCAAAATCGTATAATGTAGTGTGATTTTAGTAAAGAAAATAATGTACAAGGGAAATTGTGCCCTCGGGGTAGTTCGCCATCATTGTAAACAAGCTTTATTAATCATGAAGAATTGAAAAATGTAGTAATCCGTCATAATTGCAAATGTATGCCATGATTTCTTATTTGAAACTGTTTTGCTTAGCTTAAATTTAGTAGAGGCTTTGGCCTAGTTGCCTGGTCTCAAATTCTAACTGCGTGGCTTTTCCTTGAACTAATGAAACATATATTCTTGCTTGAAGTTGTATTTTTCCAGCAGAGATGACTAAGGCCGGTTTCATCCCCTTTGATACAAGGTCAGTCTCAGCAGGTGCGGACAATGAAGGTACAGATACCAAAATTAATTGGCAACCCATGTTGCAACTTGTGTTCCAAGGCTCCAAGGACAATGTATGCATAAATGAGCGCTAGTAAAAAGACAATTTCATTGGACAATTTGAAGCCAACCTATGAACCCTCCAATGGAAGACCCTGCAGAATTTGGAATGTTTCTTACTTAAACCCACTGGACAAAGAGAAGTCAGCCATTTTCCTTGATATCAATTTGAAGCCAGATGCCAGACTCCATTTTGGACGACACCCTGATGCCCTTTTCTCTATTCGAGAGAAAGAGACTTTAAGAATTCTCACCCTAGAGACTTTAACTTTGATTTGCCCCGTCTTGCCCATGAAGTAATTTTGTTCCATTCTCCTTGCCGTTGCAAGGAAGCTTGCCCTTAACTTTGCCCCTTTTGAAATCTGCCCCATGCTGATCGAACCGGTACCTGAGGGATGAAGAATTTTCTTGAATGCTGATTGTATTTGGTAAATATGAAAGGATAAATGTATTATGCATTGTGTTTTTTTTTCTTTTTAGGTACCAACTGCTATTTTGATAGGGCCTAAGCTAGAAGTTTTCCAAATTTGTATTGACTAAATTAGTTTTGCATGAAGCCCCACATGCCCATGCTAATTAGAGGTTAGTCGAGGTATTCATTCAATGCACCATGCTAATTTGAAATCTTGTTATGCTGACCAATGTATGAAATTAGTCAAATACAGTTAGTCATATTAGTGATTTGCATTGCCATAACTGAATGTATCATTATCCAGATTTTGCGTAGATTGCGTTTCTTCCGCCGCTATGGACAGCTAGTAATGTTCATATACATATATCATTTGGTTTTGAGACATATACATCGTGCTAGCTTTGTTAATATAGGGAAATAAATTCACTAACTTTTAATAAACTGGTGTGGTTATTCATGACTGAAAGGTCATGATTTGCCGAAATACCCACTGTTATTGATTTCTGATGTGTTATATTTATCTATTAATTGAATATTAATTACTGATTAAAATAATTATTGATTATTGATCTGAGTGACCCGACTATCCTAGGATGAGGAGAGCCCGATTCGGCTAAAAGGTTCACCGACCTCCGACGTGTCCAGGTAGAGGTAATTTATAAGGGCTGGACGCGTTATCACAAGCAACGGTCAGAATGCATTCCCAGGTCAACTTTCTGAAACTCCCCAAGATGTCTTTCACTTACCACACAGCTGCGCTGTCTGGTAGGCTGCAACCTAAAAATTAACAGAGGGCAGGGGTGTTACTCAGCAAAGGTGCAACAATTGTCTGCACTTCAAACAAAATGCTAACTACCAATTTGCCTGCTTTAGGACTCTAGTTTTAATACACAGAAAAAGGCAATTAATTTGGTCTATTGTAGCAATTATGTATTACCACTTGGTGCATATGGAAGTACCACCTCTTTTAACATTGTGTTTCATTTTATGTTCTTAATTTGACCATCTTTACTTACATCTACCTTAACTTTATCTCTTTAATTTGACCTACCCTGCCTTTGCCCCTCAATGTCTAATACTCAAATTACCAATTATTTTACACACTTTAAGTCATCCTACCTTCACACCATCCCTGTCCCAACCATAAACATTACAATTAGGCTTATAGCTTTCCTAATTTTATTTTCATTTATGTACATTCAATGTATTTGGTATTGGCTATTTCCCTAAATCCTACTGCTAGCTCAGCTAAATCTTTTAAAGGGCTTTAAATGATATATTATCAGTATTCTAACACTAGCTTTTACCCCACGCTTCAATAAAATTAAAGTTAAATTATGTGCTACAAAATATACTAACAATGAGCCTTTTTCCATTATATCACACTTAATTAAAGTATACTATTTAAAAAAAATCATTACAACTCTATTTTTAAATTTTTTATTTAAGTTTATTAATACTAATCCTAATATTAATTTTATGACAAGACCGGAGGCTCTATTATGCGTTCTTTTCATGCTTTAATATTAACAGCAGCAGTCAAGAAACTACAACTCCCATGAAGGTTAGGATTGGACTAACCAATGGGAGCACAACAGTAACTAAAACTAGACCAATAGGAACTGGCCATAAACCATAGAGAGTACCCTTGACCGCAAGCAGCCCTCTTTTCTTGCTGCTCGCAGTCAAGATAAGTACTCTCTTTGGTCGTCCTGATATTTACTACTTTGTTTATTCTATGTTACTGTTCCTTATCCTTTTGAGTTTGTATATTTTACTGTCACCATTCTAAATGTGGCTTATAATTTAGTTTTCGACCGCTTTGCACCCGTTATTCCGCCTTTTTAACTTTTCGTTTCAGCCCCCGGGCTTAAACCGTCGCGTTGCCGCGCGCCGGTTTGAACGTTCTATTGCGCTCTTTCTTCGTTGCCTCAGCGCGTTCATCTGCGCGTTGCCTGACAAGAATCTTACTGTTTCCAGACCGCAGCTCTCGTCCGTGCGGCCGGCTCCGACAGCGGTCAGACTCTTCCTTTTCCCCTTCGCGCGCCTCCAGCTTAGTCTGGAGAATCTCATGACCACTCCTTAGCGGTTCTTCGTTCTTCCCCGTGTTTCGGCAAAGTTTAACCCCCGCCCAGGGGAGGAGCCATTTTTCAGCCGGTGGAGCGTGTTGCTCCTATTAATTCTATTAACCCCATTATTGCCATTTTCTCGAGGGCGCTTTCTTGCCCTCAGTTTTAGCTGTATTTTTACTGAGTTTTGGCACATTTTCTTATTATTATGGATTTGGGGAGTTCCCCTTCCAGGTCTGCCTCTGAGGAGGATGAGGGATCCTTTTCACAGGATCTTAATAAATTTATCCAGTCCTCTGTCAAACAAGCCATGAAGGCTTCTATGGACAAGATGTCAAAGAACATTGAAAACTCTGTTCTGTCCATGGTGTCCAAATCTATGGCCCATTCTGCGGGGGAAAGCAGAAAACGAAAGCTTTTTTCTTCTAAATTGAGCAAAGGCGCACAAACAGAAAGTGAGGTTCCCTCACGCCAGACTGAGGACTTGGTTCCTCCCAGGCCTCCTTCTAAGGAGGGGATTCCTTCAAAAAACTCAGCTTCTCAATCCAAATGCAGAGCTAAATTAAAACATATTATCGCGCCTAAAAAGATTGTAATCTCAAAAGTTTTGGACACAGATGACGAGGACATGGATGTCTTATCCCAGTCTGATACTCCTGAGGAGGGTGTTTCTCCTTCTTCCCCTTCCCCCAAACGTAGAAAAATTTCAGTTGCTGACCCCTCTTCTAGTGTTGTCAACTCGGAGGGTGTCCCTATGTTCGACCCATCCCTCATACACCACCCGAACTCGACGGAATGGCTCCCTTTGGACCATGTAGGAGATTACATTGCCTCCCGTTTACGTCTCCCTCTGGATAAACAGACAAGATCCAAATTGAAATCTGAATGCCCCAGACCGTCTTTAAATTGTAATATTACTGCGACTCCTATTATTGATGACTCTCTTATTACTTTCTTTACTAAGTTTGGTAAGGACCCTCGCAAAGGAGTGGATAAGGCCTGGACCACGTGCCAGGACAAGCTCCTGGATGTGGTGGGACCTCTGGCAAGAATTTTCGATCTAGCCGAATCTGCCAGGTTGGATGACTCTCCTATTGATCCCTTGGACCTTTCTCTTTGGATTCAAAGAGCCTTTTGTTTCCTGGGCAATGCTAACGCTGCTATTATTCATGAAAGGCGTAAGGGCCTTCTTCTCAAAATGGATCCTAAGCTAGCCAACTTCGCCTCTCGAGATCCTGGCATTCAAGCTGAAGGAAAACTCTTCGGCGACAATTTCATCAAGGACGTCAGCCGTTTTGTGTCCACATTCTCTTCTCTGGACAAAGCCCAACAGAACCTCAAAAAGGTCTTCAACCAGCGTGTTTTTTCCCGGGCCGGTAGAGGTAGGAGCCGCTTTACCGGCCGCTCATACAGGAATCAAGGCTCTAGAGGATCCACCAATTCCTCCTTCAACTCATATTACCACGAGTTCAAACCCCAATTCTACCCGCAACGATCTAGAGGGTTTCGCAACCGTGGCCAACGTTTCTCCAGACCGGCCATTAATTCAGGTAAGCCTACCTTCTGGCCCTCCCGTAGGAGGGCGTCTTCGTTTCTTTCTTCCGAAATGGAAGTCAATTTCTACAGACCCTTGGGTTCTTTCTACAGTCCTGGGATACCAGATCGAATTCCTTTCTCCTCCCGTCCAACTCTGCCTTCCTCCTTTTCCAAAGTTTTCTCTAGAAATGTCCTCTCTAATATCCTCAGAGATTCAATCGCTCTTAGAAAAGGGCGCCATTCACCGTTGTTCTCCAGACCCTTCCGGGTTTATCAGCTCCATTTTTCTCGTTCACAAAAGGAACAAAAAGTTAAGGCCGGTCATCAACCTGCGATCGTTCAACCAATTTGTCGTCTATCGACACTTCAAGATGGAGACCATTATCCATCTCAGGGACATTTTGCTCCAATTCGATTGGTTAGTCAGATTAGACTTACAGGACGCATACCTTACCATTCCCATTCATCCGTCACACCGGAAGTTTCTGCAATTCCTCTGGGGCTCAAAAACTTATCATTTTTCCTCTCTCCCGTTCGGTTTATCTTCAGCACCCTGGTGCTTCACAAAACTATTGAAACCAGTCGTTACCTTCCTTCGTTCTCTAGGCATCAGACTTATTATCTACCTAGACGACATTCTGATCATGCATCAGAGCAAATCCTCTTTACTGAACCATCTCCGGCTTACATCCACTCTCCTGTCAGATCTTGGTTTCCTAATAAATTACGAGAAGTCAGTTCTCCTGCCTTGTCAACAAATAGACTTCCTGGGCTTCCAAATCGATTCCGTTTCTGCGGCTCTTTTCCTGCCTCGTTCCAAAATTTCCGCAATAAAAAAGGAACTAATTTTAACCCTTCAAAAAGATACTATTTCTCTCAGGGCTCTCGCAAGGATAGTCGGCCTCCTTTCGTCCTCTATCCAGGCCATCTTTCCGGGACCCCTTCATTACCGTGCCCTCCAACGCCTCAAAATTCTTCATCTTCGCCGAGGTCTCGCCTTTTCCGACCTTGTCTCTCTAGACCAGGAATCCCAGCTGGAAATTCAATGGTGGATATCCCATTTAGAGGCTTGGAACGGCAGATCCATCTTCCCCTCTGTGCCCGATCTTGTGTTAGAATCAGATGCAAGTCTCACGGGCTGGGGCGCCCGCTGTGGGTCAATATCGACTGGCGGTATATGGTCCGCAGAGGAGTCCAGATTGCACATAAACTGTTTAGAGCTTCTTGCAGGCTCCTTTGCAATCAAAAGCTTCACAAAAAACAGAGCACGCTGCTCCATTCTGCTCCGTATGGACAACATCTCAGCCGTGCGTTACATAAACCATTTAGGGGGCACCAGGTCCAAACCCCTGGCCCTTCTGGCCAAGAGCCTCTGGGAATTTTGCCTGTCCCACAAATTCTCTCTACTAACGGAATATCTTCCGGGTTCGCTAAATTCCAATGCAGACTGGTATTCCCGTCATCTCTCGGATTCCAGCGATTGGAAATTACATCAGTCGGTCTTTTATCAGATAGAACGCAAATGGGGTCCTTTCCACGTAGATCTATTTGCGTCCAGACTCAACACCCAGCTTCCTCTCTTCTTCAGCTGGCGCCCGGACCCTCTAGCTTTAGCCACGGACGCCTTCCTACAAGACTGGTCCGGTTCCCTCAACTATGCCTTCCCTCCATTTATCCTCATCAACAGAGTCCTGAACCAGGTCAGGCGTCAGAAGGCTTCCATTGTTCTATTAGCTCCCTTTTGGCAAGCCCAAGTTTGGTTTCCTCCTCTTCTAGAGTTAACGGTGGACTTTCCCATCTTACTTCCGACTTTCCCGTCCATCATTCTAGATCCTTTTGGTCGCCCTCACAATCTCATACTCGACCACTCTCTAACCATCTCGGCCTGGCTCATTTCCGGTCTGCCCGACAGACCCATTCTATTTCGGCAGAAGCTTCAGAGTTCATTAATAACGCATGGGCACCCGGTACCAGGCGAGCCTATAAATCAGCCTGGGCTCTTTGGACAAGCTGGTGTTTGGGAAAATGTTCCAATCCCTTTTCAGCAGATCTGAACCTCATTATTAATTTCCTAGCCGCCCAGGCAGGCCTAGGTAAGGCTTATCGCACTATCAACCTTTACAGATCAGCTATTTCCATGAACCACGAAAACATTGATGGTAATCCGGTCGGGTCCCATCCACTGATCTGTCGTCTGCTCAAAGGAGTCAAACTCTCCAAAACCCCCTCGCCCAAGTACTCGTATATATGGGACGTTTCCCTCGTGTTAAACCTATTTCTTTCCTGGCCGGATAATCCAAGTCTTTCTCTTAAGATGCTCTCCGCCAAGCTTACTATGCTGCTTTGCTTAATTTCTATTAAAAGGACTTCGGACGTTAGGTCCTTAGATGTTTCTGCCCGTCAATTCTTGCCTTCTGGGGTTCTATTTCACATTTCCAAACGCACCAAAACTAATTTACACTCCGTTTTCTATCCCTTCTTTCCTGACAAACCTAAGTTATGTGTGGGTCTTTGTTTAAAAGAATATGAAAATAGAACTGCTGTCCTGAGAAAGTCCTCTTCCACTCAATTACTGATCTCCTTCCGAAAACCTCATGGTCCAGTGACTTCGGCAACTCTGGCCCGCTGGATTAAAATGATTATGTCCTTGGCTGGTATTGATATTTCTGTGTTTGGAGCACATTCTTCCAGAGGAGCTATGGCCTCCAAAGCTTTCGCCCTTGGGTCTAGCTTGGAGGACATTCTCAGGTCAGCAGATTGGTCAAACGATAATGTTTTCAAAACCTTCTATTGTAAACCTGTTAGAACTGCTTCTTCGCTAGTTATTGATAAGCTTTAAACGCGCATAATAGAGCCTCCGGTCTTGTCATAAAATGTAGATTTTCCTAGTAAGTTATGACGGAAAGTCTTAATTTTATTAAAGACACGGAGGCGAATATTATCCCACCACAGTACTTCTATTAATTGTACTTTTTTCTTTCCCTCCCAGCGACTCCAGCGTTGCCTCCAGCTTCCGGATAACGCCACCAGTTCAATCAGTTCCTTCTTCATGAAGAGGCCTTCAGAGACGTCATCTCAACTGTTCCAGGCTCAGTTTCCTCACCCATCATCCTTTCGACTCTTCACTTTGCTACAAGACTTTTTCTCCATTTTGTTGGCTTTTGCAATAATTGGTCTTATTTACCCTTTGTTTAATGACACTATTTGACTTGCTCGTTCAAGAAAAGAGGGCTGCTTGCGGTCAAGGGTACTCTCTATGGTTTATGGCCAGTTCCTATTGGTCTAGTTTTAGTTACTGTTGTGCTCCCATTGGTTAGTCCAATCCTAACCTTCATGGGAGTTGTAGTTTCTTGACTGCTGCTGTTAATATTAAAGCATGAAAAGAACGCATAATATTCGCCTCCGTGTCTTTAATAAAATTAAGACTTTCCGTCATAACTTACTAGGAAAATCTACATTGTAACTTATTTTCGAATTAGATTTCTGCAACCTAGTAACATTATATAACACAAAGCCTAAAGCACTCAAATAATTTCAAATACAATTTTTTGGAATAAATATTATAGTAGACTTTTCCTTAAAAGTTAGGCAAAGTGCTTTATTTAATTTGTGTAAGTGTGTCAAATTATTTTATATACATAATCCTTGAATATGTTTTAAAAGTCATCTTCTAGATACACTCATGATACTCTTATTTCCGTCTTCTAGCCAGAATAACCAGTGCCGGCCTGTTGGAATTCAGAATGCTTCAGCGGTGTATTGGTATCAGCAGAAGCTAAAAAAAGTCTTAAATGTTTCCAGTGGGAGGACTGGTGAAATAAACGCGAAAAATGTATCTGGAAGTGAGAGTATGATGGAAAATACATCCATGACATACCGATAATGGCATTACTCCTAGTCCTACTCCCTCGCCCTCCTTCTTAACCAATGAGGCTCCCTTGTCTCAAATAGACCCCTCCCTTCCTAAGTAAAACACACCTTGCCTCTGTCCCATCCTGCATGTAAAAAACCCAAACAGACACTTAGTTGTTCCGTACCAGGAGGGCAGGAAGAACCTGGAAGAAAGGTGAGGGAGTAGGTCTAGGAGTAATGCCATTCTCGGTAAGTGATGGACACATTACGTCACAGCTTTCACTGGCCCTCCTTCTTAACCAACGAGACATAGCAAGTAAAAACAGAAACCGACAATTGAGTTGCAAACACCCAACTTTAATAGAGTGCCCAGAAAATACACAGAAACACCTCTATTCCCTCATACAGGACAAAAACCTGTGAACCAATACATTATCCAAACGTTCCAGCTCAGCAATCCGATAGTGGCGAACACATGTGGAAGGACTAGAGCAAGTCGCCACCCCACAAATTTACATCAATGAAGTCCCCTGCAAATCAGCCACCCTTGCTGCCATACCTCATGTGGACTGCCCCTGAATAACCAGAGGAGGAACAACACCCTTCAACTCATAAGCCAGCAAGATCAGAGAATGAATCCACTGACTCAAGGTAGCAGTAGAAGGGTTCTCCCCTTTCTTAAAAGGACCACAATTAACAAATAATGCATTCCCCTTACGGAATGGCAAAGACCACAGCAAAGAAAGTCGCACATCCAAACAATGTAATCTGCACTCCCCACCTGAGGACAACTCAGGACAAAACTCTGGCAGAATTACTTCCTGGCTCACACGAGAATCTGAATGGACTTTAGGGATGAATAAGGTAACCAGAACAAGAACAATCCCGCCCTGAAACACCTTATAGAAAGCAAACTTACAGGATAAGGCCCTCATCTCCTCCAAGTGCCTGGCAGAGGTAATGGCCATAAAAAAGCAAGTCTTAAATGTTAAAAGTTTTAAATCAGCACCCTCAAGGGGCTCAAATGGAGGCCCAGCCACGACATCCCAAACCAGCTGTAGACTCCAACAAGGGAAAGAACAAAACGTTTTAGGAATCAAGTTCGACAGACCATGAAACATTCTAGGCATCAGTCCCCTATCATCCTTTAGATTCAACCAAGGACCATGAAACACCTGACTCGCCGCCCACTGAACCCTCAAAGTGGTGACCGACAAACCCAAGCTAGCACCATCCTGTAAAAACTGCATGATCAGAAAGAGATTGGCCACCGTAGGTTCTACCTGCTTCCTCAACCACCAAGAAGAAAAGGCCCTCCAATGTCACTGCCATCTGCACAGGAAACCCCAGATCAGTTAAGCCTCTCCGTTCAACCTCCACACCATCAAATGCAACTTCCTCAACGACCCCAGAGGAAGGGCCAGAAAGACAAGTGGAGACGGCACTACCGGAAGAACCCATTTGGAACTGCTCCAAGACAACTGCAGTAGAGGGAACCAATTTGCTCATGGGCACCGTGGTGCCACCAAAATCACCTGCACCGTCTTACTCCTGAGTCTCACCAGAAAACCCTGATCAATTGAAAGGGCGGGAAGGCATATCTCAGTGCCTGAGGCCAAAGACAAGTCAACCCGTTAACTACCCAAGCCAGAGAACATTGACTCCGGGAACAAAACCTCCTCACTTTCACAATTCCAGGCGAAGCAAATAGGTCTATCACTGAAAGACCCTATCTAAGCACCAGCAGATCGAACAGAGACAGGTGAAGGGAGAGATCCTTGGAGGATGCAATTTCTCTGCTCAACAGATCTGCCTGGCCATTGTCCCCCCCGAATGTACAGAGCATGTAGAGACAGAACTAAAACCTGCACTCACAAGAAAATGTCCCTTGCCATCAAGTTCAGAGTCCGGGACCTGGACCCCCGCCTGTTGATGTAAGCCTTCGCCACCAGATTGTCTGTTTGTACCAGAACCGCTTTCCCCCTCTGGAGCACCTGAAAATGCACCAGAGCCTGAAGAACAATCCTCAACTCCCTCCAATTCGATAACCTCTGAGAATCCTGAAGAGACCATAAACCTTGAACCTGCTCTGAGCCCATCCAGAGAGACTGGCGTCTGTTTTAACAATCACCAAAGCCGTAGGAGAAAGAAGGACACCCTTGACCAGATGCTCCTGCTCAAGCCACCAAAACAGTTCCCTGCAACAGGCGTGGCCGTCTCAATATGGTCCTGAAGACTGAGGGGCATATTTATACTTGTTTTGCACCAAATTTGCATCATTTTTTCGCAAATTCGGTGCAATACTAACTCCATATTTGTACTTTGGCGCTAGACCCATCTAGCACCAAATTTATGGAGTTAAAGTAATTTTTTGGATGTGGAAACCTACTTTGCATCAATGAGATGCAAAGAAGGTATTCCCGTGCAAAACATCACTCAATGGCCCTAGCTCCATATTTATCCCCTGTGCTAAAATCACGCACGGGGGGAGGAGGGGTCAAATAATGGTGCAAAGCCTGCATTGCACCATTATTTGACGCCAGTGTTAGGGGACCTGTGGCCCTATTTCCATGGTGGAACACCATGGAATAAGCCCACAGGTGCCCTCCCGATGCCCCAGGGACATCCCTACCCACACCAGAGGGACAGCGGAAGATGGGGAACCCCATCCCAGGTAAGTATAGGTAAGTACAGGTAAGTATTTTTTTTTTAAGTGCTATTGGGGGCATGAAATGGGTCTCCCTACATGGCACTGGGTGCAATGGCCATGCCCAGGGAACCCTGGTTCCCTGTGCTGGCCATTGGGGTGGTGGGCATGACTCCTGTCTTTTTTAAGACAGGAGTCATGTGGTATGGATGGTTTTGCATCAGAAAATGACACTAGGCTGGTTAGAGTTATTTTTTTTTCACTCTAACCTGTCTAATGTCATTTCTTGGTGCAAAACCCCCTTCTTCCATACCGCCAGCCCCACCCGGCTAACGTCATTTGTTTTTACGCTAACCTACCCCTTGCATCTGCTTGCACCATTCCATAAACATGGTGCCTGGCTGGTGCTCAGAAATGGTGCAAGCCGGTGCTAAACTTTTTGGTGCAAAACTGTGTTAGTGCTGTGTGTCCTGTTTGAGAGAGTTCGCCAAGGGCTTGAATTTGACCTTGCCTCCTGTTGTAAGTCTCAGGGACATCAGTTTCCTAAACCTGCAGTACTGGGACTGTTTGTTTTGCGCTGTTCAAGAGGAGAAACTAATGCAACGCCGAAAACTACGCCGCTGGTCTGCCAACGCCGCACGGAGCCGCACTGCCTCGCTACGCACCATGACCCTGGCCTCACCAACGCCGTCATCAGACGACTTCACCGAGCCGCCTCTTGCACTGCGACCTGTGGGCCCCACACTCTAGCATCAGCTGCTCACACCGCAGCCTGGGCATCAGCAAGAAGCTGCTCCTGTTGACGCCGGTGCCTGCACCATGGCCTTTGGACCCCGCTTGTAAGGTACACAAAGCACCGTCCCATCCTGTGCTGCAGGCCCGGTCCACCGACGCCAGCATCATCTACTTCAGTGTCGTCATCGGGAATCCCTGCCTGCACCGTGGCCTGTGGACACCGCTCGTGAGGGTCATGAAGCACCGTCCCGTTCTGCACCTCTAGCTTGGGCCTACAGATGACAGCGCCTCAGCAACAATGACGCCGCTGCCTGCACAGTGACCTGGTGACACGCACGTTGCACCGCCCCACTTCACACCGCAGCCCTGGTCTCACTGACGCCACTGGACACCGTTACCGAGCCACTGTCTGCACTGTGACCTGTGGGCACGGCACGTCGCATTGTCCGGCTTTGCACCGCAGCCCTGGCTCCATTGACGCCAGCACTCCTGACTTCATCATCCTGGAGTTCGGTCCGCAACGTGTGTGACTTCATGGGCCAGACGACCCCCACACCGACACCGCGACACCAGCGAACCCGTTCTTCGGAGGTCACCAGGAAGATCACGACACCCTGCAATTCCAAAGGTACTGTTTGCATGTCTTCCCAACACCGTACCTGGCCTGCAACACTGTGGGGCTGTCCTGAACTGTTGGTTTTGTTGATCAAGACGCCGTGATAGCCCCAGGTGGAGCTATCCACTTCAAGGAACTGTATTTTTGAGTAAATGTTGCAGACTTAATATTTTTATTACTGTATGTTGGATTTTTATTGTATTTGGTCTTGTTTTATATAGATTAATATTGGCTATTTTTCTAAAACTGGTGTGGTGACCTTTTGTAGGTCTTTCACTTATTACTGTGTGTTATGTGCAAATGCTTTACACATTGCTTCTGAGATAAGCCTGACTGCTCGTGCCAAGCTACCAAGGCGGTGAGCAGGGGTTATCTGAGCAGGTATCTCCCTTATCCTGACTAGAGTGAGGGTCCCTACTTGGACAGGGTGCAAAGCGACTGCCAACTGGAGACCCTATTTCTAACAATGACTTTACCCAGTTTATCGAAAATCTGTGCTCTTATAAGACCTGTAACACTCTTGTCACATGAACCCCACATTGTGACTCGCTTGCAGTCTTAACCCAGAGATCATCTGAATAAGGATGCATGAACGCACCCTCTGCATAAAGAATAGCCATCAGTGGTGCCAGAGCCTTTGTAAAAACCTGGGGTGAGAACTTGAACCCAAAGGGAAGAACACAAAACTGGAAATGTTTATCTCCTATCACAAACCATAGCAATCTTTGAGAGAAAACTGTGACAGGGACGCACAGGTAAGCATCCTGCTGATGCATGGATGCCAAAAAGTCTTCACGATGTATCAGCGGAATTATCGCTTGAACAGTCCACACTCGGAAATGAGGAGTCTTTATCCAAGAATTGACCCACTTGAGATCCAGGACAGGTCAAAATGCCCGATACTTTCTGTACTAGAAACAAGATGGAATAGGCCCCTTTCTCTTGCTTTAGCACTGGAACCCTGCAGATGGCCCCTTTATCGAACAACTCCCAGACCCCATCAAACAGGGCCAACCTCTTTCCCCCTGCAACAGGTACCGAGTCTTCAGGACACCAGTATCTGGAGAAATGTGATTGAAGTCTATTGTGTAGCCATTGTTCTCAATACTGAGCGCCCATCGATCCAACACATCCCCCTGCCAAGCGGACAGAAAATGGCAGAGCCTTTCCCCAACCGGTAAGGCTCCACAAGAACAGTGATTTTCAGGAGCCCTTCTTCGAGGCCCCCTTCCGAGCCGGAACAGTGCGTTTTGGAGAAAAAGGGGGCAGAAAGATCCCCTTCTGAAAAGAAGATGGCCAGGACTCATGTTTAGGGGAGCATTTATTAGCTTTCTTCCATCCTTTACCAGCAGAGCAACCCCCTTTATATAAGAAGGCATGTTTCTTCTCTTTAAATGCCTTGGAGGGGGCGTGGCAAAGATGATGGCATAAACGGATGTGCCGCTAGGGCTCTCCGCCACCCGGGCCTGAAAACGAAGAACATTGCAGTACCAGGAGCCCCCACAGACACCCCCTCAATGACAAACCGAGAGCAGATGAGGGGGTGTAGAGGAGGTGATCCTGCTGGCGTGAGTGGCCCATTGAGAAGTCCACCTGGATGGGCAGCTGGGTGCACAGCAAAGGAGGGCCGGTGACTTGCAAACAGCGAAGGCCTGACCATGCCCCAGCGAGATACAGACCAGTGGCATGGGCAGGGGAAGCCCCCCCAGATGAAGTAGCGGCTGTAGCCAGGGCCCGACATCAGAGGTGAGTGATGTGGACACCTCTGGCGCGGGCATCTGATCAGTGGCATGAATTGGCCCCTCGGTGGGGCCGACACAGGAGGGTCCTAAAGGCAGGGCTGGGCCTTGTGGCCAGGGCACGTGGTGAAGAGCTCCTTAGGATAGCAGGTAACTGATAGGCCTTTTGGCTGGGAACCTGGCACATGCGGATAAGTCACCTCCCCTAAGCAGCCACGGGCACAGGCAGCACAGGCCAATAAAGGCACCAACGGACAGGAGTGAGCCCCAGACTAGTGCAAGAGACTGACCCGGCTGAGGGGTCATCAACGATGGACTGAGAGCATGGCCTGGATGACTGGTCTGGTGAGAACAGGAACTGCAGGACCATGACATATGATCGCAGAACAGGGGTGAGGGAGCATTAGATGGAGCAGAAAGAAATAGAGGCGACCCAACACTGAGGGTGTACCTGCGAGACGATTGATCAGGGGTCTGCTGATCTGGTGGGACCCCCACTTTGGAGAGGCTGCGGAGAACAGAGGAAAGAAGGTACAACAACAGACAAACTCCCTAGGTCATGACCTGCAGCACCCCATTGGTTGGGCGCGCCCTGCTCGGCGGCCCACATCGAGCCTAAGCGACCCACTAATAGACAATGCTACCTTTAAGAATAAAAGGATCAGTCCGTCCGTGAGATGCTGACCAGACCCGTGCCTTCGCAAAACAAACACCTGGAGAACACTTTGCAACCTTTGATGATAGTGGACAACGGAGGTCCGGGCGACAGTGAGTTTGTGCCAGTCACGAGCGGATTTCAACTTCCCTGTTTGACTCTCTAAAGACTGATCTCCAGGACCTGCGAAAAGACCTCTCCCAGGAACTATGCGAGCTCCACTCCGATCTTACCTTGATAGTGGAATAGGTTTTGGATCTGGAAGGCAATGGGATTGCGAGAGGTGAAGATGTTGAATACATCCAACAAGAGATCCTTCGATTACAAGAGCAGCAGGAGCAACTACAGACCCTGGCAGAACCTGGAATATCGCTCCTGTCGTCATATCATACGAATCAGAGGGGCCCAGAGAGTACATCACGGCTTTGGGGTATGAGGACAACCAAGAGATTTTGCTGGATCATGTACACAGAGCGGGCCGCTGCGGCGGGAACTGGATCAAGACCCCCGGACATCTTAGCCTGCTTCCACAACTTTTGGATTGAAGAGGACATCCTCCGACAAGTGCAAAACCAGCCTCAGATGCACTTCTGGGGACACGCCTTGCTCCTATTCCAAGGCTCACTTCTGCTCACCCTGCCACGGCACAGGAAGTTTAAACCCATCAGTGATCACCTCTGGTCTCACAACATTTCCTATGGCTAGGGACACACTTTTAGACTTATATTTCACTGGGACAACCAGCTGTGACAAGTGAAAACAGTCAAGGAGGCCTGACAGGTTCTGAACATGAAAGAGGATTCCTCGGACTGAAAGGCTCGTGTCTCACGGCAGGGCCCCCACGGGGACTGACCTGGATGGAAAAGGGCAGGCCGGTGACAGTAACACACAAGATCATCATCTGACTAGCGAGCACATGAGTGACAAGCGGTCCTAGATAGTATAGCTTCCCGCACCAAGGCATAGACACTGAGGCTCATATTGATACTTTTTTAGCACCGCATTTGCATAATTTTTTCATTTTGTAAGTTTGCACCGATTTTGCTTAAAAAAATTACGCAAATGCGGCGCTAAAAAGTATAAATATGGGCCTGAGAGCCAACACCAGCCTAAAGAAAAAGACCTAATAGCTAGACTTAGGGGCTCCGGTCCGCTATGATGCGATAACTGGGCCTGGAGTGGTGGAGCCCATGGCCGGCTTAACCAGACCCCTCTGAACGCCCTTGAGCTTCGATTGACGTCCTCTTTATGGGTTACCTCGAACAGTGGACTTTGTTACTTCTTTGGTCAAGCACCTGTTGTGCTATACTGTTAACAGCATTACTCTCCTACCCTTCTCGACTCAGAAAGAATCATATGTCTGGCGCACCCCAACATGGGCACACTGCGGAGCATCGCCCCCTCACCCTATCACTTATGACACGCATATGACACTGGCCTCCCCTATCTCTTAACACACCTGACACTTAAATGTCTGAGCTTCAATGTCCGAGGCCTCAATAATCTTGCAAAACAGTTGGCGATTCTCTCCCTACTCGAGCGCTCAGAGAGTCATTTGTGCTTCTTACAAGAAACACATCTCGTGTCCAAAGATACATATCGAATGCATTCTAAATTATTTCCTCAACAATTCTGGTCCTCAGCCCACACAAAATACAGTGGGGTGGCGGTCCGGGTCTCCAAAACATTCCCAGTGGAATTTCTCATCAAGGTACACAAGATAAGAAGGCAGATAACTGGCATACAGAGTGCGTATAGGTTCCTTCCACTTTACACTATCCACTAGATATACCCCCAACACGCACCAAGAAGCATTCATCACACAAGCTCTTACCTCAACATTGACTACCCCCGATACTGAGATTCTCGTGGGTGGTGATATTAACTTGGTCATGGACAATGATTTAGATCGGTCGGGACATAGATGTGGTCAAACAGGCACTCTCTCTCTGGCCGGGCTTCAATGGCTTAAGGACTGCAGCTTGACAGATGTTTGGAGGGACATAAATCCAAATTCTCAGGACTATACCTTCTACTAAGCAGCAACAAAAACATACACACGCATAGACTATTTCCTAGCTTCCCCGGCCTTTCGCGTCACATTCAAGACATTACAATTGAGCCCCACTCTCTATCAGACCAGGCATCCCTTACGTTAACAGCTCAATTTGCTCTAAATAATTTCCAAGCCCCTAGCTGGAGATTTCAGGACACCATACTCCTGACACAGAGCACAGTTGAGAATCTGAGACGTAGATCAAAGACTACCTTAGCCAAAACGATGATGAGCACACCTTCTTGGTGTCTGAGAGTGTGACTCCCTTAAGGCAGTGGTGCGGGAGGAGGTGATCTCTCTATCTGCAATGAAGAATAAAGCTCGGAAGAAGCGATGACTGCAGCTTGAGCAGAGAGTGGCAGAATGGGAACATGCAGGAGCCGCCAGAGTTTGGAGGGAGTTAGAAAGAACACATCTCCAACTCAGGCATTTAGATTGGGATCGTGCTGAATACGCCATTGTACGTCTCAAACATAATTATTAAATAGGGGGCAATCGCAGCAGAAAGCTCCTAGCCCACACACTGAGGGCGCATGTCCAAGCCAATACTATAAAGATGGTACACTCTTCTCCTTCGGGAGATGTGCATGCAGACCCCCAAATTGCAGCTGTTTTCAGTGAATTGTACCAAGCATTATACACGGCCGACACCTCTATCAACACAGACCCCTCCCCATACTTGGTTAACTGTGCCCTTGCTTCGCTCCCACAGAACAACGCAATTCTCCTTGACAAGCCAATTCAGGTAGATGAAGTGGTATCAGCCATTTCCCGCTTGAAAACTGGGAAGTCACTGGGCCCAGATGGCTACACCCCACTCTTCTATACAACTTTCTCCTTCGAACTAGCACCAATACTCACAAGACTATTTAACTCCTTCTCAGAGACCAACTCCCTCCCTGATAGTATGCTTGACGCGACCATCACTGTAATCCCCAAACCGAGCAAAGACCCAGACGAATATGGCTCCTACCGACCCATCTCACTCCTAAACATAGATGGTAAGCTGTTCACCGGCATCTAAGCACTTCACCTAAATCATTTCATGCCTGGCTCATGGACCCAGATCAGGCGGGTTTTATCCTGCACCGGCAATTCGATGATAATACAAAATGACTCCTGCACCTTATTGACAAAATCCATAGATCATAGAGAGAGGCGCTACTTCTGTCTATAGAAGCCACTAAAGCGTTTGATAGGCTGCGCTGACCATACCTCTCAGACCAAAATTTCTGAACTGGATAAAATGTGTCTATAAAGAGCCCAAGGCAGCTGTCCAGTTCGATGACATGTCATCCCAGCATTTCCTGATCCGGCGAGGGACGAGACAGGGCTGCCCCTTATCTACACTCCTATTTGCCCTCTGTATGGAACCTCTGGCCCAGAGTATACGTACAAACCCCCTCATAACTTGCATCAAATTTGAGGGTGACCACCATCTTATTATCCTTTATGCAGAAGACGTGATCCTGGCACTGTTGGACCTAAATTCTCATTGCCAGCGCTCACTGAGGCTCTGCAGGAGTTTGGGGCTGTCTCGGGCCTTAAAGTGAATATGCAAAAATCCCAAATCCTGAACCTCTCGCACCCCTGGTCCACAAAGCAGAGCTTCACTCAAGGCTCCCCTCCTCGATGGAGCCTTGAGAGGAGGACGATGGTCCTCCTCTCATGTCCCTTACCTCAGCATTAAACTAGCCAACACAACTGCAAAAACAGTCAGTAGGAACTATGCTACCCTTCTAAAGCTATACTAGCAGATCTGGATACCTGGAGCAAACATACGCTGACATGGTTGGGCAGAGTGGCAGCAGTAAAGATGATGATTCTACCACGCATTCTATACATTTTTAAAACGATCCCCCTTCCACCGCCAACCAAAACACGAACTACACTGCAATTGGCAACACTGAAATTTATATGGGATCGGAAACCCTCACTCATACCGAGGGAAATCCTGTATCTCCCCAAGACAAAAGGGGGACCGGCTGTCCCTTGCCTTTTGAAATATTATCAGACCACTCTGGGTCTGGGACTCAGTGGCGGTTAAAAGTGGACTGACCTACTCCCATCCCCAATGACACCGATATGCGCTAACATGGACTTCGTCCCTGGCCTGAGCTTAAAGCGCTTTCAAAGATGGCATACCAGAGGAGGCAAGAAAGTTGGGAGCATATTGAACCTAGATGGTATCATCCCTTTCAACCACCTGAAAGGAGGTTATGGGCTTACAGACAAAAAACTACGGCCCATATTTATACTTTTTGACGCTAAACTGCGCTAACGCAGTTTAGCGTCAAAAAATTTAGCGCCGTCTAACGCCATTCTGAAGCGCCATGCGGGCGCCGTATTTATGGAATGGCGTTAGCCGGCGCAAGCAGACCGGCGCTGCCTGGTGTGCGTGGAAAAAAACCACGTAGACCAGGCAGCGCCGGCGTTGGGAAAAAATGACGTTAGGGCGTCTTAAAATGGGGCAAGTCAGGTTGAGGCAAAAAAATCGCCTCAACCCGATTTGCGCCATTTTTTTACGACGCCCAGACGCCATTTCATGACTCCTGTCTTAGTAAAGACAGGAGTCATGCCCCCTTGCCCAATGGCCATGCCCAGGGGACTTGTGTCCCCTGGGCATGGTCATTGGGCATAGTGGCATGTAGGGGGGCACAAATAAGGCCCCCCTATGCGACCCAAAAAAAATTAAAAAATCTAAAAAATTATACTTACCTGAACTTACCTGAATGTCCCTGGGGTGGGTCCCTCCATCCTTGGGTGTCCTCCTGGGGTGGGCAGGGGTGGCAGGGGGGGTCCCTGGGGGCAGGGGAGGGCACCTGTGGGCTCATTTTGAGCCCACAGGCCCCTTAACGCCTACCCTGACCCAGGCGTTAAATAGTGGCGCAAATGCGGGGTTTTTTGACCCGCCAACTCCCGGGCGTGATTTTTGCCCGGGAGTATAAATACGACGCATTTGCGTCGCCGTCATTTTTTTAGACGGGAACGCCTTCCTTGCATCTCATTAACGCAAGGAAGGCGTTCACGCAAAAAAATGACGCTATTTGCCAATACTTTGGCGCTAGACGCGTCTAACGCCAAAGTATAAATATGGCGTTAGTTTTGCGCCAAATTTGCGTCTAAAAAAACGACGCTAATTCGGCGCAAACGGAGTATAAATACGGGCCTACATATTTACAGGTCAGACCCAGGTTAGACACTGGGGCCCATATTTATACTTTTTGACGCTAAACTGCGCTAACGCAGTTTAGCGTAAAAAAATTTAGCGCCGTCTAACGCCATTCTGAAGCGCCATGCGGGCGCCGTATTTATGGAATGGCGTTAGCCGGCGCTAGCAGACCGGCGCTGCCTGGTGTGCGTGGAAAAAAACCACGTAGACCAGGCAGCGCCGGCGTAGGGGGAAAATGGCGTTAGGGCGTCTTAAAATGGGGCAAGTCAGGTTGAGGCAAAAAAATCGCCTCAACCCGATTTGCGCCATTATTTTCGACGCCCAGACGCCATTTAAATGACTCCTGTCTTAGTAAAGACAGGAGTCATGCCCCCTTGCCCAATGGCCATGCCCAGGGGACTTATGTCCCCTGGGCATGGTCATTGGGCATAGTGGCATGTAGGGGGGCACAAATAAGGCCCCCCTATGCCACCCAAAAAAAATTAAAAAATATAAAAAATTATACTTACCTGAACTTACCTGAATGTCCCTGGGGTGGGTCCCTCCATCCTTGGGTGTCCTCCTGGGGTGGGCAGGGGTGGCAGGGGGGGTCCCTGGGGGCAGGGGAGGGCACCTGTGGGCTCATTTTGAGCCCACAGGCCCCTTAACGCCTACCCTGACCCAGGCGTTAAATAGTGGCGCAAATGCAGGGTTTTTTGACCCGCCACCTCCCGGGCGTGACTTTTGCCCGGGAGTATAAATACGACGCATTTGCGTCGCCGTCATTTTTTTAGACGGGAACGCCTTCCTTGCATCTCATTAACGCAAGGAAGGCGTTCACGCAAAAAAATGACGCTATTTGCCCATACTTTGGCGCTAGACGCGTCTAACGCCAAAGTATAAATATGGCGTTAGTTTTGCGCCGAATTTGCGTCGAAAAAAACGACGCTAATTCGGCGCAAACGGAGTATAAATACGGGCCTGGGTGCTTCAACCGACAGTCAGACCACTGGTAGCGATACCACTCGCCTTTGAGAAATGGCTAACACTTAAGAGATGGTACACGGCTGATATCTGAACTCTACACACACCTAACTGCCACTACACAAATACCCAAACCTAAGGGACAACCAAGATGTGAGGCCGCTATAGGGAGAGATCTGACAGAAGAGGAATGGGGAGATACGCTATATAGGGCCCACCACACCGCCTATAGTGCGTCAAGCACTGAAACATCCTATAAAATAGCTTTGTATTGGTACTATACCCTGCGAGAGTTCATGCATGAAACCCTACAAAGCCTGAACTTTGCTGGAGAGGATGCGGAAATACGGGTAGACTGATATACTTACTATGGCACTGCTCCAAACTGTGATACTGGAGTAGCAATCTAGACGAAGTGGACAAAGCATTTCACACAGAGATCCCTAGAGTGCCAACATATGTTGTACTCGGATTATCAAACCCACTTACCTTTCCTCTACGATTGCTTAAAGGTTGTCAAATGGCTCTCGCCCTTAATGCTGTCCACCAGACGATATTGGCACGCTGGGGCACAGATAGAGTCCTAAACCACACCTCCTGGCTACATAAACTATGGTATCTGCTGGGGATGGAGAAACTCTCTCTAGCAGCGGAGCAACGATCAGCAGAAGTTTCCACACTATGGGCACCCTTCATTCAAATATTGTCTACAGAATTCAATTAAATCACATGCCTCACATATTTAAAAGTCCTTCGTCTGTTAGGGTGATCATAGGACTTGTACCTCACACTCAAAGCTGCTCACCTAACCATTGAGTGGGGGATGTCAGGAGAACTATTGCCAGTATTGTTAAGTTCTTCCCTCAGCAAAAAAGATTCCCCTTTTCCTTGTACCCACGTTGGTTGCAGCGGCGTTCTCACTCCAGGTGGCTCTTGCGGAGTCTGTTCTTAGAACCAGCTTCCCACTCAAGATGGTGGCCGCAAATCTTTGTAGGTCAGCACTCTAGTGTTTCTACTTTAGTCTGGTTCTGTGCACTTCAACTATCATCCTGAGGAGAATGAGCAGTGTTCCTAAAGCGCTTCGTTTCATAGAGAATTCTTCCAGTTTTGAGTAATTAATTCTTTTTCTTGTTACGG
The DNA here is from genome assembly GCF_031143425.1 of Pleurodeles waltl. NCBI lineage: Eukaryota > Metazoa > Chordata > Amphibia > Caudata > Salamandridae > Pleurodeles > Pleurodeles waltl. Next base: position 1,386,940,872 of record NC_090440.1, on the reverse strand, counting down.
TATGCACACTAGCTACTTTTTCCCTTCTGGAGAAGCTGAATTTCTCCCTTCTTCCAACAACTGGCTCTCAGCTTTCTGAGGAGAATTTGTTTTGACTTAACAGAACTTCAAGCAACTGCAGTAAGGAATCCTTTGTATGATTTACAGACTTGCCAATATATATATGTATATATATATTCAAAAACTCTTCGCCTTGCAGACTTGCCAGTCTTAGAGACAAACCTCAGTGCTCAGACTAATTCCTAGAGACTGTGATTGAGAAAATTGAACCTTGCGAAGGAGTTTTCATTTCCTGTAAAAGACATTAGTAGATTGTATATTTGTGAACCTTTGAACTGTTCTCCAGAGAACCTTGGATACCTCTGACTCATTGAGAAAAGAAGATAGTAAGTTAACATTGTTTTCTTAGAGAGAGACTAGTCTCTCAAAAGATCCAGGTTAGGAGAACGGTAGAACTGGGTGAATGTGATTGGCTGAACAGTTGAATGCACAGTAGGAATGTACTTATCTATGCTCTTATCACCCGACTGCAGGTCCTTCCTTTAAAGGAATCCCAATAAGAAGAAATGTGCAGATTACAGAAGCACACACTAAATATACTATCTTCAAGTGGGAAACACAGGCTGGAACTGGATATGGAGGCCATCTCTCTTTTTCTATTCCCATTCCCCTTTCCCCCTAGCTGATGCAGGGTGCAGATAATCAGTAAAGTCTGAGCACACATCTGTTGGAGGGACTTGGGTAAAAGGCATCTGCTCCTGTGGAAGTTTGATTTAATGGGTAATCCCCTGACAGGGGGAGAGGGCCTGACATACCTATCAAACCACACATGGGGATAAGGTACAAGGGGTACACCTCCATGGGCATAGCGGGCAGGAGACCAGTTTCACACCATGTTGTTTACCTGTTTGTTATTGCAAATGCAGTGCTTATTTTGATCGGATACACTGCCGACCCCCGGGGGTGGCATAGAAGGCTCTGTTGTACTTATGAGTGCCATTGTCGCTACCAGCCTGTAAGGTTGTAGGCATATAGCTGTGGTTTTTTTTCTAATCCAAAATACCAATAAACAGAATTGATCCATAAATGCCTTGGAGATCATGGCTGGTAATTATTCCTCAAAGATCGCTTGACCATTGAACAGGACTTTCAGTAGGGTGGCCTTCTCCCCAGGGTATGCCTTCCACTGTGTCAACCACAGAGAAAGTCCAGTCGCAATCAAAGCTCCAGTGGACATAGCCGCCGTGCATGTAATATCCAAGGAAATGTCAGCCAGCAACCTTGCCTGCTGTTCCATCAGTGCCAATAAATCAAAGCACTCAGTCCCCTCCTGAACCTGCCAGAGCCAGCTTATTAAAGTCCTGCATCGGGGATTGTGCTGAATGCCCTGAGATAAGACTTGCCCTCAAAGCCAAATTATCAACAGTAAATGCTCTCTTAAGACCAGAGTCCTCTTTCCTGTCAGTGGCATCAGCAGGAGTACAGTCCTCCGGGTTGATGGCCGTTCTGCCGATCACGGTAGCCAGAATCGAATCCAGATGGACGGAATACGAAAGAGCATCCTCCCCTTCCAACAAGTAAAATTTTTGCAGAAACTGAAGGACCTGAATCTTACCCACATCCTTCCATTGCCTCATTACCATATCCCTAACAGGATCCTGTAAGGGCATGGCAAATCTAGAAGGCGTAACATACTGAGGAAACAGAGCAGTCCCCGCCTCGGCTGCTGGAAAGGGCAGAAAACCCTGGTTCTCCCTCACATGGGCCAGAATGTCCCACATTTCTTCATGTGAAAGATGCTTCCCTCCTGATGAAGTAGATGGAGATGCAAATCCGAGGCAGCAGACTTATCATCTGCCATCACAGTCTTATGCTTGTATGGTCTTCCGGACTTGGCTGGCCGGGCCTGAAGACCTCTCGTCATCGCCACCTCGTCCATAGATATGAGAGGTGTACTCTCCCTCCTAGACCCTGAGCATTCAAAGTCCTTTTCTGAGGGAAAAGAAAGTCCCCCTCCTCCGAGGAAGAAGTAATTGACAGCACATGTTTCTGTTTACTCTTCCCCCTGTGATCCAACAGAAATGTCCCAAAACTCATCAGGGCGCTCTAAATAAGGGAAGCTAACCCCATGCTAAACCAATGGGAACATGCCAGCAGAGCTGAAGCAGCAACCAGTCTCAGCCTCACGTTTGGCACCAAAAATGAAAAATAAAACTGGCTTAAACCTGTTCCTACCGTTTCACCGACAAAATGTGCCTCAAAAAATGTGTCCTGCCAAGCAGAGGTGCTGAGCCGGAAGCACAGCCCCAGCAAGACCATCTGACTCTGTTGTGGCGTCCGCTGGCCACATTCCCTCACCAGCTGCGCTGCTAACACAGAATACCGCCAAGCTGGCCGACTGCGGCTCAGAGCTCTGCACCTAGCAGTGATCCAACTACGAAGTCCCTCAGGTCCTGCCATGAAGGAGGAAAGAATGTAGGTCTCCGGGGAAACAAAAAAGAACAAGACAGGAGGTGTTTTATTTAGGAAGGGAGGGGTCTACTCGAGGCAAGGCAGCCTCATTGGATAAGAAGAAAGGCGAGGGAGGGACGGGAGTTAATGGGCAGATCTTGGCATCCAAGTAGTAGTATTAGAGGAGTAATAGTAATGTAATGTGATCAAAGTACCGCTGAGACTTGAAATCCCCTGATGCTCTCTGTTATGGGGTAAATTGTCCTTGTCAAAATGATATTCGTACCCATATGCATTGCAAAATTCAATGCATCCATTATCGCTGAGACTATTTTGTAACAAAGACAACCTTTTGGTCTTCCCTGTGTGGCTGGGGAGGCAGACTAGAGTCAAAGTTGAAAAGCTGAAGCAAGACTGGAAGAGATGGGGCTTGGGATTACAATTTACAGAGATGTATTACATGGGTTTGTACCTCCAGCCCACAGTGGATGCTAGGAGAATAGGGAAACTGGGAATAGTGGTTATTGGAGGGAACGCATAAACAAACTCAACTACAAGAGCTAATTATAATAGGGGGCTGAATACCAGTGGAATGCATAAACATTATCAGGCAGGTTGGGGCGATATGGGAGGAAGCAGTGAAGGTAATTATAAAAAGAAACCCCAATATGCATCAGAACTGCCCACTTGGAGCTTGCAGCCGTTGTGACAAATTAGTTGGGACATGATGGTGTCACAAAGGAGAGAAGGTATTTGAGTAACAATATGAGGCCTATATCCTGTTAATACTTTTCTTTCCTTTGCCGAAGCACAGGAACATGTTGGGATGACACCTGGTCAATTTCTCCAATATGCTATTTGACACAGATAATAAGAGAAATAGGTAAAGAGTTTCTGGCCTCTCCAGCAGCCTCAGGTACTTTGGTATAGATACTAGAAGTGACAGAACTTGCAGAAAGATATTCAGCATATATACAGCAATGAACCCTGATAAAACTGAGGTGACACCTGGGCCCATATTTATAGGCATTGTGGCAAAAAGGCAGTGCAGCAAGTCACCTTGCAGCACTAACCTGCGTTACAGGGAAAGGACAGGAATGTGCCATATTTATCCAATATGGCTCATTGCTGTCCTTTCCCCCTGTGCTGGCACCCTTTTGCCAGGCTAGCGCCAGTGCAGGCACCCTTGCACCATGCTGCAAGGGTGCCTGCATTGCATTCAGGATTATTTTTGTGCAGGAATGGACACCTTCCTGCACAAAAACAATCCTGAGAGGCTCTTTCCTCTTTCTATCTTTGCTGCACACATAAAAAGAGGAAAGAAACAGGAGAAATAAACATATTTCTCCTTGTTACGCCTCTCTTTTTTGCACTTTCCCAGGCTTTCAAGTACTTGTAAATCTAGGAATGCATCTAAATCCATTGATCTTGTGTGGGAACACCCACACACCACCTACAGAAACGCCTCCTTGGTACAGAGTAATGCAACACAGTAATTTGCGCTGTGCTACATTACTCCAAATATTTGAAGCCACACAGCGCCATGCAAGGTGGCCTTGCTTAGCTTCATAAATATCGCTTAAGGTTTGCGTGGCTTTTGTACCACTTTGCATGGTGTATGAGTGATGCAAAACAGCCTATAAATATGGTCGCTATAATTAAAGCCAGTCAAGAGCAGACTGTCATGAACCATTGACCCACAGGCTTGTATACAGGGCAACAGAATATCAAGTAATGCTAGAATGAAACTAGTGCAATAAAACTATTTGCACAGCACTTAACAGCCCCCTCTAAAACTGGGGAAGCCCCTGATGTAAACATGTGAAGGCCAGTGGGCAAAGTTATTAAGGGCAAGCCCTTAAGTGAGATTTACTATGCTAGGCAGAGTCACTTTATGTAGCTCTGCATGGCATACTAAATATGGTGTAATGTAAGGCGATGGAAGCTGCTGCCTTGTGTTACGTTGCCCTGGGATGGTGTTCCATGGGTGGCGCATGGGTGTTTCCACAGATTCACTCATGTGTTTTGGTGCATTCCCAGATTTACTCACACAAGTACACATGGGAATGTGTCAAATTGCTACGTCTTCCCAGGTGAGGCATAAAAAAGAGAAATATGTTTATTTCTCCTCTTTTGTCCCTCTTTCTATGTATGCTGCATTCTGCAGCACACATAAAAAGAGGTAAAGGCCTGATAGTATTGTTGTGTGCAGGAAGGTTTCCTTTTGTGCACAAAAACACTCCTACCTGTAACACAGACACATTTGCTCCATGGTGTACCTGTGTTAGTGCTAGGCTGCCCTTAGAGCGCCAGTGCAGTGCAGGGAGACAGCAGGAATGAGCTGTATCTTAAAAGATAGGGCTTATTCCAGCCCTAGCTCACAAAATGCAGCGCAGCAAGATGCCTTGTTCCTTTGCGCTGCATGACTTTTTCTTAAATCTGGGCCTAAATATCGCTACATGGTTTTGGAATGTGAAGTGGTGGGAAAATTCGGGATGGAAATTTTGGCTAAAATACATCCAGTCACAGAGAGAATTTCTATATCCCTACATTTACAACTAACAGTGCATACTTGGTGCGGTCCCGAGACCGAAAGAAGGAAGAATTAAATATAATTTTCATTATTGGGGAATATTCACTGGATTTGGCCTCGTGGACACAGTCCGTGGCAGAGATTGGGCATCATCTGAGGAAGTACAGATGAATCATGCAAGAATGGAGGAGGAATTAGTAGAGGACTTGCAAGAATTGGAGAATATGATTCTGAAATTGTTACGCCCCACATAAACTTGACAACCATCGAGTGTGACTGAAAGGTACAATGAATGGTTGGTAGCAAGAGGTACCATATAGTACACTAATGTTTGCCAACTGGACAGAGATGGACGAATACAGAAGTGTGAAGGTCGTGGAGCATCAAATGAAAGGGGAAGACAGTGAAGTTCAATTGTCGCCAGGTATCGTACCCTCTGAAAGTGTTGCTTGTATTTGTACCAAGGTTGCTGAATTATAGCTTGGCGGTCTGCTCTAGCCGTATAAATTACACCACTTCTGTACACTGCCAGCTGTTCTTTCTATTCTTGACATTGCTGAAAAAGATAAATGCAGTTAAAATTTCTCGACTAATGCATTGGGGAAAGTGATTGTATAAGTCAAAAAATTCCAGTAAAGTAAAGGTGTAGTCATAATAATGGCAGGGAAGAAGCTGTTAAACAGGTGCAGTCCGTCCTCTAGGGCAGAGGGGCCACGCCCCTCCCACCTTTTGACGAGGGAAGCGTCACCCATTGACTTCGACCTGGGCGCTTCAGGTTTAAGCCCTGAAGCGCCCAGGACGAGTGTCAATCATTGACACCTCGTCACAGAGTGGGGTGGGATCATCAGTCTCACTGACCCAATCCCACTCTGTGACGAAGTTGGGACTGCTGCCTTCCCTCATTGGCTGACCTAAGGTCAGGCAGCAGTCCCAACCCTCCTGGGACCTCCGAGGCTGAAGGTTAGTGTGTGTGTGTGATCTTTTTAAATGAATGTTTGGTGCGTGCGTGCATGTTTGAATGTTGATGAGTGTTGTTAATGGATGTGCATGCGTGTGTGGGAAAGAATGAGTGTGAGTGTACTTCCTGCCTGCCCCCCTCTCTCCTAAAACTGCCGGCCACCAGTGATGTTAAATGAACTAATGTGATTAAGTACGGGTAGACACCTCTTGCTTAGGAAGATGGATATAACTACCAGGAAAATCTGAGGTATACAAAAAAGTGTTGGGAGGAATGCTCACATTAATCTCAAGCACTAACAATTTCTCAAGTTGCATTCCAGTATTCTATTTTGTGCCTACGATACCACCTTGGACAAGAACCAGCCATATACAAATCAACCTTGGTCCTGCTTCAGTAGGAATAGCTTAGCCCAAACTGCCAGGACAGGATCCTTTTCAACACGAGCAAAAAAATCAAAGACTTGTTTGAGCCTATTTGGGCTTCTTCAATAGAGTGCACCTTGGTTACAGTGACACAGTCAGCGTGGGTGCCATGTTTGGGCATATCCTTCACACATATGGCATCAAACTGAGAACCACAGAAAGTGATGCGTGAAATGCTTGAGTTAAGCTCAGGCACGGGTAATTACATAGGGCCACATCCAAGTCCATAATTTGCAATTTGCTTGGTCACCCTGCCACCTCAGAAATGAACGGACCTTATAACAAGCCATATTCAAATCAGCCTTGGTCCTGCTCCATTAGGAACAGTCCAGCCGAACTAACAAGCTAGGTCTACCATTATGGGAACATCTAATCCTGGTGGGCCAATACTGTATAAACCTATAAATGTTCTAATTTTCCAAGGGCATCAAAGCACTTTCTAATGTAAGAGGTGCCTTGCTTTATTTGATATTTGCATTCCGCAACACTCCCCCCTGGAGCATTTTAACACTGGCCAGCAACAGAGTACGCTTAGATGAGAACCGGTCATTGTGAGCATTCCGTATTTGGATCATAAGATCATTCCAAAGCCTTGGCACTAAGAACACAACAGAGCACACACACCAGTGCGGGAACATCTCATTCCAGCAGCAGAGAACTTCATCGCAGAGCTCCTCCTGTCATACTGAGAGAAAAGCGCTACATACTTAAGAGCAATCAAACCCAAAGTAGGCTTAGTATGGTAGGCAAGACTTTGACTCAGGGTCAATTTTCATTAACTGTGCCACCTGGTCTAGCACAACAATTTGGTCCCTCTGCAGCTTGGTAAGGGCTGTACCAAGAAGACCAAACTAAAGTTGTTACTATAATCAGTCTGTGATAGCTCGCAGGTAAAAACCACTGTGACTTGCAATCCTGTAAGCAGGAATGCAGGACTCTTTCTCAAAGTAGGAAGTACAAAGAACTTAGCAGAGGGAACCGGGTCAATTTATTATTTCAGGGAGAGGTAATTATCTAAGGGTACTCCTACCGATTCCCAAGTGTAAAGAGCCTCACGGGGAGGGCGGCCAGAGAGTAGCAAATGGATTGTCTCCTTGCCAAGGTGCAAGAGTTCTGTTTTCTTCTAAAGTATTTTTTAAAAAAATAGAGCTCGCTGCTGTATGCCAAATGCCGATCGCTCAATTTAGATGTGAAAATATGTGCTAGGTGGTCCAGACACACCTTCGATTGTGAATCATCTGCTTGAGAGACTGTGAAGCAGCCAAATGATCTTATAAACTGTTCCAGACAGCGTCCATCGATCTTCAAAGGCTTGGGGACCATGGTGAGCCCAATGGGAACCTACTAGAACTGTTTTTTTCAGACGAAAAGGTAGTAAAGGAATTGATTACCAAGAAAGGACACCAACTATGCTTCTCTCATTCCTAGGAAAAAATGGCCCGGAAGATGGAATGTCCCTCAGCATGGAACCATGGAACACAGTTTTGTTCTCTGTATGGGTAAAGCGAGCACCTTTAGGAACAGTAAGCCAGAGTTCTACACTTTGACTCCTCACTTAACATTCCCTGGTGATCTTGTGGAAATAGCAGTAGACTTGATTGAGCAGCGCCACACATGTGAATGACCCTATCACAGCCCTGATTGATTTATGTGGGAACCGGGCTGTCAGGACATCTTCCTATGTGTACTGACAGTAGCGTGTGGCAAAGAAGGATATTAATGAGATATGAGTCATGACATCACCCCGAAGAGGGATTCAACTTGTTAGAATAAATTGCAGACGGTCACATGAAGGCCAATCAAATGTGCAATTGAGACCTTAAAACAATGCAGGTGGATAACTGAAGGAGAGACAGAAATTGCACTTCCCACGATCTCAGGATGTGTCATGGGTGCCCGAGGCATGATTAAATAAATGCCTACCTGACACCAAAACAGGACTCACTAAGCACGAGACCACAGCCCAGACACCACACAGGACAGAGATCGTGAAAAGTAGGGCACGGCATTAGAATCTGTCTCATAGGAGCACTTCCGCTAAGATGCACGGTAACTTTGCCGTAGGCCCTAATACAGACAAGGAGGAAACCCTATGCTCCTGTTTGTATAAAAGGCAGCCATCACTGGACTGCAGTGGGCCCCTGGCATCTAGACGTTGCCGTCATGTTTGTCTGTGATTTGTACAGCACAGAGATAGATACAAAGAAACAGCTCTGTACAAGTGGAGACGTTGGTAATAGAGGATAGGGGTGCGCATGGGTGAAGGGCAAGAGGGGGTGTATTATCGCCATTATTTGCATCAACAAATACGTGATTGAATGACGGACATCTACGTGACTTCGTCACTTCTACCTTCAACCGCCGATTGGCACCTGCTGGCGATATGTGCTTAACAGCTGAAATCTCTCTTCTGCACGCACGAAAAGAAATGTTTACTTCAGAAACTTTTGACTGCGTTATGCAGAATGACTATGAAACTGGATCCATTTCATTGAAAGTATAGGCACCCTTAAATAACAAACTGCATCCGGGTTAACGGTGCAAATTTGTGGCAACAAGCCATTGCGTCCATTGTCGAACGCAAGGGGAACTGGCAGCTGTGCCCCCAAAACCATCTGAGGAATTCTGATTCCAATTCCGCCAAGCCTACATTTGTGCACGCGTCAAATCCCCGAAGCACCACTAACCCTGTTACCACTCTTTTGAGAAAATGACCAACCACTGAGATCCTCATAACGAGAACCATCATAATTCCAGTGCGGAGGTTTTGGGAGTTACAGGCCCCTTCAGAACAACGAGTCCGGCAGAAACTCAATGCTCAGGTGTATATCAATTAAACACCCCACCTGAAAAAAGAGGGAGAATATCCAGGTGAAATATTGTGGAGAGTGAATACTAAGCACTCAGGACCAGCAGTACTGTTTTCTCCAATAATACCTCCTTTTTTTGGGACTCCCTGCTCTCGACATCATACCCAGTAACAACTGGGGAAATAAAGTTACCAGTTATTACTCTAAAGCACTCCTAATGAGGACCTGAACGAACATAATAAAAATCGTTTTCCTCTACAAATAGGCAAGCACAGAAGCCCTTTGCCTGCATTAAAAACATCTATATCACTACTATTAAGGTGACTCCACGACCTTCCAATGCACACCACAATTACAGCCACAGCTGCCACCGGAGCCAACGAAACGCTGCCACTGCTACACCGCTGTCCACCATGACCTCAACAGCACATACCGGCAAACACACTGCTGCTGTGCATCCCCCACTACCACAGTAGGACCTTTCTCCTGCTCCCATCACAAATTCACCTGCAACACTTCAGACGCAACAACACTACTCCCAACATTGATGCACACCACCACCCCAGACCAACTGTCCAAAATGCTCCTCAACATCAAATCCCTCAGGATACACTCCACCAAAATCTGGGACCTCCTTAACAGCAACACACTCAGCCATCTCTTCCTGACTGAAACATGGCTCAATTGTCACAGTGCCCTTTCCTCGGGATCTGCACGCTGCTGAACAAAAGGCCCACCTCCCGGCATCACCAACTCAGAAAGCTATTATAGCACAGAGTTATGATGAAGCCAGGCGGGGGAAGGGAATTAGGGTAGGGAACTGCAGGGAGAGAGATCTGAAAAGAAAAGGTTAGAGCAAACATGCATATACTCATTCATAACAGTATAACTCACCGATAGACTCTTGAATAAAGGCGTCTCTGTGATAACAGATTGAGACCCTTTGTGAATTGGGCGTAGCCCCTTCTTTGAATCATGGAACAAGAACAAACTGCAACCTCTGAACCTGGAGATGGCAAGAGCCTTGGACTATTGACATACTCTGAATATCAATCATGTAACCACTATACATTCATAAACATAAACATTTGATCTCAGCCTAGAAATTCTCAAAGACTTAAATATGTATCTCACATATTCTCAGAGACTTAAATATGTATCTCACATATTATGCTTCCCAAAAAACAATGAAACTATAATTTGCGTATCTCCGAAACATTTTCACATTTACTACCTAGGCCTGAAAGTTTTACTCATTGAACATGAAGCGCTTTGTTCGTTGGGCAGAAGTGCCTTGCTTGTTATACATGAAGCGCTTTGTTCAATATGCCACAGAGCGCTTTTAGTTGCTTTGTCTGAAGCGCTACGCTCGTTATGCAAAGGGGCGCTTTACTCCTGTGGCCTGAAGAGCTTTGATTGCCGTGCCAGTGGTGCTTTACTCATGTGGACTGAAGCGCTTTGATTTTCCGTGCCAAGGGCGCTTTACTCATGTGGACTGAAGCGCTTTGATTGCCGTGCCAAGGGCGCTTTACTCATGTGGACTGAAGCGCTTTGATTGCCGTGCCCAGGGTGCTTCATTCATGTGGACTGAAGGGCTTTGATTGCGGTGCCAAGGACGCTTTACTCATGTGATCCGAAGCGCTTTGATCGTCGCGCCAAGGCCGCTGTACTCTTTGAACTGAAAACGCTTTGCTCGTTGTGCTAAGGGGCACTTTACTTTTGGAAGTAACAACCCCCTTCAAGATTGGGCTCATCAAGACCTTACCGCTACAAGTATGACCTACTCGTATCTGAATTCACCATGGAAACAAGGCTACTCCGATTTACTGTCAATCTGCCATACAGGAAATCTGCTCTTCTTCAGAGGAACCCCTACGAGGTCTGACTGCATCGAAGTCTTCAAAATAGTGAGCAATGTGCTTGGGTGGGGCTGGGCTTTATAGTCCTGCCACACCCCAAGATGGCAGCTGCCTCTAAAAACCTGGGAATTGTAGTCCATTCCTAAAATAGCACTGATAAGTGCATCTTGTCCACCAATGTCCTGACCCTGCAGCTACATGAGCTTTACCACAGGACATGCGGCGCTGATGACCACTTTTAGAACAAGAGGTGATGACAAGTGGTGCGCATGAAGCGCTACAAATACGTGCAGTGGAGTTTCAGGCGGGACCTGGACCTCGCACAGCTTTATTCCTGACATTACACCCCTCTCCCAAGCGCGGTCCAGGGCCCAGCTTATCACGATGGAGAAGATTAAAGCGTTACACCAAACATGGTGCATGGACATGTCTTGCAGGTTCCCATGAGCCATTTTCCGGTCCGTATCCCTTCCAGGACACTAAGGCCCATATTTATACTTTTTGACGCAAAACTGCACCGGTGCAGTTTTGCATCAAAAATATTACCGCCGGCTAACACCATTTTGGTGCGCCGTGCGGGCGTCATATTTATACTTTGACGCACGGCGGCGCAAACAACAGGTGGGAGTCATAATTTTTGATGCACACCGCGGCGTCAAGTCGTAAAGGAAAACAACATTAACGCAGCGGAAATGACTGTGGGTCGATTTACGACACCGCAAACCGGATATGCGCCGTTTTTTTTGACGCAATAGCATCATAAAACACAGCCAACACAGCCATTTCACCAGAGGAGAGCCAAAATGGATCCCAGACACCACTACAGACCCCAAGAAGATGACAGCAGACCAGGAACCAGCCAGGAAGAACCACACAAGAACCAGGACACTTTTAAGAAGAAAAGAAAGTGTTGCTTTAGTGCAGAGGAGCAGGAAATTCTGGTTAAAGAGGTGACAGAAGACCAGCACCAACTGTTTGTCACATCAAAGTTGCCAATCAGTAGGAGAGAGGCAATATGGCAACAAATTGTCGACAAGATTAACAGTGTGGCTGAAGTACGCAGAACAGTCATCGAGTGCAAGAAACGCTGGCATGACTGCAAACGCAGGACCAAGGAAAAGATGGCAAGGAACAGGAAGGCAGCACTGCAGACTGGAGGGGGGAGTCCAGCACACCAGGAGGCCCTGGACCACATGGAGGAGATGGTCGCAGCCGTCGTCCCTGAGGAGATCGTCACAGGGATTCAAGGACAGGACAGCGCAGACTACCAGGAGACAACGCACATGCAGGGTAAGTTGCATGGGGAATTAAAATGCACAAATGTTAACTGCAAGCGGGGGGGGATACCAACCACAAAATGCATGGAAGTCAACATATACATGGAGTGGCATGGGTAATGGGGCATGGCATTGGGGCATGGCCTGCACAGACAGAAGCTGGGGCACGCCATTACACTACACCAACAACAGTCCCATGGGGCCATGCTGTCATGCCAACGATGGAGCAAAGGGAAAGCCACGACAGGAGGGAAGGCCACTACGCCAAACTTACATCCTGGCACTCGTCAGCCAACATACCTCCTACAATAACTAGGGCCCTATTAGCAATCCTCTAGCCAAACCGACAACTTCAATGTAACTGCGACAACAGTTGCCACTACCACCTCTGATCTGTGTGCAGCTCAAGTAGCCAATGGCAGTAATGTCCCCATGGATCACACACACCTAAATTAGAGGGGTTAGGATGACATCTGCAACAATCCCCAGAAACAAGACAAAGGCCCCAGTACACTCAAATGTCAATGCCCATAGTTGTCACAAACATCAGCCAAAGTAAACAACAATAGGAGCGACACAGCACTAAGGACACACCCATGCTGCATATGTCAGGGTCCATCCTGTGCCTGGGTAACAAGGCAACATCCCAAATGTCATACTGCTCAGACAACAGCATAGAGGAGGGGACACATGTAACTGGTCACTGAAATACACCTGCACAGTCAGAGGATGAAATAGGACACTGATACGACTATCAGGGCAATCCAATGTAACACACATTACCCAACATCAGCAGGACCCATTAACAATGTCAACATCCATATCGGATCATAACATTGCCATGCATAGGATATGCCACATGTCAATTACATTTAAGTCGATGTGAACGATCAGGGATTGGGGCAGGTCCAGATTGTTAAGTGTGCTGCCAGGGCCATCAGAACACCCACAGCCAGTGAAAGGTCTCACCATGAGAATGGATGTACACAGAGGGTCGAGTAGGAAAAGAAGGTGGCAATTCTAGAGGCGATGAGGCTGACAAGTCTAATAACTCAATAACATACATGTGACACACAGGTGGGCCATAGGCCTGAAACAATGCCCATCTGAAGGACTGCAGATATTAACACAAAACAAGATCACAAAGTGAATTCACTAAAAGGCAGGCACGTCAGATCAAAATTGCCACAACACAGACACACTAATTGTACCCTGTTTAATTGCAGAGGAAAATGGATCTCCTGCCAATATGCCTGTCCCAGATTTCCCTGATCACATGGATGACGAGCCGATAAACATTCCCCAGGAGACTATCCAAAAGGTCCTTGAAACCCTCCAGACCCCACCTTCTGTCACAAGGAGGAGCACAGAACAAGCAGCCATCGCAGAGGAACCACCCACCACCCCAATTGTAAGACCTGCCAGCTCCAATACAGCTGAGGACGCAGACGACACTGGCACCAGCTTTGAGAGAACTGTAGTGGGAGCAAAGCAGGAGCTGGCCAAGGAGGTGCGGGTGGGGATGCAAAACATGGCAGCCAGCCTAGAGGGGGTGCGTTCGTGCATGATGTCATCTGCAGATCAGGCAGCAGCTATGCAAGCCCTAACATCTATCTTGCAGGAACTGCAGAAAACCCAGAAGGAAATCAGCACAGCTGTAATACAGTTGACCCAACACCTACAACAGCAATCCTGTCAACACGTGCACGAATGCAACATTGAACCCCTCAGGGCTGACCTGGCTGCCTACCATCATGATGTGGCTGCTATTCTCAAGAACCAGCAGGCCCTCCTTGCAGCAGTACTGCCCTTAAGACCTTCGATGGGAGCAGCGACCGGGATGTCTGACTCCACATCTTCTAACACTGAGGTGTGTGTTGCCCCTTCACAACCAACAACAACAAGGACAAAGCAGGCAACACACACATCAGAAGAAGAAGACATGGAACAGAGCACATTCACAAGGAAAAGTACCCGGAAGCACTAGTCCCTGCCACATGGCCAACTATTACCAAAGTCCTACGTTTTGAAACATGACAGTCTTACAACAACTGTACTCAAGCACTGTTCTGCTAACCACTGTATATCTTGTCACCCAGCCCAGTGATTGTCTCTCTCCTACTCATTGGCTAAGTCTGTCCCTCTGCACGGTCTGAAACAGCAACCCCAGCATGACAAAAGATTTTGGTAAACCCTTGTGTTGGATCACAATGGAAGATGTCACTATAATGGACTCACAATCATGGACAATGTACAGATAGCACTACAGCACTTTTCAATAAATAGCACTTACACAACAAATCTGTCGCTGGGTAATGTGACATATCAACTGTGCAGTAGATAACTGAAATGTGCCTACTGTCAAATTACATAGCTTGTCAATACAACTGTCCTGATATTATGTAGTTAGAGAAATCTGCACAGTGACCATGATTGCATCATACTCTGCCCATCCTGAGGGACAAATCTCATGAAGTGAGAAACCATACACCATCATGCTGTGTTGGACAGAAGAATCCTTCCTCAGGGGATAACTAAGTCATCAAATAGTGCCCGCTAAATGTTGTCAACATGCAAAAATAACACAATAAACATGCCACACTAATCTAAGTAAACACTAAAAAAACTGCATAAATGAAGGTGTCTGAGTTAACATACAAATAGGTAATCATGCCGAACTGTGTCACAAATGATGTATGAGGGTCATGAAGACAAGACTACAATATTGCCAATGAGAACTCATCTTATAAGGGTGTGCATGATCATCACACTGCAGTCAGATCTAAAACTGTTTCCCCAATATCATGTCTGGAAGCACTGTTAGTGACTTTGAAAACACACTTATCAACAGAAACACATTGGGAACCATATTAACTGTTATTGGTGGTTGCAACAAAGGGTAGACACTTTGCAAGGTAGCTCTGGGCTAGCTGCCAATCGTACAGCTCAGTTGGGATTTGTTTGTAGCATAGGACACAGATGTTATAGTACAAAATTGATGTACACTGAATCCAAACCCACGATCAAGTACCATTCAACACATACTATTAAGGGGTAACCAAATATTTATTAAAAGCTAACCATAAATGAGGAAACTGAAGGAAAAACCTTACCTACCCTAATCTACCCTGACTACTCATTATCCACAACTGTCCCTAACTAACCTAAGCGACACTTACTAATCACATGTAACGAAACGTTCTAAACATCTACGCCCACCCTCCTTATGAGACGGGACACATGGAGGACAACACATACTAACCTAAACACATACTATACTATCCTAAACAAATATATATTTTTTAGGTATTTTTTTTTTTTTTTTTTTTTTTACACACAAGAACCCCAACATAGCTCCCCACCCACCCACCCACACAAGTAAAAAGTCAAAAAAGAAACAAGCAGGACCCCCCATCCACTAACACTAACTAAACTAACAGCCTATACTAACCTAACACTAAGCCCCCTAAGCCCACTAACTATAAGAACAAGGAAAGAGGAGGGAGGGGAGGGTATCATGTCCATCAAATCAACTGTCTAGAGGTTGGCCCTCCGGAGGATCCTCTTTATATCCTTGACCTGCCGTTTAATGTGCCGCACGTCCCGGCTCAGGTGGCTCACCTTGCGCAGTACTTTGTCCATCTTATGTTCAAGTCTATTGAAGGCTGCAGGGTCAACAGCTGGAGCAGTGGCAGTCTGGGTACCGGTGGAGGAGGTCTGTGTGGGCTGTCCTGCACCAGTGGCAATGCTGGGGCCAGGAAGTCCAGCAGATGTTGGATCAACAGTGGCAGCTGTGGGTGGGGCCACCTGTCTTGGATTGGTGGTTGTTTCTGTGGTGGCAGTGGTGGGCAAAGTAGGCCCACCCTGTGTGACGGCTCGCCATGCCCCGGAGGCACGTTCATGGCGATATCGCTGGGCCATCCTCCAGAACCCCGACTCCACCAGCAGGATATGCTGGTATCGCATGGCCCGACGCTGAAATTCACGGACCTGGTCTGGAGTCATGTTAGCTGCTGTGAAGACAAATGCAGACATGCTACATTAGTAACTGCATTGTGTGAAACGGCACAGCAAGTTAATCAGACATTACATCTACTGTACTTGTGACAGCTCATATCACGATACAGAGCATTGAATGTCCCTGAGGAAGTATATGGCAGGCCAGACAACAAAGGTGACATCACACAAAGCACATCCATAACCCACAAGATGGGTAACATCTGGCTTTGACTTGCAATCTGAGTTCTGCCAGTTAACATCTAAGAATCATGCTGCATATCCTCCACAAAGAGCTGGGCTACAAATGTCAGTGTACGGAAAGCAAAACTAAAGCCACATGGTCTGCAAGTTGTAACAGGACTTTACAGTATGGTACCAAGTGCCAAACCTGAGTGTGTATACTAGTATGCAACCAAACCGTCACTTATTCACAGGTATGTGTAACATACTGGTAGCATCAATACTAGGTACCCCATTCACAAACCCATGGCCGTGTTTGAGGGGGGGCGGTGGATACACAACTATAATTTGCCAACATGTACACCGAGGAGTGTATAGGCAACTCCACACATGTTTATCTCTACAGACACACCACAGGTAAGGTCTATCTACAATTTGGAGTCAGCAAACCCTAGAGCACTCATAGGGTCAGACATGTCAGGAAATGCAGAACTTAGTACACAACATATACTTCCAGTGAGGCCTGACTTACATCAGACACAGAGTTGCTAGAACACCCATGATCATGAATTGCATGCACACCTAGGCCATTACACTCAGGTTCCACAGACTTGATGCACTACATGTGGAAGCATGCTGCTAGGAGGTTCTACCTACTGTTTCAAACTTACGTAGGTAAACAGTGAAGCAGATGTCTATTGGGAAGCTATTAGCTCCACCAATCTTAGAGAATGTGGGTCTGACAGGCTGACTAAATAGGGGCTGACTTCCATTGCAACTCTTGGTGATACAAGTGTCAGACACATGACTATCCCCTGTACTCACAGTGGGGCCTACAGGGATGTCCTACAATCCCTACATGATACCATTGGATACGCATTGGCAAACTCAAAACATGTGAGAACTGCATTCCCAGTCATGGAGCAAGTGAAAAACTTGCCCAACGCATCACACCTTGCTATGCGTCCAACTCACACAAGTCCATAACCAGCAAACACAACACATAACAGACATATCAACACTTACTGGAGTGGTTGGGGTCCTCAAATGTCGCCACCTCTCCCACAGTGTAGGGTGCCGGTCCACCTGTAAGGTATGGAAGGAAGAAATGTGCTCAAAATCTGTGCACAGTGCAACAATTTCATAATCATTGACAATGTGTAGGCTGAATAAGGACATGGCAGCCATTCAGACATGATGGTACTGCATCTGATATTTCACGGCCAACTTGTACATAGCATGGGTCTCCTGTGGCAGTTACACACATATCTGCACACATACATTGGCCCTAACTATCATGTGGTTGCAAACGTGCCCCATAATTGGTGAGCACAAAAAATTATGGAGTGTAATCGTCTCATCATGTGCATCCAAGAGAAACATCCAACGCCTGGTTACTTGAGGACTGCATTACCAGTCAAACATGCCTTGTGGCCATGACACATTTATTGCACATAGGCCCAATGTACAGAGGGAGGGGCAGGGACTCTTGTAAGCCATCCTGTTGTTATAGTATAGTCAATTGATGTGGCTCAGCTATGGTGATTTGCACCAACCATGGAGATGTGAAGCCATGTGCATACACTTGGACTGCCATCCATATTTGGATTGTGGCTCAACTAATTCCAACAAACATCCTAAGATGTTAGCTGAGGGCACCTTACACCTTTTCACAATATTTTAAAATCCTGAACTGACATGTATCCAAAAAGATCAAGAAACCAAATAATCCCACACATTCATAGTACTTCTGTGAACGCTTTCCTTCCACACTCACCAGACTAACATGAGACCAAAGTTTGAGCCACTTTGCTATTATCAATTGACGTGAAGGCAGCACTCATTTTCAGCATCATGTAGTGATTCTAAAGTCAGTCTAGCAATTGCTTCAACATAGTTGGCCTAAATGTTGGTACATCTGTACTTCTCTGTCAATAATACCCTATATAGACATGATTGACTCCTATTTCAGTTAGCTGTGCTGACAAAAAGGCCACACCAATTTCCTTCATGGTAAAGTTACCTGTAAGTTTGCTGAGCATGTGCTAACTGACAGCTAGCAATTGTGATCCTTGCCATAGTGCATCAATGATCCCCTTATAATTCCCCAGCATTACACACAGTCATCAAGTTAGCTGGCAGACATTGCATTAATCCCCTGATGTCACTACAGAGCATTTAATTGTGCACATTAACAATTGTCGTACTCACCAATAGTGCCACCAATCATGATTCCCAGTTGGTCCAAGAGATCCTGCTCCCTGGTGATGAGGTCAGCCCACCAGTGCTTCAGCTGGTGGTCACTCCTCTGGCTGGCATACACACGGTGCAGGTGATGCAGCACCTTTCCCCACCGGATTCTGCGCACCTCTGTCGGGTACCCCTGTATGACCCTGCGCCCTGCCTGGATCATGAGCGGCAAGAAATGTGTCACCAGCCAGATGAAGCCCCCCAACTCCTCTTCCCCCATCCTGCCAAGACGTGGCCTACCAGACATACTTATAGTTGAAGATAAGGAAATAGAAAGGGGAAAAGGGTGAAAGTAGGGGTAAAAAGACAGAAATAAAGTAAACCTAAACACTAAAAGAGCCCAACTATCCCCAAACTACCACTACCCACAACAGACTCCCACAAACAAGAAATACACAAGATAAATGGACAAATGTAGACAAAACACAGTAGTACAGTATACACAAACAATATTTAATTCACAAAAGGACTTTACAGATAGCACACAGGACAAATACAGCACAAAATCTCTGGACAACACTCTCTAGACAGCCACACAGTCTAGAAGGATCATAGACTGCAAAGTGAAAGTGAAAGTACACCCACTGTACATGATCTGTAAACAGGATATCCTATTACATCACTTCCTGTATCAAAAGTCCTGCCTTTTTCGCGTTATGCGTCATGTTTTGTTTCACAAAACTGTATTTGCGTCATTTGTTTTGACGCACAGACGTGAATATTAACCCGCATCCACATAATGATACATGGACTGTACAAATATCTAGATGCAGGCTAAATTTCACTCCTGTGCGTCAAACAAAATGACGCAAATACAGTTTTGGTAAACAAAATATGACGCACACCGCTAGGGACATCAAAATTACAGTGCATTAACTGATTTGGGACATTTTTTGCTTGTTTTTTGGTTATTTTACATTTGGAACACATCAGAGATTGGCTAATTGAAGACAGTATGGTGTTGATGGTGTATGTTCACATGTGTGACATCATACTGCAGCAGAACATCATCCACTACACCCTTCACAGTATGTTCACAGTTGGCTGACGTCATAGATGGTCATAAGTGTGGCCTACATATATGTGTGGCACAAATTGTGCATGTTTGTCATAAGGAGAGGATAGCAATGTGACACACATATGTACAATACCTAAATGCCTTTGGATCAAAGTGTGTGCTTTGACAACTAATGTGTTGGTTGACCAAGTGTGTGTGTATATCACATGAAGCATTATTGTACATATGGTTGTATGAATGTGACGTCCATGTGTCCAATCCTAAGATGCAAGTCAAATTTGGAATGAGCAAGGGCATGTGTTAGTCATACATTTAACAACACCCGTAAAGTATACTTCCAAGTGTTAGGGTCACGTAGACACCACATGTGACATAGCATGCACCAGATGGATGGCAGACGCATGTTCATGTCAATGGTCCACATTTTCTACATCCTATGTCCTAGAGTATTGGTAAGAGCTTCCTAGGCACTAGTTGATGAATCCCACAGTGAGTCATACACATGCATTGAGGAAGAGGGTACCATGTTGTTTGCACAGACAGACAAAGGTCAATCTCATATGTATGATGACACCACAGTTGAGGCCATAGAAGTAAGCCCCAACTATCAAGTGGCTGTGGTGGACCAGCATACAAGACAGCACGTGTCCACATATTTCCAGTGATCAATTGCACATGGGTGTCTTGTTCATGTGTGTCGTCCAATGATGATCCTGTAGATTGTTAGGGGTGTAATTTGTCACAGTTCGGACCAGGACTCATCATGAGTCAGTGGCAGCTATTCCTGTAACTACTGAGTATCCTTGGTTGATCAATGTGAGTAAAGTAGATGTGGACATGTGAACCAACATGTGGATGGTCCCACCCTGTCACTAAAGACGTGTAATGAGACAGTCAACAGGGCAACCTTGGTGTGCTGAGTGAGATAATGCCTCAATTGTCATGTTCCGGCAGGTGTCATTACAACATTTATACACAGGTTGGCCTCTGCACTTCCCACTGCATCTGGGAACATCATAGCCTCTGTGCTGTTTATTATCGCAGCTATTCACCACACACGGCCCATCACTATGTTGTGCGCACTGTGATGCTGTGTGTGAACTGTCATGGTTCTGACATTTGTGTATTATTCACAGACATTATCAGAGGTTGCTGGTTGTGCTGAAAGCCGCGTACCCAATCCCTGCCTATGACCCTGGGACACTGTCACACTTTGTCATTCATGCATATATGCAACCTAGACAAGGGATGGGCCATGAATTTTGCATTTCCAAGAGGATGTAACTCAAATGGTACAGTTAAAAGGCAGATGATGCTATACAATGTATTTGGGTATGCATGGAAGAAGCCCATGCCCAATGCCCCCTGATGAATGGGAGGTTTTCTTACGCACGTGTGGTTCATATGTAGACACAGGGATACTTTAGTGTGACGCACAGACAGTTGCCAGTCAGGCTGACAGAATGCAAGGTGATTCAGGAGCCAGCTACTGGACAAGTTACATAATCAGTGGTCTGACTGAGACTGTTTGGAGGACAAACTAGACAGTTGACATGTCAAACTGTGTACGTCCTGTGTTTTTGAAGGTGACAAACGAACCCAAGGGCTGTGTTACACAGCTTAATTAGTATCAATGGTTGATGGTGTATTTGACATAATGGCAACTCCTATGCTGTTCCAGGCATCATCAGGGGCAGTGCTTTTTGAAATGGGTGGTGTGCATGGAAGTGATCACAGGTGTGGGCTGCATCTGTTTCTCACCAGTCCTGTAGGTGAGACTTGCATTCTAAGGGCCAACAGACATTTTCACAAGGGGAAGCAATCTACATGTGCTAACAGGGCTTTGGAACTAGAGGACAGTGTATAAATTGACCTGACGTCCATGCAGTCAGATGTTATATGACAATGGCATACCTTAGGAAAGGGTGTAGCACACTGGTTTGCTAATGTTGGTCTGTGTGTGTAGAGGAGGGAATATCAGGGTACACATCTTAGTATTCCAGGGACCTCTTCCAACAGGTGGGTTGTGACCAGGTGCATGGGTGTGTCAGGAGTTAGGAAATGGGCTGACATGCATGGAATGCCATGTGCGCAATGCATGTCATATGTGTGGCACTTGTGCTGTCTATGTTCTTCTTCTATGGAACTCTAGTCACAGATATTCCTTGCAAATATTGGATGCAGTTGGACTAACTGCTGTCAAGGGTCTTGTCAGACATTCCTGTTAGTGATGCCAAAGCACATTGACTGCCTCATGTATGAGGCTTGTTTTCCCCTTATTGAGTGATGGTGTCATAGTTGTGTGCCATATGCTGCGTTGGACCTAGCTTTCAACATGTATGTGTGAAATAGTTGTGGACCTCTGCTATTGGCCTTCAAAGGAGATATGTACATGATATATGTCATTAGGAGTGTGTCTGTATGTGACCATTGTATGTTAGGCATCACATTAGCTCTGGGATGTTCCGTGTCCTACTCAGTATCTCAGCAATGCTCCATGAGGCAACACTCTTATTCTGATAAGTAGAGATGAAGGTGTGCAAAAAGGAAAAGCCAGACCATGATATGGTGATTAGAATAGGCGTTTATTTAAATTAGTTAACTAAAGTGGTGAAGGTGATCATATTCAGAAGAAATTATTTACAATCTGTTGCCGCCTGCGTATACCAGCAGCTGTGTTCTGTAGTTCCCCCTCCTCTTGCAGGCCAACATCCTCCTCTTCCTCCTCTTCAGGCATGTGTGGCTCTGGTTCCAGGCGGGGAATGTTTCTTTTGATACAAATGTTGTGCAATATTGCACATGTGAGGATGATCCTACAGACCATCTCGGGGGAATATAGGAGGGTACCACCAGTGATGGCGAGGCAGCGGAACCTTGACTTGAGGATGCCGAAGGTCCGCTCAACAATGCTGCGTGTCCTCCTATGGGCCTCGTTGTAGGCACGCTCTGCAGCTGTACTTGGGTTGCCAAATGGTGTCATAATCCATGGCTGGATGCCATACCCCTGATCAGCTGCAAGAGAAAATGAATGGGATCATGTTGATGTAGCTGGCACTATTGAAAAGACCTTTCATGGCAGTAGTTGTCTTCTGTTGTCTGTGACTCTTTTGTGTACTAATGTAACATCCTATGCTTGTAGGCTGTACCATCTGCATTGTGTTGTTCCCTTGGCTGAACAAGTGTTTGTCTGCTAACCGTTTGTCAGCAGTATGTTTTGGGATTTGCAGTACAGTGTGCCCTCCCTAGCATTGTGACTTGTGATACAGGTGTCCGTGTGTCTTCACTGGGGGTGAGATGATAGTTCCATGCACAGTTAAAATGGAAAGTGTTGTTAACACGTTCATATCAAAGTACCCTGGACATCCCATACCTTGAAACTTATGCACTGTATTAATGTAAAGGTCATTGGGACACTTACAATTTGCAAGGTGACATTTAGGCAACCACACTCATTGACGTCTTAACATTAGGCTGTCCAGTAATTTCCGATGTGTGACAGGTTCAATGGTGACTTAAGAAACATGGCTAGTGATGTCAGTACCTCAGTGTGTTCCTGTTGACAAGCTGCTGTTGTGGTGTATGTGTTGTGTGTCCTAGAGGGTTGCTGTGCAGTGTGTATATAAGTAGGTTTTTGTACTTACCAACAAGTAGTCCATTGCCATATCGTCCATCCTGGAAGTGTTCATTGATGGTGCAGTGACAGAAGATGTATGAGTCATGTACACTCCCAGGATATTTAGCCACGATGTTGGTGATCAATCTCTGGTGATCGACTATGGCCTGCACGTTGATGGAATGTGTGTGCTTCCTGTTGCGGTAGAGGTGTTCAGTTGCAGCAGGTGGCACAAGGCGTACATGTGTGCAGTCGATTGCACCAAGGACGTGTGGGAAGCCACTGATTGCGTAGAACCCCTGTTTTGTTTCCTGCTGCTTCTGCAGTGTGTTAGGGAAGCAGATGTGGCGGGGTGTCAGTCGAATGATGGCATCCAGTACTTTGGGCAAAAAGGCAGAGAATGATGGTTGTGATATTCCGCCAACCAGGGCACCAGTTGTTTGGAAAGAGCCACTTGCCAGCATGTGAAGTACGGCAAGCAGCTTTGTTTCTGTTGGGATGGTGTGGGGTGTCACCAAAGTGGGGACCAACTGCTGTTAAATGTTTTGTAGCAGCTGCTGAATGGCCTGCCAGTTCAACCAGTACCTCTGTATGAATTTGTGTTCCCTGAGGCCCTGAAGGGTTGTTCTTGGGCGGAATATCCTCTCCTGCCTTCTGCGCTGCCTTTGGGGTCCCTGCTGGTGTTGTTGTAGCTGCTGTTGTTGCTGCTGGGCTCTGCGTCTGCGTGCATGCTGGATTAGAATCACCTCCATGGCTCCCTGTTGCTCCTCTGCTGCTCTGCTGTTTGTTCTGTGTGTTCTGATTAAATACAGGTGTGTTTGCCCCATTTTAACGCCTGCCCTGACCCAGGCGTTAATTTGTTACGCAAATCGGGCGGTGCGTCATTTTCTGGCTCCGCCTCCCGGCCGTGCGTCATTTTTGCCTGAAAGCATAAATACGACGCATGGCCGTGTAAGCCATTTTTTAGACGGGAACGCCTACCTTGCATATAATTAACTCAAGGCGGGTTGCTGCATCCAAAAAATGACGCACACGGCGGAATTTTGGCGTCCGCGGCTCGGGCGTCAAAGTTTAAATATGGGGCAACATTTGCGCTGATTGTGCTTCAAAATATTTGACGCACAATCGGCGCAGACGGAGTATAAATATGCCCCTAAGTACCAAAGGGAAGATACACGATATCTGGAGTCTAAGATAGATTGCACCTCATACTCCCAATGACCTTGGACTAATACAGGAGCAGGTTGTGTGACACTTGAGGGCGAAGCAGGTTTAAGAAGTGAAGTGTGAAACACCGGATTAATTTTCAAGGACGGTGGCAATTTTAGTTTATATGTTACAGGGTTCACTTTTCGTAGAACTTCATAGGACCCTATGAATTTTGGATGAAACATATTTTTATTTTTTAATACAAAGTTTTTCGTGGATAACCAAACTCTATCTTTGTCTGTATACTGAGGACCAGGCTGGTGTTTCTTGTCATATTGCATTTTATATTTTGTCTTTGCTTGGTGCAGATTTGTTTGCAATTGTGAATGTACCTTTTCATGTGTGTTAACATGTCCATGACTGCTGGAGTGGATTGAGTAGAAGCAGGTAGCGTAACTGGAAAAATGTGCTGATGACGCCCATATAAACCGTAGAAAGGAGTTGAGTTTATTGAAGAGTGGTGAGAGTTGTTATAAGCCAGTTCTGAAAGCCACAAGAGATCCAGCCAGGTTTTAGGAGACTTTGTTGCATAACATCGTAAGTATTGTTTTAGAGTTTGATTTAGTCTCTCTGTTTGACCATGCGTTTGTGGATGGTAACTAGTGGATAAAGTTGAATTAATTCGTAAAGCCTTGCACCATTGCTGCCAAAAACGTGCAGAAAATTGTGTTTCTCTATCAGAGAGGATGACTCTTGGAAGTCCATGAAGGCGAACAACGTTTTCTAAGATGATAGTTGCTAAGGTGTCGGAGGTTGGGAGACCTTTACATGCAATGAAATGAGCATATTTGATAAGACTATCCACCACCACTAAAATAGTTGTAAATTGCTTTACTTGTGGAAGACCAGTAATACAATCCATAGAGATATGTTCCCATGGATGATTGGGAACGGGTAGAGGTATCAATAGTCCTTTAGGCTTGCTATGTTCGCTTTTGCATCTTTCACATACTTCACATGATTGTAGTCAGTAAAAAATCTTTATTTGGCAATTGCCATAAAAGTACAAACAGAATCGCATAATACAGGACTACAAGAAAATTACCTAAACAGCCCAAATTAATCTAATCCAAATCCCCTTTACAAACAGGAGAGAGATATACTAAGTATGGTTTGATGCCACATAGAGATGTACAAATTTACAATAATTCTTATGAAACTATTTACTGGTATCAAAATACATTAAAATGTTATACCAACATTTTTTGGTAACCTAAAAATATAATACAAATCCTTGGTCCATGTAAAATCACAGAATTTTTCATAAACATATAAAATGTAAACAGAAATATAGGAAATAACGTAAATAATTTTCAAAATGTTAATAACGATTCCTAATAGCAATAGAGGATCTAATAAAATTTAACACATGATAACAAATTTGAATTTCTGGCAGTTTCTGAAAATATAGCAGAGGTTCCTTATTGTGAACGGGTCTTAATTTACATAAAATAGGTAGAATAAAAACATTTCTAGGGGTAGCATAAAGAGAACAAAAAAGAAAAAAATTAGAAGTACTCTGCTTTGATCTAAGATCACAAGGGCAAGGTGGTAAATCTTTTTGCCAAATACACTGTTTAGGAAAGGCCAAATTAAATCTAAAAAGAGTTCAAAGAGAATATATTTTAGGACATGAGAACCAAGTCAAATAGGGTTCCATGTATGAGGCTGTAACAATCTGAATATAGGGATCAAAATATTTCAGTCTCAGAGAACTATAAAGTCTTAAATCTAAAATATGCTCAGAGTGACGTAATTTCAAAAGAGACCTTGCATTTGTGGTTAGCAATTGAGGTTCTTCAAACATATACCTAAGCCCCAGCTTTTCAAAGGGTTTTCGCAAATACGAAAGCCAGGGAATCCTATTTGAATTGGCCAACTGTAAACATTCAGAAATACAGTCCTGCACCAGACTTGCCGCTGGATTCGTCCAACATCTAATCCACAGCAAGAGAAGGGCAATAGAGACCGTATCCTCTAAAAAACATTGACCCACCTCCTCGTGGCTAATGATGTTTGCTATGCACTTGGGTACCATCAATAACCTATGCATAAATTTATTTTCAACACATTGAAGAGTGGGTACTTTGTTGTAGCCCCAAACACCTGCCCTGTATAGGGCTGCTGAAACACACTTGGAGTTATAGAGCGTTATGATCTGAGAAGGAGGTCTATGACCCAATTTACGAGTAAAAAGGAAAATCGCTTCGATATTCCTTCCCATTTGCTGGGTCTTAAAATTAAGGTGAGTATTCCATGACATGGAAGAGGTCACATGCATACCTTAGTAACAAAAATTCTTCACCTTATTAATAATATTGCCCCCCCATGGTAAATTGTTTAGACTTAGTATTTCGAGGGCCACATGTCATAACAAATGTCTTAGAATAGTTAACTTTCAAATCAAGATCCAACATAAAGTTTAAAAAGAGGTCCAACAGAGCTTGTAAACCATTTGCAGTGTGAGCAATTAATACAGCATCGTCTGCATATAATAAGACTGGAAGCAATCTCTGCCCCATCTTTGGTACATCCTTCCCATATTTTATCAAAAAATCGTAAAGCCCATTTATATATATAAAAAAAAAGAAGGGGCTAAAATACATCCCAGTCTTACACCCCTAGTTGAGGAAATGGGAGAGGTTCTTTGACCAGATGGGCCAAACTGAACTGACACCTTTAAATCCGTGTGTAGGCGCTTTATAAGCTCCAGTAAAGTCACATCACACCCCAGGGTTCCCATAATTTGCCATAATTTCTCCCTATTTACCAAATCAAAGGAGCTAGTTAAATCAATAAATGCCATATGAAGAGACTCCTTTTTGGAAGTTACGTGTTTACTGAGTATAAGGTGCAAGTTTGTTTTTTACATGATTGTAGCATTTGCTTTAAGTCATGAACAAATGTAGGCCACCAAAAATACCTTTTCATGAGTTCTAGTGTTTTTTGAGGACCTGGATGACCTACCAGAGGATGACTATACAACCAATGAAAAGCTGTCTCTCGTAACTCCTCAGTAGGCAGGAATACTCGAGATTCTTGTAGAGGTAGGCCTTGTTGAATGGACCTTTTGGTGTCTTGTTGTAACCACTCTTGCCACTTGGTGATGTGAAAATGATTACAAATTAGATCAAAGAACTTCTCAGCTTCTACTAAACACAACACTAGCGTTATAATATGCATGGGTTTTTGTTCAGTATGTGTGATTGAAGAATCTTGTCTAGCCAATGCGTCGGCCTTATGATTACCTACTCCTGGTCTAAAAGTCACTATGAAATCAAATTCTGCAAACAATAGCATCCATCTCAGTTGCCTGGGAGTTAGTAGTCTGGCAGAGCTCATAAATTGTAAGTTTCTATGGTCAGAGTATACAGTTATCGTGTGTTTTGCTCCCAATAGATAATGTCTCCATTCTTTGAAAGCGTTGCAAATTGCTAATAATTCTTTTTCTGCTATGGTGTAATTCTGTTCTGCTTCATTCAGTTTTCTTGACACATATGCTATGGGGTCCAGTTTCTCGGTGACGTTGCGATAAGATGGCCCCAACAGCGACATAGGATGCATTGGCTTCCACAATGAATGGTTCCTCCACATTGGCATGAGCTAGAATGGGTGCTGAAGTAAAGGCCTTTTTTAAGTCTTGAAATGCTTCCTCTGTCTTTTGGGACCAGTTGAAGACGGCCTTTTTCCTTAGCAATTTGGTAATTGGTGCTACCTTTTTGGAGAAGTGATGGATGAAGTGTCAATAAAACTTGGAAACACCCAAAAAACATTGGATGTCACGTACTGATTTTGGTGTGGGCCATTCAGATACAGCTTGAATTTTTCTTTCAGTAATTTGCATGCCGTCAGGTGTTAAAATGACTCCCAAAAATTCAACTTCTTTGGTATGGAATTCCCATTTACTTAATTTGCAAAACAAATTATGGTTTTGTAAAGTTTGTAATACTTTTTTTACATGTTCTTCATGTATTTCTTCAGAGTTTGAATGAATCAATATATCATCAATATAAACGATGACAAAGATGTCTAGGTATTCTCTCAGAACATTGTGTAGGAAATATTGGAAAGCTATTGCTAGTGATGCCAAACAGCATCACTAGATACTCAAAGAGACCGTAACAAGTCTTAAAAGCCATTTTCCACTCATCTCCCTCTCGAATTCGAACTAGGTGATAAGCACCTCGTAAGTCAAGTTTGGGGTAAATAACAGCGGATTTTACCTGGTCTAACAAGACTGGTATGAGAGGTAGTGTATATTTATTTTTAACAGTGATCTTGTTTATCGCTCTAAAGTCAATATAAGGTCTCAATTCGCCATTAGCTTTGGGTATGAAAAACAGCGAAGAAGCCGCTGGAGATCGTGATGGCCGAAATAGCTCGTTGGCTAAGCATTGATCAAGGTATTCTCTTAGGACTTGATTTTGTTACTCTGATAATGCATAGATTCTACAATTTGGTATATTGGCGCCGGGTACAAGGTTGATCTGACAATCGTACGGCCTGTGACGTGGTAACGAGCTCGCTTTCTTTTCACAGAAAACGTCAGTATATTCTGAATATTGTGGAGGCAGATCAATTTCTTTCTCCACTGCAGTAGCAATAGAGTGCTGAAGATTTCCTTCTTTGTCTTGTCTTGGTTGAAGACATTTTTTTACACAAGAGGTAGAAGAAAAACGTACAACCTGGTTGTGCCAGTCTATGCATGGATTGTGTAATATGAACCACGGCATTCCTAAAATAAAACCATATTGGGGTGCTTGGATTATATCGAAGCAAATTATCTCACAGTGGTTCTGATTCTCATCAACTTTGCAAATCATTTGTATTCGTGAGGTTTGTTTAGTAACGGGGCCTCCTGCCAATTCACTACCATCAAATGCATAAACAAGTTCAGGAACCTTTTTCTTGACTCTGGGTATATGCAAGTCTAGTGCAGTTTCTTGTTCCACAACATTTCCTGTTGCCCCTGAATCAATTAGAACTTGTACATTATGTCTTTTTCCCTGTACAGTCAGTTGTACTAAAATTCGAAAATGTTTGACATAACGATTTGTGCAACAACACACTGAAGGGATTGTCGATTTGCCCATGAGGTCCCCTTCATTTTTTCTTGGGCACTTTAGTTTTCCTGTGAATTTTCCAAAGCAATCGCTATCTTCTTCTTTGTCACAAATGTTGGATCAATTTTACCTTTGGGTTTCTTTTGACATTCTTTTACGAAATGACCCTTTTTTCCACAATGCAGACACTGTCCGTTTCTTTGTCGCATGTCTTTCTCCTCTTTGGTCAATGATGGGCGAACAGTTCCAATATCCGTCGGTTCTGTAATAGGATCTGAGGACACCTGAAGGTGTCTGGACCTTTTCATTCGCCAGTTGTTTTTTTCCCATGTTTTCCTTACTCCTTTTCTCTCTAAGAGTCGATTATCCATCCTCAGGGTTAGATTAATTAGATCAGTACAAGTTTCCGGTTGCGGTTCAACTTGGGCGAATACGTCTTTCAGTTCATCTTTTAGCCCTTGATAAAATACTGCCGACCTTTTTTCCTCTGGCCAAGTGGTTTCCACTACTAGCCGGTCGAAGTGTGACAAATACGTTGTCAAGTCTTTGTTTCCTTGGCATAATTCTAGTAACTCTTTGTCTGCAGACATAGTTATTGCACGCCTGTCAAATACCTTTACAAATTCTTCTACAAAATGACACCAGTTATACAAAAGGGGACTGTCCAATCGGACTAATGGCACTGCCCAAGTAGCTGAATCACCATTCAGACATGATATAAGGAATGCAGTTCTAGATTGTGCGTCCGGAAAGGCACTGGGACGACACGTAAAATGTAGTTCCACCTGTGTGAGAAAAATGTGAACCTTATTGGGGTCCCCTGAAAACCTTTCTGGTGCAGCTAAAGGAATCTGTGTCGGCACATTCACAGCTATGTTAGTAGGTGTGGAAAGCGTATGACGAGACTCAGATTCAGAACCATCCACCTTACTCTGTAACTGGGTTACTTTATTAACTAAATCAGCTGTAACATTTTTTGAGTCCGTCAAATCCCTTTGCATTTGAGTGACTGCTTGCATAAGGGTGTCTAAGGTGGCCATTTTGCGCAGCTCACGTACAGACCAAGAGGAAAGTATAAACTTGTGGGCTCACTATTCTGTCACAGTGCCCTTTCCTCATGATCTGCACGCTGCGGAACAAAAGGCCCACCTCCCGGCATCACCAACTCAGAAAGCTATTATAGCACAGAGTTATGATGAAGCCAGGCGGGGGAAGGGAATTAGGGTAGGGAACTGCAGGGAGAGAGATTTGAAAAGAAAATGGTAGAACAAATATGCATATACTCATTCATAACAGTATAACTCACCAATAGACTCTTGAATTAAGGCGTCTCCGTGATATCAGATTGAGAGCCTTTGTGAATTGGGCGTAGCCCCTTCTTTGAATCATGGAACAAGAACAAACTGCAACCTCTGAACCTAGAGATGGCAAGAGCCTTGGACATACTCTGAATATCAATCATGTAACCACTATACATTCATAAACATAAACGTTTGATCTCAGCCTAGAAATTCTCAAAAACTTAAATATGTATCTCACATATTCTCAAAGACTTAAATATGTATATTACATATTATGCTTCCCAAAAAACAATGAAACTATAACTTGCTTATCTCCGAAACATTTTCACATTTACTATCTAGGCCTGAAAGTTTTACTCATTGAACCTGAAGCGCTTTGTTTGTTGGGCAGAAGCGCCTTGCTTGTTATACATGAAGCGCTTTGTTCAATATGCCAGAGAGCGCTTTTACTTGCTTTGCCTGAAGCGCTACGCTCATTATGCTAAGGGGCGCTTTACTCATGTGGCCTGAAGAGCTTTGATTGCCGTGCCAAGGGCGCTTTACTCATGGGGACTGAAGCGCTTTGATTGCCGTGCCAAGGGCGCTTTACTCATGTGGACTGAAGCGATTTGATTGCCATGCCAAGGGTGCTTTACTCATGTGGACTGAAGCGATTTGATTGCCGTGGCAACGGCACTTTACTCATGTGGACTGAAGCGATTTGATTGTCGTGACAAGGGCGCTTTACTCATGTGGACTGAAACGGTTTGATTGCCGTGCCAAGGTCGCTTTACTCATGTGAACTGAAGCACTTTGATTGCCGTGCCAAGGGCGCCTTACACATGTGAACTAAAGCGCTTTGATTGCCGTGCCCAGGGCGCTTTACTCATGTGGACTGAAGCTCTTTGATTGCCATGCCAAGGGCACCTTACTCATGTGAACTGAAGTGCTTTGATTTCCGTGCCCAGGGCGCTTTACTCATGTGGACTGAAGTGCTTTGATCATCGCGCCAAGGCCGCTTTACTCTTTGAACTGAAAACGCTTTGCTCGTTGTGCTAAGGGGCGCTTTACTTTTGGAAGTAACAACCCCCTTCAAGATTAGGCTCATCAAGACCTTACCACTATGAGTACGACCTACTCATATCTGAATTCACTATGGAAACAAGGATACTCCGATCTACTGTCAATCTGCCATACAGGAAATCTGCTCTTCTTCAGAGGAAACCCCACAAGGTCTGACTACATCAAAGTCTTCAAAATAGTGAGCAATGTGCTTGGGTGTGGCTGGGCTTTATTAGCCTGCCACACCCAAGATGGCCGCTGCCTCTAGAAACCTGGGAATTGTAGTCCATTCCTAAAATAGCACGGATAAGTGCATCTTGTCCACCAATGTCCTGACCCTGCAGCTACATGAGCTTTACCACAGGGCAGGCGAAGCTGATGACCACTTTTAGAACAAGAGGGGATGACAAGTGGTGCGCATGAAGTGCCGCAAATACGCGCAGCGGAGTTTTGGGGGGACCTGGACCGCGCACAGCTTTATTCCTGACATCAATCAAGCCTCCAACGCAGACATCTCTGCAGCCACCCCGCTCACCTACAAATCATAGACCAGGACCGAACTCACAGACCAGGTGGAGGACTCACAATTATCTACAAAACCTTCTCCACAGACTTGGGCGCCAACCTCATGGAACACCTCCAAATCAAAATGTGAACTGACTACCACTCCACCCTAAAAGGAACCTTAATTTACCATCCACTGGACCACCAAGCGCAATTCTCCAACCACATCGCAGCCTTTATCGTTCCCCTCTCCATCAGATCAACCAACTATGTCCTCCTCAGGGACCTCAATTTCCACCTGGAAGACACCACAGACCCCCCAACTCCACAGCCCTGCTTGACAGCCTCAGCAACCTTGGACTCACCCAACTCATCCAAGGACCTACCCACACAACAGGCCACACCCTCAACCCTATTTGCTCTCTACCAACAGGCTCACCACCATCCCATGACCCCGCTCACGTGGTCCAACCACTACCCCATACATTTCAAGATACCTACCCACCAACCAATCCCCCCATTAAAAAAACCCAAAGCACCTTCAAGACAGTGGGTCAAAATATCTGAAGAAAACTGGACCAAGACCCAAGAAGAACATCCACCCAATCACCCCAAGAACCTCAATGTCAACACCAAGCTCTTCAATAAATGGCTCATCAACTGCACGAGCCGCACAGCTCCCATCAGAAACAAGACCTACAAAAACAACAAGCGACCCAGCTGGAACACAAGCGACCTCAGAGATTCCAAGCACCACAGCAATCAAATTGAGAGAAAATGGAGGCTCAACAAAAACTTCACCATAAGATTCACATACAAAGCTGCTCTCAACCTTTACCACCAACAACAATGAGACATAAAGAAAAAGGCCCGAACACTCAGACTTGAAGCCATCCTCTACAATGCTAAATAACTATTCATCATTGTGAAGGGGTTCTCCAACCTAGCAGCTGCCAACAATTACATCATCCCATCCCAAGCACTCTGCAATGACCTCTCAGACTTCTTCAAACAAAAGATTGCCAGTATCCACAAAACATTTGAATTACAGCACACCGATACGAACACCCAGTAGGACACCTCCCTCATCATCAAACAGCAGCTAAGAAACTGAAGATACTAACCCCCTGATGAATATCACCCACTCACACAGATCCATGCCCCCACTTCATATAGAACCTTGGAAAAGCCATCATTGCCCCATACCATCTCCTTATCATTCTTCGAATGCTACGCAAGATTTCCAAGTGGATCCTACTTAACACCTAATGAACAGTCACCCAGGCTCTTATCACAAGAAGACTTGACTACGGAAACATCGTCTACTTTGGAATCCCAGCCCATGTTCTAAGCCGGCCCCAAACCACCTAGAACCCCACCCCCAGACTACCCCTGACCATCCCACAAAATAACCATATCATTCCACCCCTCAACAATCACCACTGGCTCTTAGGAAAGGTGTAAGTTCAGGCTACTCATCAACGCCTAAAGCACTCCACAACACTGGTCCAGCTTACCTCAACTTCTCCCAACCTACCAGACACCTTCAAAGTGTGTTCCAGGCAAGAGCACACCTCCCTTGCATCACGAAGGCCAGAAGCGACGGCCACTCTTTCCCACACTTTACAGCCAAGACCTGGAAAGACCTCCTGCAGCACCTTAGAACCCCCCTTTCTCTCATGGACTTCTGAAGAAACCTCAAGATGTGGCTCTTCAAGATGAAACAGGCATGACCTCCTCTTCTCCCTACAGGTCTGCTTTACTCATCACCTGGACACCCTTATGGGGGATTACTCACACTCCACATAACATAACAAATGTGTCTGCAAATCATTTCTCCCTCGCTCTCCATCTCTTTTTCTCTCGCTCTGTCCTTCACTCTCTCGTTCTTTCTCTCTCTCTCTCTTTCTCTCTTATTGTCTCTCTAATAATTCTACTCTTAGAACCCTCTATTAGGGACACAGAAAAGAAAGGGTTTGCTTGCTCCTCACGTGTTCCTGGGCAAGATTTGACAACAACACTTTGGAAGAAACTGTTGTATAGGAAATCAACTAACCCCACGGAACAGGATGTTGCAATAAGTGGACCATACACTGTCCCGACATTATTTCACATACTCCAATGGGAACGCAATGGAACTGGCAATCCGGATGAAAAAGCTGGGGATGAAACATCTGTAGCATTGTATTATCATACACTATGCTACTTAACATAAAAAATATAAGTAATGGGCATACTACAAAAAAAGAGGGTGGACGGTGAGAGCTGGTTAAGAGAGCCATGTTGTGAAAAATCTCAGAATGCATACCACTGTGTGTCAACATAACTGGACCTGCCTTAATAGACCAGAGATGACCTCCAAGGGCCAGACAAAGGGACACAACCTTTAAATTCAACACCACACAACATCAGTGCAAGTATTATCAAGATCGTTTAGACAATGACTTGCATACAACAATCGATGGCAATGTATTGTTCTCATCTTTCATATTTGCACAGGTTGATAGTAACTAACTTTGAAGATGCCCCCACAGAGACTTTTAGGATTATAATCCATAGCTACACTTTGACGATCAGGCGAGCACATGACAAGTGTGAGTGAGCTCACACAGCCACTACACCTACCGAAGCAAGACTTTCATGTTAGACGAAGAGGGGTATACACCCTTTGAATCATATAGTACCAGTAAGTTAGAAGTAGAAACACACACACATGGATTATGTTAAGTATTACAAGAGTTAAATCTGCCAAGGAACATCCTCCGTTGTGGTTAGTTTATCACTTCGCTTTTAAAATCACAAAAGCAGCATTGGGAATGATGGATAGTGCTCTAGCGTTCCTGTAAAATAACATAACATCAAGACAGTGTGTTCAGAAAGGGTTGAGGGAGTAGATCAGCAATAATATTGAAGCATGAGCAATTAAGCTCACACAACTGTAACACTAACAAGAACTTCCTTTGTCAGTGGAATTAATCCATAACCTCCACCGGCCAAGAACTCCCTACAGGCATGCATGGAGGGACGATGAGCAGACTATCCGAGGCACTAATTCATATGCCTCCTAGTTTAGCTAGAGATAACCAAGTAAAACAAATGCAAGTGCTTGCAATACACATAATTATGGATGTGTAACTGTGAATAACAAAGATGTTTTACACTGAGGAATTATAAGTGACATTAAAAAGAAAAAGTAGGCTAAGCTCACTTTTCTTAGATCTCATTCAGAAGCCAGCAGTCGAAACATCAATTTTAGTCACCTTCACACACAAACACATGAATATTAGATATGACCCCCCCCCCCATTTGGCTTCCCATGCTCAGACAAGAGGCATGGATATAGGAGTAATAGGGATGGCATGGACCATATGGCCTGTGCCCTGTTACATTGTGTGTGCAAATTTAAATTTATACCCACATTTTTACCATCCCTTGACCTACTTCGTTATTTGAAGATACTTAGGGGCATATTTATACCTCATTTGCTCCAAATTTGTATCTTTTTTTACGCAAATTCAGTGCAAAAATAACTTCATATTTATATTTTGACATTGGACATGTCTAACGTCAAAATATTGGAGCTTGCACCATTTTTTAGATGTGTGAACCTACCTTGAGTCAATAAGATGCAAAGTAGGTGTTCCCATCTAAAAAATGGTGCTAGCCCCATGGCCCCAAATGTATCCCCTCAGGCTTAAATGATGCACGGGTGGGATGCACCATTATTTAATGCCTGGGTCAGACCAGGCATTAGGGGACCTGCGGAACAATTTCCATGGCTAAACACTATGGAATGGGTCCACAGGTGCCCTCCTCAAGCCCCAGGAACACCCCCACCCACACCAGAGGGACACCGGAGGATGGGATACCCTCTCCCAGGTATGTAGGGTAAGTATGTGTAAGTATTTCTTTTTTTTAATTAAAGTGCCATCGGGGGCCCAACTTGGGGCCCCCTGCATGCACACGGTGCAATGACCATGCCCAGGGGAAACTGGTCCCCTGTGCTGGGCATTAGGGTGGTGAGCATGACTCCTGTCTTTTCTAAGACAGGAGTCATCTGGTATGGATAGTTTTGCCTCAGAAAATGATGCTCGGCTGGTTAGAGGAATTTATTTTTCCCTCTTACCAGCCTAATGTCATTTTTTGGTACAAAACCCCCTTGTCCCAAACTGCCAGCACCACCCGGCTAACATAATTTTTTTTACGCTAGCCCACCGTTTGCACCGACTTGCGCCACTCCATAAATATGGCCCCCGGCTGGCGCTCAGGAATGGCGCAAGCCGGTGCGAAAGTTTTGATGCAAAACTGCGTTAATGCAGTTTTGCATCAAAAAGCCTAAATATGCCCAAAGAGCCATATTTATGACCTGGTTAGTACCGAGTTTGAACCACGGACCCTGGTACATGCCTGGTGAACCTGAAGTGAGATTTATGAAGCCGTGCAGTGGCTTCATAAATCTCAGGTAATGCAATGCAGCGTTGCATTACTGTGTGCCAAGGAGGCGTTTCCATGGATTTTGGCACATTCCCAGATTTATCAGAAGTGATAGACCTGGCAAGGCACCAAAAACCTATGCCTTCCCTAGTGAGGTTTAACGGGTAGAAATATCTTTATTTCTCCTCATTTTTTCCTCTTTATATGTGTGCTGCGTTCTGTAGCACACGTAGAAAGAAGACAGGGCATCTCAGGATTGTTTATTTCAGGAAGGCCCCCCCTTCCTTGCAAAAAATCAATCCTGCATACAATGCAGGAACCATTGCACCATATGGTGCAATGGTCCCTGCATTGGCACTCGGCTTCTAAAAGGGTGCCAGTGCGTGGGAAAAGACAGGAATGCTCAATATCACCTTAAATAATGTGCGTTCCTGCCCTTTCCCAATGGCGCAGGGCAGCAAGGTGACTTGCTTCACTGTGCCACTATTTCATAAATATGCCCCTTATCTTCCTGCCACCCTTACTGTTACCTTCTACTCCACTGACCAAATATTTGAAATTAAAGTCTCCTACCACCCACCATTATCACCATTGACCCCGCCCCCCAATATCAATTTTTACTGGGCCTCCTGACTAATTCCCACACCACCTTCTGAAGCTTCTCTCTTCTTTTCCACCCACAGCCTCCGTTTCTGCTCTAAATTGAAGCAGAGAAGCAGCTCCAGCTTTCTGAAAGCTGTTTCAGCACAGGTCTAGAGCATAGGTTGAATGAGGCGTAATCAGAGGGGCCCGACATGGCCAGACTTTTTTGATTTATGAAAAACCGTTCCACAATTTTTTGTAAAAAGATGACCATCCTGAGACGGTTAATTCCAATAGCTTAAATGCTTCAGCTGAAGTGTTACCCAGATGAACAAGCCTTGCTGCCAGGGTGCCTGCTTGTCTGAAAGAAATGCAAATGTGTGCTACATGTTAATCTTCAAATATAAAGGATGCTCCAAAGACGGTACTGGCTTAAATTGAATAAATCACTCAAAACTTTGTGATGAGAAAGAGTTAAGGCCTGATCTAGAGTTTGGCAGAGGATTACTCAATCAAAAACGTGACGGTATTCTGTTGGCCGTATTACAAGTTCCAAAGTATATAATTGAATTGTAATACAGTGGATGGGATGTCCGTCACACTTGTGACGGAGTAACCCCCTCATCCAAACTCTAAATCAGGACATTATTCTTCTGAGTGGTAGTGCAAAGAGTTAACAACTGAGCTGTAAAATGTGTCCTTTTAGTTGTAATTGTGTTTATATAGCTTACTACCCCTGGAGGTGTTGATCTTATGACAATGTAAAACAAGCATTTACAATGCAACGGGTCTCGCATTTGCTCATGTTAGAGCTGATCGCGTTGTAAACTCCTAACCCAACTTTTCACCTATCGGGCAAAAGTGCATTTATGTACGTAACCCGAAAAAGTTAAATTAACTATGTAAAGCGCTCGACTTCTGCCAAGCGAGATCGCGCCCGTAAATTAGAGAAAAAGAAGTCCACGAGCCCGATAGAAAACAGCGAGCCTCGCATGTTTTCTGTACTTGGTCGCTGCGCTCGAGGAGGGCTAGCTACTGGAAAAGGCATGAGTTATGCCTGCCTTCGACTAATGAAAGCAAGCAGATTTAATTAGGCGAGCCCACAAACCAATAAAAAACACTGACGTGAAGTTGACAGGGCTCCAAGCCCTTTTCTAAATACAAAAGAGTCTTGCTGCGATATGCATGCGCGAGCGCATGCAACGCAGGCTCGACCCTAAAAATGCATTATGTTCATTCGTGGGTATTACTAAAATCTCTATTTGAAAAGCACCATTTTATCTTAAACCTTTTTTGTGCATTTTGTAGCAGGCTATGTTATACTGTGTGTAATGCAAGTTTAAAGTAATGACTTACATATTCACAGTGCTATTCTGTCACAGGCCGTGACCTCATAGCACTAAAACACACAGGTCACTACTCCCCACAGCACCAACCAAGATTTAGTTCTGTGGCTTTCTGGTTAAACACAGACATCTGCAGTGCATTAACTTATAGATGTTACATAATGTGCTATAATGCATTTCCCACTGCGTAACAACTTTTCTTGTTTATTCTTTCATTTAAGCTGCTCATTATTTTTTATGTAGCTACCAGAAAGTGAAAGACCCCAAAAACTTACTGAATATTTAATTCTTTTAGCCACACCTTTGAGTCGCCCCTCAATGCCCGGAGCATCACAGTTCTCATACTTTTTATAATGCACTTCAAGTGCTGATCTAGAGAGACACAATGCTGACTCGGAGTACAGTGTTGGAATAAGACTGTTGCCCTCTTTCTCCTGCTTACCTCAGTCTTTTGGATACCTGAGAGAAATGAAAGATGGCAGGCCATTGCAGCACATCAGATGTGTCTCTGCAGACCCTATAAAAGTGGGGAACACCAGAAAAGCAATTTCCAATGATGTCACAACACCAGAAAACATTTGGGCAGGAATGCACATATCTATGAGATACGGCACATTCCTGTGCTCTTCCACTGCACTGGTGCACAATTGGCTGCTATGCGCCAACTCAGGCACCCTTCCACCATGGTGCAAGGGTGTTTGCGTTGTAGGAATGATTGTTTTTGTACAGGAAAGGACACCTTCCTGCACAAAAACAAGAAATGGAGGCATTTTCCTCCTATGTGTGCTGCAGAATGCAGCACACATAGAAAAAGGAAAAAAGCATCTGCAATGCAATGGGTATTACATTTGCTCGAGTTAGAGCTAATAGTGCTGTAAATTCCTAACTGGACTTTTCTTGCCACATAAAATGAAAAGCAAAACCGTTGACATAAGCGAGCTGACTCAAAGCGCCATGACCGCCAAACGTGTGAGTGCGAAGGAGAGACACAAAAGGAAAAAGAAGTTCGCCCACAGTTAAACATATCGGCAATCATGAATTATCCATGTAACAGGGCCGGTGTCCAAGGCGGTAACAAAACTGCCCCAAGGAGAGACAGCATTTACCAGTGATAACAAAGAATTTTTGAAAGGCAAGCCCATGAATGAGTGATAGTGATGGGCGTGCGGTGAGCGTGGTTAAAAGCCCAGATACATGACAACATGTCAGAGCGTTTGCGTGCTCAACCTAAAAGCGAGGAGAAATAAAATTAATTATTCTTGTTACGCCTACCCTGGAGGAGGAGCAGGCTTTTGATGCATTTGTGGGTTTACAAAACATTAAGGGGGTCATTCCAAGCTTGGTGGGAATGCGGCCGCACTCCCGCGGACCCCATTACAACATCCCCGCTAGGCTCGCGGGCGCAAACCTAGTTTACGCCCGCCGGCCCAGCGGGGATGCGGCCGCAACATAGGAGCCGGCGGTGTTGCGGCCGTGCGACGGGTGCAGTAGCACCCGTCGCGCTTTTCACTGTCTGCTATGCCGACAGTGAAAAGCTGCATGGGGCCCTGTTAGGGGGCCCCTGCACTGCCCATGCCTGTGGCATGGGCAGTGCAGGGGCCCGAGGACTCCCCTTACTGCTAGTCTCTTCCTGGCGGTGCAGACTGCCAGAAACAGGCTGGCAGTAGGGGAGTCATAATCCCCAGGGCAGCGCTGCCCTGGCGGATTATCACCGCCGGGGCTAAAACGGCGGGAAACCGCCGGCCCCGGCGGTGCGACCGCGGCGCTACCGCGGCGGTCGTAATACGGGTCTCCGTACCGCCAGCCTGTTAGTGGTACGGACGCCACATCGTAATGACCCCCTATATATCTGGGAATGCATCAAAATCCAGGGGTGTTGCATAGGAAAACCCATGCAGCACCCATGGAACACCTCTGGCGAACAGGAAGGCAACCTACTCACTTGTGTGGCGTTGCCTTACTTCATATCTACAAGACCATGAAAAACCACGCAAATTGGTTGTATGTGTTCTTGTAGATAAGAACCTGCAGCCTGCACCGCCGGGTGTCAAAAAAACTGACACATCAGTGCTGCAAGCCGTTTGTAAATATTCCAATGTTGCTGCCTCATCACAGTGAACAACCGGATTCAGAACCCAGTAGTTACACAGAGTCTCTGAATCAGTGACACATAACAAGCAGCTCCCCCTTCACCTGGTCTGTACACAATAACTACTAAGGATATTCACAAACAGCCTATTGTTCCTCTCAGGTGTCACTAAGAGATTGGTGGTTGTTCACAACCTCTGTTCCCACAGACATTGGAAAACCCACGGATTCATTCAGGAAAGGAAGCACCTTTGTGAAATAGTTGACTGTTTACGCAACAGAGAGCGTCCTCTCTGCTTGTCTGGCCGTTTGATCTCCAGGGAAAGAAGAGCCTGTAATTAAAAGAACATAAATAAGTATCCTCTCCTCCCAAAGCAGAGAAGAATGGAGGGGAGGTGAAGGTGTGGCAGTGATTATTTTCACACACCATTTTCAGAAAGCTTAGCGCATGCTTCTGTTCACACTGTCTTAGACTTTGTTAGGCAGCCAGACCCATGCTGGTCTACCTGGCACAGGGGACCGGGCATTTTCTCAATAGGATGGGAAGGCTGAGTTCGGGTTTACTGCAGGTGTGGGCCAGTTTTACTGCTGAAGGCTGGCCGCTTCCCCTGGCTAGAGAGATAAAAGCTTAAAAACAAAAACAAATGCAAAAGAAATGGTTTGGAAGGGTGCCCGAACAGACCGCGCTCGCTTGAAAACTACTTGTTGCTGCATTTTGTTGTTTCGTGTTCCTGTCAGGTTCACCACCAGCAGCACTGACCTTCAAATGGGGTTGCGGGTGGCTAGGGGTGAGGTGTCTGCTACTCCTTCGCTCAGTGCTCGGCTTCAGTTATTTATGGAATTTAATTCCAGATACAGATTCCAGTGCGTATATGATTAAGACTCTTTAAAATTCACAACCGTGTATTTCTTTATTGTGCGACCATTACAACTCATTTCAGCTAACTTACTACACTAAATTACACAGTGCTTAATTTGTAAATAAAAACGTGCCGGTGCTCAGAGCTTTCCTCTGAAACACGCGGCTTCTGCATTTCAATGTGCGAGCACAGAACACTCAGGCAGCGTAATCCTAAAGCCATCTCGGCTTCTTTAATCCGTTTAGGGCCACTTTCTGCCCCTTTAGCTCACTCTTGCCGCTTTCTCTCTTTGTGACGCTTTTTCGTCTTTTATATTCCTCTGTCTTTCCCACATGCGTTTTTTGTTCAAAGTAGATGCTTGAGGCAGAAAAATAAGCGCCGTCTCTCAAAAATAAGTGCCGGTGCTCCGCACCGGAAACCACCGTCTGAAATTACACCAGCTCATTGTGTGGTAGTTGTTATAGGTGAAAGATTTTAAACATAAACTTAGAAACATTCATGCCCCACCACTGCTGCCCTGACAGTGACTTTATTAGTGAACCAAGATGACAGTTGTCATAGCACCCTTCCCCACACCCGCCAATACGTGGTTTGGGTATTACTAGGGAAGAAGTAAAGTTATAGTCTTGTTTTTGTGGTGCCCAAACCCTGAATTTATGTATCTCAAGGCGCTCTCATGTAATGATCAAGGAAAAGGAGGCCTTATGAAAAAATTTACTTGCTTAAGATCACACAATGTAGTTACATTGAAGCCAGGATTGACACAAGGTTCTCTGGTTTCACACTGTTCAATTCAGCCACTACATGTTACACAGTTTGTCTCTCTCATTTTAGACCAGTGCTTATCAAACGTTTTAATGCCATGCCCCCCAGTGGGAAAAAAATGATCATCTGGCCCGCTCAGAATTTGACACAAATACTCTATTAAGTTTGCAATGTTTAAATATGGCTAGACTTATTTAAACATTGCAGTTAAGTTCCATTACCTTTATAGAAATACAATAATGTTTTTTCTACTTAAAACAAAGCACTGTCATATGTGTAATGCTTCTTTTGGCCACAGCCTGGTGCCCCCCCTGGGATAACTTGAGGCCCCCCTACGGAGGCCCGCCCCCTAGTTTGAAGTCCCCTGTTTTAGACCAAAGCTTAATGATTTGTGTTCAATTATTTGAGGTGATAAAATAATTGCACTCTCAAATACATCTTGGAAATGCATTTTTCACTAGCATTGCTGGTGATAGTGTTTGGGGTGGGCGATGTTTTAATGCAGAAGCTAAAATTGAAACAAGAACACCCTTCATCAGTCAGTGCATTGAGACCATTTGGTCAGCATAGCTAAAAGTCATCATTCATTGGCATTCATACTTGCACTCTTTAAACCACCCACTCCTCACACATCCAACTATTCATACATTGAGCTATGCAGGCATGTCTC
This sequence comes from Pleurodeles waltl, assembly GCF_031143425.1. Lineage (NCBI taxonomy): Eukaryota > Metazoa > Chordata > Amphibia > Caudata > Salamandridae > Pleurodeles > Pleurodeles waltl. Next base: position 1,386,897,636 of record NC_090440.1, on the reverse strand, counting down.
CAATTTCCATCCATCAATTCAATGGTTGGGTTCTATATCAAAAATGAGGCGTAAAACACACCATGTTTTGCATTTTTTCAAAGATTTCTTGGGTGGAGAAGCCCCACCTCCTAAATTTCCCTTGCCACGATCAGTGTTGATGCAGTATGAGGGCAGATCTCCCACATTTTGCTAGGACTGCTTATAATCTCCAGTCCAGTCCTGTAGGCAACTGTTTGTAGAGAATCTCTTTATCCACTTCAAAGTCCAGTTTGTGTAATAAAAAGACATGATGTTTATTTTGCCCCAAATATTAAAGAGCAACTCGACCCCATCATTGAGTAAGTTGTTGATTAAAGACCATAGTACAGCTGCTCCGAGGAAAACTGTTTAGAAGCTCAAAGTTCTTATATATCTCTGAGGGGAGTAGAATAAGTAACATTTCATTGCAAGTCTCAACACATTTTGCATACCGCTCTCATCATTTTCCATTACACCTCAGGTCATGACTGCACATATCCTCTGGATACCAGTAAGAAAAGTGCAGTGCCTGAGACTGCAGCCTCAAACACAGCCCAAGATATATACCTGCTCACATTCAGTACCCATTAAGTCTGGAATGGTTTACCTACTTAAAATCGTGCGCATCACATATATTCAATTAATTGATGCATAGTCTGTTGATCTTTTCTCAAAGTGCGTACAGCTGGGCGTAAGTCACATTTTATGAGACATAGGTTAATATGTACTAACAGTGAGCCTCAATGAAGATATAAAATGAAAGCACCCAAACGCTCCAAAAGGTCACACAATTTATTGCAACGAGGCATGAGTGCTGCGAGCACTCAGCGAAAGATTTCCAAAAACAAATATAGGGCAACAACTAAAGTTGCTGTTCTACGTTGCCCAGGGGGAGAGATCAGCATAAAACCATCTGGCATATTTATGGTTTTTTAGCAAAACTGCACAAACACAGTTTTGTGTCAAAATCCTTAGCGCCTGCTAATGCCAGTCCATAGCAGCAGCCAACCCCATATCTATGGAATGGTGCATGCTGGCGCTAAGGAATGGCTAGCGTCTAAAGAAAAGGGGTGGATGGAGGTGGGGAAAAAGGCTCTAGTGGGTCTGAAATGACACTAGGCTGGTTAGCGGCAATAAATATGCTGCAAACCACCCTAGCATCATTTTCTGATGCACTACCACCCAAAAAAGACTCCTGTCGTAGTGAAGACAGGAGTCATGCCCACCACCCAAGTGGCCAGCACAGGGTACCAGTGTCCCCTGGGCAAGGCCATAAGACCCAGTGCCAGGATGAAAGCCCCCCATGTCGGGGGCTCCCACTGGCACACCCACCACAAAAATAAAAATACTTACCTATACTTACCGAGGATAGGATCCCACATCCTGTGCTGTCCCTTTGGTGTGGGTGGGGATGTTCCTGGGGCTTGGGGTGTGCATCTGTGGGACCATTCCATGGTGTTTGGCCATGGAAATGGGTCCACAGGTGCCATAATGCCTGGTCTGACCCAGGTGTTAAATAATGGCACTAAGCAGGCTTAGTGCCATTATTTGGGTCCACCTACTCAGTGCGCGTCGTTTCTGCACCAGAGTATAAATATGGCAGTAGGGGGTTAGCCTCATGTTGTAGACGGAAACACCTACCTTGCATCTAATTAGGGCAAGGTAGTTTGCCGCATCCACAATATGACGCTAACTCCTATATTTTGACGCTAGCCAAGTCTAGCGTCAAAATATAAATACAGAGTTAAGTTTGCGCCGTTTTAGCGTAAAAAAAAGACACTAACGCTGTTCAAACCAGCCAAACATATGGGCCCATATCCCTTAAAACATGGCGCTGCTGCTCTCTTCCCCAGTGATCTTCTGGGAGTCAAAATTATAGTCATAATACATCCGTAGGTCAGTTTTTCAGGGGTCAGTATTGTGGCATACAACCTTGTATGAGTTGATGGTCAATAACGCTGCTACTGCTCAACACCCCATTACTAATTGTGAGGTGAGGTTGTGAGGTGAGGAAGTCCCATTGTTTTTAGAGGGAAAACGTGTGTGGACAATTGTATCAGATACAGTTCAAATATGTCCTTTGTTCACTTGCTTCTTCCACACTGTGCTTTACGATCACCTCTCGCCTCAAACCCTAATGATTCTGCGCTTTACTACACCCCTTTTTCTGATCAATCCAGAATGATGGACTCTGTAGAGGGAAGGAGGCGAGTGAGACCAAAAGATCCAATACAAAATATTACTGTATAATAATTTTACAATTTGTTGAAGACTACTTGCGTATAATCCTGTGGAATGCTGAGAGCTATGCATGAATTTGTGTCTTCCAAGTGAATTTGTCCCACCCAATTTGAATTTTAGTATATTCCATATGTGACAGAGTATCCATAACAAAAGTACCATCTGTTATAAAAATTGCGCCTTAAATGTCATTTACTAAAATCGCTCCATTGTGAGTAGATATTCTATTATTAACTTCAACAGGGAGATATTTTTGTCAACAATATTTAGGACATTATGGCCCTCATTACAACCCTAGCAGTCGAGGTTAAAGTGGCGGTAATACCGCCAACAGGTCGCAATAAAAAAAATGGAATCACAACCAAGACGGAAACCGCCAACACAGACAGCCACTTTAACACTCTGACCACCACGGCAGTAGCAACAAACACTGCGGCGGTAACCGCCAACAGACAGGCTGAAGACAATGGACCGCCCACCCCATTACAACCCGCCCATCTGCCAGTTTTTCCGGGGCGGTACCAATGCCATCAAAAGCACGGCAGAAACAGTACTTGGAAGAGAAACCACTCACCTCTCGACACTCAACGAAGAACCAGGACGCCCTGGAGCCCGAGCTGCACGTCCTGCCCATGCTGGTGTATCTTCTCATCTACCAGAAGTACGAACGGTGGTGGCGACGACAACAGTGAGTACTGCACCTAACACACAGGGGAGGGGGGAGGGAAAAGAGAGTGACACACACATGCAACACGCAACACCCCCACCCTCACCCTCACCCCCAACACCATACACACAAACACATGCATCAACATTACCTTTACACCCCATAACCCTCTGGAAGAACGCTAGGAGAAAAGGAATTGAGACAAATTAGTGTTATATTAGAAATAGTCAGACATATGTTATAATTTCAAAAACAGTATTTCCAAAAATATACAATATGTACATAAGGTGGTACATTGTCCACTCAAAGTGTCCGTGGGCCACTGGGCCAAAACTCATAGGCCAAGCCCACACTTGACGTCTGCCTCAATACGGAGAGAACACTGAAGGGGCATCAGGTCGAAAACACACAGGCACCTCAGGGGGAGGGGGAAGGGGGGGGCACCTCAGCCAGAAGATGGGACAACGCCACTGCTCCTGGAGGGGTCTCCATGCCCAGAGCGATGTCCTGGAGAGTGCAAGGCCACAGTCTCTCAAGTCTCTCAAGTGGGTGGATTGCTAACTGCTTGGTCCTGGGGAGTGCAAAGCCACAGTCTCTCTAGTGGGTGGTTTGCCCACTGTTTGGTCCTGGGGAGTGCAAGGCCACAGTCTCTCTAGTGGGTGGTTTTCCCACTTCCTGGTCCTGGGGAGTGCAAAGCCACAGTCTCTCAAGTGGGTGGTTTGCCCACTGCTTGGTCCTCGGGAGTGCAAATCCACAGACTTGCCCACTGTTTGGTCCTGGGGAGTGCAAGACCACAGTCTCTCTAGTGGGTGGTTTGCCCACTGCTTGGTCCCGGGGAGTGCAATGCCACAGTCTCTCTAGTGCCATGGTTCCCAACCTTTTGACTCCTGAGGACCCCCAATGAATTATTACTGGAAGCCAGGGACTCCCAGCAGTTTGTACGATTTAATTTTCAAACATTAAAACAGTAATTCACAAAAAATTTAGCAAGTACACACCAAACAAATACTCAAATTACTAAAGATAAAATTATTTTATATTGAAAAAATATGCAAAAATCAAAACATTTTATTGGGAAGGTTGGCGCTGCATTTCGGCAACTACCTTTTCAATGTTTGGTTTTATGTTTAGATCTGAGAAAGCTTTTTCACATAAATAAGTGAAGGGGAAAGGAAGTAAACCATAAGGGCCTCTCATCTCTTCCTAGCCTCTGTGTCACTTGTACTTCATTTGTTTTATAGCACCTCTCATACCACTGTAGGGTGTCAGGGCACTTAATAGGGGACTACAAGGTGTAGGATTCACATGTCATCCACCATCCACACTGGTAGGCATTTTCTAAGAGTGCTTGGTCCAGAGAAGCACAAACCTTGGATTCAGAACACAGCACAGTGATTAGTGATGACGTTAGCACAGTGCTTAATTTGTAAATAAAGACGTGCTGGTGCCCAAATCCCTCCTCTTAAACACGTGGCTGCTGTAATTAAATGTGGGAACATGGAATACAGAGGCAGCGTAAGCCTGAAGCCATCTCAGGTCTCTTCAATCCATATAAAACCACTCGCTGCCTCTTCAGCTCACTCTAGCAGCTTTCTACTTTTTCCCTTTGTGATGCTTTTTCGTTTTTCCCTTCCTCCGTCTTTCCCATATGTGTCTTTTGCTCGCAGCAAATGCTTGAGGCAGAAAAATAAGCCCCGGCCCTCAAAAATAAGTGCTGGTGCTCAGCACCGCAAAAAACAAGCACAAATGAAGCACTGCGTTAGCAATAAGAATGTATTTCTACAAAGCAAACCTTTTTTAGCAGAAAATGAAAGACTAGGAAAAAACTACTTTCTAATTTGTGCCATGCGGTTTGCATGCAGCTCACTATACTAGATTATGTTTATGAACTGCACAGTAACAAAAGAATCTCTGTGACAAAAGCAGAAACCCACTGTGCCATGCAAATAAAATACTGTTCTTTGCATGATACATGTTCTTTGCAGCAGGAATATTAACCATCTGCGCTACCTTTGAGTCAAAATTGCCACTGCACAAAACTCCCATCTCTCTCCAGCAGATACATTAATCATTTGAGTTAGCTTGACGGTTTTATTTTTGTAGTACAAGGAGCTTTGCAGTGCGTTAAAAAATGCTCAACAAAGGAAGTAATAAATATGAAAACACGCACGCTCGTGTTTGTCTGAGGCCCCAGCTGGAGAAGTGCCTTCCTCCCAGCCCAGGCCTGCGGACCCCCTGGGAATGTGTCACGGACCCCTGAGGGTCCGCGGACCACAGGTTGGGAACCACTGCTCTAGTGGATGCTTTTCTCCACTGGTTCTGGAGGGGGCTTTGTGCCCATTGTGCTTCATCCTGCCAAGGATAGGGAGAGTGGATGCCCTCTTCCACTGGTTCTGGAGGGGGCTTTGTGCCCAGTGTGCTTAATCCTGCCAAGGATAGGGAGAGTGGATGCATATCTCCACTGGTTCTGGAGGGGGCTTTGTGCCCAGTGTGCTTTATCCGGCCAAGGATAGGGAGAGTGGATGCACTTCTTCCACTGGTTCTGGAGGGGGCTTTGTGCCCAGTGTGCTTTATCCTGCCAAGGTCAGGGAGAGTGGATGCATATCTCCACTGGTTCTGGAGGAGATTTTGTGCCCAGTTTGCTTCATCCAGCCAAGGATAGGGAGAGTGGATGCATATCTCCACTGGTTCTGTAGAGGGCTTTGTGCCCAGCGTGCTTCATCTTGCCAAGGATAGGGTGACTGGATGCCTTCTTCCACTGGTTCTGAAGGGGGCTGTGTGCCCAGTGTGCTTCATCCTGCCAAGGATAGGGTGAGTGGATGCCTTCTTCCACTGGTTCTGGAGGAGGCTTTGTGCCCAGTGTGCTTCCTCCTGCCAAGGATAGGGAGAGTGGGTGCATATCTCCACTGGTTCTGGAGGAGGTTTTGTGCCCAGTTTGCTTCATCCTGCCAAGGATAGGGAGGGTGGCTGCATATCTCCACTGGTTCTGGAGGGGGCTTTGTGTCTAGTGTGGTTCATCCTGCCAAGGATAGGGAGAGTGGATGCATATCTCCACTGGTTCTGGAGTGGGCTTTGTACCCAGTGTGCTGCATCCTGCCAAGGATAGGGTGAGTGGATGCCTTCTTCCACTGGTTCTGGAGGGGGCTTGGTGCCCAGTGATGCAACACTTGGGGTGTTGCAGTTCACAGTCCCTCACCTGGGTGTCTGAGCCATGAGATTTGCAGTGACCAGGATGCATGATAGTCCATGGAGGCAGGGCTAGAGTCCATCCAGCGGCGGCTAAAGCTGCACAGTGGTGGTAGTGCTGGTGCTGGTGGGGGTGCTGCCAGTGGTGGAGGGAGGCTCCAGCCCCTCTAAAGCAGCCTCGGGCGGCTGCCCACTGGGGCTGCTGCGGCTGGCAGTGGTGGTGCTGTCAGCGGTGCAGGTGGTGGTGCTTGTGGCGGGGCTTGCAGTAGTGCTTGTGGTGGTGCAGGTAGCAATGCTGGCCGCGGTGCAGGTGCCGGTGCTGCCAGTGGTGGGGGGAGGCTCCAGCCCTTCTCCTGCAGCCTCGGACGGCTGACCACTGAGGCTGCTGCTGACAGTAGTGGTGCTTGCAGCGGTGCAGGTGGCAGTGCTTGCGGTGGTGCTAGTGGCGGGGCTGCTGGTGGTGCTGCCCATGGTTCAGGTGGCAGTGCTGGCGGATGTGCTGGTAGCTACCAGGACTTAACCTGCAGCCTCGAACAGCGAAGTGCCTTGCCTGGTGTTTTGTGCCCCTTCCTCACCTTGGCAGATGGTGGTTTGACCTTGGGTCTGGCAGCTGGAGTCTTTGAGGTGGCCTTGCTGGGTGGTTGTGCCTCCTTCCTCTTGCTGGATGCAGTCCCCTTCTTCACCTTGCCAGGTGGCGGAATGGTATTTGCCTTGGCAGGGGTTGGTGACACACTGGCTGGGCTGACGGGTGCCTCCTTTGAGCCTCTGACAGTTGCAGGAACCACAGCGGACGTGGACTTGTTGGCTGAGGTGCTGGGCTGGGTTCTGGCCACCCTGGCCCGAGGGGAAGGACGGGGGGAAGAGGGGTAGGGAAGAGGTCAATGTTTGCCAGGAAAAGCTTCTTAGGGACACTGGGGCAGGAAAAGGGTGAATGTCTGGGAGTGGAGGAAGAGGGAGTGGTTGTAGGAGGTGCCTGTCTGCTAAGTTTGGGTGCAGGTGCATGGGCTGGATGTTGTTGTGAGGTGGATGGCTGTTGGGTGGGTGGGTGTTTGTGTTTGTGTACTTTGGGTGGAGAGGTTACAGAAACAGTGGGAGAGGGCACAGGGAACGTGTGCATGGATGTGAGGTTGGTGACTGCCAGTGAGGGGTGTGTAGTGATGGGTGTGCTATTGATGAAGGTAGTGGATGAGGATGTAGTGCATGCAGGTGTGAGTGGAGACGCTACTGGGAGGGAGGTGGATGAAGAGGAGGGGGACACCGTGGAGGCAGTGGATGTGGCTGCATGGGTATGGTGCTTGTGTGAGTGCCTGTGAGATGAAGTGTGGTGCTTGTGTTTGCCTGAGCCACTTCTGTGTGTTGATTTGGGTGAATGCTGGACTGAAGGTATGCTTGGGATAGCCTGGGTTTGAGGGGTTTGGGACTGGGTAGAGGAAGTTGGAGGGGGGAGGCTGGAGACAGGGACAATGAATGCCATCAGTGCGGAGGCCAGAGCCTGAAATGCTCTCTGTTGGGCCGCCATGCCAGAGTGAATGCCCTCCAGGTATGCATTTGTTTGTTGCAAATGCCTCTCAACACTCTGGATAGCATTCAGAAAGGTTGACTGTCCAACAGTGAGGGATCTCAGGCGGTCAATAGCCTCCTCACTGAGGGCAGCAGGGCTGACTGGGACAGGGCCTGAGGTGCCTGGGGTGAAGGAGAAGCCCACCCTCCTGTGTGAGCGGGCATGGGAAATACGCTGAGGGGCTGCTGGGAGGGTGGTACTCGTAGGGGGGTGGCGGCTGTACCTGTTGTTGGGGTGGGCACAGAGGTGTCCGCCATCACCAGGGAGCTTCCATCCGTGAAGGAGTCGCTGTCTGTGGTCTCTCCTCCTGTCCCCGTCGTGATGCTCCCCTCATCCTCCGTCCCACTGGTGCCCTCAGCCTCGGTGGATTCCCCTTCCAGACCCATGTGCAATGCAGCTCCCTCCGTCACCGGTGCCTCCGCTCCTCCGGCAGATGATGGTAATGCACACAAGGACATTGTGACAAAACAAAAAGGGGGGGAGAGATAGAGGATACACTTGGTCAATGCCAGCAACAACACTACTGTTGGTATGCACAACTCACAGGGAACAGCCCTATGCACTATTTCATGCACTACCAGTTACAATGCTAGTCACCAGCCCATGGGGTACAATGCCTAACGCCATCAGCTGCACACCTGAAACAAACAGGGCCCTGACCAGTAGTAGAGGCCCACTAACACTATTGGGGTTGGAGTACTTCAGAGCCTGCCCAACAAGGGACCTACCCTGCCATGTTCGCCCGGGCCGAGGGGCACTCACAGTCCACATCCCCTCCCAGGTCAAACCTTAACACGTGCAAAGTAATGAATCTGAATTTGTACTCACACCCTTGTGGCTGCTGTGATGCCCTCAAGCACCCATCCGACTCCGGATAGGCCACCGCCAGGATGCGGAACATCAGGGGGGACAGGGTACAATGGGCACCCCTTCCTCATTGGAAGGCCAGCCCCAGCTGGACCTCAGCCGTCTTCCTTGCGCAGTGGCGCATGTCCTCCCACTGTTTGCCGCAGTGGGTGCTCCGCCTGTCAAAGACCCCCATGGTCCGCACCTTTTTGGCAATGGCATGCCAAATACCCTTTTTCTGATGGGCGCTGACCTGAAGGAAAAAGACAGCAGAAAAGGCAATTACTTAACCGCCCGGACTGTCACACTCATAGCCCACCATATCCCTCCCGTCCCCTGATGCACATACATTGACCACCATATATACAGCACTCTGCCCAGGACGCCTCAGCCCCCTCACATGTGGTTTACACACATAGCACTCCATACATTCATTGCCCACGCATTCTGCTCACAGTGTACTCACCTGTTTGTCTGGAGGACCATAGAGTTAAGTGTACTGGGGTAGGACCCCATCCACCAGTCTCTCCAACTCCTCCGCAGTGAAGGCAGGGGCCCTTTCCCCAGTCACATGAGCCATTGTCGCTTCCAGACACAGGTCACAGCAGCACTTGCAGTGTAGGTCCTCTCCTGTTGAAGGTCAGGTGGCAAGTGAGTGAATAGATAGAAAATGGCAGTCTCTTCCGCGGCGGTGTATACCGTCACCGCCGGTGTACATCGCCATTGGTTCCTGGAACCCATAGGGCCCAAAGATAACCAATGCAAAGTTGCACGGCAGTCATTGTCCGCCTACCGCAATGGTGCACAACGCCAGCGGAATTACCTCATTTCCACTTGTCCCTCCTCACAGGTCAGGCAGCTGCCATTTCAGAGGGGCACAGGCCATGGCACCTAACTGCGTCACAGCAGACATTGGCACAACAACTGACTCTCAGATTCACATACTGGTTCTGTAAGGGAAGAAATGCATAATTATTGGGAAAGATGTGTGATTATGACCCTCTGCTCACCATTTTCCTCCATAGGCTTCAACCGCTGAGAATGAATATGAGATGGAGACATCCTCCGGTGTACAGACCCCTGGTGGACCTTGCGACAATAGAGGACAGACACATTAGACTAACACACAGACTTGATCGGGCCATAATCCAAGAACTGTGTGACCAATTGGAGCCAGACCTGAAGTCAGCTATCCGCCAGCCAACAGGTATTCCCCCTCTAGTGCAGGTCCTGTCAGTGCTTCATGTCCTGGCAAATGGTTCCTTCCAAACAACAGTGGCCATGGCATCAGGGATGTCCCAGCCAAGGTTGTGCAACGTGTTGACCAGTGTGTTGTCAGCCCTGCTTAAACACATGCGCAGCTCCATTGTATTCCCACCGGTGGAGGATTTGGCCACAGTGAAAGCTGATTTTTATGCCCTGGGACATATCCCCAAAATCATTGGTGCCAGTGATGGTACTCATGTAGCATTTGTCCCCCCCCCCCTGGAGAAATTAACAAGTGTTCAGGAATAGAAAAAGCTATCACTCTATGAATGTGCAGATGGTGTGTTTGGCGGACCAGTACATTTCCCATGTGAATGCCAAGTATCCTGGCTCTGTGCATGACGCCTTTATCTTGAGGAATAGCAGCATCCCAAAAGTGATGGGCCAACTCCAGAGGCACCGAGTGTCGCTAATAGGTGAGCCCAGGTTCCCCACCCAGTATATAGGGGTGGTGTCTAGGTATGGGGTTGTCCCTAAGGGTTAGTGTGTGCCTAACAGTTGTCCCTCAATGTTTTCAGGTGACTCTGGTTACCCCAACCTCTCATGGCTACTGACCCCAGTGAGGAAAGCCAGGACAAGGGCAGAGGAACGTTACAATGAGGCACATGGGCGAACAAGGAGGATTATTGAGCGGACCTACGGCCTCCTGAAGGCCAGGTTCCGGTGCCTAAATCTGACAGGTGGATCCCTGTACTACTCACCCAAGAAGGTGTGCCAAATCATCGTTGCATGTTGCATGTTGCACAACCTGGCGTTGAGATGCCAGGTGCCTTTTCTGCAGGAGGATGAGCCTGGAGATGGTCTTGTGGCAGCGGTGGAGCCTGTGGACAGTAAGGAAGAGGAGGTAGAGGAAGAAGATGTGGACAACAGAAGTAATATCATACCGCAGTACTTCCAGTGACACACAGGTAAGACACTGTAACTTCACTTAACTTTTCAGTTTTCTGTTGGACATTGAACATGGCAGCCTGATTTCCCTATGTCTATGTTGGCATCTCTATTTTCAGATCTCTGTGGCCCACTCTGGCTCCTGGTATGTTTACTGCTGCCCACTAAAGGTCATACCAATGTATATATAACTGTACATATGACTTGCAATGTTTTCTGAATGTTATACTAATACATATTTCAATCATTTGACATACTCCAGATTTGTATTTGTTCCAAGGGTGTTTATTTAAGTGCTCATAAGTAGAGGGGGATGTGCAATGGGCTGGGGTGATGGTGGAGGAATGTCCAGTTAGAGTCCAATCTCTTGGTATCACAGGTGCATTGTCCAATGGGGCATAGGAAGGGGATTAATGGCAGTTCAAGGTGGACAGGGTGACAGAGTGGGACAGAAGGGTGACAATCAGGAGAGTCTTATTTCCTGGTGGGGGTCTTGGCAATGTTCTCTGGCTTCTGCCTGGATCGCAGGGACCGTTTGCGGGGTGGTTCTCCTTCTGCGGGGGTGGGGTGCTGGTGGCCTGTTGTTCCTGTGGCGGGGCCTCCTGTCCACTAGCGCCGGCGGAAGTGGAGGGCTGTTCTTTGGTGTGGCTAGTGTCAGGGGCCCGTTGGTGTGCCACTCCCTCCCTCATGCTTGCTGCTGCCCCAGAGGCACGTCATTGATTGCATAAGGGGACAATGTTCTTGTTTGTGCCTGGCATATCTGCTAAAAGTGTTTTGTGGCGAAAACAGGGACAGTGTGCCCAGTACATATAATGGGCCCACATCTGCTAAAGTAATCTAACAATTTGAATGACTCTTCTAACAATACCATATAGCCAAAACTATGTTGGTGAGATATTTGGGCTGCTTAAGTGTAAATAGAGCACATGCAGGAATGCTGCTGATGCTTCTTCTAGTAAAATTGGTTTCAGTTCAACGAAAATTGAATTCCCAAAAAAATCTTGAAGAGGCTTCAGATTTGGAACAGATATATTGCAACTGAGGGAAGAGAGATAACTTCTGCACTGACATTTATTTTTTGCTCAGTAGTGTTGGCATAACAATGATCTTGCCAAGGGTGTGGGCGTGGGAAGATAATAATGTGACAAGTGTTGGAAGTATGGAGGTTCACACTGGTTGACGGAGCATTACAAAACTCCATCATGTCACCCAGATTTCACAGCATCAGCATATAAACACACCTGATAGGATGCTCATAGTTACAGCATTGTTACGGTTATCGTCTTGCAGCCCATCACTGACAGCAGTTTACAGCGCTTACCACCTTGCAGAATTCGTCGTCTCCATTACATAATATTTATCCTTTCTTTTAGAACGGTAGTGAGTGATTGCAGTGTGTGTCATGCTATGTATGCATGATCCTGGATGCCGGGGGTAGTGGGGGGAGAATGCATTCAGGTCAGTGGTGTTTGCAGGAACAGTAGCCTGGGTGACTTGCAGGCAGGTTATCGTGGAGGTGATGTTACTTTTCAAAAGCAGACCTGATGCAAGGAGGTGGGATTTACTAGATTTACTACTCAACGCAAATTGGGATTTGCTTTGGATGGTAACCCAAACTAGGGCAAAGCTGTGCACTGTGCTGCCTTGAGTTACTTTGTATCATGGAGGCTCCCATGTAACCACTTATGAGCTTTATTGTAAATCCCTAATAAAGGTAGACAAGGATTTGTGTAAAAACCGTATGCCTCCTCGAGGCAGGCGGAACAAGGAGAAATGTTTTCCTTCTGTTTCTTCCCACTTTGCTTGTGTATTGCATTGTACAGCACACATACAAAGGGGGAAAAGCCTTAAACCTTAGGATGTGTACTTGAAGGAGTCTGCACACCGGACAACACAGAAGCCCTTGTATCATGGCGTAAGTCTGTGCGTTGGTGCATGGCTACCTAAAGTGGCCAGTGAAGGGACAGAGCAGAACAGCATTTCATCTTAGTAGATACGGGTCTGTTCTGCTCTCTCCCATTCATGCTGTGAGGCAACTTTTCTTTCTGCGCTATTTGTGAGACATCTTGATAACTCTCAGCCTTGATCTTCAGATGAGGCAAATGTCATGTGGCTTTATGTTGCTGAGCTGATCAACACCTGCAAATCTGTGTTAATTTGAATCACCTGGATGGAAAACCAGATTTTTTTTAACAAAAACGAATCAAATGCAATTTCTTTGAAAAACTGCATTCACACTACAATGCATTTTTAAAGCCTAATGATTCGAATTTGGTCTCAAACGTGTGGCTATTTTTTCTAAAATGACAATTTTTTGTCACCTTCAAAGTCCTTCAACTGAGTTTAACTATTCTTTATCCCTCCACTTTCCTCAAAGATCATTTTCCCTTTTTTCTTTCAAATATCTTCAAATCACTTGCCTTTTATAACCATTGATTTTCTGACTGCTTTACAGATCGCTTAATTGGAAGGAGTATTTTTGAGAACAAAAGAATTTGAAAACAATTGGCATTACCTTTGCAGCTTCTCACATATCTGTGGTTTTGAGTAATTCTTTCACATGGTTGAAGTGGGATTAGGTCAAAAAGGTGAGCGTTTGATACAAGGAATGACTTAGATTAAATTAAACGTGAATGGAATTATGCTCTATTTGAGGCCTGACCAAAAAGATCGAGAAAGTGCTTGATATATTTCAGCCAGTGGCAATAAGGTTTAAATAGAAGTATATAGGATTATCAGGTCTAAGACTGACATTTCATTAAGTAATTGTTCTGCTGATATTATACCTGCCGATATGCGAGTAGTCTTTAATGATAAGGTAAAACACTATCTAGTGATATCTGTCACTTCTAATTTAGCCTATCTCTATGATTTAAACCATAGACTGGTTCTTGAGAAAGTTCAATTACTATTGACAGCAAGCATTTGTAAAGCAACGGGTCTTGCATTTGCTCGAGTCACAGCTATTAGCGTTGTAAATTCCTCACTGGACTTTTCTTGCCACATAAATTGAAAAGAAAAAAATGAGCGCGATCGCGCTATGTAAAACCTAGCATGATCTCGCTGAAATTGAAAACCAAAAAAAACAGGTCGATCGCGCTGTGTGGAAAATAAAGAGATAAAGTAGTGCAGAAACCAGGCTGAAAACATGGAGCCTCGTATGTTTTCAGTAGTTGGTCGGTGCGCTCGAGGAGGGTTAACCACCGGAGAAGGCATGACGTATGCATGCCTTTCACTAATGAAATCAAGCAGATTTTAAAAGGCAAGCCCACAAAATAATAAAAGTGATGTGTGACATGGGCGTGGTTAAAAATCCAAAGAGAGATTACAACAGGGACTGAGCACTTGTGCTCCTTTCCTCTAACTGTATTGAAGAGTCCTGTTGATTAGAATATTGGTTCTCTCTTTGTTCATTTTCATTTGTCAGCTCAGTGTATTCTATGTGATACATTTTTTTTTTTTAGAAATTGAGGGTATATTTTCAATGTTTATCTGGGCATGAAAACCCCTACACTGGCAATTGGAACTTTATATCTACCCACAATTGAATGAGGTCATGTCCTCCCAACCATTAAGATGTATTATTTGGCAACGTTTGCAAATTTTGTTATATACTCAATTTCGAATATTTTTATTGATTTTCTTGCTAAGAAAAGAAAAGTATACAACTTGTCCCTATTTTCCCCCCTCCCCTGACCTTCCCTTAGTACCCGCTCCAGGCTTTGTTAAGCTGTGTTCCCCCCTGCAATGTCTCTTCCTTGATATTGTTACACATCCTCTTTGGTCACTTCCCCCCTTAGTTTCAGATTGGTTAGGTTGATATAATCGGTGTGTGCTTGCGTTTCTGTCTTTAGTCTTCCGCGGTATCTGTTCCCGATGATGAATTTCGGTCCTCAGAATCGTCGCATGGGTTTTTCAGGCGATCGAGCAGATCATCCCATCCTTATACTCCCTCCGCGTTTCCCGCCACCCCTTGCCACTTCCTGGTGTAATGTCTCTCCTTCAGCTTCAGCCCATTTAACCAATGCCTCTTTCCATCTTAAAATCTGTGGGCCCTTAGGGTCTTTCCAGTGCATTGTAATCTCTCGTTTGGCTAGTATCAGCGCTAGATCTATGAACTTGTTCGTGATTTTTTTTCGATGTAGTCTACCCCCTAGTATTTTTGCTGTTGGAATGGGCGGGAGTCTCCTATTTGATAGTGTTGTGATGGTATTCAATATTTCCTCAAAATAGTGTTTCACTGTGCTGCATGTCCATAGCATATGGAGTAGGCCAGCTTCTGGTACTGCGCAACAGGGACAGAGACTGTTTGCACCGGGGTAGATAGAGGCTATCTTTGCAGGGCTTAGATATGCTCTGTGGAGTATGTATAGATTAATCAGTTTGAGTCGGGCATTTCGGGAAACTCTATATGTATGTGTAACAATTTTCTCCCATAGCACGTCTGCTATGTCTTCCTGGAAGTGATCTTGCCATTGGGTCTTTAATCTACCCAGGGGATGTAGTGTGTCTTTTTGTAATGATTTATAAAGCGTTGATACCACTTCCTTATCCCCACCAATTGAGCATATGCTGTGACATCCGGCATGTGTGGTGGGTTCTCTGGGCCCTTGCCTCCAATGTTTTTGTATTAGGGTTAAGATTGCTCTGTGTGTGAGGAACATTCCGGCAGAGATACCGTGTTGGGTCATCAGGTCCTCATATGTTAACAGTTCTCCATCCCTAAAGAGGTCACCTACCGAACTAATGCCTGCTCTCAAGTTTTGTAATTCTCACAATATTGCTGCCCCCTGGTAGTGTGGTTAGACTGGATAGGGGTAGGTTTGGTGAATATGGGTGTGTGGTTTGCGTGCGTTGTAAACTTCGATTCCAGCAATGGCTCAACACTTGTAGTTCCAGGGGTTCTATCTTTCGCCCCCTTGTTGGTGCTAGGAGTATCCCTGTGATGCCTGTGGTTGGGGGCTCCGGGGTACACATGTCTGCCTCTATTGGAAACGTTGAGTGCCACTTACTGGCTAACCATTGAAGTTGCCCCGCTAGGTAGTATAGTTCTATGTCTGGGGCTGCCAGGCCCCCTTCTATCGTCGGCCGTTGGAGTTTGTGTAGAGCTAGTCTGTGGCGACTCGCTCCCCATATGAAGTTAGTAATGATCGCGTTGATCTCTTTGAAGATTGATCGAGGGATTATTATAGGTAGTGTGGAAAAGCTATATAATAGTCTTGGTAGGGTCACCATTTTCACCAGGGCTACTCTGCCTGTCACTGATAAGGGTAGTGTTTTCCAGAATTGAACATCCGTTTTCAGCTTCCGGATTGCCCTATTAACATTTCCATCCAATAGGTCCCCCATATCATGGTATATGTGGACGCCTAGGTATCAAAACGTAGTTTGTGACCAGTTTAGTCCCTGTCCGTTAGCGATCTGGGGTATTCCTTGTTGTATTGGATATAGGAGGGATTTCTGCCAATTTCTGCAGAGACCCGAAATATTGCAGAAAAGCTCCAGCAGTATCATCGCTCCCTGGAAGTCAGTGTTGGGATCGCCAAGAAATATCAACATGTCATCTGCATAGAGCATTATCTTGTGTGTCTGCTTACCTATCACAAGTCCTTCATAATATGTTCCTGATCTAGCCATATGTGCGAGTGGCTCCATCGCAATAGCAAAGAGGAGGGGCAACAGCGAGCAGCCTTGTCTTGTACCTCTTCCATTCCTGTATCATTGGGATATTATTTTGCCCGCATGGACTCGTGGTGTGGGGGTTGAATATAATAGTTTCACCCATTTAATAAAATCCTGTCCGAGTCCCATCTGCTTCATCACTATTTCCAAGTAGTCACATCTAAGGCTGTCAAATGCCTTTTCGATATCTACCACTAGGACTGCTGCTGTGTTAATGGTCGGGGATTTTGAGTGTATTATGTTTTGAGTCTCCTGATATTTGTGGCTGTATTACGGTTTTGGTATAAAGCCTGTTTGATCATTATGTATCAGGTGTTCCATATGGGGCAGCAGTCTAGTGGCCAGGACACTGCTCAAGATTTTGTAGTCAATGTTGAGCATAGATAGTGGGCGGTATGAGCGAACGTCTGTGAGTGGGCGCCCTTGTTTGGGCAGGGGGACCACAATGGCTTCATTCGTGGACGGGGGCAAAATCCCGATTCCAAGCGCTTCCTCATAGAGGTTGCTCAGTCTGAGTGCTACAAGATCAGCATATACTTTATAAAATTCCGCCTTATTTCCCGAGGTGATATCAGCTCTCCCAATGTTAGTTGATTCTCTCTGCTTAGAGTGGGGAGTTGGATGTGTGCAAGGTTGTGCAGTTGTTCAGGTCTTAAAGGTGTCGTTGGGGGGGCGTACAGGTTTGAGTAGTATTCAGTGAAACATGCGCTGATCTCACCTTGGCCATATAATCTAGTGCCCGTCTGGTTTACTAACTCCATTATCAGGGAGTGTTGCCATGGTGGGGCAGCTAGCCATGCTAGTAGTGCCCCCGCTTTGTCACCTTGTGCGTGTTGTCTGGTGGTATACTTCCTATAGTCAAAGCGTCTAAGTTTTTTCGGGGCTAAAGCTATGTTGTTCTTAATCTCGGAAATATTCAGGGCGAGTTCTGGATTGTCAGGTCTATTTCGCTCTAGGGTTCTCAATTCTAGCTTATTCTTAGCAATCTCTCCCTCTAGCGTTTTCCCGATCCCTGTTTACCCAGACGTGCAGAGACCCCTTACGGTCACTTTGAATGCTTCCCATTCTTGGGCTCGGGTGGTTGCGGTATCCTGGTTGTGTTCGCAATACTCTTTTATTGCGTCCCGTATGTTTTGGCAGAAGGCATTGTCTTCTAATGTGTCAGCCCTGAGCCTCCAATCTGGTATTTGGGAGTGCTTGCTTTTCCAATCCAGTGTGAGTAATAATGGGTTGTGGTCAGAGATGGTTTGGCACAGATATTCTGCCCCATGTGCTGTTCACCTCAGGGGATGTCAAGAAGGTATATAATTGGACGTGTAGGTCATGCAAGTGTGAGTAAAAGGAGTAGTCCCTTTCGTGGGGGTGAAGGTGTCTCCATGAGTCTAATAGGACCCAATCCTTCTGCCACCTTGCTAAGCCATTAGCCGTCTTAAGTACAGGAAAGTGAGATAGTGGCGGGTGTGACCTATCCATCTCAGTGTTTGCGATACAGTTGAAGTCTCCCCTTATAATTATGGCCTGGGTTAGCTGTGATCCCCACCTATTTGAGAGTTTATTCAGGAATGTGATTTGGTCGTGGTTGGGAGCATATATGCTCCCTATTGTAATATCTCTTCCTCCCAGGCGTCCATTCACTAGTACATAGCGTCCCTCTTTGTCAATGACTGTGTTCACTTTCTGAAATGAGACGCCAGGGCGGATCCATAGCAGTAACCCCCTTGCATAGGCTGAGTGCTCAGTGGCATATACTTGTCCTCTCCATCGTTTCGTCAGCGCGGTGACCTCCTTATCAATGAGGTGTGTTTTCTGTAGTATGGCTATGTGTATGCCCCATCGTTTAAGTTGACTGTAAACTTTGTACCTCTTATGTATGCTGTTCAGTCCTCTAACGTTCCATGTGAGGAACCTGTAGTTTGACTCTCTGTCCATGAATTGTGGAGATAGGTGGTATGGGGGTTCCGATCTTTTCTAGTAACCAATGTGGGAGGTGCAATGACCAGGGGTCCAGGAAGTGGGTGGCACAGACCGGAGCAGGGTCAACTACTTTTATTAAATTAACTAATAACCAAACATTTCTTTTTATGTCTAAATTTCCCCTCCCAGGACTGGATTCCCAATTATCCCCGTCCATACTTCCCTAAACTTGAGAAACATTATATATGATATGTGAGGAGCGTGGCTAGGGTCGTATATCCGATCCCTGGCCCCCATGTGTTTTGAATTATTTAGGAGTGTACCCCTTCCCCCAGCCCCCATAGTTACTTGCTGTTCTGGACGGCGGCCACATGCAGGATCGGGTCGCTTGTGTTCTAGTGTTCCTTGTGTGTTAGCTTCCCCCAATCTCATTGCGAAGTCCATTCTCACTGTTGCGGTGATGTTTCTTGGTGCACTTAGTCCGATGTGTTTTCCCCTTGTATGAATCTCGGGGGATCCGTGATAGAATCGTCTTCTTTACAGATGATCTCGTCGGATGTTTCTGGGGTGACTTGCGGTAAGTTTGCCGCTGCATCTAATGATGAGTGGAAGACTTCGTCAGACAGCGACTCTCGGTCTGATTGAGGGTCGGGTGAGCGTGTGAGTATAGAACTCTCTCTACTCAGGGCCACCGCAGTTCTCACCGCATCTTCTCTTTCTTGTAGTGCTTGATCACACGGTGGGGCCGAGCCCAAAAATGGTCTCTCTTTCTTGTTGCGTGTTTCTTTTAGGGGGTGTGCAGTTCGTACCCTGTTGCTCTGCCCAGATGTCCCCAGAGTGTCCAGCCATTCTTGTGCCTGCTGCGGAGAGGTGAAGAACAGGGTGTCATTGTTGGTGATAATTTTCAGTTTGGCCGGGAACAGCATGGCGTAGCGTATTGATCTTGTTCTGAGTCGCTTTTTGATCTCTATGAAGGTGGCTCTTTGCTTTTGAGTATCTCTATCTTGAGCTCCCCTTTTTTCCTTGCTTGAGCTTATATAAAATCTCTGTCTTTAAAGTGTAGTCATTTTGCTATGATCGGGCGCGGGTTGGCCCCAGGGGGGAAGGTCTGGCCGGTACTCTGTGGGCTCTTTTTATTGCAAAGTACTGTGATAAACCCTCCGGGGGTATTTCTGAGCGTATCCATTGTTCCAGGTAGGTTTCCATGTCTGGGGCTTCGTGTTCTGTCTACTCTGGTAGGCCCACCAGGTGAAGGTTACTTCTCTGCGATCTGTTTTCGGTGTCTTCTGCACGTGTTTCGAGCATTTTGATCCATGCTGCCAGTTCGGTTACTGTTTTGGAGATCTTCGCACTTTCAGGGGTGAGGTGTTCCAGTGTATTTTTGATGGCAACCACCCTGTCCGTAAGTCGCCTATGGTCATCCCTGAGCAGTGTCAAGTCCACCGATAGTGAATCTATTTTTAGCTCCAGTGCCTCTCTGGAAGCTTGGATTGCCTGTAGCAGTGTGTCCAGGGTCGTCTCCTTGTCAGGTTCCTCGATTCTTCCGTCTTTGTGGGGGTTGCTCTCCTCCGCGGTCCCATCTTTCCTTCTTGATTTGCCCATTTTCGGTTGCTTCTTCGTTTTCCTCCAGGTAGGATCTCTGTAAGTTTCCACTTTTGTCGTGCTGTCTATTTCTATGACCCTTTCGTGAGCGTGACTGTGTTCTCTTATATTTCCTCTCCCTTCTCCTCTCCACTCCACAATTCGGTCTTGAGCTGTTTGTTACCTTGGTTTCTGTGCTGTATGTGTTCAGGGGCATGCTCTATGTGGCGTTAGGTGGGGTACCTGGTCCTTGGGTTCCCCAGCGCCAGCTTGTCTGTATATGTCTCCGCAGTCGCCTTCTTTTTAGGGCTTAAAGATGCATCTGGATTTGGGCTTTCTGCTCCTGTCTGCCAGGGCACTGGTCATGTGCTTGTTTGTGGTGTTTTGTTCAGGCTCGGAGGGCCGGAGTCTGGAGTGCGCCTGGAGTCCAGTCGCGGAGCAGTCGCTCTCGGCCTACCCGATCCTCACCCTCCTCGCGCGATGTACAGACGTGCCCTCCTTCCTCCGGCGTCCCGCTCACGCTATAATATTCACCGCTCGGGGCCCGGGTTCTGCTTGTCTGTTGCCGACTTGCTGTTTTGGACGGGGACTCTGCCCCACTGCTCGGGCCCGCCCGAACCCATAGCGCACCCTGGGGCCATCTCCGCACTTCGTGGTTCCGCCTCACCTTCAGGGCCCGACACGGCTCGAGCGCAGGTCCGCCCCTCCTTCTATTTTCTGCTGTGGGCGTCCCAGTGTTCGCCTCCTCCAATCACCTGACTTACTTTTGTGCTGCCATTGGTGCGGTACGCCGGAGCCCGACTTTGTTTTCAAACTGCTACTGGAGCCGCCATTTTGCCGAAGGGCTCCGCCGCGTAGCACAGGCCGATCGCGCCCCCCGGGACTGGCTTTGCTGGCTGTGCGGTGGGCTCCGACCCTCGCGGGGGTGTCCCCGATTGTTAAGACATTTTGTGGTGGGGGCTGGGGGTCAGGGGATCAGGATAAATTGCTTAAAAGTTGGAGGCCGTCGGGAGCTCCGCTTTACTCGTGTTGCTCCATCGACCTCAGGCCATGCCCCTACTCAATTTCGAACTTGACTCATATGCACTTTAATGATGATGTGATTAGTATTATTCTTACTGACTGTAAAACAGACCATGTTTTAAATTTGACAAAATCACCAAAAAAAACTTGCGCTTTAGGATTTTACAATATTTCAATCCCATATATTAACACTGCAACAAGTTTACAAGATGTAAGAGGTAATGATCAATCATTTCTCAAAAAGGCCACAATTTCTAGAGAAAGTCAAACGTTTTTATTTTAAATTAACTGATTTTATATTCAGTGTGAATGTTAAAGATGGATGTTCTGTGCAGACGTCCAAGCACACAGAACTTACGAGGAAGGTAGCGAGAAGAGTAGAAATACTTATTTATTAGGTACGACCCAAACATACAGGAAAGAGGTCTGCCAGCTTCTCTTCCAAAGCAACCGTAATGAAGAATGCTCACAATAGAACCAACACATGTCATCAAGCTCTGTCACATGCATTCCATACCTTTTTAAGCATGCACACCCCTCATCTTTGTAATAAAGATATACAACTTTCCCATAACACATCCCTTCTCCCTTTTACCCAAAAATATATTACAATATCACCAAATACTGGAAAATAATAACACAGGAAAGGTGGAAAGAGGGGTGAAAGGAGGGACAGAAAGTGAAACAAGAGAAAAAGAAAAAGAAAGAAAAAGAAAAAAATGTCTACATAAAAACAAAATTATGTAACAAATCGCTGAACTCATATGTGGAACTGGAATCCCATCGATGGTTTAAACAAACGCATAATCCTTCAATTATACTGGTAGTTCCCCTTTCCCCTTCTTGCACGATGATTCCAGATTTGGTGGTCCAGAAATTTCATCCTTAGAGCTCTCAATACCCTCTTCAGTGTATTCTTCCTGACCCTCACTGGATGTGCCTTCAGCAACATCAGATGAAATTATATTACATGTACCTGCTGTCTCACCACACCATCTTGTTGTGGAGTAGTAATTATATCTGAGACTCTCAAATGTCTTCCCACAAAGAATACATTTTCCTTCCACTTGTCACTGCGTCTCTGTAATATATCAATTGATCTCCAGAACATAAAGCTAGGTGCTTAAGATTCCACAATTTCCCACTTTTGAGTCTTACAGCATTTAGAAAGACCTCCACCACCTGTTCAAGTTTAAAAACTTGATATTTTATTTGGTTTCCTCACACAAACCCAGTCACCTACTTTTATGTCCACAGGTTTCTCACTATGTGAGGAATCATAGTACCCCTTATTCTTGAAATATGTCTCTTCCAGATTCTTTCTAGCAAGAGCGGGAGACCATTGTACAACAAGTTTGTCATATATGCATGCTGGAAATAACTTGCATTGAGATTTCCTTTCTCTCATTATCACAAATGGAGTCATTCCTGTAGAGTCATTCATAGTTACACTGTATGCCTACACAGTTTTCCTTACCGCAATCCGCCGATCATGTTGTTTCCCAACCACACACTGAATAACCTCTCCACAGTGGCATTGCCACTGGGATTATAAAGCAATGTCGTCTTATGCTTCACACCCACCCTTTCAAAATATGTCCTTACTGTATTAGAAAAAATTGTATACCATTATCACTTAACAACATGGAAGGAATCCCTTCAGATGAAAATGTTCTATCCAAGAATTCTAAAACTGTGACAGTGGTGGCTCTATTTACTATGTTCGCTACAGGCCACTTTGACAAAAGCTCCATCAGTGCAATGACGTACTCCAGCAACTCTCTAACAGGACCTAACAAATCCACTGCTACATGTTGCCAAGGTTGTTTAGATACAAAGCACTCAATCATAGGTGATCGTAAAGTGCGCAAGGATTTGTCAGCAAAGGAACACGTTCCACATGATTTGTTAAACCTTTCCACTGCTTTGTCTACCCCGGCCACCAAAGTAAATCTTTGACCACTGCTTTGGTCCTTACAATTCCAAAATGTCCCTCATAACAAAGACTTAAAATCATTTCTTGTAATCCATTAAGAGGGATAATCTTACACTCTCTAAAGCTCAAATCTCTGACAATTGACAGCTCAGATCTAATTTCCCAAAAAGATCAGTAATTTTCTGTCAATTGTTCCTTCTTTGGCTAACCCTCAGACATCAATTTCAAAATAATTTTCAAAGCAAGATCTTCCTTCTGTTTTTTCTCTCATCCTCTTTTGTTATAGCTGTTGCCCCAGAATCCTGTACCAATGCAATTTTGAAGTCATTACAAGGGTCGTCTTCACATTCTTCCTAGGGACAGGGCATTCTGGATAAACAATCTGCCACCAGATTGTCCTTGCCTGGAAAATACACAATGTGGTAAATGTAATCTTTCATTCTCATTCATAACCCCACAATCCTAGCAAACGCTGTAACACTCCCTTCTGAAGACAATAACTTTACTGAGGGCTTATGATCACATTGAAAAGTAACTGGTCTATCCCACACAAAAGCATGAACATTTTCTTGTGCCCACGCACATGGTAGTCTCTTTTATTCTATTAAGAGATATGTTGGAAATGACCTTTTTGCGGGGTTATCCCCAAACCATTTGCCTTCTTCCCCCTATTTTTCAGATCTGATTTGCTTGTTATTCTCTCTAGGCACTTTACCACTGCAGATCAGTGCTAACGTGCAAGTTCTCCCTGTGTAAATTGTACTGGTGATTGGTTTATCCAGTGACACAAAGGGAGATGAGGTGTGTACTGCATATCCTGATGAGTCTTCCTGGGCTAGAGTGGGAGGGAGGTGCTGACACCTGTACCTCAAAGGGATGTGCCTGTCCTCACACAATGCAGTCTCCAACCCCCTGGAGTGTGTCTGTGCCAGGCCTAGGCAAGGCAGGATCGTGTGAACAACAGAGACTTTTCTTTGAAGTTTGCCTACTTCAAAGGCAGAAAGTAGTGGACCCAAAACCTCAGACTTTTAGAACACTTCGGGATCAAGAGGAACCTCTGCCAAGGAGAAAATCTGAAGAGCTGGAGGAGGAATACTGCCCCTTTGCTGTGTTTGCTTTGCTAGGTTGGCCTGCAGTTGTTGCTTCTGCCTTAAAGAAAGCAAAGAGTAGCTTTGCTATGTTTTCTGCTTGTAAAGTTTCTTTAAGGGCTTGGAGTAGAGCTTGCCTCCTGTTGAAAGTGTCAGGGATATCAAAGACTTCAGCTTCATCTGCCTACAGCACTGAGAACTGTGCGTTTTGTGCTGCAACAGAAGAAAAACCACTGCAAGGCAGTCAACGAAGCCACTGCCTGCACCGTGACCTGACGCTGACGCACGGAGCCGTGCCCCTCGTCGCACCACAACGCTGTTGTCAACGAAGACGCCATCCAATGCCGTCACCAAGTGTAGGAAAGTACCATCTTGCCTGGCATGTTACCCCCATATTTCACTGTATATATGTTGTTTTAGTTGTATGTGTCACTGGGACCCTGTCAGCCAGGGCCCCAGTGCTCATAAGTGTCCCCTGTATGTGTTCCCTGTGTGAGGACTAACTGTCTCACTGAGGTTCTGCTAACCAGAACCTCAGTGGTTATGCTCTCTCATTTCTTTCTAAATTGTCACTAACAGGCTAGTGACCAATTTCACCAATTCACATTGGTATACTGGAACACCCTTATAATTCCCTAGTATATGGTACTGAGGTACCCAGGGTATTGGGGTTCCAGGAGATCCCCATGGGCTGCAGCATTTCTTTTGCCACCCATAGGGAGCTCTGACAATTCTTACACAGGCCTGCCATTGCAGCCTGAGTGAAATAACGTCCACGTTATTTCACAGCCATTTGCCACTGCACATAAGTAACTTATAAGTCACCTATATGTCTAACCTTTACCTGGTAAAGGTTGGGTGCTAAGTTACTTAGTGTGTGGGCACCCTGGCACTAGCCAAGGTGCCCCCACATTGTTCGGGGCAAATTCCCCGGACTTTGTGAGTGCGGGGACACCATTACACGCGTGCACTATACATAGGTCACTACCTATGTATAGCGTCACAATGGTAACTCCGAACATGGCCATGTAACATGTGCAAGATCATGGAATTGTCACCCCAATGCCATTCTGGCATTGGGGAGACAATTCCATTATGCCCTGAGTCTCTAGCACAGACCCGGGTACTGCCAAACTGCCATTCCCAGGGTTTCACTGCAGCTGCTGCTGCTGCCAACCCCTCAGACAGGTTTCTGCCCTCCTGGGGTCCAGCCAGACTTGTCCCAGGAAGGCAGAACAAAGGACTTCCTCAGAGAGAGGGTGTTACACCCTCTCCCTTTGGAAAAAGGTGTCAGGGCTGGGGAGGAGTAGCCTCCCCCAGCCTCTTGAAATGCTTTGATGGGCACAGATGGTGCCCATCTCTGCATAAGCCAGTCTACACCGGTTCAGGGATCCCCCAGCCCTGCTCTGGCGCAAAACTGGACAAAGGAAAGGGGAGTGACCACTCCCCTGACCTGCACCTCCCCTGGGAGGTGCCCAGAGCTCCTCCAGTGTGCTCCAGACCTCTGCCATCTTGGAAACAGAGGTGCTGCTG
This sequence comes from Pleurodeles waltl, assembly GCF_031143425.1. Taxonomy (NCBI): domain Eukaryota; kingdom Metazoa; phylum Chordata; class Amphibia; order Caudata; family Salamandridae; genus Pleurodeles; species Pleurodeles waltl. Next base: position 1,386,872,224 of record NC_090440.1, on the reverse strand, counting down.
GCACACTGGACTGCTCTGAGTGGCCAGTGCCAGCAGGTGACGTCAGAGACTCCTTCTGATAGGCTCTTACCTGTGTTGCTAGCCTGGCCTCCTTCCTAAGTAGCCAAACCTCCTTTTCTGGCTATTTAGGGTCTCTGCTTTGGGGAATTCTTTAGATAACGAATGCAAGAGCTCATCAGAGTTCCTCTGCATCTCTCTCTTCACCTTCTGCCAAGGAATCGACCGCTGACTGCTCTGGATGCCGGCAAAACTGCAACAAAGTAGCAAAGACGACTACTGCAACCTTGTATCGCTGATCCAGCCGCCTTCTCGTCTTTTTTCCTGGTGGTGCATGCTGTGGGGGTCGTCTGCCTCCTCTCTGCACTAGAAACTTCGAAGAAATCTCCTGTGGGTCGACGGAATCTTCCCCCTGCAACCGCAGGCACCAAAAGACTGCATCACCGGTCCTCAGGGTCCCCTCTCAGCACGAGGGCGTGGTCCCTGGAACTCAGCAACTCTGTCCAAGTGACTCCCACAGTCCAGTGACTCTTCAGTCCAAGTTTGGTGGAGGTAAGTCCTTGTCTCCCCACGCTAGACTGCATTGCTGGGTACTGCGTGATTTGCAGCTGCTCCGGCTCCTGTGCACTCTTCCAGGATTTCCTTTGTGCACAGCCAAGCCTGATTCCCCGACACTCTAACCTGCAGTGCACAACCTCCTGAGTTGTCCTCCGGCGTTGTGGGATCTCCTTTTGTGACTTCGGGTGAGCTCCGGTTCACTCTTCTTCGTAGTGCCTGTTCCGGCACTTCTGTGGGTGATGCCTGATCCTGAGAGGGCTCCTTGTCTTGCTGGGCGCCCCCTCTGTCTCCTCACGCAATTGGCGACATCCTGGTCCCTCCTGGGCCACAGCAGCATCCAAAAACCCTAACCGGGACCCTTGCAGCTAGCAAGGCTTGTTTGCGGTCTTTCTGTGTGGGAACACCTCTGCAAGCTTCTTCACGACATGGGACATCCATCCTCCAAAGGGGAAGTTCCTAGTCCTCTTCGTTCTTGCAGAATCCACAGCTTCTTTACACCCTCAGCTGGCATTTCCTGGGCATCTGCCCACTCCCGACTTCAGTGTGACTCTTGGACTTGGTCCCCTTGTTCCACAGGTACTCTCGTCTGGAAATCCATCATTGTAACATTGCTGGTGTTGGTCTTCCTTGCAGAATTCCCCTATCACGACTTCTGTGCTCTCTGGGGAACTTAGGTGCACTTTACACCTACTTTTCAGGGTCTTGGGGTGGGCTATTTTTCTAACCCTCACTGTTTTCTTACAGTCCCAGCGACCCTCTACAAGCTCACATAGGTTTGGGGTCCATTCATGGTTCGCATTCCACTTTTGGAGTATATGGTTTGTGTTGCCCCTATACCTATGTGCTCTCATTGCAATCTATTGTGACTGCACATTGCTTGCATTGCTTTCTATTGCTATTTCTGTATATTTTTGGTATTGTGTACATATATCTTGTGTATATTTGCTATCCTCATACTGAGGGCACTCACTGAGATACTTTTGGCATAGTGTCATAAAAATAAAGTACCTTTATTTTTAGTATATCTGTGTATTGTGTTTTCTTATGATATTGTGCATATGACACCAGTGGTATAGTGGGAGCTTTACACGTCTCCTAGTTCAGCCTAAGCTGATCTGCTAAGCTACCTTTTCTATCAGCTAAAGCTGCTAGACACCTCTTCTATACTAATAAGGGATACCTGGACCTGGTACAGAGTGTAAGTACCCCTTGGTACTCACTACAAACCAGGCCAGCCTCCTACATTGGTTGTGCAGCGGTGGGATAAGTACTTGCAACTACTTACCACTTTGTCATTTTGTACTTTCCATAAGAGAAAAATATACAAAACAAGTTCAGTGTATGCACACCTAACCAAAAAGTTTTGCTTTTCTACTCTTACTCTATTACTAAGTGCTGAAAAGTACCTCTAAAACTTTCAAAAAGTTCTAAAAAGTTGAAAAAGTTTTTTTTCCTGTTAATTAAAAAGTCCTGAAACTTTTTCTTTCTTTTTCTATCCCTTAAACTCTTTTCTATCATGTCTGGTACAGGTCAAACTATGGATCTGGCCAGCACAGCTTATGACCACCTTAACTGGTAAGGTGTAAGGAGTCTCTGCATTGATAGAGGTTTAGGGGTAGGGAAGAATCCTTCAAGAGAATTGTTGGTTAATATGCTCATTGAAAATGATAAGGCCTTAGCTGGCACATCTGGTGAGAAGTTAGCAGATGGTTCACACTCTGATTCTGGGGTAGCCCCAGTAAGAATGTTAGATTGTATTCTTCCCAACCTGCCCTTTAGCAGGCCACCTAGCACAGCTGGTACTAATGTGAGCTCTCATCACAGTAGGGATGTCATTCCTATAGGCCAGGTTGTTAGAGTGCCAACTGTTAGGGACAGGTCTCCCTCTGTTTATTCACACTATTCTTCTGTGTCTAAGCATGCCCAACCCACCCACCCTGATGACAGAGTGTTAGAAAGGGAAATCAATAGATTGAGAGTGGAAGAGTCCAGGCTGAAGCTTAAAAAGCAACAGCTGGATCTAGACAGGGAATCTTTAGACTTAGAAAAAGAAAGACAGAGGTTGTGGTTTGGACCCCATGGTGGCAGCAGCAGTATTACAGATAGTAATCCTGTAAAAGAGCATGATTCTAGGAATCTGCACAAGATAGTTCCCCCTTATAAGGAGGGGGATGACATTAACAAGTGGTTTGCTGCACTTGAGAGGGCCTGTGTTGTACAGGGGGTCCCTCAAAGGCAGTGGGCTGCTATCCTATGGCTATCTTTCAGTGGAAAGGGTAGGGATAGGCTCCTTACTGTGAAGGGAAGTGATGCCAATAATTTTACAGTTTTAAAGAATGCACTCCTAGATGGTTATGGCTTAACCACTGAACAGTACAGGATCAAGTTCAGAGAAACCAAAAAGGAGTCTTCACAAGACTGGGTAGACTTTGTTGACCATTCAGTGAAGGCCTTGGAGGGGTGGTTACATGGCAGTAAAGTTTCTGACTATGAAAGCCTGTATAACTTAATCCTGAGAGAGCATATTCTTAATAACTGTGTGTCTGATTTGTTACACCAATATCTAGTGGACTCAGATCTGACCTCTCCCCAAGAATTGGGAAAGAAGGCAGACAAATGGGTCAGAACAAGAGTGAACAGAAAAGTTCATACAGGGGGTGACAAGGATGGCAAGAAGAAGGATGGTAAGTCTTCAGACAAGGGTGGGGACAAATCTAAAAATGAGTCTTCATCAGGCCCACAAAAACACTCTGGTGGGGGTGGTGGGCCCAAATCCTCTTCTAATCAGGTAAAAAAAAACATGGTGCTATTTATGTAAAGTAAAAGCCCATTGGACAACTGATCCCAGTTGTCCAAAGAAAAGCACCAAGCCTCCCACTACCACAACCCCTACTGCTACACCTAGTGCCCCTAGTAATAGCAGTGGTGGTGGGAGCAAACCTACTAATAGCCAATCCAAGGGAGTAGCTGGACTCATTTTTGGTAATTTAGTTGGGGTTGGTCTTGTTAGGGAGACCACATAGGCTGTGTTAGTCTCTGAAGGTGCCATTGATTTGGCCACCTTGGTTGCTTGTCCCCTTAATATGGATAAGTACAAGCAACTTCCCCTAATAAATGGTGTTGAGGTTCAGGCCTACAGGGACACAGGTGCCAGTGTTACCATGGCAATAGAGAAACTGGTCCACCCTGAACAACACCTACTTGGTCACCAGTACCAAGTGACTGATGCTCATAACAACACTCTTAGCCACCCCATGGCTGTTGTGAATCTCAACTGGGGGGGGGGGGGGGTTACTGGTCCAAAGAAAGTTGTGGTTGCCTCAGATTTACCTGTAGACTGTCTACTAGGGAATGATTTAGAGACATCAGCTTGGGCAGAAGTGGAGTTGGAGGCTCATGCAGCAATGCTGGGCATTCCTGGGCATATTTTTGCTTTGACAAGGGCTCAGGCCAAAAAGCAAAAAGGACAGGGTGACATGGATCCTGGAACAATGGACCAAGTGCTCCCTAAAGCTAGGGTTAGTAAAGGTAAATCACTACCTACTATCCCTCCCTCTACAGTAGATTCAACTTCTGAGGAAGAAGAATTTCCCCCCTGTGCAGAACCTTCACCAGAGGAGCTGGAAGCAGACACTGCTAAGCTTTTGGGTGGAGGGGGCCTGCCAGGGAGGAGCTGAGTGTGGCACAGCAGACCTGTCCCACACTAGAGGGTCTAACACAGCAAGCTGTCAAACAGCAAAATGGGGATGTCAGTGACTCTCACAGAGTTTACTGGGAGGACAACCTCTTGTATACTGAAGCAAGGGATCCAAAACCTGGAGCAGCCAGGAGATTGGTGATTCCCCTGCAATACAGAGAGTTCCTCCTAACTCTAGCCCACGACATTCCCTTGGCTGGACATTTGGGGCAAATGAAAACATTGGACAGGCTTGTTCCCTTGTTTCATTGGCCTAGAATGTCAGAGGACACAAAGGAATTTTGTAAGTCCTGTGTCACCTGTCAAGCCAGTGGCAAAACAGGTGGCACCCCAAAGGCTCCCCTTATTCCACTACCTGTGGTTGGGGTTCCCTTTAAAAGGGTAGGGGTTGACATTGTTGCCCCCCTTGACCCCACTACTGCTTCAGGCAATAGGTGTATCTTGGTGGTAGTGGACCATGCCACCAGATATCCTGAAGCAATTCCTCTAAGGACCACTACAGTCCTGCACTGGTAAAGGCCCTCCTGGGAATCTTTTCCAGGGTGGGTTTCCCAAAAGAGGTGGTATCAGACAGGGGTAGTAACTTTATGTCTGCTTACTTAAAGGCCATGTGGAAGGAATGTGGTGTAACATACAAATTCACCACACCTTATCATCCACAAACAACTGGACTGGTTGAGCGATTTAACAAAACTCTCAAAGGAATGATAATGGGACTCCCTGAAAAACTCAGGAGGAGATGGGATGTCCTGTTACCTTGCCTCCTTTTTGCTTACAGGGAGGTACCCCAGAAAGGAGTGGGCTTCAGCCCCTTTGAACTCCTATTTGGACACCCTGTAAGAGGTCCTCTAACACTTGTAAAGGAGGGTTGGGAACAACCTTTAAAAGCTCCTAAGCAAGACTTAATGGACTATGTACTTGGCCTAAGATCCAGAATGGCTGAGTATATGAAAAAGGCTGGCAAAAAACCTTCAGGCCAGCCAAGAGCTCCAAAAGCAATGGCATGACCAGAAGGCTGTTCTGATTCAGTACCAACCAGGACAGAAGGTGTGGGTCTTGGAGCCTGTGGCCCCAAGAGCACTCCAAGACAAATGGAGTGGTCCCCCCCACATCATTGTTGAGAAAAAGGGAGAAGTCACCTACTTGGTTGACTTGGGCACTGCCAGGAGTCCCCTTAGGGTGCTCCATGTCAATCGCCTGAAACCCTACTATAACAGGGCTGATCTCACCCTGCCCATGGCAACAGATGAAGGACAGGAAGGAGAGAGTGACCCTCTCCCTGATCTCTTCTCTTCCACAGAACAAGATGCTCTAGTGGAAGGTGTAGTTTTGGCAGATTGTCTTACTGCTGAGCAGAAAGACCACTGCATAAATCTCCTGAGTCAGTTTTTTGAACTCTTTTCTACTGTGCCAGGCACCACTTCTTGGTGTGAGCACACTATAGATACTGGAGACAGCGTGCCTGTCAAAAGTAAGATCTATAGGCAGCCTGACCATGTCAGGGACTGCATAAAACAAGAGGTTCAGAAAATGCTTGAACTGGGAGTGGTTGAGCACTCTGAAAGTCCATGGGCCTCTCCTGTGGTACTTGTACCAAAACCTCATTCCAAAGATGGGAAAAGGGAAATGAGATTTTGTGTGGATTACAGAGGTCTCAACCAGGTAACTAAAACTGATGCTCACCCTATACCCAGGGCAGATGAGCTAATAGATACACTGGCATCTGCCAAGTATCTAAGCACCTTTGATTTGACTGCAGGGTATTGGCAGATCAAGTTATCAGAGGATGCTAAAGCAAAAACTGCATTTTCAACCATTGGAGGGCACTACCAATTCACAGTAATGCCTTTTGGTTTAAAAAATGCACCTGCCACTTTTCAGAGGTTGGTGAATACAGTCCTGCAAGGGTTGGAGGCTTTTAGTGCAGCATATCTAGATGATATAGCTGTCTTTAGCTCCACCTGGGATGATCACCTGGTCCACCTATGGAAAGTTTTGGAGGCCCTGCAAAAGGCAGGCCTCACTAACAAGGCTTCAAAGTGCCAGATAGGGCAGGGGAAAATGGTTTATCTGGGACACCTTGTGGGTGGAGAACAGATTGCACCACTTAAGGGGAAAATCCAAACTATTATAGATTGGGTTCCCCCTACAACTCAGACCCAGGTGAGAGCCTTCCTAGGCCTCACTGGGTATTACAGGAGGTTCATAAAGAACTATGGCTCCATAGCAGCCCCTCTTAACGACCTGTCATCTAAGAAAATGCCTAAAAAGGTATTGTGGACAGCTAACTGTCAGAAAGCTTTAAAGGAGCTCAAACAGGCCATGTGCTCTGCACCTGTCCTAAAAAGCCCATGTTACTCCAAGAAATTCATTGTTCAAACTGATGCATCTGAATTAGGGGTAGGGGCAGTCTTATCACAACTCAATTCGGAGGGCCGGGATCAACCTGTTGCTTTTATCAGCAGGAGGTTGACCCCTAGAGAAAGGCGTTGGTCTGCCATAGAGAGGGAGGCCTTTGCTGTGGTCTGGGCACTGAAGAAGTTGAGGCCATACCTGTTTGGCACTCACTTCATTGTTCAGACAGACCACAAACCTCTACTTTGGCTAAAACAAATGAAAGGTGAAAACCTTAAATTGTTGAGGTGGTCCATATCTCTACAGGGAATGGACTATACAGTGGAACATAGACCTGGGAGTACCCACTCCAATGCAGACGGACTCTCCAGATATTTCCACTTAGACAATGAAGACTCATCAGGTCATGGCTAGTCTTATTGTCCTTCGTTTGGGGGGGGTTGTGTAGGAAAGTACCATCTTGCCTGGCATGTTACCCCCATATTTCACTGTATAAATGTTGTTTTAGTTGTATGTGTCACTGGGACCCTGTCAGCCAGGGCCTCAGTGCTCATAAGTGTGCCCTGTATGTGTTCCCTGTGTGATGACTAACTGTCTCACTGAGGCTCTGCTAACCAGAACCTCAGTGGTTATGCTCTCTCATTTCTTTCTAAATTGTCACTAACAGGCTAGTGACCAATTTCACCAATTCACATTTGCATACTGGAACACCCTTATAATTCCCTAGTATATGGTACTGAGGTACCCAGGGTATTGGGGTTCCAGGAGATCCCCATGGGCTGCAGCATTTCTTTTGCCACCCATAGGGAGCTCTGACAATTCTTACACAGGCCTGCCATTGCAGCCTGAGTGAAATAACGTCCACGTTATTTCACAGCCATTTGCCACTGCACTTAAGTAACTTATAAGTCACCTATATGTCTAACCTTTACCTGGTAAAGGTTGGGGGCTAAGTTACTTAGTGTGTGGGCACCCTGGCACTAGCCAAGGTGCCCCCACATTGTTCAGGGCAAATTCCCCGGACTTTGTGAGTGCGGGGACACCATTACACGTGTGCACTATACATAGGTCACTACCTATGTATAGCGTCACAATGGTAACTCCGACCATGGCCATGTAACATGTCTAAGATCATGGAATTGTCATCCCAATGCCATTCTGGCATTGGGGAGACAATTCCATGATGCCCGTGTCTCTAGCACAGACCCGGGTACTGCCAAACTGCCTTTCCCGGGGTTTCACTGTAGCTGCTGCTGCTGCCAACCCCTCAGACAGGTTTCTGCCCTCCTGGGGTCCAGCCAGGCTTGGCCCAGGAAGGCAGAAAAAAGGACTTCCTCAGAGAGAGGGTGTTACACCCTCTCCCTTTGGAAAAAGGTGTCAGGGCTGGGGAGGAGTAGCCTCCCCCAGCCTCTGGAAATGCTTTGATGGGCACAGATGGTGCCCATCTCTGCATAAGCCAGTCTACACCGGTTCAGGGGTCCCCCAGCCCTGCTCTGGCGCAAAACTGGACAAAGGAATGGGGAGTGACCACTCCCCTGACCTGCACCTCCCCTGGGAGGTGCCCAGAGCTCCTCCAGTGTGCTCCAGACCTCTGTCATCTTGGAAATAGAGGTGCTGCTGGCACACTGGACTGCTCTGAGTGGCCAGTGCCAGCAGGTGACGTTAGAGACTCCTTCTGATAGGCTCTTACCTGTGTTGCTAGCCTGTCCTTCTTCCTAAGTAGCCAAACCTCCTTTTCTGGCTATTTAGGGTCTCTGCTTTGGGGAATTCTTTAGATAACGGATGCAAGAGCTCATCAGAGTTCCTCTGCATCTCTCTCTTCACCTTCTGCCAAGGAATCGACCGCTGACTGCTCTGGACGCCTGCAAAACTGCAACAAAGTAGCAAAGACGACTACTGCAACCTTGTGTCGCTGATCCGGCCGCCTTCTCGTCTGTTTTCCTGATGGTGCATGCTGTGGGGGTAGTCTCCCTCCTCTCTGCACTAGAAGCTCTGAAGAAATCTCCTGTGGGTCGACGGAATCTTCCCCCTGCAACCGCAGGCACCAAAAGACTGCATCACCGGTCCTCTGGGTCCCCTCTCAGCATGACGAGCATGGTCCCTGGAACTCAGCAACTCTGTCCAAGTGACTCCCACAGTCCAGTGACTCTTCAGTCCAAGTCTGGTGGAGGTAAGTCCTTGCCTCCCCACGCTAGACTGCATTGCTGGGTACCGCGTGATTTGCAGCTGCTCCGGCTCCTGTGCACTCTTCCAGGATTTCCTTTGTGCACAGCCAAGCCTGGGTCCCCAACACTCTAACCTGCAGTGCACAACCTCCTGAGTTCTCCTCCGGCGTCGTGGGATCTCCTTTTGTGACTTCGGGTGAGCTCCAGTTCACTCTTCTTTGTAGTGCCTGTTCCAGCACTTCTGCAGGTGCTTCTTGCTCCTGAGAGGGCTCCTTGTCTTGCTGGGCGCCCCCTCTGTCTCCTCACGCAATTGGCGACATCATGGTCCCTCCTGGGCCACAGCAGCATCCAAAAACCCTAACCGGGACCCTTGCAGCTAGCAAGGCTTGTTTGCGGTCTTTCTGCGTGGGAACACCTCTGCAAGCTTCTTCACGACGTGGGACATCCATCCTCCAAAGGGGAAGTTCCTAGTCCTCTTCGTTCTTGCAGAAACCACAGCTTCTACCATACAGTGGCAGCTTCTTTGCATCCACAGCTGGCATTTCATGGGCATCTGCCCACTCCCGACTTGAGTGTGACTCTTGGACTTGGTCCCCTTGTTCCACAGGTACTCTTGTCTGGAAATCCATAGTTGTTACATTGCTGGTGTTGGTCTTCCTTGCAGAATTCCCCTATCACGACTTCTGTGCTCTCTGGGGAACTTAGGTGCACTTTACACCTACTTTTCAGGGTCTTGGGGAGGGCTATTTTTCTAACCCTCACTGTTTTCTTACAGTCCCAGTGACCCTCTACAAGCTCACATAGGTGTGGGGTCCATTCGTGGGTCCCATTCCACTTTTGGAGTATATGGTTTGTGTTGCCCCTATACCTATGTGCTCTCATTGCAATCTATTGTGACTGTACATTGCTTGCATTGCTTTCTATTGCTATTTCTGCATATTTTTGGTATTGTGTACATATATCTTGTGTATATTTGCTATCCTCGTACTGAGGGTACTCACTGAGATACTTTTGGCATATTGTCATAAAAATAAAGTACCTTTATTTTTAGTATATCTGTGTATTGTGTTTTCTTATGATATTGTGCATATGACACCAGTCGTATAGTGGGAGCTTTACACGTCTCCTAGTTCAGCCTAAGCTGCTCTGCTAAGCTACCTTTTCTATCAGCCAAAGCTGCTAGACACCTCTTCTATACTAATAAGGGATACCCGGACTTGGTGCAGAGTGTAAGTACCCCTTGGTACTCACTACAAACCAGGCCAGCCTCCTACACCAAGCGGCTGTTTGCACCGTGACCTGTAGGCCTGCACTTCTCATTGCCTTGCTCACACCAAAGCCTTGGCATCCCCAACGACATCGCTCCACGCTGACACTGATGCCGCTGCGTGCACCGTGGCCTGAGGACACCGCTCATGAGGTACAAGATGCACCGCTCTCTCCTGTACCAGAGCCCCCGTCCACAGACACCAGCACCATCAACTCCTGCAACATCAACAGACGCCCTTGCCTGCACCTTGACCCGTGGGCATCACACGCAGCCCCTCCCATGCCGCAACGTGGGTTTGGTGCCTACCGATGACAGAGCTTCAGCAACGACAATGCTGCTGCCTGGACCGTGACCTAGAGACACCACATGTCACACCATCCCACTTAACACCACAGCCCTGGTCTCACCGACGTTGCGGGAAGCTGTGAACACCGCACTTCGCACCACAGCCCTGACGCCATCAACACCAGCGCTCCTGACTTCATTATCAGCCCAAAGTTCAATCTGCAATGTGTGTGACTTTAGGGGCCCGACGACCCCGTGCCGACCTCTGGAACCAACACCTGCGTCGCCAGCCGGATCTCATTGCAAGGATCACAACACCCTACATTTCTAAGGTACTGTTTGTGGGTCTTCCCGACTCCATAGCTGGCCCACGATGCAGTGGCCAGGATAAACTGTTGTATGTGTTGTTCACTGTGTTTTTTCACTGTATTACTATGTGTTATGTGCAAATGCTTTAGAAATTGCTTTTGAGATATGCCTGACTGCTCATGCCAAGCTACCAAGTGGGTGAGCAGAGGTTATGTGAGCTGGGTATCTCCCTTGCCCTGTCTAGAGTGATAGTCCCTGCTTGGATAGGGTGCAAACCGTCTGTCAACTAGAGACCCCATTTCTAACAGTGCATTTCTCTTCAGCTGGTGACAAAGACCTTGATGAAAACAGGATAATGCTTTCTTTACCTTTGGTATTCTTCTCTGATAGCACTGCTCCTAAACATTTATTACTTGCATTTGTAGTTAGAAAACAATTCAACCCTGGATCAAAACTGCCCAGGGTAGGCACCTTTCCTGTATTGTGTTTAATTCTATAGAATGCTTCTTCACACTGTGGGTCCCACACAAATTTCACGTCTCTTGAGCAATTGTCTAATAATATACACCTTGTCTGCAAAGTTTGGTATACATTTTGCACAAAACTCAGCGATTCCCAAAAATGATCTCACCTTATCCTTGTTTGTAGGTGAGAGGGCCCCATTGATAGCATTAAGTAACAAAGGTTTCAGTTCCACCCCTGTTCTCCAATCATATGCCCCAAATACATCGGACTCCTCTCCACAAATTTGCACTTTTTCAATTCTACAGTCAACCATTTACTTTCAAGTACTCCCAAAAATGTCATCAATCTCATTATGTATCTTCCTGTTCTCACCAAAGAGTAATATATAATCTTGAAAGAACATAACTCCCCTCTCTTTTCCAAATAGTTTATACATTAGGTGTTGATAAACAGCTGCAGCCGATGCCAGACCAAAGGGCATCCGTTTGAGTTGGAAACAACCAAAAGGTGTGAAAATGCCTGGAGATTCCTGGACATCAGTATGAAAGGTATTTGATGGTATGCAGCTGAAAGATCTATAGTCAAAAAACATGTAGCTCCTTTTAACCATGACACCATCTCTGTGATTTTTTGCAAGGGAAAATTATCAATAACAATATTATTGTTTAGATGTCGCAAATCGACAGAAAGACATAGCTTGCAGTTGCTACAGCAAAGTATAATTACTGGAGAAATCCACTCAGAACTCTCTGTGGGTTCAATTACATCAAAATCTACTAACTTATCAAGCTCCTTTGCAACCTCCTCCCGTAGGATCATTGGTACCATCCTCAATTTATGCACCTTTGGAGTGGCATTAGTCCTGAGCACAATATTGTGGTAAAAACCTTCAACATTTCCATTATTTTGTTGAACACCTTGGGAAGTGTTTTACCATGTTGTTTCCTACTGAATTCCCCACCACCAACACGTTCTCTGCACTTTTCAGATGTAGAACAATGTGTACATTACCTTGATCCTGCCATCCCAGGACAGATGGTCCTCTCTTTGCCACATACAGCTCACCAGTGATCTGTCTGCCCTTAAATGAAAAGGACAACCACCTGAAACCAAGAATATCTATTTTCTCACCAGTGTAACTTTCTGGATTAATATCAGATAATGAAGAAAATGTGCCAATTTTTCCAACAAATGTATTCCTCCAGATGACTTCATTGACATAGTAAAGGTGATTCTGAGTCCTCATATATCCTGGTGGCTACACCTCCTACAGTCATGTCACACTCAGGCTTTCCATTAATTTTTCATTCATTAATGTTCCAGACCAGTTTTTCTCTAAAACTCATAATGTTATTCATTATCTGTGTCTCTTCCTCCACGTCACCCTCACATGCATCCTTTCCTTCATATATGCATCTCACATTCTTTCTTTTTTTGGCATACTTTTGCAAAGTGTCCGATAGTGCCACAGTTGCTGCACTTTTGTTTAAACGCAGGACATGTTTTACAATAGGCTAGATGTTTTTTGCCATCACAGTCGATAGCATGTCCTATCTCTAATGACTTGTTTGTCTTTGAATTTATAATTCTTGTGTTTGTCCATTTTGTGTCATCATTTTACCGATACAATCTGGCTTTGTCAGTTTCCTTTGATTACGTGTACATCTCCCTGACATTTCCACCTTATTTACGATTGCTAGGACATCTTCGGCTCATTTCATGCAAGGTTCTGTGCCAGATACCGAAAATGCATGCAGGGGACTGATAGAGAAATTTTGTTAAGCCATGGTAACAATTTCACCAAGAACCAGATGTATATTTTAAAGTCTACAATGTTCAGGGTATAGGTTTTAAGACAAAAAATCCCCACTTGAACAACAATATTGAATAAAGCCTTCACCTGCTTCCTTTATGTATATTCCGATCTGAGTTGCCAGTAACAATTTCACTAATAAATAACTATGAGGCAAAATAGTTATACAGTTTTTACCTTCATCTCATAGCAATGTATCCGGTTGCACTTTCTATTAAGATGGCCGCCAATGAGATCCCATAATGTGACCTGTCATACTGGATGCGTTCCGTCGTCTTTCAAGATTAAAGGTGAACAGCGCGTGAAGCTTTAGGAACGTGCCCCATCGATGGTGCCAGCACACCCTAGAATGTTGTTGCAAGGGGCTGAAAAGCGTACTCCGCTTATGGCACGCAGCTGCTGCTTCCCACTGGTATGCACTGCGCAGCTGGGGACTGTCTGATTTGAAAAATGCACCATAACTGACAATGCCGCAACTGATCAATTAATTTCCAGAATAATTTCTTGTACTTGTCAGAGTCTTTTGTTGATGAAGCGATGTTGGAGACCAAAGCGTATTGCAAGGAGAGATGCATCTTTTAGTACACTGATATTCCTTCCCGAAAAATGAGATAAAGTTGTGAAATTAGTAATTCCGGTTCAACTTGTCACCAAGTTGTTGTGTGCAGACTTCCAGGCACACACACGTTAGGAGGCAGGTAGCCATAACAGTAGAACCACTTCTTCATTAAGTAGGATTCAAACATACAGGAAACAGGTTTGCCAGCTCCCCTACCAAAGCAACCATAATGAAGAATGCTCACAAAATAACCAAAACATGTCATCCAGCTATGTTATCTACATTCCTTACTATATTTAGCATGCAAACCATACTAATGAGTGTATATAAATGCATTTTTAAAGCAATCTGAAACTTGGTTTAAGGGGTCAAATGTCAGGGTAAAAGTGTAAATGAAGATCAGGTTCTGGACTTAATTGTGAACAACTATGTCAGATCAGTGCAGTCCAGGAAAAGTTATCTTTCTCAATGTAAATAAAGACAATATTTCAGGAAAGTCTCTCATAGGTAGGAAGACAACATTACCTTGAAAGTCAAATTCTGGAAAAAGATAAGTCAGATTAGTTTTTCAACTCTCTGCGGGGCTAACTATGGAAAGATGCAATTTTATGTAAAGTGGTTAATGTATAGGACACCCGTGATTTAAAAGCAGATTATTAAACATAATTGGTGTCCTAAGTGTTTCAACATGACTCCACTGAAAATGGAAACTGGCCACATTTATATTTTTTGTCCTCTACTGGGTAAGTTTTGGAGTGATGTACTAAAATGCAGTAAAGGTGAGTTAGGGATCAAATTAGTCTGTGAATGTGCGCTAATATTACTATGATATAAGCTGTATGGTTATCGGTAACTTGATAAATCCTTTTTTTGCTTGAACCACGTTCAATAATATTGCAAAAATGAAAAACTCAATTCCTACTTTCACTGACTGCTTGGTTAAGATGAAATAGGTGAAGTATTGAGAAAGGCTCTTCGTGGCTCACATGGGATAGACTCAATAATTTCCCAAATTTTGTGGGGACCATCTATAAAAACTATTGTTCTTCTATTATTGCTTATTTTAGTTACTTGAAAATGAAGACAGTACTTCATATTTATGTATTAATATCTTTTCCATGAAGCTATTATTGAGTGAACTTTGATTTTGAGTATGTCATGAAGGCTATAAAATATATGTATATTTCATAATTGCAATAAGAACATAATTACGGTAGGGAATGCCATTTAAAACTAAGGTGCAGATTTATTACATTTATGTATTGCTTGCATCAGAACAGTGACACAAATTGGTGTAACATGTTAATTTGCTCATAACTTGTGTGAAATTTTGTCAGAAAGTAGCCCAAACAGCTCTGCATTACTTTGCATCTTGGGGTGACCGGGGTGGGGCTAAGGCTCGAGGCTATAACTTGGGTTCAGGGCCTTTAACAACAGGTACAGCCCTCGGCAGCGGCTATAAGGCTATATTAGAACATTGGAAAGTTGGGAGCTCCATTTAAGACAATGAAGTGGCTCAGGGCTTACAGTGGCTAGTATAAGCATTCTGCTCCAACATTCCAATGATTGTCTTTCTATTTCTCCCTTTTCAATTTAAAACATTTTATCCTCAGTTGGTGGAATGTTCTAACAGGCTTATAACCCTATTTCATCGGCTATACTGGATGAAAAAGGCCCTTTCCCTCATTACAGCTTCCCCTCCTCAGGGTTCAAAATGTGCAGGGAAACATAAGATAAAGAAAAAGACGAGACTCTTTGCAATGCAAACACAGCTTTTCACTGTTGCGGCAGGGAGAGCAGCTATCTCCATACAGGTAAACTGCTGTTCTCAATTTGCTGCTTCACAGGAAGCTACTTATATTGCAAAATGAACAATGCTTATTACGAAAGGTCAGATAATAAGTTACTTAGCAGGTACATGTTTGTTGCAAAACTTTCCATCACCAGTGTCTCTACACCTTTAACCTATTACTTCCACATTCTTTTTTGCAGTTCTAACAATGCCTAACAAACTAACTATTCAGTACTCTTGAATGCACGTCTATCTGCGTGTGCATTTTATCACTTTGCTCCCAAGTCCTCTTATCATATTCTGTATACCCTTGGCTAATTTAATCTCATGCTCCTCTTCTTCAATCATGTTTTTAATTTACTTGAACAATAGAATTGGTGCTTTTGTGCTAAGACCATGAATTCCTTCAAGTTTACAAACACAGATTTCCCTTTAACTAAAACTTTGCTGGTAAAGCATTCTCTTTTCAAGTGAACTCTTCACCTGACTGGAATCATCATGGATTTTACGCCTAGAGTGCTCTTTCACCACATATAATTCTACATTGTTTTCCACCGATGTCTGATGTAGCATTATTTCTTCACATTTCATTCCCTCTCCAACAAAAACATTTAACAAATGCCCTTGTTGGCAGGCTATAAGGCTAAATTCAGTATTAAAGGAACACTTGAGCTTTTATCACAAACACCTGCCACTAAAGATTCCTTTGCACACACGTTCTACAAATACATAATATCACCTGTCTTAAAATAGCCTTCTTTCATCTTCCAGATATTCACATCTTTCAGTACCAGAGTGGAGCCTGAATTGGTCCCAATGTCCTTCTACCACAGTGAGGTGAAATTCGCTGAAGGGCTAATTTGTTAACTTTACCACACACTTTTGCTCTGATTCCAAGTTTAGAGGAGGAGAAAGTTTTATTTATTGCACCTGATAAAATCTGACTCTGTGGGGGGGTGTCGAATCTTAGATTTTGGAGAATAATTTATGCTTCCTCTTGTTTACTAAACCAAAATACATGTTATTGTAAATATCATACTGTTTCCCCCAGTTAAATTCTAGCAGGTTTCACTTGCCAAAATTTAATGAAGGATGAGGTGTAGACTGACCCTATGATTCATGAACTTCGATTCACTAACACGTCAGGGGTTCCGGAAGTGACTTTGCAACTAAATGACATCACAGGAAGTGAAATCACATGATCTTTCACTCTGAATCCTAACAAATAATGCTTCAAGACCCTAATCTCGTTGACATCATAATCATTTACATCATGGAAGCCTGGTTTGCACCTCTTTGGAAAACGTTAATGCCAGTTCACAGGGAGATGCAGTGGTTATGCCCACTAGTACTAATCCATAGGGACTATATGTTATATATGAACTAATGAAGAACACAGGTGATGGTTCTGTTCAAAGACATAGGGCCTCATTATGATCTCGGCGGTAAAAAACGCCGAGATCAGCACTGGCGGTCAACAGAAGACCACCAGCGCGACTACCCCCCGCCGGCTGTATAATGTTTTCCCTGCTGGGCCGGCGGGCGGAAACAGTGTTGTACTTAGGTTTATTGTATTGGTTGTTTACATGGTACATACCACCTGTGTTGTAATAATTGGTAGAACTGTAATTCATCTCATACTCACACGTAGAAGTGTGCATTAATGACAGTAATGTGTGGTTGTTGTATTACTGCATATTTCGTTCACAAACCAAATTTTGAGATTGCTGAAGATACCATTTGAATCACAAACTTTTCTGACAGATTACCACCAGCAAAATGCTAGTTGTACCAGAAAGCAAAATTGCAGTAAAACGTGAAACAAAAAAAACACTGTTATTCACCATGTTTGTCGGTGCAATTGTGAGATATTTGGTAATGCCTTTTTGAAATTTTAATATGCACATTGGTATTTTCACAGGACATTAAGTGATACGTAGAGTTGCATTCACTTTATCAATCACAAAGGATAACAGGCAGAGTTGTTGGTAGAAGAAAATTCAAAATTGAGATATACAGAATATGCATTGATCTCTGTGGTGACTGTCAACCCACATAGTAATCGTACCTATAACGGCCCTTTTTAGAGTGACTCAAAAATTATTCAATTTATGGTGATTGGATTACCAGGAAATTATAATGATATAATATCACTGCATTACAAAAGAGTAGTAACACTACATATGATGGCAATTATGCTGCACATAAATTCGGAAAACGTGGCATAAACATGATTACCATATATTAATCCGTGCTATCTTTTGTATGGGAAAAGTGCATATCAGTTTAATATCTGGCTATAACATGAAGTTGTATCATTCAGATCCTGATCAGGCCTAGACAAAATTTTAATTACGCCAGCATAATTCACATAATTTGGGGATTTTTTGTGTATGCTTACTATTAAATTCCCAAAATTACACTGTTATGCCACTTTGCATAATCACATGCCATTTACATTAAAACTTTACCAGAAATGTGACATTCGCAGTAAAAATTTACCACAAATGCATGAGAACAACGGAATGCCAGTGGCTGTTGTTCATGATACTTTTATTTTCCTGCACTTTTTAACTGAAAAAATTTGTTCTCATGTCACAAATTGACACCAGGGTGCATTACGTGGTAAAATATAGGAATACATTGTGAATTTGCATTACATGTAACTATTCATAATTTTATGTCATTTTGCCGAAATTTTGCATAATTAAACAAAAGCAAATTCTGCAACCTTCACACATCCCTAATCCCAAATCCAGCAGCCTCTTATTCTTAGAACCGATTCCGAACCATGCTTTACACCTGCTTTCCAGTGTCTTTCTTCCAAGACAATATGCAGTTCCTTTTAACAGAGTGCTCCTTCTGGAGGAAGGTGACAGAAGTCAAACTGAACATGTCACATCGTGCCTCCAGATTCGTATTCATTACATCACCTCACAAACCCATGGTAACCAACAGAAAAAAATGTATAATAAACCATTTTAGTTTCTATGATCTTCTAAATATCACATAGGGCTTCCAACCGAAATGAGTGTGATGATACTATAGAATAAAGTGTAATTGAATACATTGAAGTCCTCTGTTCAGCACTGTAGAGGATACTAACATTGTTCCTATACACTTGGGGGCAAATATACTATTCTTTCACGCAGCACAGTGTAGCAACCAAAGTTGCTTAGCTGTGTTATGTGATAGTGAATGAGCAGGAGAGCACAGAATGTACTATGATATGGTGCCTCTGCTTTCTTCCTTAGTGCTGGTTCACAAATTGTCTGCCTTGTGCAATACACACAGGTTCACAGCATAGAGCAAAAGTTTCTGCATGATGGCTAGCAGAGATTTTGTACAGAAAGTGTACACTCGCAGTACAAAACTATGCTTAAATACACTTTAAAACTTTTCCAACTTTGTAAGTGTGCTGTAAAACTGCAGCACACATGCAACCTGGAAAAGGTTTAGAGAGGAGAAACGTTTACTACTACTTTTGCTCCTCCCTCAAGGAGGAGTATGTTTTTGGACAAAGTCATGTCCACAAATGTTAGTCAAAAAGGTCTGGCGTCATACTGTGTGAATGCCCAGGTGTCACCCATGGGCCGACTTGCTGCTGTAAATTAATGCATAGGGAACTTTCCAGCCAAAACACATTTTGTGCTGGTAACTTAATCCAAAATCCACACTTTGTGCTGGTTTGAGTCACTGTTGGTAGCTCAACACTAGCACAAAGTGTTGATATCTCTCTCTCCGTATGCCTAATGTATGTTATGTACTTTTACTAATAATTAGTGTTCACATAGCACATAATACAAACTGAATTGTGCTTTGGCACTTTTCAATAGATAATTAGTACTACAAAACTCAGTGGCACTAATCTTACAAACCTTACAAGAACCAAAAATTGTGTTAAATTCTGCAAGAATACAAAATTGGTAGTTGTATTATATGCAGATGTTTGCTCCTGATAACCAACCCACTTAGGTATTATACCTGGACTATAACCAGCTGTGACCTGCACATTATCCAAGGATCTCTGAGACAAACAATTCTACTCAGAAATGTATTTTAATAGAATTAAACACTTTAAGCAGTATGTTATGCACAATGCTCTGCAACATGGACTTCACTTGAACTACATTTAATGTAGAGGTGGGATGGCATTTGTAAACTTGAGTCTGTGTCTGGTTCTGCTCCAGGTCCCTTTCATGTGGCTTCTGCCTGCCACCCTCGCTGTACCCTCATGCACAAATAAATAGAAACAAAGCATTAACCTTTGCGGTAAAAAGGAAAGACAAATAGATACCTATTTAGAGGCTGATTTGTACAAAGTGAAACCAAAAAACCTGGTTTAATTGTGGCTTTCCCACTTAATGAAATTGTTTGATTTTGTTTTCTGTAAATATCTTTATAGTATTTTTGCGTCACTGGTATATGTAACAGGACCACATTTGGCATACATTAACAACAATCCTTGTCAGAGAAAGGAAGTCAGATACATTTCATATTCATAATGCCATCAAACATTATGTATCAGACTCACTGACCCCTCGTCTGAAACCCCATATCTCGGAAGGGCCAAAGTACACAAATAGGATAACATGTAGCACTTGCTACTAACAAATAGGTAGATCAGGGCCATATCAGAAAACAGGCAGTTGCTTCAAACTGTCTGGTTGGTCTTAGTAGTGATCCCACTCAGACCCGAATGTCCTCTGCATTACACTCCTAAGGACTGAGTATAGCAAGAACTATTCCGGTCCCAGCCTGTGGTTTAGGGCTAAGTAATCAAATGAGTAGAATCCCTTCTCGGACATCACATCTGCCCAGATCTCAGTCCCCACATCTGTCCAATCCTGAATGTGTTATGCTGCTTTTTGCCCTGTGCATTCCAGTATCACCCAAATTGGTATGCTAGGTGAGTAGGGTGTGCTCTGCTTACCTTCATAGGCATGCCGTCTCCAGACATAGAGAACCATACGCAGTAGTACACTGTCTTTGTTCCAAGGCAGGCGGTGTCCAAGATACTGATCAAAAGGAAGCGTCCCACTATTTTATCCAGGATTCCCATATATTTGAGTGACGTCATACCAGCTAGCCATTGCAATGGCCACTGCAACTCAGCACCAGCATAATAAAGCTCATAGTCAGGGCACCGAGACCCTCCTCCTCCAAGAGGGCAAATAACTTATGAAGAGCCACCAGTCATCGACCACCTCCCCATATCAAGCTCAACTAAACGTCGTCAGTCCCTAAAGAAAGCCTAAAATCAGTGGGAGGGCTGCTAAGAAATATAACGATCTGGACAGTATCAACATTTTGGCAATGGCAACCCTGCCCATCGGCGACAGAGGTAGCCCGATCGAAAAGGGGAGAAAACGGTGGATAGAGGCCACCACCTTCCCAAGGTTCCCCACCCTGGAGGCCGGCACCTAATAGTATACTTGCACTCCCAAATATTTGATGGAGTGGAATTTTGAGGCCAGAGCCGCATGCAGTAGCACATCTCTTTGATCATATGTGTGCCAGAGGAAACAAGCAGATCTTATCCCAGTTAACATGAAGTCTCGACATGGCCCTGAATGTGTTGAGCACCATCATAACCCCATGGAAGCACAGTATGATCTGCCCTCAAATAAACCAGTGCATCATGCGCATATAGGGATATGATCTCAGGGCATCGCAATACCATAAAACTCCACTGTGGTGCCTGGTCTCGTAGCATGCACTCCAAGGGTTCTTTTACCAGGGTGAAAATTTATGGTGATAGGGGGCAGCCGGCCTCAACCCCTACCCACCGGAATTGGGTCCAATATCACGTCCCCCATGTGCACCTGGGCAACCGGATTGCTATACAGCAATACCACCCATCTGAGTAAGGATGGTCCGAAGCCCATGTTCGCCAACACACCCATCAGATAAGACCATTCCATGGTGTCAAACGCCTTTCCAATATAAAGAGCAGTTGCCTCTGTCTCGGAGTGCATCGCCCAATCCATAAGTGAAATAGTTGCCACAGAATAATGAAGTTATTGCACCCAGTGATGAAACCATTTTGGTCTGGGTGCACCAAGGAGGGGACTACTGTTGTCAGATGACTGGCAAGGATTTTTCCAAGAACCTTGTAGTCAAGGCTTGAGAGGGACAGAGGGTGATACGATGTCACATTTAAAGGATCATGTCCAAGTTTAGGAAGAATGACTAGTACTGCTTCCCTCATGGAAGCCGGCTAGGTCCCACTAGCCACTGCCCTCTCATACACCTTCAGCAGCCAAAGGGCCAACTGGGTGCAGTAATGTGCATGAAATTTGACCAGTAACCCATCAGTGGCTGGTACATTCCTGCTGTGCTTTCACCCCTTTTACCTCTTCTAATGTAACCAGTCTGTCCAGTTCCTATTGATGAAAGGGATTAATTGTGGTGGTATTTATTTGTGCCAAATACGTAGAAAGCTCATTGATCCCCCTTCCGAGGATTACCTATAGAGACCTCTCTAATATTCCTCAAACAGTCTATTGATCTCAACTTGAGTATTCATCACCCACCCCATCTGACGTTTAAGTGCAGCAATTGGGCACCTAAGGGTCTCTGAATCCAACAACCATGGCAATACTTGGCCAGCTTTGTCCCCATGCTCCACTAGCTTCATGGGTTCCTTACTCAGGGCCAACAGGGCCACTTGCTTTCTATGGACTGTTAGACACTCTCTCCAGCCCCCCAAGATGGTCTACTACATTAGTCACTTCCGCATTCAGGCTCCTCTGTACACAAAACACTGTCTTCATGCACAACCCCCGTAAAACCACTTTAAATGCATCTGATTTAGCCAGGGTGTCCATGGCTGTCCCTTCATTGTCCTGGAGTAGTGGTCCATGGCCTCCTCAATCTTCGAGCTGAACACTGCATCATCTAAAGTGGTGGTGGGCAAGAGCCAAGTGGGGATCTTCTGCCTTGACCTGCCCCATCCAAGTGAGATCAGCAAGGTATTGAGATGTAATATGGAACGCCACAGATATTCTGCACGTGTGCACAGCATAACCAATTCTAGTGAGACAAAGATCATATCTAGTCTAGAATGCAGTGCATACACTGCCAAGTAATGGGAGTACTCCATGACAGTCAAATGTAAGAGGTGCCAGAGCAACCCTCTTGCATATCGTGAGCCCAGGTGTTTGGGTGCTCCGAGACAGTACAGGAGAGTGTCCCAGGCAGAGTGGGCATTAACCTGTCTACCTCTAAATCAAAGACCCCATTATAGTCCCTGCACCACAGTGTAGAGGCTGCCGGGTCTGCCAACAGGGCAGGAGCCAGGGTCGTAAAGAAGGCTACCTGCGCTGCCGTTGGGACGTACACCACCACCAGAGTCAATGGCAACCCATTTTACCCACTACTACAAAATTACCCTTCTTATCTATTTTAATGTTGGACATTGGAAAAGGCACTCCTGGAGTCCCCTACAACAATACTTCCCTCACATAACTCGAATATGTTGTGCAATATAACCTGTCTCTTCATCAACTACCTAGTCTAATGAGTTCCAGTGTTATGAGGTGGGTATCCTGGAGACACACCAAATGTACTCTGCTCCTCCTCAAGTAGGCATAAATCCTGTGCCACTTGACATATGAGCCCATGCCTCTCACATGCCACGAATAGATCCTATATTCTGGCAATACCATGTGCAAATAAACCTACATCTTCGGGATGACCCCAAGTGCAGAGGCCAAAGGGGAGGTGTCAACACATGCAACCACACACACGTGTACCTAAACACAAACAAATCCTCAAACTCCTTTTCCCAGACTGCCGGGCAACAGTGCAGCATCTGGCCAAAAAACCTACAGCGTATATTAAGCATACAGAAAAAGTCAGACGGACAGTGTGGTGTAGTATGTGGTACCCAAAATATGAGTCAAGAAGAACCACAATGTCCTTCTGAGCCTCTACCAGCATAGAGCTCACCCCACTCCTCTGACATAGCATAGCAAGGTCACAATGAGCAAATCTGGAGTAGTCATTGCAGCAACAGTGTCCCCTCTCCCAGCCAAGGAAATGATATGAGAATAACATCAGAGGAGATCAGTTGTCATTTGAGTGACCTCAGGCCCTCCCTTAGGGTCTCCTGAATCTCGTCCGGTAGAGAGCCACCCAATTAATCTGTGTCTGAGGCATCCAAGGTGCCACTGCTGGTGCAAGAGCCAAGGGATCTCACTCACACTAGTGCTGCTACCACTCGCACTCTCTCCTTCGTTGCCTGCTTCCAGGAAGGGAGGGTGCAGTACTTTTGGGCCTACGGCACCAAATCAATGCCAATGCCCAATCTTCCTTAGTGTCTGGTTAGTCTGAGGGAGGATAATCCCCTTTAGACTCTAACCAATCCCAGGCCTCCTGGGCCAATTGGAAAATTGGAAAATAACCATCATGACACCATTCATGACTTTGAGTTTAGCCAGGAAAATCAGTGTGTATTTAAGTCTGTCAGAGTCAAAGTTTCACTGTATAATAGGACGCACTCTGTGTTTGAACATCAGCTGTGTGTTACGGAAAGATCGTAACCAGGGGAGGCTTCTCCGCTAGGACGAAGGAGTGTCGCCCCGCCCCCACCAGCAGCAGGAGCTGCAAAACTTTTATAGTAAAAACATAATAAACTCTGTTTATTATGTTTTTACTATAAAAGTGGGTGGGGCAATAGGCATGATGCGGACGGAGGGGAAATGCACAGCACTCCTCCTCAGTGCGCATGTATGTTTGGCTGGCTGTCTCGGGCCGGCCAAACACACATGCGCAGTAGGCTCTCTCCAGCCCAGCAACACGGTTGCCGGGCTAGAAAGAGCATGGTCAGGCTGCCAGTTTGTCTGGGAGCGACCTGGCTGGGTGCTTCCAGTCAATCCAAATGCTGCTTTGAGCAGCATCAGGATGAGCCGAAGGGCAGGCTGGGAGCCTCTGCCTGCAATGACAGAGGAGGGCAGAGCAGATGGAGCAGCGCAGCAAGGTAAAAATTTAAGTTTTCTTTTTATTATTCTTATTTATTTTTTTAGTACTTCCCACCACGCTCCGCCCCGCCCCTTTTTCCTCCTGCGAGCCGAGCCTGATCGGAACCGCCTGTTTTTTTACTTGCCATGGGCTGTTAGAGTGGGAAATCTGGAGGATTATATCTCTATCTCAATAATTAAAGAGGCGTGCCACCACCAGTCGTAGGGGAGCACCAGGTGGGGGTGGCCAGGCTGACACACAATGTACTCGCTCCACTGAAAAGAAGGTGGAGGTTTTTCCCCAGAGAACCATTTGTGCCAGCCATTGCTCCAGATATGGATCCACACTCTGGCCCTCAATCTTCTCATGTAGACACACTACCCTGATATTATTTAGGTGTGATCGCCCTTCTGCATCATCAGCTTTGGATTTCAGGAGGTCCACCTCTCGTTGCAGGGCCACAAGATTGGGCTGTGTTTCTAACACAACTTCCTGCATCTCCACTCTAGTCTCTTCATGTGTGGAAACTTTTGCTTTCAATTTGCTATGATCCTAACGCATGTGGACCATATCAATAATCAAAGTGTCCAGTTTCGGTTCCAAGTTCATCTTCAGACCATGAACAGAAGCAAGAAGTTCTGTGAACTTCAGGAGTTCATCACATTCTGCCCTTAAGTGTCTAGAGCAGGGAGCCTCCAATTAGCTCTTTGGGTGCAGGGTGACACCCCTCACCTGCCACAGCCTGCAATGCAATGAGCACCACTATTTCCTGTCACCATGTGCCCCACAGATAGTTTGCTCCAGTGGCACCAGGATCCCCCAAGCAGCAGTGCGGCAGAGCAGATGGCCTCCTCTGAGAGCAGGGTCAGGGTAGCAGGTAAACCTTGGGCTGCAAGGTCAGTGGCAGTCATAGCAAAGTTCTGGCGACAGGACAACCCACCATTTCCGGTCCTCCGCCCCTTCCAACAGCAACCTGCCCAAGCACTTTCCACGGCATCGCAGGCTGCACTACATCCGCAGCGTACGCTGCCCCTCAGCATCCACGGTGAGCCTGCCAGTGACGAGGCATCACTCCTCATCCGTTGTGGCCTCTAATGCGGCCGGTGCATCTCCGTTTTGCCTCCAGTGACACTGCAGGGAACCTTTTCCAGAGGCCCCAGGCACCCCGAAGCAGCAGTTCTGTTCAGGGAGACTTTTTGCAGCATAGTGGGGGTTTCAGATCCCCATTAGAGTCTGGAATATTGTGGCTCTAGGACGGAGCTTGTTTCTATGCAATTACTCCTGTCGCCATCTTAGCCACGTCCCGATAAAATTGTGTAATCTTTGTCAAATGTTTTATTGATCCTCCTTTGTCTTCACTATTGCATATGTAAGCATCTTCAAACAGGTGAGTTCAGAATACCGATTTCACATAAAACCTACAGAGTTTGATTTAATAGACTAAAACGTAGCTCTAGCTATAAGAATCTGGACCACATATTGGATTCACAAGACACCTGTCTTGCCTCTTAGTTCACTAACGGCACTTAGTTCACTAATGGCACTGTCGCCAGGGTGGTGGTAGGGCAGGAATTGTCCTAAGGTCATGTTTTAAATCCATCACTTTTAATAAGTACTTGTCTGTGTGGTGCTATAATGTGAATGTTTCATGTCAAAGCTTCCACGTGTTAAAGAAAGGCACTTTTTTAATTTGGAAGATACCTTATCATATTTTACGTGATGTTTGTTGTATAATTTACATGACAAGCATTTTCAGGGTTTGTCTTGTGTACGAGCACTTAGAGCCCAGTAAGACCCTTCGCTCAGTGCTTAATTTATTGATAAAAGCATGCCAGCGCCCAAAGCCCTGTTCTTAAACACGCCTGTGCTGCAATCAAATGTGCGAACACGGAATACTGAGACAGCGTAATCCTGAAGCCATCTCAGACCTCCTTAATCCATTTACAGCCACTCCCTGCCCATTCATCTTACTCCTGCAGCTTTCTGTTTTTTTCCCAATGTGGCACTTTTTTGTTTTTGTCTTCCTCTGCCTTTCCCATATGTGTCTTTTGCTCGCAGTAAATTCTTGAGGCAGAAAAATAAGTGCCAGCCCTCAAAAATAAGTGCCGGTGCCCGCACCGAAACAACAGGCACAAATTAAACACTGGCTTCGCTCGGCTCATCCTGCTAATTTGTTGGCTAGCTGACCTCTAATTTTATGATGATTCAAACATGATGGGAGTAACTGTTGCGCATGTATCTCTGCAGCAAGCGCATTAAGCACCTAAACTGCACCACTTCAGTTACACAAGGAGTCTTGCTGAATATGTGCTACCACTTGAGTGTAATGACAATTACAATGCAGCTTCTACATACTTCGTACAAACTAAATTAGTACCAACATATTTACCCACATTCCCCACAATTCATTCTGTGGCTGAACAGTGTGCTCATGAAATGTTTATCATTGAAAGTCAAAAGCGCACTCCTATTCCACTGTTGACTAATTGTGTGCTTTCAGGCTGCCAGTCGGTTGTGCTTGCATGTCTCCAAATATTGGGCTTAGTAGGATAACGGCATAGATAGCGCACCTGATGTGATGTAAGAAAATCAAAATTTGGGGTGAACACCTCATGAAAACAACCATTCAGTGTTCCACCAACTATGTAGAAAGAAGATTTTCCATTCATCTGGACATTTTTGCAGAAAACATGAAGAGAACAAAGATACACTTTTAAAAGATTCCAGACATTCCTGGAGCTGCTATAAACCAACAAACAAGCAGTGAGTCTGCTATGATACATTGATATCGGCAAATAGTAAAGTAACCTCGCAGGTCACAAACTCTATGAAAACCTATGCAATTTCGACTGGGTAGACTTAACATTTTCTTTTAGTTTTCTGGAGAATTGTGATGTGTAAGCAAGCAGTCCCTTTGTGTTCTGATATTTTCTTACCTCCTATTAACGTTGGTGGCTCCTGGCACAACAGTTACACAATTATTTGACTTTCTCCCTGTAATAACAGGTATATTCCAACAGAAACAAATCAAAAGCAATCTAGTGTGTGAACAGAATACACCCAAAGGTATTGTGGGACGTGTTTGAAGACATGGCTGGAATTAGCAGAATTAAGGAGGGCCAACGATTACTGTAAAATTTGATGTATGTTACCAGTTTTTGCGATATGTAGCTACACCATTTGTATGGCCCCCTAGTGCTTTAAAGATGTGATGTGTAAGTGCATGTGTGTTTGTGTTGCTGAAGGCAACATTGTATACATTTTTCATGTCATAGCAGTGGGGCTTCTCCCACGTTTCTCTATCACTTACCTATACTAATTAGCCTTAAACTACCTCCAAGCTGTCCTACTCTTGAAGTAATAAAATTGTGTTTTATTTATTGCAATAATTGCTACAGAGTACCCGATGGAAATGTCAGAGATTAATTACTCCGTTTTTGGTGTACGCACACAGAATAATCCACAGCCCTATAAAAATTGTAGTATTAGCTATAATGTAATGTGTGCGGCTGTAATGTCTTCTGTCCCATCACACTACTAGAAACTCAGCCCCAAGGGAAGATAAGAGCACCACTATAGTCACTCATGCATGACACCCAAGCGCTATCCACGTAGGATCTCAAAACAGCTCTCTGCCAACTAAAAACTCCTTTATGGTGTAGTGTCCTACCCATCCAAAAATATGCTTTAGTACCGCATGTAAGGGTATGAAGCACTGCATAAATGCTATAATACAAAAGGGGGGGTCAAGATGCCGGCTGTATGAGTCACATTGCTCGGAGCTCTGCAGCCCTTGACCCTAAAACAAGTATCCTGATACCCAAAAGGTTGACTCCCCCGACACACGGGGGCAAGTTGTAGGGACTCTCCCCTCTCCTCAGGGGTTTGAGACACTGTGGGGAAGAGACCGCCGGCAGGAGCGCACAGATGCGGCCTCGCGGTAGCAGACACAGAGACTCAGCAGGGCAGCACCGGCGTGCCCGGCAACGTTCCCGCTTGCCCTGGAGTTAAGCATGGGATGTAGATGCTACAAGGGAACCCAGTAGCCCGAAGCCCCTGCTAGGCACCAGGACTACGCCGCTGCACTCAACTGTGCTGGCTGTATGAGTAGGGTGAGACCACATGGCAGTGGCGCTGTGTGAGGAAGAGGCAGGGCCGGTCATGGAGTGTGATTAAAATCTAATAATTAACATGAAAAGCTTGCAATATAATGCTTAGTGAAATCGCATAGAAAATGTAAACGTTGACGCATGTATATGAAATGTGCCCACGGGGAGTGGCCACCATTGTATTCGATGATTAATGAAATTGACTAATAATGAAATATTAATGTACTAATGTATGATTTGTATTAGTATTAAGAGTTATATTTGAAGGTTTTGCTAATTAATCACTAGGCCTTAGTTAGCATGAGCCGGGGCCTAGCTGCCCGGTTTCATGTAAAATTTGTTTTTCAAACGTGCAATGTGCTTACTTGCTGAAGGACATAAAGCCGTACTTTTCCAGAAGTTAGAGATGTGTGTGTAACTGTAGTAATTCTTTTCATGAGAACCCGACTTGCTCAAGGAGACATTCTTGTGGAGCGCAACAGTGTAATTCGCAACAGGTACAAGGTCACTTAGATTAGGGAAGACAATGGGACTACTGACTTGAGTAACAAATGTCACTTATTCCTCACCTGACATTTTACCCGTTGGAGGCGTCAAACCCAGGAACCAATAAACTACGTGAAAACTGTTATAGGGTGACAATCGTAATGAGGTGACCAATGGACTATTGGATGGAGATAATGATGCACCAAAACATGACCAATTGGAAATTAGAGACTTGTTCGACAATTTTAATATAAACACATGACCCGAGGAGAAATCAGCCATTCTATGCCGTATCCTTTGCCTTAGCCATTACGTGCCGTTTTGCTATCACCTGGCCACTTTGTTATTCTGTTTAAAGACTTTGCTGTTTGACTCTTCAAACCATCCTCACCTTTTGCCTAGCCCGTTCTATACTTTTCCTCCTTATGAGGGAGGTATTCCTTATTGCACTGTCTTGCTGAACTTTGCTGTGTTTTCTGGCTGATGGCGAATCAACTGATGTCCTGAGGACGAAGACTGACTCTGTATGCTGACCCATTACGGAGGGTAACTATATGATGATGAAATTGTAATTGTCTGTTTGCCTTTTCCTTCTAGGTACCAACTGCTTCTTTTGATAGAGACCATAGACAGATGTTTTCTAAATTGTTGCTAAAATTGTTTTGCATGAAGCCCAACATGCTAATGCTGATTCGAGGTTAGTTAAGGAGTTCACTAAACAGACGCAAATAGACAAATGACTGAATCTTTGTTTTGTTGAATAATGCGCTAATGATACTCTGCTAAAGGTAATCCATGTTGACGTTGTGCTATGTTCTAATGTTCATGATCTTTGCTTTGCTGAAATTTTATTCGAGTTGCCATATTATGACATTGTTGATGTGTTTTCTGGTTTTGAGTCTAATAAACTTGCTAGTAGAATTGTAATCAATAGGGAATAAATATCATAAATCGTACTAAATTCTGTGTGGTTATTCATGACTGAAGGGTCATGGTGTGTCTCAAATTTTCATTGATGTTATTGATTAATTCGATTGATTTGTTATTGTGAATATTGAGGAGGTTATTGATTTATTGATTGACATGTGGATTAGTTATCTCGTCTTAAGGAGACTTCAATCAGGGTCAAAAGATTAATCGGCCTAAAACGAGTCTCAGGGTAAATGAATTATCTAGATTGGGACGCGTTATCACCGGGGGCTACACTCCCTCCCAGGCCTGAAAAATTCTACCTGGAGCAGCGGGTACTGCTTCTTCTTTCCTCCTATGCCAGCAAAAACAAAACGTGTTTTGCACCGATTAAAGTTCGGTGAAGCCCCCCCCCACAGCAATAAAGGGAGTATTCCAGACAGGTGCAGCATGTTGAGCCTCCCTTCTATACACACAAGGGGGGTTATTACAACTGTGGAGGAGGTGTTAATCCGTCCCACAAGTGACGGTAAAGTGACGGATATACCACCAGCCGTATTACGAGTCCATTATATCCTATGGAACTCGTAATACGGCTGGTGGTATATCTGTCACTTTACCGTCACTTTTGGGACGGATTAACACCTCCTCCAAAGTTGTAATAACCCCCAAGGTCTTAATGGAGTCACCTGCCGCCCTGGGGGACCTTCAATAGCTCCTCCTTCAGATGTCTAGCAGCCTGTGATGCTCCTGTTCAGTTCGTACAAGTTTTGTGCCTAAGGCCTCATTTTCTTTCCACCTGCGAGCTACAACCATCCACACAATGCAGTGGGGGCCCGGCCTCCTGGCGATTTCAGTACTCAACTTCTACCACTGCCCCCTCCAACCTCTCTGTACCACAAGCTGGCTTGGTGACCAGGAGCTCAAGGGGGCACAGCTACTTTTTCATCCATTGCCCCCCTCACACCACTGAGACGATTTGCTTTCCCTGAGAACAGGAGCGTCTCTTAAACAGAGATCAACCACGGCTGCCACCCAGAGTCCTTGTGGCGATACTCCCATTAGTCTCCAAGGCAGCCCAGAACTACCCTCATGGTTTGCACAAAATGGGACAGGGCCCCAGCGGCTGCTGCCCAGGGTGGCGGGGCTGAGGGGGATCCTCAATGTCTTGTAGGAGGAACACTTGAGAACACAATGGCTGCCCACTCATGCAGATCTGAAAAATCCTAGCAGGTGTGCTGGACATTAAAACCACCCTTGTATTGAAGATGTTTGCCCTATGGATAGATATAAGCCTCTTGAGGGACGACCACAAAAAATTGAAGGAGCACGTTGTGAATGCAGAATCCACTCTTGCCTCCCCCAGGCCGATGGTCTCTGACATCAGTGCACATACCAAAGCCCTGCATGGTGAAGTGGACTAAACAACGTCCTGAGGATCAAGAATGGCAGGTCTTGATGCAATAATGTTAGGATTGTGTGCCTCCGGGAGCGAGTTGAAGGCCCCAGTATGGAATTCTACCTTCAGGAATGGTTTCAACAACAATTGGCAGGGCAAACACTCGTTCTTCTTCTCCATGGAATGTGCCCACAGGGTCCCGGGCTGGACCTCTCCCCCTGGAGCCCTCTCCACACCCAGTGGTAGCCCGCCTCTTCCACTACAGAGACAGGGATGATATCTTCAAAGTCACCCTCACCAGGGGCCCATGGACAGTGGAGGGCACTCAAGTCAACATTTTCCCTGACTACACCTTGGAAGTACAGCAGCGGCAGTATTCCTTTTTGCCAGTGAAACCGTGTTTCTGCAAGCACGATGTGGAGTTTGCTTTGTAATTTCCACCCACAGTCAAAAATATGCAGCACGACAGTGCCACCTTCAGTGCGACCCCAGAAGAGGACTGAAACTGGTTGGAGCGTCCCCACCCAGGGGAAAACGGACACCTCTGCTGCATGGAAGGGGGAAAGGCACTGAAGCTCCCACAAGACACACCCCAATGTGGGCCCCTCAAGGGAACAGGCGGCCAAGGATAAAAACACAGCTGGTTGCAGAGGTAAAGCACAGAGCTTCAAACTCATCCCCTGCCAGATCAGTGGAGGGTCATCTCGAAGAGGAGACAGCAGACATTCCCTCGTCTCTGCTTGATGCTCAGGGTGGGGGCAAAGTCACCCCTCAGACCTCAGAGGATGTGATATAGGCACTTGTGATTGCATAGCCGATGCATGAACCCTGACTTCAACACTGTGACAATGGAGATGGTATGGATGACGTCCACTAGACTGCTCTTGCGGCCGAGTGCTGCGGAAACCCAGTTCACTGCTGTTGGTGCTGCATTACTGATACTGTCCCAATCACACACAGTATCACTGAAGCTGACTGGGTTGCGAGTTAACTTTTTGTTGCATCTTAGTTCTGCTGGCTGGACATCTGTTGGTGTGCTAGCCCTGGAAAGGGTGTTTTGATAATTGTTATATGCTTACTTTACAGGCTCGTTTTTGTTTCCTCGTTCAAAGCTTTTAAATAATGTTTTGTGGTCCACTGGTTGGGAGGGGTGGCTGGTTATGAGGGGGGCTTGGGAGGGATAGGATGATAGTTATGATGTTCTGCTGCATGAATATTACTGAATGGCTGTGCCCGGTACTAGGAAAAGAACAGAGTATCTGTTACTGAATGTGGGGACGCTGGCTTGCTACGTAAAACTATACTGAGTGCACCAATACCTCCACAGGAGTAAAATTCAGGTGAAACTCCTGCAAGAGACACGTCTGACTACTACGGGCCTGGAGTGCATGCGCAGCTCTGGCGCGGCACACTGGTAAGCACCACATACTCCCAATATGCCAGGGGAGTGTTTATCTGGGTGGCACTGGGGACACCAATGGAGGTGTTACACACAAAGGTGGTCCCAGAGGTGAGATACGCAGTACTGGAAGGGATCCTAGATGGTCTTCCCTCATCCTTTATTTCCTTATATGCTCCAAACACTAATCAGTCCCTATTTCTACAATCCATCAAACTGGCCCTAGTCTCTCTCTAATGCACTGGCACCTAGCTACTGGGGCGGAGACTTTAATTGCGTTCCAGACTTTGACTCACCCATCGGTGCTAGGTGCACACTCTACTGCTCTCACCCACCATCTTGCACACTGGGTCTCCCACAATCAGATGGTGGATGCATGGCACATTTTCCATCCCCTGCTCAGAGAATATTCTCTCTACTCGGGGGCTACATGATCTCCACACCAGTATTGATTGGACCTGCGATTGTTCCTAACTGCATTAATATGGGGCAAAGGCAGATGGGGAGTGGCACTTGCTAAATTATACTTTCCCCTAAACCGAGGTGGGTTTTGTGCCCCAAACTACCAATACTGCTATGCAGCGGCCCAACTGCAGTGGCCCATGCAATGACTTGCAGGCCAAAATATGACAGAACTGGGACACTGGTTTTGGGGGGCAGCATCTCTCCCGGTGCTGCAATGGCTGTTGGGCTCTGAAACTGAGGTACCCAGAGGGGTGGAAACACCTCATGCAAGTGGCCCAGAAATGCTGGATTATGTATGTGGCTAAGCCACGTGATCGATTTCCATACACGCCAGAACACCCACTCTGGGCACTGCCAGGTTGCCAGGTGTTACAAGTGCGACAGAGGTGACAGAAGCCTTTACCGAAGCAGGTGTTACTGTCTGGGATGACCTGTTCACAGGTAAGACACTCAACATGTTTGACAGTCTGTAGACGACTATGGTATTATTCGGGGCTCTTTCCTACTATACGCCACAATTACACAATACCTCCACATGACCAGGCAGAAAACACACAGTGAGCTGGAAACCTCCCTGCTCTTCCAGACACTACTGAAACATGGAGGGGATGCTTTAAAGCTTCATCTGTAGTGACAGGGAGGTTCCCCTTCATGATTTGTGTGGTTATAGGAGGCTGCCCTTACCAGCACTCTGACAGAAAAACAGTGGACACAACATATAGAAGCACCAAAATTAATGTCCACAAATGCCAGATTGGAGTATACACAGTTCAATTACCTTCACCACACATGTCTCACCCCAGAACGCTTGGAATGAATGTACCCAGGGACTGCCGACACCTCCTCCTGCTGTCCGTCCTCATCTGCAGATTTCACAGACATGGTATGGAGCTGCCACCATCTTCTACCTTACTGGGATGAGGTAACAGGGTTACTTTGGAGCCCTTAGTCATTCCCTTCCAGAGAGAGGGTAGGCATTGCATATTGGGAATTACTTCCTGCTCGGCTTTATGCAAGACAAGCAATAAATTCATAGGCTTTGCCTTAGTGCTGGCAAAACGGAGGATAGTCATGTGCTGGAAGTTGGCTACTCCTCCCCTAACCTGTTTATAGCTTTCAGATCTGCGCTCTGGCATCCTGGTGGAACAACAAGCGCTGAAGGCAGGAGGACCAGGGCATCCGACACCAACCACACCCCTTGACTGGCAGAAGTATTTGGAGAAAGTAAAAGCAAAATTAGAAAATAGGCCACCATTGGCAGCTGAAGGCTTGCACTTACCTCTGGTGGTGCCTGCAGTGGACTGGCTGTCTGTCCTCCAAACTGTGGCTCCACATCCCTGGGCTTAGCTCCCAGGAACAGTGTATATGCATTTGGGTCACTTTTAAGCACCTACCCTGATCGTGTAGACGCTGGAGGATCTTTCCACTTAGATTGTCTTCTATCCTCCCCGTTTTCCCCAGAGCCCGCTGAGCTCTCCTTCTCCCTTAGCTTGAGTGCATGCCCCAACGCAGACCCTAGAGACCACACACCATAGTTTACGAAATTCCTTAAAGATTGTAGACGTTAATGTCATAAGAAGCCAATCATACAGACACTACTAAGTTATTGAGTTTGTGTACCTCTGCTACCACAAAGATAATTGGACATACCTATATAATATGTTATAGACAATAGACATATATATATATATATATATATATATATATATATACATATATATATATATATATAGACTTGTGGCACTGTGAAACTTCACACAATAATACATGACATTTAATTCTTACTATCTTGTTATTAAAACCAATAAAGATAAATTTTAAAAAAATGCTACAATACAATATAACCTTTAGCCCTGTACCCATAACCCAGCGTTCATAACACTGTACCCTTAGCAATGCAAGCATAACTGTGTGTTCATAATTTTCCATCCCTACACGAGCAACCCTACACCTGTAGCTATAATTATGTACCATGTAGCCATAGCCCTGTGTCCATACCCTTAGCCCTGCACCGTTACAAGTTCACCCTTAGGCCTATATCCATAACGTTGCACCGTTCACACTATAGCCATAGTCCTTTGCCCATAACCTAGTATCCGTAACCCATGTATTCTGTACCCATAAGCATTTGCCCTGTGTTCATGAACCTCTACCCATAATCCTATACCCCTAATCCCACACATATAATCCTGCAGCCTCTATCTTGTACTATTATCCCAGTCCCTATAACAATTAACCTTGTATGCTTAACCCTGTACTGTTAACCATATTTCCTGTACCCATTACCCCTGTATCCATAACCCTGTATCCTTAGTTCTATATCAGGTACCAATAACAATGTATCTACAACCTTGTTTTCATAGCCATGCATCCTTAGTCCTGTACTCCTAGTCCTATGCTGAGTATGCTGTTCCTTTTGCCCTGTACCCTTAACCCTGCACTGTTCAGCCATAGCCCGGCTTCTTGGCCCTGCACCTAGAACTACGTATCTATAAACATGTTACTCTAACCCTCTACCATTAATCATGTACCCATAACCCTGCACCCGTAAACGTGCACACTTATCCTTAGTTCCTCCACAGTGTATTGCTATCCTTGCCACCAACAACTTTGTACAGGTCACCATGTACTCATAACCCTGTACCTGAAGCCCTATCAGCCTATCTCTTACATCTCCTCCTACATTACACTGCTAAGCTTTATGCCCCATGACAAGAGAAGAATATCCCTTTCATCAAACCACTTCCCACATAGACCCTAAGAAATGCCAACCACACACTGACCCAAAGTGTAGCGTGCTACCCGTCCGAAAGTGCATTTCGGGGCACTTCATATTCAATTCGGTTCACCCTACTCTCCCTCCAGGGGCCTCCCAGTGCTGAAAATCCACTAGGGTGCTTAATAAGCCCATATTACCAAAACAACCACGTTTTTAATAATTTCCTAAAACAACTTTTATTCTCCATCTTCCTCAACCTAGTGGGCACATCGTTCCACAGTTTTGCCATTGGGAAAGAGAAGGATCTACCTCCACTTCTTACTTTCTGCACTCTTGGTGTTTCAGCTTGAATCTTAGGGAGGATGATTCAGTGACCTCCTGAGCCCATAGGGACGAATAATGGAATAAAGTATTTGATGGCCTTTTTTTATTATGTGCTCAGTGAACAAAACATAGGCCCTCATTATGACTTTGGCAGTAAAAACCGCCATTGTGACAGCCGCCAAAAGACCGTCACCGCGGCTACCATCCATCTGCCATATTATGACCACAGCCAGATTCCCACCACAAGTAGGGCGGAAATCCGGCTGTGGCCATACTGGTGGATGGCGGTGAGGTGGCGCTGCTACCACCAGCAGCACCACGCCAGTTGACCGCCGCCAGCCGTATTATGCCAAATAATACGGCCTGGTGGTGTTCTGCTGGAGGGCGCTGCTGGCGGTAGCAGCACCCCATCCCGTGTCCTGCCGGAAGACCCCCTGGATCCAGGTAGTCAGGTCTCCGACAGGGGAGGGGGTGGTTTTGCGTGTGTGTGGGTGTGTGTGAATGTATGTGTGAGTGCGTGCGTGAATGCAAGTGTGTGTTTAGTGTCGTTTGTGTGCGTGTATTTATGGAAGTGTGAATGCGTGTATGTATGGAAGTGTGAGTGCGTGTATGTATGGAAATTGGAATGCATGTCTGTGTGTATGTTTTGATGTGTGTGCAGATGTGTGCGTGAATGGATAAATGCATGTGTGAATGTATGTGTGAATGAGTGTGTGTAAATGGGGGGGTGGATGTAGGGGGGGTGTGGGTGGTGTTTGAGAGGTATGGGGGGAGGCGCCTCCTATCAGTGACTGGGAAGGATTTCCCTGTCATTGATAGGGCCTACCGCCATGGTTTTCGTGGTGAAAACCATGGCGGTAGACAGGGACATAAAACCGCTGGCGGCACAATGGCAGCCGCCGGCTGGAGATGGTTATCTCCTGCCCGGCGGCTGCTACTGCCATGGCGGTTGGAGTGGAACATTGGCAGGTTGGCTTCAGCCAAAACGCCTCTGTCATAATGCCAGCCTGTTGGCAGTACTACTGTCACATTAGCGCCGACCGCCAGGGTCATAATGACCCCCATAGTGACTTAAACGCAATTCTTTTTTTGACTGCAGTCCATGTGGAGCAGAAAGAGAGTCAGATACAGATTGATGCCTCAATATTTAAAGTAGCAGCCTATCTGTTGTGTTCTGGATCACCTGAAGACTTTTCAACACATAGGGGGTCATTACAACATTGGCGGTAAAAGCCTCTTACCGCCGTGCAGAAGACCGCCAATACACCGCCGCGGCCGCGGAATTCCGCCACAGCAATAATGACCCACATCTCGGAATCCGCCGAAATTCAGACACCCACACAAGTCCACCACATCAATGGTCAGTGTTAAACTGGCAAAAACAAAACCTCCACCGTCACGCCAACAGAAACACCCCCATGCTATAACGACCCACGAATCCACGCGGCGGTCTTTCAAACGCGGTATTCCATTGGCGGTACGCACCGCCGCGCTCAAAATACACACACATCTCCAAAACACTGCCACATTGGACAATTCCAAATACACACACCACTCCCACACACCCAATTCAATATAAAACACATACCCACATCACCCACAAACCCCTACGACCAGAAATTTTGAGGAAGCCGAGAGACAGAAAGCACAGCAATTGAGAACCCCACCACATAGAGGCACACAACACCATCACCCGTACAACATTCCATGCACAAAACACCACACACCACTACACATCACCACACACATCAACACTTACACCACCCCACACATCACCCACACCACCCCATGTCACGCCAAAGACACCCCAGGTTTTCCGAGGAGGAGCTCAGGGTCATGGTGGAGGAAATCCTACGGGTAGAGCCACAGCTATTTGGCTCTCAGGTGCAGTACACCTCCATAGCCAGGAAGATGGAGCTATGGTGCAGAATCGTGGACAGGGTCAATGCTGTGGGACAGCAGACTGGCGGCGGACCCCCACCTCCTCCCCCACAACTAACAACATGGGAGGAGCAGGTCTTGACCATCATGCATCCTGAGGGCCTCGGAGGAGTCGGTGGAGGAATGGACACTGGTAAGTCAAATCTTAACTATCATATCCCCCACCCTACCTGTATGCTATCACACACCCCACCCTCACCCCCTCCCCTCCCCTATCACTACAACTCCTCACTAATGTATTAATAACACAAACCACCCATCCCAACACCAAGCCCTGCATGACACAACTAAGCATGGACACCCATCACTAAAGCATGCTCACTGTACATATCCATAACAACCCCCTAACCATCATTACACAAACCCACACACAGGAATGCTTGCACTGGGGTACACGCACACCCACCCATTGCACACCATTACACACACACATGCAATAATCATGCTCTTATACCCCTGCAGGACCACTACCCAACGTCACCACACAGGAGAGTCCAGACATCTCCACTCCACCCACAGAAGAGGCCCACAGTGATGACAGCAGCTCTGCCCTACTGGATCCTGATGACCAGCCCGGACAATTGTGGGCCTCAGGACAGTCGGTTCCTCTTGCACAGGCACAGCCCAACACTGACCTTCCACCCTCTGGTAACACCAGCACAGCACCCACCCAGCGGGCCCATACCTCCGTACCCAGGACACGTCAATCAGCGGTGGGGCTACCATTACAGGGAATCCAGGATAACCCACCACCCCAACAACAACAGGGACCTGGGGGCAGTGGTAGTGGGCACACAGTCCAGGGGACGAAGGCACAGGAACACAGGGGAACTGGGAGAGCTGCTGTGCGACAAGGGGCGGACAGGCCAAGGGAACCCACCCTCCATGAGGCCCTCACCTCCATCATGGGAGCATACCACCACTCCCAGGAGACGATGGCTACGGCACTGCAAGGGGCCCCTGACACTAGCCTGGACTATGAACTGCCCACTACCTCCGCCGGCGCTAATGGACAGGACGCCCCGCCACAGGACCACCACACCAGCATCCCACCCCCTGCAGATGGAGAACCACCCCGCAAGCGGTCCCTGAGTTTCAGCAACAGGAAAGAGCAAGATGGCAAGACCCCTGCCAGGAAATGAGACCACCCTGATTCTCATCCCACTGTCCCACTTTGTTACCCTGTCCATACTGAAACTGCCCCAGCTCCACTTCCTATGCCCGTATGGGCAGTGCACC
Organism: Pleurodeles waltl; assembly: GCF_031143425.1. Classification (NCBI taxonomy): domain Eukaryota; kingdom Metazoa; phylum Chordata; class Amphibia; order Caudata; family Salamandridae; genus Pleurodeles; species Pleurodeles waltl. The sequence continues at coordinate 1,386,833,005 of NC_090440.1, read as the reverse complement.
TGTGTGACCAATAGACTGGACTCTGCCATGGACATTCCTCCACCGTCCCCCATCACCATTTTACAACCCCCCTCCATTTTTGAGCACTTAAATAAACACCCTTGAAGCACGAAACAATCTGGAGTCAGTCTGTGATTTGGTAAATTTGTACTATCAATGACAGTGTCAAAATGCGTTCTCAATTGTAAAGCCAACATCCCTCTGTCACACATCACAAGTCCATGAAGAATGCAAGCAGATGACACACGTTGGGAACCACACCTGTGAAACTGTAATGGAAAGGTACAACTCAGTTACCAAATACTGCTACTAAATGACAGACAGGATAGAGGTAGAAGTGGGAAAGTGAATGTGATAGTGAAATAAAATGTTCTCACCTGTGTGTCACTGGAAATATTGCTGTATGACTGACTCCCTGTTGTCTATGTCTTCTTCCTCAGCTTCCTCCTCATCACTGTCCACAGGCTCCACAGGCTCCATAGCTGCCACAACACCGCCATCTGGACCATCCTCCTGCAGAAAAGGCACCTGGCGTCGCAAAGCAAGATTGTGAAGCATCGAGCAGGCGATGATGATCTGGCACACCTTCCTTGGTGAGTAGAATAGGGAACCACCTGTCATATGGAGGCACCTGAACCTGGCCTTCGATCTCCCTCCTAGTCCACCCATGGGCCTCATTGTAGCGTTCCTCTGCCCTGGTCCTGGGATTCCTCATTGGGGTCAATAGCCAGGACAGGTTAGGGTGACCAGAATCCCCTAATAGCCACACACGGTGCCTCTGGAGTTGACCCATCACATACGGGATACTGCTATTCCGCAGGATGTAGGCGTCATGCACAGAGCCAGGGAACATAGCATTTACCTGGGAGATGTACTGGTCTGCCAAACATACCATCTGTACATTAATCGAATGATAACTCTTCCGGTTCCTGTACACCTGTTCACTCCTGTTGGGGGGGACCAGAGCTACATGGGTCCCATCAATAGCACCTATGACGTTAGGGATATGTCCAAGGGCATAGAAGTCACCTTTGACTGTAGCCAAATCCTCCACCTGAGGGAAAATGATGTAGCTCCTTAGGTGTTTCAGCAGGGTAGACAACAATCTGGACAACACGTTGGAAAACATAGGCTGGGACATCCCTGATGCCATGGCCACTGTTGTCTGAAAAGACCCACTTGCAAGGAAATGGAGCACTGACAGCACCTGCACGTCAGGGGGGATTCCAGTGGGATAGCGGATTGGTGACATCAGGTCTGGCTCCAACTGGGTACATAGTTCCTGGATAGTGGCACAGTCAAACCTGTAGGTGATGATCAAATGTCGCTCCTCCATTGTCAACAGGTCCACCAGCGGTCGGTACACCGGAGGATTCCGCCATCTTCTCAAATGTCCCAGCTGACGGTGCCTAGGAAGGACAACAGCGACCACAAAGTCAACAAATTCCCAGGTATGTACCCACAGATACACAGAACACTACACAAAACACAAAACTGTTCCTGTATGTGTGTTGAGTGTAGGCCTAGGTATGTGTGACGCAGTAGTAAATGAAGCTATGTGGGCCCCTGAAATGGCGGCTGCCTGACCTCAAAACTGGGACAATGGGATGTGAGGTATCTGCGCTGGCGTAGTACACCGTTGCGGTAGGCGGTCGTAGACCTCGGCGCAATGCTGCATTGGTTAACATTGGATCCTAAGGGTCCCAGGAGCCAATGATGAAGTGCGCCGGCGGTGATGACACGCACCGCTGCGGACGTGACCGCTGCGGACGTGACCGCCATTTTCTATCTGTTCAATCACTCGATACTTGATCTTCGACAGGAGAGGACCTACACTGCAAGTGCTGCTGTGACCTCGGTCTGGAAGAGACAATGGCTGCTGCGTCTGGGGAAAGGGCCCCTGCCTTCACTGCTCAGGAGTTGGAAAAGCTAGTCGACGATGTCCTCCTCAAGTACACGCTACTCTACGGTCCTCCAGACCAACAGGTAAGTAGACAGGGAGCACGTTGTATGGGCTATGCCTGGGTGGAGAGGGCTGGATGTGAGTTGGAAGGGGGCAGAGTTCAGGGAACATCAAGGAGTGTGAATGCATGTGCCACATGGCAAGGGTAGGGATGGGGGCCACTCACATCGATGGTGCAATTGGTAATGACTTCTCTTCTTCCCCTGTGCATGTCATGTAGGTCAGCGCCCACCAGAAGAAGGACATTTGGCGTGCCATCGCCAAGGACGTCCGGACCCTGGGGGTCCACCAGAGACGGGGCACCCACTGCCGGAAAAGATGGGAGGACATTCGCCGCTGGAGCAAGAAGACGGCGGAGGCTCAGCTGGGGATGGCCTCCTAAAGTGGGAGGGGTGCCCATCGCACCATGACCTCCCTGATGTTCCGGATCCTGGCGGTGGCCTACCCGGAGTTGGATGGGCACTTGAGGGCATCACAGCAGACACAAGGGGGTGAGTACACTCTCATTCTGGGGACTTTGCGTGCAGTTGGGGGGTCTGGGTGGGGGAGGAGGGCTGTGGGTTTCCCTAGGCCAGGGCGAGTTACGTAGGCTAGGCCCCTCCGTAATGCAGGCCATGTGTCACTCCACCCCACCTCAGTAGAGTGCCAAGTATAGGTATACATGCCCCTGTGGCATCTATGTGTGCAGATGTCCACCATAGCCATGTAGGCCAGATCCCAGGAATTGCATCTGTAGAGGCCAAGAGCACGGCGTAGTGCAGGGGGCTGCTGTGTCTGTATTGTCCGCCAACGGTAGCGGTAAGCCATGCACTCAACCTGTCTTTCTTCTGTCGCCCCCCCCACTTTTTCTGCTCTCCCTGTTCTTTTGTGCATCAGCATCATCAGGCGGAGGTACAGTGGCACCGGAGCACGAGGGAGCTGCATCCCACATGGCCATGGAGGGCCACACCACAGACTCTGAATACACCAGTGGGACAGAGGGCGAGGGGAGCTTCACGTCGGTCACAGGATCACCAAACAGCGACCCGGACTCGTCTGCCGATGGGAGCTCCCTTGTGGTGGCGGCACCATCTGTGCCCCCCACTTCTACAGGTACAGCCGCCACCTCCCCTATCAGCACCGCCCTCCCAGCAGCCCCTCAGCGTTCGCCCCGTGCACGCTCACCCAGGAGGGTGGGCATCACCTTCGCCCCAGGCACCTCAGGCCCTGCCCCAGTCACCCCTGCTGCCCTCAGTGAGGAGGCCATTGACCTCCTCAGGTCACTCACTGTTGGGCAGTCTACCATTGTGAATGCCGTCCAGGGTGTAGAAAGGGAGTTGCAACACGGTAATGCATTCCTGGAGGGCATTCATTCTGGTCAGGCTGCCCTTCATCGAACCCTGCAATCTCTGGCCTCAGCACTGATGGCAGCCATTATCCCTGTGTCTAGCCTCCCCCCTCCAACTTCCTCCACCCAGACCCAATCCCCTGTACCCCAGCCTATCCCAAGTACACCATCAGACAAGCATGCATACACCTCAACACACACAAGTAGCTCAGGCAAACATAAGCACCACACAACCCACAGGCACTCACACAAGCATCACCCACATACAGACACAGCAACATCCACTGCCTCCACTGTGTCCCCCTCCTCGTTGTCTCCCTCCTCCCTCCCAGTGTCGTCTACACTCTCACCTGCATGCACTACATCTACAGGCACTAGGACCAGCACCAGAACACCCAGAACCACACCCCGCTCACCTGCACTCACCACCCCCACTACCAGTTACACGTCCCCTGTGTCCACTCCCAGTGTGTCTGTGACACCCCCTCCCAAAGTACACAAAAGCGGCCACTCACACACCCAACATCCATCCACCTCACGACAGCCTCCAGTACCTGCACCTGCATCCAAATGACCTAAAGTTACACCTCCTACAACCACCTCCTCTTCCTCCACTCCCAGACCCCCTCCAGCTACCCATCCCAGTCTTAGTCAGCAACTCATCCTCAGCAACGTTGACCTCTTTGCCCCCACCCCCACACCTCCAATTGATAGGTCCCGTAGTAGCACCTCAGCCAAAAAAAGTCCAGTACCAGTGGTGCGTGTCTAAGGTGTGTGGAGTGCACCGGCCACCAGGGAAGCCAGTGTGACACGGAGCCAAAGCACTGCCACTCCACCCCCTATAAAGCACCTCAAGTTGGAAAGTGGCCGACGGGACAGGGTGAAGACTCCTGGCGGAAAACCTGCTCACAAAGGTCCCAGGGGGAGTGCCGAGTCAGCTGTGACTCCTCCAAAGGTGGTGAAGGGCCAGAGGAAGTCTGCACAGTCTGGGAAGAGCAGCACGGCGGAGAAGGGCGCCATCCTCCCCGGCGGCCGGGACACCACCGCCAGCACTGCCGTCACTGGTCCTGAGACCACCGCCAGAGTCAGTGCCCAGGAGGGCAGCAGTATTGTCACTGGTCAGGAGACCACCGCCTGAGTCAGTGCCCAGGAGGGCAGCAGTATCGTCACTGGTCAGGAGACCACCGCCGAAGTCAGTGCCCAGGAGGGCCCCAGCAGCCACATCCCCGTTGGGCAATGAGGGACCGTCATGCCACACACCAATGCACAGGTCAGAGACCGCCAGGGCAAAGCACAGCTGAACAGGGAAAAGACCGCCATGGTGAAGACCGCTGAACAGGGCAAAGCACCGCTGAACAGGTCAGAGACCGCCATGGCAAAGCACCGCTGAACAGGGAAAAGACCGCCATGGTGAAGACCGCTGAACAGGGCAAAGCACCGCTGAACAGGTCAGAGACCGCCATGGCTAAGCACCGCTGAACAGGGAAAAGACCGCCATGGTGAAGATCGCTGAACAGGGCAAAGCACCGCTGAATAGGGCAAAGCACCGCTGAACAGGTCAGAGACCGCCATGGCAAAGCACCGCTGAACAGGGAAAAGACCGCCATGGTGAAGACGGCTGAACAGGGCAAAGCATTGCTGAACAGGGCAAAGCACCGCTGAACAAGTCAGAGACCGCCATGGCAAAGCACAGCTGAACAGGGAAAAGACCGCCATGGTGAAGACCGCTGAACAGGGCAAAGCACTGCTCAACAGGGCAAAGACCGACATGCCAAAGCACCGCTGGACAGGGAAAAAAACGCCACATCAAGCATCGTTATCCCATGTGCAGCTGGGACAGTGAAGGGACAGGAACCGTCACGGGGAGCCTGATGCAGTCTGGGCACCATTCCCCCTCCAGAACCAGTGGAGACATGCATCCACTCCATCTGTCCTTAACAGGATGAAGCACTCTGGGCACCAGACCCCCTCCAGAACCAGTGGAGACTGTTATCCACTTGAGACACTGTGGCTTTGTACTCCCCAGGATACAGCAGTGGGCAAACCACCCACTGTAGAGACTTGAGAGACTGTGGCTTCGCACTCCCCAGGATGGTACAGTGGGCAAACCACCGACTGTAGAGACTTGTGAGACTGTGGCTTTGCACTCCCCAGGATGGTAGAGTGGGCAAACCACCCACTGTAGAGACATGAGAGTCTGTGGCTTTGCACTCCCCAGGATGGTACAGTGGGCAAACCACCCACTGTAGAGACTTGTGAGACTGTGGCTTTGCACTCCCCAGGATGGAACAGTGGGCAAACCACCCACTGTAGAGACTTGAGAGACTGTGGCTTTGCACTCCCCAGGATGGTACAGTGGGCAAACCACCCACTGTAGAGACTTGTGAGACTGTGGCTTTGCACTCCCCAGGATACATCAATGGGTATGGAGCCCCGTTGTGGATCTGGCGTGGTACACTCATCCGGCTGAGGTGCCCCCTTCCATTTCCCCTGAGGTGCCTTTGGTATTTCTATCTGATGCCCCTGCAGTGTTCTCTCCGTTTGTGGACAGGTATCTAGTGTGGGCCTCGCCCATGCATTTTGGGCCCAGTGGTGCACGGACATGGATATGTGCATATCTGCACTACTTCTCGTAATGTATAATATTTTGATTGTGTATATATATCTGTATATATTTGGTAACTGTATTTTGATACATTACAATGTTTGAACTGATTTCCTTTTGTCTTTGCATTCTTCCGGGGGGGTTGTGGGTTGTTACTGTGATGTTTGGAAATGCATTGGGGTGTGTGTTGTAATGTGCGAGGGTGGGGGCTTTGCGTGTGTGTGTCCCTGACTTTTGCCTCCCCCCTCCCCTATGTCGTAGGTGCAGTACTCACCGTTGTTTAGGCACCGCCGTTGCTGGTGTTCGTAGATGAGCAGGAAGACAAGGGCAGAGAGTATTTGTAGTTTGGGCTCCATGGTGTCCTCCTTCCTTGTGGAGTGTGTTAAGGTGAGCGTTTTCCCATTGCAAAAGCTGTTTCCGCTGTATTTTTATCCACGTGAATCCGCCCCGGAAAAGGTGGCGGATTGGCAGGTTGTAATACTGTGGGCGGTACTTTGTCTTCCGCCTGTCTGTTGGCGGTGACCGCCGCGCTGCTTGTCTGTACCGCCGTGGTGGTCGGAGTGTTAAAGTGGCTGTCTTTGTTGGCGGTTTCCGCCACGGTCATAATTCCTTTTTTTTTTTCGCCGGCCTATTTGCGGTATTACCGCAGCTTTTACACCGTCCGCCAGGGTTGTAATGACCCCCATAAAGTGGACAGACAAGATAAAGGGAATTTCCGTAATCTAGATGGGAGAAAATCAATGCCTGCACCACTATCTTTTGAGAGGGCGATGGAAGGGGCTCTAATATTTTTCTGAGTGTTCTCATGATACCAAGACAGGAGGGTACCAATTTATGAACCTGGGTATCAAAGGTGAGGTTCTCAGGTTGCCAGAAGAGCAGATTCTTAATTAAGGTCTTGGGATGGGGTTGAATACCTAGGGATTCTGGCTAGCAAACTGATGCCAAACAATTAATATTATTGCCGACAACCAACATCTCCATTTTGTCACCACTGAGTTTCATACAAAAACATGTCATCCAGTCTGCAACCCTCCCTCAGACAAGGCCCCAACTGATCAATATTACAATGATTGCCCTGAGCGAGGTAGATGATCTGAGTATCATGTGCATATGAGACGACTGAGTCATAAGATTGAACAAATTCTGCTAAAGGACAGACATAAAGATTAAAAAGTGTAGCAGTAAGCAAGGAACCCTGAGGCACCCCACACGTAAGGGGAAAGGTATCAGAATAAAATGGCTTGTCATAAACCTGAAAGGTTTTATCATTCAGGAATGAGGATAGCCAACAAAGTGCTTCTCCTGAAATTCCAGCAGCTGCTAGTCTGTGCCAAAACTTATCATGGGAGACAGTGTCAAAAGTAGCATTTAGGCTTCATTTTCAATTTCTAGACTACAGCTAACATCGCAGTTTCTGTGCTATGACCCAGTTTTGTCATGTACACACCAACAAAGCACAGGAATTTACCCAATCACCACTTAATAGCATCTGTAGAAGGAAAAAATAATATGCATGTTATAGTACAACAGGGCCTACGGCACCCATACACTTTGCTGGAGCCAACAATTTCCCTGGGATGAGGGAAGAAGACAAGCTGGAAGGGCTGCAGCAATAATTAAAATTAGCCATAAAGCCTGATGTCAGAATGCAACATTTAGAGTCTACGTTGTAATATAACCATTTTGTTTTGGTTATGCTGTTGTGGACATCTTATAACTCTGTCTAACTCTTGTGCGGTTTGGCGAATCTACACAAAACCTTTAAAAAAAGTTGACCTTTTTTTACCTAGTTTGTGCATGGAAAGGTTTGGGGTGATCCCTCATGTGGGCAGGTTGAGAAAAAGGGAGTCACAAAATCCAAAATTTCCATGCATTTTCCATATTCTTTTTTCAACAGCGATATTGCAAAAACTGTGGCAAGAAGCTATATCTTGTTTTTGAGAAATTGAGCCTAAAAAATATTTGCATATCTCGGAGGTTGGGTTTTGCATGTGTCCCTTAAACCCAACCGGGATGCAGTAACTAACTATAACGTCCCTGTAACTTTTGTTTTTTTCAGTGAATTTCTATATTTTTTTAACGTATAGTAATTTTCATTACTATGTGTTATTCCAACTGCCGCTGCACCTGGCCTTTGACAGTGAAGGTTGTCCTTAGGGCCTGACCTGTGGCCAGTCCCGGCGGCCACCCACCGTAACCACCCAAACCTGCATGTCCCCCCATCCTCAGGCCGATATGGGTCCCAGGACCCATTCTCCCGGGGACCAGCGTAAATATTCAATTTTTTTGGGAGGGGGCTGCATGCCTTCCCCAGGACACCCCAGGGCCTGGCCTAAACATTTAGATCCAGATTTAAACTTTTCACACAAAACTGAGTTATCACAGTTTTGCGTGAAAAAGTATAGCGCCGGCTAGCGCCATTCCAAGACACCGGCCGGGCACCATATTTATGGAATGGCGCTAGCCGGCACTAATGCCCTGTTAGCATCTTTGTAAAGGATGCAAACAGGGTGGGGGAGGCGTAGGGAAAACCAGAGCTTGTGCGCCGATGAATTATGGCGCTACATTGTTTAGAGGAAAAAAATGCCTTTAAGCAGTGTAGCGCCATTTTCTGCCGCACAACCCCCATGGACATGGCTCCTGTCTTAGTAAAGACAGGAGCCATGCCCACCACCCCAATGGCCATGCCAGCGCCATGCAGCTCATTGATGCAAGGTAGGTTTTCACTGCCAGAAAACGACGTTAACTCCATAACTTTGGTTCTAGACGTGTCTAGCGCCAAAGTATACATATGGAGTTAGGTTTGCGCTGAATTAGCATAAAACAATGACGCTAATTCAGCACAAACCGAGTATAAATATGGGCCTTAATTTATTGGAGGGGAGGGGAACCATGCGGCCCCCCCTCCTCAGGCGGATCTCAGCCCATGAATCCCATCCCCTCAGGCCTGACCTAATTTTTTTGGGGAGAAAGACCGAGCAGCCCTCCTCCCTAGGCCGACCTTGGACAGAGGCTCCATATCCCACAGTGGCCAAGTCTAATCATTTTTTTTTTGGGAGGGGGCTGCATAGCCCACCTCCCCAGGGCCTGGATATGCCATCCACCCGGGGCCCGTGCATGTGACCCCCCAGGACACCCTGTCTGAATGTTAGCCACAATGGAGGAAGCCTCAAGGCCCCCATGGTCCCAGGTGGCTCCCCACTTCCTGTGGGAGACAGCTCCTAAAGCAACTCCCTCTCTGTGAGATCAATGTTTCTTCTGTCTGCCTGCCTGAATCTCCACGGCCAAGCAGACAGAGGAAGCTGACAAAGCTGCCGCCAAACCACAGCAAACAGCTATTTCGGGGGGGTGGGCACATCAGGACATACCAGGAGCCAGCCCTAGGGAAGGTGGAGGTCCCTAGGTCAATCATTGGTTGCTTGAGGGGGACTGTGCAGCCCCCACTCCAACATACAAAGCCCCGGGGAGGTGGCAGTCCCCAGGCCTGCAGGGGGTCAAAAACGGACCCAACCTCTTTTTTTTAATTCTTTTTACATCTGCCCTAGGTAGGTGGTGGTCCCTGGGGCTGCAAAGGGTGCCATGTGCCCCCCCCCCCCTACACCAATTTACTTAAATCACTGGTCCCCAGGACTGCGGGGGCTGCATGGCCCCCGCACCAAATTTACTTAATGCCCTGGGGAGGTTGTGGTCCCCTGGTCTATGGTGGGGCTACGGGACCCCCACACACAATATAATCAATGCCATGGGTGGGCCAACCCTGGGGGATGGAGTTCCCCAGGGCAATCATTGGCTGCTTGAGGGGGGCGGTGCAGCCTTCCTCCAACATAAATAGCCCTGTGGAGGTGGTGGTCCCAGGGGCTGCAGTGGGTCCAAATCGGACCCCCTATTTCTTTTTACATTTGCTCTGGGGAGGTGGCGGTCCCCAGGGCTGTGGGGGGGCACGCAACCCCCCTACACACACGCAATCAAATAAATGCCCCAAGGAGCTGGCACTTCATTATTTAAAAAAAAAATTGCCTGATCTACGGATCTGCCATGATTTGCAACATTTTTTATTTAAAAAAGCTATTTTACTCGGGTGGCTGTGGGAACCCAGCACCAGAGCTAAGGTTTCAGGGTGTCTGAACCCTGGCCCCTTTTCTTTTTTTTTACATTTTTGTCTGGGATTCAGCCCAAGCTGAGTCCCAAGATGGCTGCTAATACTTTCTTGTTTGAAGTGTTGGCAGCCAATCAGATCTCAACACGAGATCTTTGTGGACCAAACGCTACCTTTCTGCCAAATTTGGTGTAATTCCGTCCAGTGGTTTTGCCGTTATTGCTTTTTAATTTTTCCTAACTTTCTCTCCAATACAACAAATTTGGCATAATGTTAAAACGTTAAGAAGAAAAGCAGAAAGTTTTTTTTGTCCCTTGATGTAAATTTGTTATGTTGTTTTAAATATATTAACTCCCCTCATGTTGGCTTCACTAAGGAAGCTTGCATGGTACTGTGGTACCATAGCTTAAATGGCAGGTACAGCCGAAGTATTGTGATACCCAAAAATATTTTTGTTTTTGTTAAAAAAGAAAAGAAATTGCAGGTTGGGTGCCCAGGGGGTCTAGTGTACACAGTGCCTTAGATTCTGGGGTTGGTCAGAGGCCAGGCCCCTTGGCCAATAACCCTCTATTTATGGAGGCAGCGCAGATCAGTTGTTTAGATGGCTGTTGGTATTTGGGTAGAGGGCCAAGTCAGAGCCTGAGGGTGGGATTGGGCACAGGGCCTGGCCAGAAGCATCAGTGATGTCATCAATTATATTATTTACCACATGAGTGATGTAATATGTGAAGGTATAAGAAGAATATGCCACGGGTGCAAGTTATAGTTGGCTAATTAAACTGTAACTTGTGAATCCAGAGGTTTTTTGTTTTTTAACTATTAGTTTTTGGGTATTTTAGGTTTTAATGTTAAAGCCTACCATACAGCACAGGTGTCTGGTTTGGTAACAAATTCTTGTAGACATTCTGAAAGCTTCCCCGGTAATACATTCAACGGACTGCTTACCATTGGCTTTGTGATTTGTAACTCACAGTTGCTTGCTTTCTGACTTTATTTCTTTGTGGCTGTACAACCTGAGCTCGAGACTCTGTGAAGCAATGCATGTTTGCTGTATCCTTCTGAGGACTTGTTTTTTGTAAGCAGGCTTTTGAATCGGGTTCTTATCGTGCCACATTTGTTGTTTATTCAAAGATAGAGATCAAATGTCAGGATCTAAATTCCGAGGAAGCTTGGTGCTCTCTTTCTTTCTTTGACTTCAAAGTAAGAGAATTAATGTGACAATCTTGCTGTGAAAAGTTAAGTTTATTTCTAGCAGACAAAAAAACAGAACTGTGCTGATATTTCAGAATACAACAGAATTAGGAAAATAGAATTTAAGCACATTTTTGTAATTCTGAAGTGTGGTGGAAAAACAAATTGAATACAATTATCATTTATGCTCAGTAAACTTTATGCTTGTGCAAATCTAATGGTTACTTCAATTGAGAATGTGTTGTCTGTAATGTAGTATGCTACCACTCCATGCATAATCCACACTATGCCACTCTACTCTGAACCACTCCACTCTACAAAAATCTACTCTACTCTATGTGCCCCCACTTTACCTCACTCCAATCCAGGCAACCCCAATCATCACCCCTCCACTCCACTACAATCTACTCCACTTCACTGTACCCCAATCTACTTCACTCCACTCCACTTTACTACACCCGACTCCAAACTACCCCAATCCATCCCAATCGACCCCAATTCCACTCAATCTATCCTGATCTATCCCATTCCACTCCAATCTACCACACTTCACTCTATCACGAATTTACCCCACTCTAATCTACACCCCTCCATTCCAATCTACCCCACTCCAATCCACTCCCCTCCAATTAACCCCAATCCATCCCACTCCACCCCAATCAATCCCGCTCTGCCCCACATCAATTCAATCTACCCAAATCTACCAAACTTCACTATAATCTACCCAACTCCATTCCATTCTGACCCACTCCACCCCATCCAACCTGCTTCACTCCAATCTAGCACACTCCACTCTACCCAATCTACTCCACCCCACTCAAATCTACACCACTACAATTTACCAAACTCAATTCACTGTAATGTACCATAATCTACCCCACTCCATCTACACCACTTCACTCCAATCTACCCCACTCCAATCCAGTCTGTCCCAATCCACCCTATTCCACACCAATCTACCACATCCCACTCCAGTCTACCCCAATCTATCCTACTCCTCTTCAGTCTACTCGGTTTCACTCCAGTCCACCACACCCCTACCTCAATCTTCCCCACTCCAGTCTACCACAATCTATCCCTTTCTACCTCAATCTATCCCTCTCCAATCCAATCTACACCACTCCACCACATTTAATTCTACCCTAATCTACCCAACTCCACTCCAATACACCCCACTACGCCCCAATTACCACACTCCAATCTGCCCCAATCTATTCCACTCCACTTCAATCTACCCCAAACTACCTGACCTCATTCCAATCTACCAGACTCCACTCCAGTCTACATGACTCCACTCCAATCTATCCCACTCCACTACAATATACCCCAATCTAACCCATCCCACTTTACCATATCTACCCCACTCCAATCCACAACAATCCACCCCACTCCCATCCATCACAATCTCCTCTCCAGTCTATCCCACTCCACTTCAATCTATGTGACCCCATTCCAGTCTACCCCACTAAACCCCAATCTATCCCACTCCAGTCTACTCTACTCCAATCTACCCCACTCCACCCCACCACAATCTACCCCACCCAACTCTAATCTACCCCACTCTACCCTACCTCAATATACCCCACACTACTCCTCTACAACTTAACCCAATCTACCCCACTACAATATGTTCCAATCTACTTCACTTTACCACACTCTACCCCACTTCCCTCTAACCCAGCCTATCCCAATCAATCCCACTCCACTCTACCCAAATCTACCCCACTCCAATCTACCCCAGTCTTCCTCACTCCCCCCCACTCCAAACTACCCCCCACCAGGCCACACCATGACACTAAGGCCCATATTTATACTTTTTTAGCGCCGCATTTGCGCCGCTTTTTGACGCAAAAACGGCGCAAATTTACAAAATACAATTGTATTTTGCAAGTTTGCACCGCTTTTGCATCACAAAATGACGCAAATGCGGCGCTAAAAAAGCATAAATATGGGCCCAACGTTTAGCAATGCTGAACAACAGCTGCATTTGTGTACCACATGGTTAAAACACATTGCTAAAGCCAATAGCTCTCGCATAAGCGAGACCCATTGGCTTTGCCAATGTTTGTTCTCTCAATTAATCACCTAACAATAACGTCTTTTTAACTCTGGTTATGTCAGTGAAAATATATATAGTAGATGCACAAACGAAGAGATGTTCTCGAAAAACAGTTGCTTCCTCTTGGTCTTGACTGCAGAGCTTAATCTGAACATTCGCTGTAGAAATTACAGTAAAAACTACCCCAGCTCATATGACATACTTAAGTTATGAGATGAATCCGAACTATTCGGAAGTTGAAAAATGCCCTCAGCATGAGAACGATCCTCCCCCGCACACGGAGGAATTCTTCACACCCACTTTAAGGACGAGTGCTTGCCTACTCATTACAATGACTTGTCTTGCTACCTGCATAAAAGTTCTAAATGGCGACTGCCCCAGGGAGAGGCGGTGAAGGCCATACTTCGCATTGTCATGAAGCCTACTCATGGAGGCCCCTGAATGTCTGGAAACTCATTGACCTCGCTCAGCCTGACCATCATTCCACTCACTATTTTTTTTCCTGCACTTGGAGTCCTGGCCTGCCTGGCAGGGCATAGTGGAGATACAACAAATTCTTCTCAGGAGATTACCTCTGCTCTGGCAGACATGATATCACACCCCCTTTCAATTGGCGCCCTCTAGGCCAAGGCGGCGACTTCACTTGGAATTTTAGAATTATAAGACTTAAATTGGGAAACTCGTCATTCACCTGGACACTGAAGTATTTCCGTGCCTGAAAGAGACAGGGGAGATTTCTCTGTCGAGATTGCCTTCAGACTTACCAGCCTGTTATTTCAAAATAAGGGCTCCTGCCAGAAAATGATGTATACAGAATGCGCGTACTGTGACCAGCCTCCTCCCTCTGAAACTGAAATCACTGTTACATGACAGGTGACCACGTCAGATTTTATTTTCATATGCTACTTCCTTTTTGGACTCCAGATGAATTGCATTTATTTGCTTGTGGGTAAAGGAACATGGCACAACTGGGAACTAGCCTGAAAGAAAGGTGATTTGCTGATAGGTTGACATTTCTGAAGGGGCACTTGGGCAGGAGAAAGTTACGCAAAGCCAGTGTGAGTTAATTTTTGTAACTTTAACCAAATCCTTATCGAGCCTTATGTGGATACTAAAAAAACAGGGAAGACAAACAGAAGCCTTGGTCAGACCACGTTGCATCAAGACAACGGAGAATAGAAAAGTCCAACATTGCAAAACTATCACCGCACAGACAATAAGAAATGAAACCAGATTAAATGGAGGGTGGAAACATCCAACTAACAGGGGATAGGCTTCCCACAGTGTACGTAGTCAAATGTAGCAAACAGGCTCACCCGAAGTCTGATGTCACTAGCATATCACCCAAGGTAAGCACCATCACCCTTCCCAATTCATGTATAGGAAAAAGAACAGTGAGTGGTGGACATTAAGCAGGCCCCTTTCTTGCACCTGCCCCTAAAGATGAACAGTCATATTCATGACTCGGTGAGGACCAAAAGAGGCAAATTGCGGGCAAGCTATACAATTACTGTAGTCCAGGGAAGAGTTCTTCAACAATTGTCAGTACCGATGTTTTTACAAGATGGGGCTAAACTATGGTGTTCAAGGACTAACAATTGCCAGTACTGAGGTTTGTAATGGATGTGGCTAAACTATGGTGTTCAAGAACCATACAACAAGTCAGTAACCATAAGGCAACGACCTACAGCCACTAAGGGTTGGAGAGTATCTTCTTTTTAACAGGCCTGGCACTAGTACTACTTAGCTAAAAAGCACCAAATGCACACAGTAACCACCTACCTGAAAGGCACACGCAGCCTCAGCAATATAGATTATGGTCATAAACCAACATGAGTGTTCATTGAGTGAACACTTGCCCCTGGCGTCTGCAAAAACCTTCAGCCAATGCGCTGAAATCCCTGCAATGCAAGCTCCCATCCTTCTCAGATCAGCAAACTTGAACTATTTAGTTTTGGTAATAGTAACCAGAGCGTAATATCAACCAGAGCGTGCTGGTGATCAGCAACATTATTATATTTGGGGAATGGGACCTATTTTTCATCATCAGACTTTTAGCTAGATCAACAGAGGCAGAAACTTGAGAAAAATGGAGGAAGCGAAAGATAGGAAACAATGAAAAATGGAGAAAGGCGGGGCAAAAAATAATTTTGAAGATAAAGATAGAGGAGGTGTAGGGTTGTGGAAGGAGTCATGAGATTAAATCAAAACGAGGCAGCTTTGGTATTCGCGTTCCCAGCATTTGGCAGTACTGGCATTATGCTCCTTAGAAAAACTTTGCGAAATAGCATCCATTTTTTCCTTCAAATTGAGTACTGATAATGGCCCTTATTGATTAGAGCGCTTTGAGTGCTGCATTAAAAACAAGTTATCAGATTTTAAACTAACCATCAAGTCCATAAAATCACTGATAACAGTAGGTGATAAAATTGGAACAGCAGGGTGAAACTGTATTTCTTGAATGCGATAATAATATTGATGATACTCCTACATGATGCAGGGAGTCATTCCATGACGTGCTTATCCAAGTGGCATATACGCTACTTCGTGTTCTGCAACTGATTATTTTGGATGTATCTAAGGGTTCCAGAGCTTCCTTGCACTGACGGTTTTTTTCTGTGCATGGTTGAAGATTTGTGTATGTTTTTTTTATATTTACAACGAACTGTACAGAGCTTTGTGAACAATAGTTAAGACCCTGGGGTTTATTTACAAGCTCCGTGTGCCTCCTTGCACCACACCAGTGTCATTTCTTTTTACACTAATGTGCGTTAAGGAGGCCATTACCCCACGCCATATTTACCAAGTTGTGTAATAACCCCTTGCTCCACATTATGCCTACACCAGGCATAATGTTTGAAAACGGGGGCGATCCCACGCAGGGAGGCCCGTAAACATGGGACAGTGAAATTTACAAGCTTTCACTTCTTTCATTTTTAGCGTAATTTTTAAAGCCTGCCTGAGGCAGGCGTTAAAGTGACACTGCCATTGTTTTGAATGGGACTCTCTTGACTTTGCAGGATTAGCGCCATCATTTTTGGTGCTAATCCTGCAAAGCACCACAATAGCTTCAACATTTTGACGCTATTGTCCTACCGTGCGCCACGGTGCGTCATATTGTAAATACGGCACACACATGGTGTTGTTAGGGGGGCGCAAGATGACACAAGAAAAGAGGTGCATCAGGACTGAAGCACCAATTTCTTGTAAATATGCCCCCCTGAATTTAATCTTGATGTGAACTGGCAGTCAGCCAAGTGTAGGCATTGTAAAGGGCAAAACTACTGCTCTTTCTCAGGAACTTTGCTGGCCTGTCATTTCATTTAATAGTTCTTTGAGCATCTTGATAAAAGGGGTCTACTGTAGTAAGTCTATCGATTGTGGTGTGTAGGTTGGAATTCATATTATGGAAGCTTAACAAAGATACAGCTGATAACCGTTTTGACTATGTTCCTGGGAATCGCCTAGAACATCAAACTACTCACTCAGAACCAATTTATCAGAAAATTACCTCAAAGCCATCATCCAGGGTATCTTGTAAACATTGCTTTTTGAAAAGTTTCTAAAGCAAGGAGGTTGGGGGATCCTGTGTCTATTACACAGAAAAAAAACCAAAGTGTTCCAAGGCATTGTTTAAAAAATCTAAGGTCTTCATTTAGAATTTGGCTGTTGGGATACTCTGCCACAAATATAGGGTGGTCAGATGTCCTGGAATTTTCCAGACACTCCCCATTTTCAAAGGACTGCCTGAGTGTCCAGACACTTTTCTTATTTTAAGGAGATGTCCCAGTTTTTGATCATGTCATTCTGCAAAGCAAAATTGAAAGGTTTACTCTCCTTTCACAGGCACCTCTGAAGACTGAACAAAAATAAGTAATTTATCTGTTTCTGACAGAGCACGGGGGGACTGCTGCATACTCCCAGCAAAGGGGAGACAAGGTGAGTAGGAGAGCAGGGGTTTCTCAGGACAAAGGTCCGCCCATTTACATGCCCAATACAACATATATATGGTTGGTGGTCGCCACTAGGTAGTTATAGTTAGGACCTAGTTTCCATAGACAGAGCGTTTTTTGATTTGCCTGTAACTTTGGCTTTGCTTGACGAATCCTTACGAAATTTTCAAAACTTATACTTTGGTCAGTTCAGCTGCTGTGTCGAAAGTTTTGGGGTGATCTGTCAAGTGAGGGCCGAGAAAGAGGAGGGTCCCAAAACACATTTTCCCCAATAATTTTTCCATTGGACCTTTAGACATGCCTACAACCCAAACCGCTAAACAGAATTACACCAAATTTTGCACAAAGCTAGCCCCTTTTGCGCAGATCATGCTTATTGTGATTTGGTGTGAATTCGTTCAGTAATTATGGAGTAATTTAAGGCCAAAACATATAATTATATAGGGATGCGGATCCTCTGCGGATCCAGACCCATGGATCCGGGTTCGGATCCACGAATCTGGGGGAAAAGCAAGGCCCTGATTGACTGGCCGCAACCTGACAAAAAATTTGCAGCCTCTATTTTCTTTTGTCGCATCAGCTCAGTGAGTGGGAAACTAGCAGTGAAAAACCCCTTAGGGGTCAGGATAAAGGTAACCTGACCCCATAGGACATATAAAGGTATCCATTAGGGACCCCTCCCGGGCAAAATATTGCCCATTTTTTTCATCCAATCCGCGGATCTGCAGATCCGTGAATGGAACCATGGATCAGCGATTCCACAATAGAAAAAAAAACCTACAGATTGCATCCAAGCTCATGCTGCGCACAGTTGAAGGCGGTACGCAGCTTGGCTTTGGGTGCATGCAGGACGGTTGGCTGCAGGGCCTGGCCACAAACAGGCTCTGCGGCCAACCCCTGCCATGCACAGTGGTGGTTGGATTAATGTATAGTAATGAAAATTACTTTACGTTAAAAAAAAATATGTGGAAATTCACTGTAAAAACCAAAGGTTACAGGGACGGTATAGTTAGGAAATAGAAAAAAAAAAACAGTGAAAATTCACTTTAAAAAACAAAGGTTACAGGGATTTTATAGTTAGGCTCAGTTTTTAAACATACAAAACCATAGAAATTCAACTGTTATTTCAAGTAACTATAACTCGCGCCCTAAGGTAACTACAACTCGCACTCTAGCAATGCACTCTTAATTACTTCACAAAATACAGCATTGATGACATCTTTGATAACATAATGATAATGTCTCTGTGACATCTGCAGTAAAATTATTGGTCACATTACTGTGCAGGGCGGGGTGTGAGTTATAGTTACCTTAGGGCGCGAGTTATAGTTACTTGAAATAACTCTAGCTATAACAGGTGAATTTCTATGGTTTTGTACATTTAAAAGTGAGCCTAACTATAACATACCTGTCACCTTTGTTTTTTTAAGTGAATATATATATATATATATATATATTCACTTAAAAAACAACAAAGGTTATAGGGACGTTATAGTTAGACTCCTAGTTCACATGTACAAATCCATAGAAATTCTGCAGGTATAGTTAGAGATTTTTCACATAACTATAACTTGTGCCCTAAGGTAACTATACCTCGCGTCCCCGCCATGCACCCTTTTCTCATCAATAATTTTACTGCAAATGTCACAGTGATATTATCAACAAAGTTATAAAATATGGTATGAGTGATGTAATATCTGGGGTAATTAACACTGCATGGCGAGGGAACGAGTTGTAGATACTTGTAATCTGCCACTGCCCTTCTCACCTGCCCTGAACAGTTACCTTGCTGCCCCATCCACATCTCCCTACCCTCTGTTCAAGTGCATGCACCAGTGTCCTCCCTCCTGCCAAGTCCATTGTGCTGCCACTGCCATCCATTTAGCTTGATGTCCCTGCCCACACCTCCTGCCCTCCATTGCCCAATTCTATGTTCCATTATTGCCCTCTTGTGTAGCCTCTGTGCTTCACTTGCTGCTCCCACCCTCCTCAACCTTGCCCTCCGATGTCTGTGTGCTTGCCCCTGCTCCCTCCATTTTGCTCACCATGTTCCATGGACCCACCACTACCCCTCTTATCTACTCTGAGTGTTCTTTAGAGCTGCCACTGCCCTTACCACCTGCCTAGCATGGTCAGATGACTGCTGCCTGTCCCTGACACCTCCACCCTGCCTGTCTGAGTTCCATGCCCCTATTCACTTCCTCCTGTCCTCCATGGTCCATTTTACTGCCACTCCCTTCTGCCCACCTTGCTTGCGCTGCAACTGCTCCTACTGCCTACCATGTACGGTCAGTTTTGAAGTTCATTCCCAGCCCTCTCCTGCCCAGCCCCTACCCATCCCTTCTGTCCTTCACGGTCCTTTATGCATGCCCCTGCCCCCTTCCTTTTGCCCACAATGGCCGTTGGGCTGCCACTAACTCTCCCACCTGCCATGCATGGCCTTCTGTGCTGCCACAGCCCCTCCCACGTGCCCTGTGTGGTCAGCTTGCTGCCTCTGACCCCCTACCACCTTCCCTCCGTTGTGTACGTGACATTATAGTCTCACTGTTCTCCATAATGTGTTGTGCTTCCAGTGCCCATCCTGTCTGCCCTCTATGGTAAGCTTGCTGCTCCAGCCCCACCCCCTTGCCACCTGCCTTCATTTTTCCATGTGCTGGCCCCTATCCCCTTTCTCCTGCCTTTTCTGATCTGTTGTCATGCTCTGCCCGCTCCCTTCTATCCTTCATCATCTGTTATACTGCACATTCCCTTCTGTCTGTCCGGTATGGGCAGCTTGCTGCCCTTGCCTCTTTCTCTCTGCTCTCTGTTCTCCGTGTGCATGGCCCTATCCCCTCCCTATTGTTTTCCAAGCTCCATTGTGCTGCTGCAACCCTTGATGCCTGCCCTGTAAGGTCAGTTTGGTGCTTCTGCCATCTCCCTTCTGCCCTCTGTTAGCACAGTCCATGTCCCTACCCCATTCTTCCTGCCCTCAGTGATCCAGTGCACTATACTTGCAAACATTATGAACTTAGTAAGATGGAGATTTTGAAAAATAACTAGGGAATTGATTTTACCCTTTGACTTATATTGAATAAAAGAAGATTTTAGGCAAGAGACATATAAAATAAAGCCCCTTTGTGCTTAAAAACATCAGGGGTCTCCTGCCTGAATTGGGCCTGTTGGCATGTATGGTTGTATTGCCATTGCCTCTTCCTTCTTCCCTCAATGGTCTGTTATGTTATCACAGCCTCTCTTGCCTATCCTGCATTGTTGGTTTGTTGCCCCTGACCCCCTTTTCCCTGCCTTAAATGGTCCCTTCTGCTGCCACTGCCCATCCCACCTGCCAAGCATTGTCAACTTGTTGCCTGTGCATTTTCCTACCTGCCCCAATTATCCAAGTTGGTGCCCCTGACATCTGCCTCCCCACAGTAGTCTAATAAACAGCTAGATTGCAAACATTCTGTGTTAATTGCAAAAGTGTGACACGCCTGACGTCATCTTGATGTAATCAAAACTGTGATACCTAAAGCATTTCCTTTAGAAATTATCAAAATGAGAGGGTCTTATTCCCAAAACAATTTGTGTGTAGTGCTCTAAAAAACTAAAATGAGAACATATTTTATGAGTTCTCAAATAGGAAAAAAACACTTTTTAAAATTATTTGCTATCTTGATTTTTTTATCCATTTGATTATATGTTACACTTAGGAGAGAGAATGTGGTGTTACAGCAAGAGCGGCAGACTTTTGCAACTGAGGAACCAGTTTTGAGTTTTGGTGTAAGCTTGACATCTTGTGGTTCTGACCAATCCCTTTATCTCCCCATGCCTACAGCCCAAAATAAATGTGTTCTTTTGTAATGGAACTGCAGACCTGCCAACTCACACGGTGCCACTGTGTGACGCACTATATTGGCTTCCATCACACAGTTACCTGGTAAGGAGCCAATATCACACAGTGGCTGGGAAAATGAGCTGAAAACCACTGTAAACTGTGTTTTTAAGCTCGTTTTTGGGGGCTTTACACTTCTGATGTCCAATAAACGGTGTAAAAACACTCTGGGACATTGGCAGCAGCCCCAGCAAAGCTCTTTCTTTGGTATAGGAGGCAGGGAGTGGGCAGGGGGCCAAAGTGCCACTTAGGTAATTCTTGGCACAAGAGCCTGCCCCCTCCAATGCCCCTCCTCACACAGTGAGATTGCTATGCAAGTTGGCATGTCGTAACTAATGCCCATGTAAAGCACTCCAATAACTTCAGGTCAAGTATGTGCTATATAAAACTGCAAAAAACAAATAAATTAAGGGGCAGAGTTAAGAGCCCCTAGCGCCACCGGAGTATCACTTTTCCATATTTAAATATGGGCACCTCTGACGCAGTTTTTTGTGTCAGAGGGGCATGCAATAGGTGTTCCTGTGGGTTTTCCACCACAACACCTATTGCTTTTGACGCAGCCTCAGATTTAAGAGGTGTCATAAACCTGAGGCAGCACTAAAAAATAACACCAACCCACAGTGGCGTTAGCATGGCAAAACGAGGAGGAATGCTTTTCTTCCTTCTTGTTTTTTGCGTTTTCTATGTGTGCTGCAGAATGCCATGGACAATTGTTTACGTGCAGGAAGGGACACTATGGCAACAGGCCTGTGTCTGGGTACGGCCTCCGGAAGCACCAACAATGCTGGGATAGGGTGCAACAGGCTATGTGCCGTAACTCTGGGGTCCAGCACATACAGCAACAGCTTGTGTACCGGTAGGCCGATATCCTGGACCATGAAACGGACCTGCTCGACCTGCTAGGATTTGAGGTTGTGGGGCTCGTGAGCAATAATTAATTATTCTTTGTGTTCTATGCTGATAGTTTCTTTCCAAATAGCAAGCATACTGCTCACATGCAGGTTAGTTAACTGTTACTAATATAATATGATGTGATCATCATCAAGACAGGTGATCAGCGCTACCTGATTATACTTGTTTTTGATGCTTGCTTGGGCTGATTAAGAAGTAATGCAGAGACTCCTCCTGTGCCCTGTCTTAGATATTCATCATTAATATTACTATTAGTGAGTTTGCATGTTCTCTCACTTCTCTGTGCCTTTATTTTTTTGTAGCTCGTACAGTGCCAAGCAATCGAATTTCCCAGTGATGTGTAGTAATTTTGCAGGCATCCAATCTATTCATTGAGAGATTGAGAATGAGATCAGAACTGTAGAAATCATTAATTAAAATGTATTAGTAATTCCGAAATGTACCTTAGGAAATTCAGAATCGGGTTAAAAGATTTGGAATAGGATGGTCTATGATACCAGTGTTATTATTATAAAGGCGCTTTAAAACTCTGATGTGGAAATGTTACTGCGTTTACCTTTTCCTTTAAAAAAAACAAAATAATATTCTTCTATTTATTAACAGTACCACTAATCTTTTCTAATTTTTTTCTTACATCATCCAGCATCCAGGGGCACTAAGGAGGCTGGTGGTGAGGCGGGTGAGGCGGCTGAAGGTGGCCCCTCCTCAAGTGCCGGGGTGATGGCTCTGCTGACCCCAGTAAGTCCTCCTGTCGTTGTTCATAATAATATCTATTTACCTAATTTTTACTACTCCAAAGTTAAAATTATTTTCTACCTTTTTACTGTTCCTGTCTCCTATTTTTTTTCCATTTTCACTTTGACTTATCTGTTTCGTAAATTCTTCTTATACCTGCATTATCCTATATACTTATTTTCTGTATTTCAAGTTTCTTTGCTTCAAACTGTCTGGCTGTGCTAATATGTCTGTAGGATTCCTTTCTTCTACTTTGTCAGTGAGTTTTCCTTCTCCCATTATGTATCTCATCTTTGTGGAGCGGTGGTAAGGCTGAGAGAACCCATGCACTGAAGATTGCATGCAAGGTATACTACACATGTTTCGTGAGAAGGCTTTGTTTTTCTTGCTCCAGTTCAATCATTAAAAAGAGGAAAAAGGTGTTTTTGAACATGGCCATATAATTATTTGTACCCTCCAATCTTGTGTATGATTTATTAGTATACTAGCATTTGATGACCATGGTTGGAAGTATGAGGAGGATGGCCCCATTGCATTAGCCAACCAAGACCGTATGTCCTACATTGACCAATTCTTGCCCCCTTTTATTTCTCTTGAACAGCTCAGATTCATCAATAGCTAGTTCTGCCCCTCCATTACCAAAATTGCTTTTTTACTTGACTACCTGGCTTCTGAAAAATTGCCAACCAACAAAATGTCCACCTGATATTTGGATTCGGAATAAGTCTGTAAGCGAAATATGGTGATGTATTGCGGTTGTATTTTGCTATTACAAAAAACAACAGGAGGAGGCGTGTGCGGCATCTAAATTGTGTAATGTTTTTTTCTAGCTGCACCAACCATCATTGCTGGGGCAAGCAGTGACAGCGCTAGCTCAGTCACGGCTGTCAGAGCAAATGGGGGGGGGGAGTTTCGACAGCAGTGGCAGGCGGTGGTAAGTCCTATTGCTTGCTTATTAACAATTAGTAATATAGGGCCATATGTACGAACACTTTTTCCCATAGACACAAAATGGGTAAAAACATTGCTACATCTGGCACATAATCACTACAAGGGTGTACTAGTGTTGTTGACTCACTCATCAACACCCTGCTTTAGCAGATGCAGTGGGAGTTAGGGGCCTCTTCTATCTGCAACTCAGCAGACTAAGATTCTTAAAATGAACTTCAACTATGAAGTGTTTTGGAAAATTGAATAAAGGATGGAAGTAGAATGGATGAGTGAAATATAATATAATATGTGTGTGTGGATGTGTGTGTGGATGAAAGGGTGCATAATAATCAAATAGGTGGGTGGTGAGGAGGATGATAGAATGCATGGGTGGATGAAGGATGGATGAAAGGGAATATAGGTGAAAGGGTGCCAACCCAGCGGGTGAAAGGATTCCATACCTGGATTGATGAACAGATGGCTCAGGTGGGTTAGATCTCTTGGATGGGTGAATGGGTGAAAGGTTGCATGGGTGGTTATTGGGTAAACTGATGTTGGTGAAAGGATAGTAGAGATCCATGTTTGAAAATTGGATGGTTTTCAATGGTGAAGCTCTGGATGAGCGAATGTAAAGCTTAGCTTAAATGGTGTGTATCAAAGGCAACGATGAGGAAGAAGAGTACTAGAAGAACAAATTTGCAATGATGAATAGATAAATGCTTGGAATGAAGAAACAATGGAGCTCTTCTGGATAGGGGCATTCTTCTCACCTAAATACTTGCTTGGATTTTCTTTTCTCAAAGGTTTGATTCAAAGATATGGATGGCAATGTCAGACTATTCCATTGACTCACAATATTTTTCAAGCTAGGCAGGTAATATTTATCACTGCATCCATTTACCATCACCTCCCTCACATGCTATGGCCTTTCACCTGTGCCACCCATGATGACCTAACAGCTGTGCAATGTGTGTCTGTCAGCTTAAGTTAGGGTAATGTGTCAAATACTTTTCAATGCATGGCAATGCAAAAACAAGGTGTGTTTCCCTTTCCTACCAGTGTCAACTGGGTCAGTCACCTCCTAGTACCTCACTCCTTTAATCTGTCTTAAATTCTGTCCCAGACTTCTGAACAATTTGAAAAATTGAAAAATACAATTTCCAAATTTCGAGCCAAATGATAAATATAATTCATTATGGCAACATATTTACTTCTGTTCTACTTTTTCCCTTTCAACAGTTGCCAACTATAGTGAGTCCCACTACTAGCCAAACCGTAGGCACATAATGATGATGATGAGGAATTGATTGATCAGTAAAGTGTGTACTCTACCTATCCATTCTAATCCCCTCTACCTTACCCTGCAGTTGAGTACGTTAAGAAGATTCCTTTCCTTACTGCAAAGCAAATGTATTTTTTTGGAAAAAAGTATTTATTACAAAGTGGAGGGGCATGAGGAGAGTGAGTAAAGTGGTCCATAGGTAAGTGCCTTGATTTTCCTAAATAGGATAGTCTGTGATGATGTGAATGAAATGCAATCTGTACATATATCCCATTCTTTAGTCCTTTCCCTGTACAGATAGTGCATCGCTTTTCCCATAGCCTACTTATGGCAGACAGGATGTCTGCATGATTCATTATATTATACTACGTGGCATGTTTCATTCTTTGTATTCATCGGTCTTGTAGTCCAGGTACAAAGAAGAACAAGGCCATTGGAATAAGATAACTTTCTAGTACAGCGGCCCCAGGTGCAGACAATAACGAGTACGACTAGGGCACCAGCTGAGCTAGCAATGCCACTATTAATTTAGTACAACAGGAGAGAGAAGAATACTTGTACTCCATAGTGCATATTATGGCTGTGACAGTTATCACCTTAAAATCGAATGGCCTGAGGTGACCACTAAATGTCCTGCTACCGTGCCACTACACTACATGAGTTTAGATAAGTGTTTTGCTCAGAGCATGGTTTACAATTTCTCTTTTTTCTTCTACATATAGCTATTCCTGCTGGTCCACCATCCCTGCAGGGAATAGCAGCACAAGGGTTGACATCAGGAAGAGATGGAACAACATATGGGGGAAGGTGCGTTCCGTGGTTGCAAGACACCAGATAGCTGTACAGAGGACTGGCGGTGGACCTCCACCTCCTCCCCCACAACTAACAACATGGGAGAAGCAAGTCTTGGTGATCATGCATCCTGAGGGCCTGGCAAGAGTAGCAGGAGGACAGGACTCTGGTAAGTCAAATCTTTACTACTTTCACCACCCCCCTACCTGCATGCCATCACAAACTCCCACCCCTACCCTCACCCCATCACTCCACCACCTCACATATACCTCACAATCACAACCCACCCATCCCAATACTAAGCCCTGCATGCAACACCAATGCATGGACACCACTTACAGAACTGCATGGACCCCCATCACCACAGCATGCACACTCGTGACAATCACTTAGCCAACAAAATCACAACTCACACAAGCCAAAGATGCCTTGGTAATAACAACCATAGAGGGGAATATAACCATGCACAAGATTTCACACGCAGTAACAATAACACTGCATTTACATCCCCACAGGACCACCATACAACATCACCGCAGAGAAGGTGCCAGCAACATCCAGTCCCCCCGAAGAAGCCCACAGTGATGACAGCAGCTCTGCACGCCTGGACCAGGATGACCAACCTGGCCCATCAGGGACCTCTGGACAGTCGGTGACCCAGGCACAGTCCCATTCCACCACAGAGCCTCCCCCCTCAGGAAACACCACCATAGCACCCACCCAGCAGGCCCAACCCTCTGTCCCAAGGTCACGTCAATCAGCAGCGTGTCCACCACTACAGGGACCCCGGGAAACCCCATAAACACAGGACGATCAGGGACCTGGGGTCAGTGGCAGTGTGCACACGGTTCAGGGGACAGAGGCACAAGACAACAGTGAAGCTGGGAGGACTGCTGTGCGACAGGGGGAGGACAGGCCCAGGGAACCAACTGTCCATGAGGCACTCACCAACATTCTGGGAGCATACCACCATTCCCAGGAGAAGATGGGCCAGATACTGGCCTAGTTGCAGGAGACCCAGCGGCTGCAGAAGGGACAGTACCTGGGGATCAGGGAGGACCTGAGGGACATCCACACCACCCTGGTCACCATTGCAGGGCTGCTAGTAGATATGGCCAACACCATGAGGGAGGCAGTGGCATACCAACGGACCCCTGACACTAGCCACACCGATAAACAGCCCTCCACCTCCGCTGACCCTAGTGGACAGGAGGCCCCACCACAGGAACAACAGGCCACAAGCACCACTCCCCCTGCAGATGGAGAACCACCACGCAAAAGGTTCCTGCAATCCAGGCAGAAGCCAGAGAACATTGCCAAGACCCCGCCAGGAAATAAGACTCCCCTGAATGTCACCCTTGTGTCCCACTCTGTCACCTTGTCCACCTTGAACTGCCATTGCTCCACTGCCTATAGCCCTTGGACAACGCACCTGTGATACCAATAGACTGGACTCTATCCTGGACATTCCTCCATTGTCAACCCAGCCCATTGCAGTACCCCCTACACTTATTTTCACCTAAATAAACACCCTTGGAACTAATACAAGTATGGAGTCTTTCAATTGATTGAAATATGTATTAGTTTAACAAGCTGTTAACATTGCAATTCAAATGTACAGTAATATATATATAGGTATGACCTATAGTGAGCAGCAGTAAACACACCAGGAGCCAGAGTGGGGCACAGATATCTGAAAATAGAGGGTACATTAAGTGGCCATAGAAATTGGAAAATCAGGCTGCCATGTACAATGTCCAACACAAAACAGCAATGGAAGGTGAGATTACCGTGTTTTACCTGTGTGTCACTGGAAGTACTGTTGAATTATAGTTGTTCTGTTGTCCACATCCTCTTTCTCTGCTTCTCTTCGTCACTGTCCACAGGCTCCACCGCTGTCAAACAACCATCTCCAGCCTCATCCTCCTGCAGAAAAGGCACCTGGCATCTCAAGGCCAGGTTGTGCGAAATGCAACATGCAACGATGATTTGGCAAACCTTCTTGGGTGAGTAGCACAGGGATCCACCTGTCAGACAGTGGCATCTGGCATTCAGGAGGCAAAAGGTGCACTCAATGATCCTCCTTTTTCACCATTGTGCCTCATTGTAACGTTCCTCTGCCCTTCTCCTTGCATTCCTCACTGGGGTCAGTAGCCTTGAGAGGTTGGGGTAAGCAGAGTCACCTGTAAATATCGAGGGTTACCTGTTATCCAGACACTCACCCTTAGGGCAAACCCACACCCATATACCAACAGGCACTGGGTGGGGACCATGGGCTCACCTATTAGCCACACCCTGTGCCTCTGGAGTTGAGACATCACATATGGAATGCTGCTATTCCTCAAAATAAAGGCATCATGGACAGACCCAGGATACTTTGCATTGACATGGGAGATGTACTGGTCCGCCAGGCACACTATCTGCACATTCAGAGAGTGAAAGCTCTTTCGATTTCTGAACACCTGTTCATTTCTTCGGGGGGGGAGGGGGACAAAGGCAATATGTGTACCATCAGTAGCACCAATGATGTTAGGGATATGTCCCATTTCATGGAATTCAACCTTCAATGTGGCCACATCCTCCACCTGGGGGAAACGATGTAGGTGCGCATGTGTTTCATCAGGGCAGACAACACTCTGGTCAGCACGTTTGAGAACATAGGCTGTAACATCATGGAACACTGACAGGACCTGCACAAGAGGGGGATCCCAGTGGGGTGGCGAATAGATGAGATCAGTTCTGGCTCCAACTGGGCACACAGCTCATGGATTGTGGCCCTATCAAGTCTGTAGGTTAGGATAATGTGCCTGTCCTCCATTGTCGCCAGGTCCACCAGGGGTCTGTACACGGGGGTATGCCTCCATATCCTATTCATCCTCACTGGTTAAACTCTAGGATGAAAAACGGTGAGCAGATGGTCATATTCAAACATATCTCCAGATTAATACGCCTTGCATTTTGTTTTACAGAAACAGTATGTGAACGCGTAGGTCCGTTGATGTGCCTATGTTTGCTGTGACGCAGTTAGGTACCATGGCCTGTTCCCCTCTGAAATGGCGGCCGCCTGACCTGTGAGGAGGGACAGGTGGAAATGACGTAATTCTGCTGAAGTTGTGTGCCGTAGCGGGAGGCGGTCGACGACCGCTGTGCAACACATCATTGGTTATCATTGGGGCCTAAGAGTTCCAGGAGCCAATGGTGATGTACTCACTTGCTACCTGACCTTCAACAGGAGAGGACCTACACTGCAAGTGCTGCTGTGACCTGTGTCTGGAAGCGACAATGGCTTGAGTGTCTGGGGAATGGGCCCCTGCCTTCACTTCCAAGGAGTTGGAGAGACTAGAGGATGGGGTCCTACCCCAGTACCCTTTACTTTATGGTCCTCCAAACAAACAGGTGAGTACACCGTGAGCACGATACATGGGGCATGAATGTATGGAGTGCTGTGTGTGTAAGACTCGTGTGGGGGGCTGTGGGGTCCTGGGCAGAGTGCTGCATGTTTGGTGGGCAATGTCTGTGCGTAAGGGGATGGGAGGGATATGGTGGGCCATGAGTGTAAAAGTCCGGATGGTATGACTAATACCTTTTCTTATGTATCTTTTTCTGCAGGCCAGCACCCATCAGACAAAGGCTATTTGGCGTGCCATCGCCAAGGAGGTGCGGACCCTGGTGGTCTTTGACAGGCGGAGCACCCACTGTTGAAAATGGTGGGAGGATCTGCGCCTCTGGGTAAGGAAGACGGCGGAGGCCCAGCTGGTTATGGCCTCTCAACGAGGAAGGGGTGCCCGTCATACCCTGGCCCCCCTGATGTTCGGCATCCTGGCGGTGGCCTATCCAGAGTTGGATGGCCGCTTGAAGGCATCACAGCAGCCACGAAGGGGTAAGTACAGATTCAGAATCATGAAGTTGCGTGTGTTGAGGCGTAAGCTGGGTGGGGAATGTGGGTCTGTGTGTACCCCTAGGCCAGGACGACCATGATGGGCAGGCTCAGATGCACTCCAACCCCATTAATGCTAGTGGGCATCTACTACTGGGCAGGGTCCTTTGGGTTTCAGATGTGCAGCTAATGGCGTTAGGCATTGTACCCCCTGGCCTGGTGACTAACATTGTAACTGGTATTGCATGGCCTAGTGCATAGAGCTGTTCCTTGTGAATTGTGTACGCCAACGGTGGTGTTGTTGCTGGCATTGACCAAGTGTATCCTCTGTCTCTTCCCCACCCTTCATGTTCTGTTGCCCTGTCCGCAGAGGCACCGGCGATGGAGGGAGCTGCATCCCACATGGGCCTGGAGACCTAATCCACCTACGGTGAGGGCACCAGTGGGACAGAGGGCGAGGGGAGCACCACGACGGAAACAGGAGGGGACAGTTCTGACAGCGACACCTCCTCCGATGGAAGCTCCCTGGCGGTGGTGGACACCTCTGTGGCCACCCCAACTACAGGTACAGCTGCCACCCCGTACCAGCACCGCCCTCCCAGCAGCCTGTCAGTGAGTTTCCTGTGCCCGCTCACCCAGGAGGGTGGATGTCTCCTTCACCCCAGGCACCTCAGGCCCTGCTCTAGTCAGCCCTGCTGCCCCCAGTGAGGAGGCTATAGACCTCCTGAGATCGCTCTGTTGGGCAGTCATCCATACTGAATGCCATCCAGGGTCTAGCAGGGCATTTGCAACAAACAAATGCATTCCTTGAGGGCATTCACTCTGGCATGGCGACCCAACAGAGATCATTCCAGGCTCTGCCCAAGTCACTGATGGCAACCATTGTCCCTGTCTCTAGCCTCCCACCTCCAACTCTCTCTACCCAGTCCCATTCCTCTCAACCCCAGCCTATCCCAAGCACACCTTCAGACCTGCATGCACCCAAATCAACACACAGAAGTGGTTCAGGCAAACACAAGCACCACACGTCATCCCACAGCCACTCACACAAGCACCATCCAGATGCAGACACACCAACCTCCACTGCCTCCACTGTGTCCCCCTCCTCCTCCTCGTCCACCTCCCTCCCAGTAGCGTCTCCACTCACACCTGCATGCACTACATCCTCATCCACTACCTCCATCACCAGCACGCCTATCACTAGACACCCCTCACTGGCAGTCACCACCCCCACATCCATGCACACGTCCCCTGTGTCCTCTCCCAGTGTGTCAGTGCCCCCTCCTCCCAAAGTACACAAACACAAGCACTCAGACACACAACAGCCACCCACCTCATCTAGCCCATGCACCTGCACCCAAACACAGCAGACACCTCCTACAACCACTTCCTTTTCCTCCACTCCTCCACTCCCAAACCTTGACCCTCTTCGAGCCCCAGAGTCCCTAAAAGGCTCTTCCTCTCCACCCTTGAGCTATTCCCTGCCCCGCCCCCCCGTCCTTCACTTCGGGCCAGGGTGGGCAGTACCCAGGCCAGCACCTCAGCCACCCAGTCCACAGCCACTGTAGTTTCTGCAGCTACTGCATGTGTAAGAGGCTCCAAGGAGGCACCCGTCAGAACTGCCAGTGTGCCTGCACCACCTGCCAAGGGCAAGAAGGGGCGACAGCTAGCAAGGGCAGGAAGGGAACACCAGCCAGCAAGTGGAAGAAGGCATCACCAGCCAGCAAGGGCATGGAGGCACCACCAGCCAGCAAGGGCAAGGAGGCATCACCAGCCAGCAAGGGCAAGGAGGCACCACCAGCTAGCAAATGCAGGAAGGGAACACCAGCTGGCAGAAGCAAGGAGGCACCACCAGCTGCCAAGGGCAGGAAGGGAACAACAGCTGCCAAGGCCAATGTAAAAGGAACAGGCGCCGCAGGCAGGATGAATCTGGTGCCTGGTGTTGGAGCAGCATCTGGGCAAACAACACCAGCCATGGCACTTCAGCCATCCGAGGTTGCAGAGGAAGGGCTGGAGCCTCCCCCCCCACTGACAGCACCGCCACCTGCACCGCCGCCAGTATGGCCACCTGCACCACTGCCTGCAGCAGTAGTCCCAGTGGGCAGTGTCCGAGGCTGCGGGGGAAGGGCTGGAGCCTCACCCCACCCCTGACAGCACCGCTGCCAGCCCCGCAACTGCCATCTACTGAGCAGCTGTCACCGCCGGCGAGCAGTGTGTACTTGTGACTACATGGGCTGCAATGCGTCCTGGCCCCTGCAACAACTGTAGGTGTGACACCCAGGTGAGAGACTGTGACCTTGCACCATCCAGGATCTGCATCACAAGGCCCCCTCCAGAACCGGTGGAAGAAGGCATACACTCACCCCCTCTTGCCAGGATAAAGCACACTGGGCATAAGACCCCCTCCAGAACCAGTGGAAGAAGGCATCCGCTCACCCCCTCCTTGCCATGATGAAGCACATTGGGCACAAGACCCCCTCCAGAACCAGTGGAAGAAGGCATCCACTCACCCCCTCCTTGCCAGGATGAAGCACACTGGGCACAAGGCCCCCTCCAGAACCAGTGGAAGAAGGCATCCACTTGAGAGACTGTCGCTTTACACTCACCAGGACCAAACAGTTTGCAAATCACCCACTTGAAAGACTGTAGCCTTGCACTCCCCAGGAGCAAACAGTGGGCAAACCACCCACTTGAGAGACTGTGGCTTTGCACTCTCCAGAAGCAAGCAGTGGGCAAACCATCCACTTGAGAGACTGTGGCTTTGCACTCCCCAGGACCAAATAGTGGGCAAATCACCCACTTGAAAGACTGTGGCCTTGCAATCTCCAGGAGCAAGCAGTGGGCAAACCACCCACTTGAGAGACTGTGGCTTTGGACTCCCCAGGACCAAACAGTGGGCAAATCACCCACTTGAAAGACTGTGGCCTTGCTCTCCCCATCAGCAAGCAGAGGACAAACCACCCACTAGAGAGACTGTGGCTTTGCACTCCCCGAGAGCAAGCAGTGGGCAAACCACCCACTTGAGAGACTGTGGTTTTGCACCCCTCAGGACCAATCAGTGGGCAGACCACCCACTAGAGAGACTGTGGCTTTGCACTCCCCAGGACATCGCAGAGAGCATGTATCCCCCTCCAGGAGCAATGGCATTGTACTATTTTCCGGCTGAGGTGCCCCCTGTCCCCCTTCCTCCTGAGGTGCCTCTGTATCTTCGACCAGATGCCCCAGCAGTGTTCTCTCTGTATTGAGGCAGGAATCAAGTGTGGCCTTGGCCTATGTGTTATAG
The DNA here is from genome assembly GCF_031143425.1 of Pleurodeles waltl. Lineage (NCBI taxonomy): Eukaryota > Metazoa > Chordata > Amphibia > Caudata > Salamandridae > Pleurodeles > Pleurodeles waltl. Next base: position 1,386,800,129 of record NC_090440.1, on the reverse strand, counting down.
CCCTGTGGGCAACGAACATTTTGGAGTGGGCATTGTCCTTCCATTTGTATATATTGTAGATACTGTTTTGTGTTTTAAGGACGTATTTATCTAAATGTTTTATATTACACGCACTTTACTAGCTTCCTTTTGTCCTTGTGTTGTTCCTGAGGGTTACGGGGTGGATATGTAATGTTGTTACATCTGTTTGTGTGTATGGTGTTGGGGGTGGTGGTGGGGGTGTCGGTGGTGCATGTTGCGTGTGTGTGTCACTCTCTTTTTCCTCCCACCTCCCTTGTGTGCTAGGTGCGGTACTCACTGTGGTCGTCTTCGCCGCCATTTGTGTTCCTAGTCTAGGAGGAGGTAGACTAGCATTGGAAATATATGCAGTTCGGGCTCCATGGCGTCGTGGTTCTTCCTTGACTGTCGAGAGGTGAGTCGATTCCCTTCGGTGTACTGTTTCCGCTGTGCTTTTGATGGCATTGGTACCGCCCCAGAAAAGGTGGTGGATTGGCCTCTCATAATGCAGTGGGCGGTACATTGTTTTCCGCCTGGCTGTTGGCGGTTACCGTTGCGGTGCTTGTTGCTACCGCCGTGACGGTCAGAGTGGTAAAGTGGCTGTCTGTGTTGACGGTTTCTGCCTTGGTCAAAATTCCATTTTTTTTTTTACAGCCGGCCTCTTGGTGGTATTACCGCCGCTTTATTACCGACCACCAGGGTTGTAATGAGGGCCACAGTTCTTAAAAGAAAAGATTATTGAAAGAAACATGATACTAATCTATATTGCCAAATTGGGTGGTGCATCTGCAATCTTCTTGGATTACCCCGTCAATCTTCTTGAGTGCCTGCCTGAAGTGGTCCAATAATGTAAGCATGAGTGTTATGGTGCAGGGGAAGAGAAGAATGCAAAAACAACAAGTGATGGACGGAATGCTGAACATTGTCAAACATTCACCCCCAGTCACAGATCTGGGTTTAATCCATCGTTTTTTTGCTGCCCATGCCATTCCAGTTTGGACCCAGCCATATGCAAATCAGTCTTGACCCTGTTCCCCATGGGAACAGTCCAGCCCGAACTGCTAGGCCAGGTCTTCCCTGGACTGGAAACAAGCATCCTGGGACCGGTTTCGGGGCCCCACCCCTCATCAGCCAGGCTAGCCTGAATCCAGTGGCATGGGAAGCACGGGACCCACGTCTGGGCATACCCTTCCCACTTAGGGCGAAAAATGCAAAAACAACAAGTGATGGACGGAATGCTGAACATTGTCAAACATTCACCCCCAGTCACAGATCTGGGTTTAATCCATCGTTTTTTTGCTGCCCATGCCATTCCAGTTTGGACCCAGCCATATGCAAATCAGTCTTGACCCTGTTCCCCATGGGAACAGTCCAGCCCGAACTGCTAGGCCAGGTCTTCCCTGGACTGGAAACAAGCATCCTGGGACCGGTTTCGGGGCCCCACCCCTCATCAGCCAGGCTAGCCTGAATCCAGTGGCAGGGGAAGAGAAGGCCTGCAGATTGTAAAACAGAAATGATTATCATGATATTGTAGAATCAAGAAAGGTGGAATGGAAGGTCAGCTTCATGAGCAGTAGTGTACCAAGAAGACTAAGAGGTGACACAGCAAGAGCAATCCCCTTTTGCAATCATTTATTTTATGACTGATGTGTGATCAACTAAGTGAGATTAATTACAACAACCAACAATCACAGACAAGTGTGAGCATGTATCGAGATGATCAAACTCACAACTGTCATGCTCATCATAACATTTAGACAAGAGCCCGGACATAATGTTACACTATCATCCATCACAGATCTGTCTCCTCCGGTTTCCTACAAGAGGACCCCCACCCAACCACATAGTTTCAAGTTTGAGACAGCCAGCAGACACACACAGCAGCATCGCATTTCCCAAATCAAGTAATCAAAGCATCTCTCACCACCAGTCCTAGACTCATCCTCACATCATCCATGTTGATTCCATGACGTTGATGACTTCCTTTTTCTGGCAGTTAAGTCATCAAATTACGCTCTGATTCCTTCCATCATCCTCCAAACTCTGATTAAAGATGAATATATTTCAAACTGCTCCCAAGAGTAACAGTCTACCGACCCAATTGAGATAGAGCAACCTGTAGCGCATAGCTGTGTTTAATAATGAGAGAAACATTGAGTTGTATTTTTTTTCTGGACTAGAATTTTGTTCTAGAATAGACTGCCTGGGTCTTCTTTGACAAATGTGAACCAGAAAACAAAGCACCAGAAAACAAAGCAGTATGAAAATGCCAGCAAACAAATTTTGCTAAGTGTCAAAGGGGAAGGGAAAAAAAATCACCCATTATTATTATGCCACCAGCTTTGTAAATCAATCATGACACAAACACAAGCCAGCATAATAATATAGTTAAACAATATAAACACCCATTATCATTATCTGCCACCACTAGACATGAATCACACAAACCATCTCAGTATTGAAACAAGTATCCCTCATATTATCTGTTCCAATCAAGCATAGTGGCGCATTGCTGATCCTCTTCTATTCTGGAAACAAAACACACATTGACCAGTAAGTTGTAAATCAAATATCTGGGGCAGTCCTGCTAGGGGACAAAAAGGAAGGATATGTGCAGAATGAAGGCAGGCATTGTCTCTCAAATCTCCTTGAAGTGTTTTTGAGGGGTTTGGGGGCACACTGGTCCAACTACAATCCAACCATACTTGTGCCTAAAACAGTTCCGGTTCATTAGCATTTAGACAGAAACAAACAACATAAAATAATAAGGTTCCCCACAGCTAGCTATTTTTTTCTCAAAGCAGTTCAATTGTAGAAAGTAGAAAGTTCTATGGTTGCCCAGGTCTAGTCAGGGAAGTAGAGTTCATCCTCAAACTCAGGTGGTTCACCCAGAAGGTCGTCAGCTAACACACTACCATGACCTGAGTCCGACCAATCATCACCCTCATCCACCTCCTTGTGTACTTCAGTTATGCTGTAATTTGGTGGTACAAAGTACTGATTCATTTTAATCATGGTCAATCTCTCAATGTTTTGGGGTGAAAAACTGGTCCTTCTCACTGTGACAATAGAACCAGCTGCACTAAATACATACAGCAGGCACACTGGCTACAGGGCAAGCCATATACTTTTTTTGCCAGCATTCTGAGCACTGGCCATTGGCACCTCATCCCATACTAATACACCAATAGGTTTTGATCCAGATAGACCTCCTTTGGGACATCCAGGTAGGCCTGGGCCATCCTCTCAATATTCATTGGTGCTCCATCTTGCTCGAGCTCTTTTGCCTTTGCCTCTGCAGTGCACTTAAGCCCTACCTTTAGAAACTAATCAAATGCAGTTTTTGGGTCTGCTGCTCCTGTTCCTGTTGTTGTTGCTGGAGTTTATTTTGTCTGCTGTGAGCCAACAGAACTTTCCGCAGGCTCTTTTGAAGTTGTAGTCTGCACCCCAGAACTTCTGCTCGTGAGTGGACCTCTAATTTCCAGTCATTCTTTTTCTAGGTCTCTGGCTTGCTCAACAATCCATGTCTTGTAGGTTCAATCATCCCATCTGAAAAAGGAATAAAAGTGGGCAGTAACTGTTTGCACCGTGGGTCAAGAATTGTGGCACAGATGTAATATTGGGATGACACCATTTCTGTTTGCAGTCTTGTATTAACAGACAAGTAAAGGATTAAGATCTCTGCCAACTCCTACACATCTTTTTTTTCCATGAACACCTGCGTACATTTCAGACACCTCCTTTAGCTGTTTTTGCAGCATATGCACCAATGGGATAACTTGGCCCATGGTACAGTCCTCCTTGCTGACTACCGGTGTGAAAATTTTTAAAGTAAGCAGCATCTCTGTCAAGTATTTGACCATTCCCCATTGGTCCATCTTAATGATCATGCCTTTCACAGTTGCATCCCCTCTTTGCATTACATATTCAGTGATCGATCTGTACCGCTCAAACAGATGTTATAACATGTAATAAATAGAATTCCAACTTGTTGGCACCTCCTTTATGAGGGCTTTACCTGGCACTCTATTATCACACTGGATAGTCCTCAACAGCTTGCAGGCTTTCAAAGAATGGCTAAAATGAGTGCAGATTCTTCTGCATGTGGACAGTAAGTTGCTGACTCATGTTTTTTTTTTTAGGAGGTCCTGTACAATGATGTTTATGCAATGCGCAAAACACAGGACCCTGAAATAGCCACCATCTGGCATGGCCTTAACTATATTGCTGCCATTGTCTGTGGCAACAAATCCAGTGTTAAGCCCTTTGGGACGTAGCCATTCAAAGACCTTGTTGTTAAAGTCATTCAAGATGTTTGCAGCTGTATGGGATTTCTCCATGGTGAACATAGCTACTGTTGCATGATTCTGAGCACCATTAAAAATTTCAGCTGTGTCAAAACCTGCAGATATAATTTCTCTAACCCCACAAAAGATATCCAGTGTGCTGTTCTGCACATGTAATCAGTGGCTTGGCAGCTGATCCACTTGTCTGTTGACAGGTGGATTGTGTGGATAGCACTCTGCTGCAAAGCTTGTCCAACTAATTCCAGCCCATTGTGATATAGCACTGGAACTGCAACTTCAGCCAAATAGATCCGGCTGGGAACCTTCCATTTCGGGCAGATAGCCACCACAAATTCTAGAAAACCCACTCCTTCCACAAAAGAAAAAGGGAAGAGGTCCAACGCTAACATTTTAGCCAGCTTCCTGTTGTACAAACATGCCGTTGGGTGGTTGTGTTCGTAGTGCCTCTCCTGCCTAACCATGGCAGTAATAGTAGCCTGGATTTTTTTCTTTGCTGGTGCCACTGATGCAGGTGACTTAGAAGGTGGTGGTAGGCTCAATGTGCAGCTCAGGTGGGCAGCCAATGTATGTTCTTGCTTTAGTGTTTCGACCTTACTTTGAGTCTTCCTGTGCCATTGCAATGTTGCTGATGTGGGCGACGATACAGCTGCAATGCCGGGGACAGGGCTGATTTCTGTAACAAAAATGTCACCCTCTTCTTCACCTTCACCTTCCACCATGATCAGATCAGATTCCCTTCTTTCAACACCTTCACTAACACCACTTTCAGGCTTTTGGCCGCTAGGATGCGTCTCCCAGTGGTGTTTTCTAAAATGGATTGTTTGGCATCCGGTTCCATAGTTTGTAGCAAGCTTACCCCAACTAACATTAGCTCGGCAAATGGAGCATATGTCAATGTTTGGCTCCTTTTTACTAAATGTAAAGAAGTCCCAAACTGGGAATTACAACTTTCTAATACTGGGACCACTACCAATGTCTGAAGAAGTTTTGGTAGGTGGATGTTGTTTAAATGAAGTTTGCCTCTCTGCAGTGCCTTTTTTTACTGAGGTGACTGTGGGTGTAGGTCGTACCTGTGTCCTTGTAAATATGGAAGCTGGTGTAGGTGGTGGTATCTGTGCCACATCCCTCAATGGAGGTTGAGAAGATGGACTCCACTGCTGCTCGGTTTACATCCTTGATGATGGCTTGTTGTCAGACTCGTCATCCTCCTCTTTTTCATCCATAACTCTACAGCTTTTAGGAACCTTCCTTTTCACTCCTTGCCTCTCGTGGTGTGTCTCAGACTGAGGTGGCATCCACGTGGAGTCTTGATCATCAAAAGTGGGGCTTGAAGAAGAAGATTGTGGAGATCTGGAAGTCAGTGGATCTTGTGAAAGAGGGGCTTTTTTGGCTTCCTCAGCATGAAGCTCAACATCCTGATGTGCTCCTACTTTGGGAGGAACTACTATTGTTGGCTGGGGCTGTTGTTATCCACTGACCTGAGTTTGTGGCAATGATTGGGTACTACTTTGAGAAAGAGATAAGTCCAATTCAATCTCACTGCTCCTCAGCGTTCCTGTGATTAGAGAGGCTGCCTCTGTGCCAGACATGGGCATCGGCCTAGTTTGGAATGTGTCACGGATGGGGGAGTGCTGCTCCTAGCTTGTTCCCCACAGACTGGTGCAGCAGGCACATGTTTTTGCCCAAAAAAGGTCTGGAGCGACATACCAGTGGTGGGAAGCTCCTTTTTATCACTGGCTGCTTTCCTGGTAGCAGCTTTCTTTGGGGCCATCTCGAAGCTTTCAGTTGGCAGTCGCACTTAGCTTCACAAGCTGACGAGACGTACATGTCGTTGTGAGTGTAGTCACGTGTCACATCGTGCGCAGGCCTTCTGTTTGGCAGACCTGTGGGTGATGTCTCTTTCTCTTCGTGCACCTAAAAGCAAAGATGTAAGAAGGATCAGTGAAACGTGGCATTGTGAAGTTGCATTAGTAGTAGAAAAAATATAATTTATTGGTTACTTAACTAAACCTATAAATAATTATGAAATACAGTGTATTTATTCGTAAAACCACACCAACATTAACTTTCATTATCATGTACAGTCATGACGGAAAAGAAAGAACAACTACAGCATACAGAATGTAAGTGTTAGCTTTATCTGTCTGCATCAAGTTGGCATTTGGCACTCAGTAATGTAATATAGTCCAACTGTATGTCTATGGCAGACATGGGGGTAATGGGGAAAATTGGAAAAAAAAGTAAACATTTTTTAAAAAAATCATTTATTTTAAAACAATTCTAAAACCAAGAAAAAATATTATTAATATGCTGTTATTATAAAATTAAATAAAATAAAGTTTGTGATTTAAAAAAAAAAACAGATTTCAATTGCTAATGTACTAGGGGAAAGGGACTACCATGAAAAGCCACATGGATTTGGGTGGCAAGGAGTGGTGAAGGTGAAAAATGCAAAAAAATATATAATAAGATATTTTTTTAAAACTGCTCATATAGTACATTTAGTAATAAGCATTGGCCTACTAGACCTGAATAGTACACAAAATGGCTGCCAGCCACATGGTCAAAAAACAACCAACAAGGAGGCATTCCCACCACAACAAAGGAGAATACATGCAGACTGAAAGCACACTGGCTGCCTACACAAAATGGCCACCAGCCACATGGTCAAACAACAACCTCTGGTTGCATACACAAAATGTCCACCAGGCACATGGTCAAACAACACCCAGCAAGGAGGCATGGCCACCACAACAAAGAAGAACACATGCAGGCCTAAAGCACACTGACTGCCTACACAAAATGGCCGCCACCCACATGGTCAAACACCAATCAGTATGAACAAAAAAACACATATAGGTATAGGACTATAATTAACTATACAAAAAGGGTTTCTGGCCACCTCGCATGGGGAACAAAGACAAATGGTGGGCTATGATGAACACTCTCATGCACTGGCCAGACAAAGAAGGCATTAGTACAACAGCATTAAGTTAGTAATTCTAAAAATTTTAATTAAAAGGGCTAACATTTTTACAACAACACACATCGTACAAAGGCATCAAGTACTATAACTCCACCTTATACTGTTTGCAGAAAAAAAAGTGAAATACCGCCAAACAACATTTTGTTATCTTTAAGCCAATGCAATCCATAGTGTTTCAGTTCCATAGACACCACACACAGATGTTTCATCATGCACCCATGACTAGTACTGGGCCTACAGCTGGAAGACCTATTCCATTAACAGTAACATAGTGAGTTAAATGAATATTGCAAATTTACAAAACAAAGCATGGAGGAAATGTAGTGAACTGGAAAAATGGTTCCTTTATAGAACAAAAATTGCAAGTAAAACTATAACCAGGCCCCAAATGCAGGCCACCTACCATGATAAATGTAAAAATTTGAATAAAAGCACAGACAAATCCTATACATCCAACAGTCCTTAAATCCAGTGCTATATCCAGTAGACAAAAGAGTGATCCTTCCAGCTCGAAATTCAAGTGAAAAGTGACCAGGAAATGGACAAAGCAAGGGGAGGAGCCTGCTGGACAGGAACATGTTGTTGGAGTCTCTGGGGCACTTCCTGTTGTTGGCAAATATATTTTTAAAAAGTACTCCCTGCACAACAATATTAACACGATCGGCCAATTATAGAAAATGTTTTCACTGTAACTTGTAGATTTTAGCTGCTTCAGCTTCGCCAGGTTGCAGCAGCAGTTGATCGTGCTCACTTGCACTCATCTACATCACAAAACACGTGCTGGAAGTCGCTGGTCCAGCACTAACTCTCGCCAGCGGGTGGGAAATCTCATTTTTTCTCGCAAGAGACCAGAAGTCTCTTGTCTCACTTCTCGCAATGATAGTAAGTGCGTGCCAATAGGGGAAAACAGAAAAAAACTCTGCTACCTTGCGGAGTGCGGATTCTATTGGTAACTCCGCGTTCTCCGTGGAATGCGGGGATGCCAAATTCTACAATTTCCACCAGCGGAGCAGAGTTTTTCGACCAGGCCTAGTGAATATATATATATATATATATGTATATATATATATATATATACACTTCCTACCCAGTCAGCTTTAGGCTGTGCTGCCAGTCAAGGTTGTCATGTGGTGCCGGGCATGGCACCTGGCATGTAAATATGACTCAAAGCTCCATAACACAAAAGTTACGAGCACCCAGGAGGAAATAAGTGAAAAGTTGATTTATTCAAAGGTGTTCCAGCCCCTGCAATTGATTTTGTAATAGTAAATTGAAAAATAACCCCAAAACTTCTCCATAATGCAACATTTATATTTTTTATTAATAGTGTTACATTATTATATATATATATATATTTATTTGTATTTATAAATACACAGATATGTGGATGTCTATATAAGTATTTTTTATAAATATAGTATCAAACATTATTAACTTGTATTTATTTACATTATATTAATGTTTTATATTAAAATATTAGAGTTGCCATTTTAAACTATACATATATTGAAAAACAGTATTTTGAATATTTTAAAAAAATATTAGTGTGAAACAATATTTTTTCAATATTTTTCTCCTTAGCATTATAAGTATATTGAAACAATATTTTTGTAATCTATATTTTCAACACAATAATTTTTTATCTTGTCTGTGAACCATGATATGTACTGGTCTGACTAAGGGGGAAAAATGGGTGCAGACCTGGGTGTTAGCTACACCTGTGTGTGACAGGGTAGGGATCTTTAAAGGTAATCAAGTCCTTGTGCTCCGCGCATAGGCTATCCTGTCAAGGGCTTTACAATATCTCCCCATACTCAAGGCTTCGTGTCCCTGCCCTAGAAACAAGTTCACCCCTCATTCATACCCACTGAAATGCTATTTAGTGGATGCCAGTAGAGAAAGCGCAACATGCAGATTTAACTTTCTGGGATTTCAGACAGGACAAAAATGACTTTCTAAAAGTCCCCTTTATAAAACATATATCACAAATCCAACTTCACCAGTGAACTGTAATTGTAATAAATATTTCAAAAAGTCCAAAAAAGAAATTTGTAGCTATTTCCTATGCAGAGATAATGTTTATTAAACTATAATATTGTTTCCCAGTACTTTCCAATGTAGCAGCCAACTCTGCTTCACTGAAAAAGAACTTAGAGGTACTAGTCACTGTAAGGACTTGTTTAATATTAAACTTTTACGTGTCTTACAGTTACATACAATGAAAGTTTAGGCCTGTTAAGAATGGGGTTATTTTACAGCTCGAATTTACAGTTTAAAACTGCACAGTCAGGCTACATGAAGACATGCATTACAGTGTCACTGCAGTACTTAGCACAATGAGTGGTGCAGTCCACTGGCAGCATTCAATTTATGGGAATTTAAGGTTTCTTGGTACACTTAGTACCACATACTAGGGACTTATAGGTACATTATATATACCAAACAGGTGTATACTAATTTTACCATGTCTAAAGAGCGAGCACATGCACTTTACTGCTGGTTAGCGGGGGAAAGTTCCCAGAGTCAAAGGTTCCACAAAAATAGTTAAGGTCTGAAATCTGGGGGAATACCAAAATAAATAGTCATTTCTAATACTATGGGCCTCATTAGGAGTCTGCCGAAGTGCTGACGGGTAGGATGCTGCCACACTGGTGTCCTCCCCGCCGGACTCATTAAGAGTTTCCCACTGGGCAGGTAGGCGAAAACCAACGTTTTCGTCCACCAGCCTAGCAGGAAACAGGCAGCAGTAATCTGCCACCGCAGTCTTAAGGCTGCCAGCCTCGTAATGAGGGCCTATGTGTACGGTGTTTTACTGTACTTTGAATGAATATTTCATTACAGTGGTTTACAACCATGATAGAACAAAGATGCACACATCCTTAAATACTGTGTTCTGGTTAGAATCGAGGGTATTTGTAAAAATGATTATGCACTAAACATTCGGATATGTGTGTGTAGTAGGTGTGTAAAAGGTGAGAGAATGCAATGTTCTGTAAGTGAGAGTGGACACAAGAGTTCAGAGAAAAACAATGAAACAGTTAGTTATTTAAATCATATTTCAAACCATGTGCAGTAGGCAGCCTCTAAAAACACAGACAAAATAACCTACCTGAGAAGATAAAGAAAACATGCTTGATCTTGCAATACACACCTCAATATGCAATTATAATTACAATACTCAAAGAAGAAGCAAAGCAATTGTGTAGAAATGATGCTTGTGACTGGACAACAAAAATCAGAAGCCCCCAGTAGACACAAACAAATCAGAATGACCACCCCTGAGGGCTATGCATGATCTCCACCCACTCACCTCTAAGGAAGGAAAAAATGCCATTTTTACTTTGCCCCCAAGGAGGTCCAGCTCTAATGGCAAGGTGGCCCACCCCCCCAAAAAAATATTGATAGTGATCTAGTGGTTGATCTGTACTTGTAGATCCTGGTGTGGATGCTATCCCTGAGTAGGAATTCTTACCAGAGAGGAACTATTGGAATGGGAATAGTCTCCCGTTCTAATTGTGCTGCCCTGCATACAATTTGCCAAGAGGGAAAGCACAATATTCCTGGGAAGAATGAAAGTAAACAAAATGTCTGCCACTGTTTTCACTTCCTTGAGACAATTTTCACTTCCCTAGCGCCTTGCAGAGAAGAGAAAATGGCCAAATTGAATTTGCTCACAAGGGGTTTGGCTCCCAGCTAATAGGACTTTGGGGAGCAGCCAACCTAAGGGTATAAACCTATGTTTTTCTGCTCTCATAGTGTCACCGCCCTTTTTTAATATGCAAATAAAACCTGATTGGTCGTTTGAAGAAAGTGACTTAAAAAGGCAATAAAAGGCAAGTTAATTCCAGAGGCATTATATGGAGAAGAACAAATCTTCATTGAGTTAAACGGGAGCCCCTACAGAGTCTATTTTTAAGACTTTTCTGGCTTCCCCAAAAACATTCAATGATCCACACAATAAGGCAGGAGCTGTGTCTCAATTCCTGTATAGCTTGTTCTCAAGTATTAAGGTTTGTTTTCAGCATGAAACGATTTAGAAGTAAAGATAAACTTTAATTTCTAATGTTGCAGGATATAATGGCATGATCAGTTGAATTTTCACCATTAATTGGTGATTTAGTCTCGAACGCTGAATTGTGAATTGACATTTTTAAAGACAAAAGATGAGATGCCCCTAAAAAAGGTAAGCGTGCCCTCTGCAATGTGATAAGGGAAAGCATTATAACTAGTGATAGATGCTATCTTATGGGAATTCGATCTGTAGATCACTCAAAGAGAAGCCTGGGTGGTGTCGAGAGCTTTCCTTATTTGTGTTAGGTGCCCAATAAAAATGTATGGAGTATTACAAAATGTATGGAGTATTATTACCCAGTATCTGATTGGAATTCCGCTTGGAGAATCTCAGGTTTTAGAGGTAGAGTCTGGGAAAATAATGGTTATTATTTTTGTGATCTAAAATTAAATATTCTTCAATGCATCTTCTTTTAGATTGTCCCTTCTTCATGAGTGAGAGGAATATGATGTCGACCTCTACTCGGGAAGTGTGGTATTGTAATAGAGCATTCCCTCTGGTCAGTCCGGTGGGAACAGTGCTAAAGTATAAGACTCAGCTCCCTTAAGGGAGCCGAGTCCTATACCTTGGCACAGAGGGGGCCAACCAGCACTCTCGGAATACCCGTTGTCTGCAAAGCAGACACTGGGTATTCTGATGGTGCTGGGCAAGGGGGCCCCCAGCACACCCTTACACCCAGCCTTTCCATGGCAGTCAGACCGCCATGCAAAGGCTGACGGTAAGAGGAGTTGTAATCAGCTAGGCAGCGTTGAGTTCATCGCCACCCTGGCTGAGTACAAATCAGACTGCCGTCATGCCGTCGAGAACCATGTCCCCGGCGGGGATGGAGGTACCCTGGCGGTCCCACCACCAGGGTCGTAATGTGGCCGTTGCACCACCAAAGTTGTGGCAGTCCGACCGTCACTGCAAGTGTGGCAGTCCTTGGAAATAACGTAACTCTGTCATCCATTAAATGCAGACCCTCGTGCACTTCTAGCAGGATACATGACTCTTATCTGCTTTATACAGCTGTCACTCTCCAGGCATTTGGACTATTGAAGAACAAAGTCAGTTTGTCCTCTGTGAGGATGCAGTCCACCAATCCCACCTTCTTAGAAGTCAGGCATTCTTTCTCAAGGTAGTCCGCAGCTCTCTTTACAGTTTATTGATTCAAACATGGTATGATCCAAAAACGGAGGTGAGCTGCAGTTCCAGGATTCCTACCCTGATGCACAGTACTTGTCTCAACCACATTGGTGTGCGGATCATGGAACTGGTAATTGAGAATTCTCCAGACAGAAGCAGGGTAGATGTCCTGTATATATTTTCAGACTGATCAATCAGTGTTTGTGCCATATTCAAAATCTGAAGGGGTCCTCTTATCATAGCATGCAGAGTAAGAATGATATTTCCACGAACCCTCTGAAAGCTACTTTGGGCAAGTGCTGTTTTTTATTTTAAACTCAGACTGCTCAAATCATAATCTTTGTCACACCAATGCATCAGTAAGAGTCTCGGAGCTAGCAGTACCGTGAACTGGTGAAACCTCAAAGAAAATCTCTCCCAAAGCTAAAGAAGCCTGACTACAGAGAAAGCCTTACATGGTGAAGTAAAACAGTTCCAAAGACTGCTCATAAAATAGGAGCGAGTAAGGCGCCCCTCAGATACTGAAGTCCAACTACAGTGACATCCAGGCGTTCTCCCAAATTAATTAAAGCACCTTGGCAACCTCACCTCTCCATTTGAGCAGCCACCCTACACAAAGAAATCCCAATATGAATTTATGCACGCAGGCAGTCAAGCACATAGACACAAGTTCCATACACAAGTATACACTCTCTTATCATATCTCACATATATGAAATTAAATACTCAGTTAAGTGAAACCTGCTCATCTTTTAGCAGAAGAGGCCACTAGGTATCTGAAGGCAACTGGTAATAAGGTCTGCCTCTTACACTAGAAATGTAAGCTATCCTCGCTGCTAGTATCTCTCAGTCCTGGGAGGGGTACGTAGTCAAGCTCCCTTTGAGAGGTGTACTTTTTGTGCTGCTCTAGACCACGAACTTATGCACTGGGACAGGGAGGCACTCAGCGAACAAGGATGATTGTTGTGTTTAGAAAGGCAAAAGTCCAAAAGCCGGTAGCAACATTCGATGACTTTCCAGCAGTCTAAAAAAGGGTAGGGGAGTACACTGAAATCAGGGAATATTTCTGCCTCCACAGGTCTAAAGAATGGCAGCAATTGCACAGCTGGTATGCAAATCAGATACTGATTTTTTTTTCAAAAAAACGTTTAACCACAAACTCGAGCAGAAGTTATTGGGACGCTTAACATAAGCACCGATCTCATTACACCAGAACATGTTAATTTTTTTAGAACCTGAAAGATTAGGGGACTCATTATGACTTTGGCCTTCCCACCACTGGACCGCCAATGCAGCGGGGAGGGTGCTGCCATCCTGCCAGAAACGTCCTCACAGGTCGTTTCACAATGTTTCTCCTGGGCTGACTGGCAGGAACATTGTATTACGACATTCCCGCCGAACTGACCGGTGGGAACAGTGCTACGTTATACCTAATAAAACTGAGGCCAACACCGTAGCACACAGCACCCTTGGAATGCGCAGCAGACAGTGCGCATTCTGAGGGTGCTGACCCGGGAGGCCCCTGCACTGCCGATGCCAAGGGCATGTGCAGTGGAGGGAACCCCTGTGACCCCCTGCACTGTGTTTCCACCAGCATTTCCATGGCAGGGCCCCCACCATGGAACAACTGTCAGAAACAGGAGCAGTGATAAGCGCCAGCATGGCTGACCTTGCATCTGACCACGGTCAGCCCTTCAGGAAAATTGTTCATGGTGGTGATGGGGGTCCCCCGGCGGTTTGACCACCGAGTCGTAATGCGGTGGTCTGACCGCCACCGCAGTTTAGCAGTCCTTGGACCACCAGACTCGTAATGAGGATCTAAATGATTTGCTCAGAGTTACAGGATGTTGAGCCAATGGGGAGATTTGAATCTGGTACCCCCTTCCAAAGTCGGCACCTTTGGCCATTACTACTCTTCCCTCTGCTCTTCTTGTTGCACAGCCTTTCTAATTCTCCTTTAAGTCTGTGCAAAACTCAAGCAAAATAGATTCCAGACTGCTGTATCTGGTTTATGAAGACTAGACAGAGTCACAGTGTAATGAGATAGCTTAGCCGTCAATTTATCATTTAAGGGGGGGGGGTGCTACACAGGCTTACCACATTCAGCCTTTAGCCAATGAAATGACAATTATGGCACAGACTGATGAGTGGTGAAAGACGGCCAACAGGAATGCGTGTTGCAGATTTGGAGAGTAGAGTAGTTCCACCTTGAAACCAAATGTAAATAATGGAGTCTGTATAAACACATCAGAGCAGCAATATTGAAGAATGTATCGGCTGCCTCTGCACCCGTTTTAATGCGGATGCTCCCACTTCTTTTTACCTCCTCTTGTTGCTACAGTGGGCCTGCTATTTGTGTGGGAGATGCTCATCCATGGGTTGTAGTAACTTTCTCTCTGTTTGAGATAGATTTTTTTTCGCTAAAAACAGCAGGTTACATAGCAGATGATGGATTATACGGCAAATGTAGGCAAAGGCACAGTTATGTGCATATGACACAGCCACGAAATCACAAACTTCCAGTGGCCGTGCCAATGGCATATCAAGTGTTATGCTGAACCTGTGCCTCCTCTTCTTGAAGAAAGATGTAATAAGCTAGGCTAGCCTATAATGAAGAAGGAATCAAATTGAATAGCATCTCACCACATCCTACGGAGATCACTGATGCGTATCACTTTACGCAGCATACTCAGGTAAACAAGGGATGGAGTTACAGGCAGTTAGGGAAGGGACTGACTCTTTATGTCAGACACGAGAATCACAGTTAACAAAGGCTTACATGAAATCTAAGTGCATTACAAGGTCTCAGTTAGCTTCTGGAGTGTTTACAGACTGTGCCCAAAGGACTGTGACGTCTAGCCAACATACATGTACCACACACCTATTCTTCTTGCTTACTCTATTTACTAATGTAAAGTTTATTTCCTTTTTTCGTTCCTTTTAGTAAACTCGTTTTTTATATAAACATTGCTTATCACTGGCCAAAGTAAGGAATTCTTTGTATTTCACAACCACTTGCCCTCACTATCATCCGGAGGGTTTAATGGAGGGAATGTTGGCTCCAGTTATGTTCCTGCGGGCACCAGGGGAAACTGGATAACAATGGGAGAAATGAAAGGAGGCTTTGAAGCCTAGGTGGAAGCTTCTGGAGGGGATCTTTTTACAGAGAAACACAAACTAAACATGTTAATTCACTGTTTGATATCTGAGGGAAAAATGTTAAAACATTCTGTCCCACCTCTTTTTGATAAGTATGGTGAGGAGCAAGACAAATATGATAATGACACGAAAATTAAAAAAAAAGTAATTATGGAAAGAAGGAAAATGAGGTGGTGGCAAGATACAAGCTCTAGGACTGGGCGCAAATGCCAGAATAGACTTTTGAGAGCTACATGGGAGCACTGCAAGTTCTTATGTCATGTAGAGTTAAAGGAAAGGTTTATGTGATACTGAGCAGAGCAGGAGTATGTAAGACAGGGGTGGTTTGGAAATCATCCATTGGTGGAAGGTAAAAAGGCTTACCACAATGTAGCTTTGGAATTGCCTTGGAATTATAGAAATGTACAAAGAAAATTGCTTTTGGTGGTTTCCAAGGTTTTATGTGTAAGGGTACTTGAAATAGCATGTGATTGTTGTGTGGATGTGTGGATGAGTATAGACAAGATGTGTGTCATGGCTGCTTTTAATAGGGGTTTACACAATTTTCTTAATTTGTATTTGCTCAATTACACAAAAGTCTGATTATCATCAGTTTTGTTTTACATTATCTTCTTCTTTGTTCATGTTATGCCACAGCTAACATCCCATCCTGTGCTATCTATATCACTATCCACCAGGGGCACTCTTTCACCCTTCTTTTAAATTCTCCTGACCATGTTATTTCTAGGCAATGCAGGGTGGTTGTTATTGTGTGACTGCAGCCATCTTATCTCTTCTGAGACAAAGGGCACATCATTGCCTGTCATCAAAATCCCTGGACTCCCCTTCTTTAAAAATACACCATCAACCTCATATGTTGCTCTGCCAATACTAAAACATGCTTCCTTCGGCTTCTTGTCGTTTTCCAACATCTAAAGCCAAATATAATGATCAGTTGAATGCCTCTAGCGAAGAGCTATGAGTCCCATTGACACCACACACATTATTACTTAACTGGACTCTTGAACATGCGTTTTGGGCCCCCAATATTTCCAGCACACTTTGCTCTTCCTTATATTTCTTCACATGTGCCTTTGTTGCTCTAGACTGAAAATCTTCTCATGTATCACCTTTTGAGGAACCCACCTAGAACCTTGCTGGAATTTTTGCTCCAACAGGTCCGAAGGATTAAGAGCTTTTGAGAAAAAAGTTGGGTACCAAACTCAGGCCAAAGTTACCCATAAGCCCTTAATGCTGTCTGCAGTTGTGAAAATCATTTATCGTTTTACATCAAAGCTTCCCAAAACAGCCCCATAAAAATTTCCCATTTCTTGATATGAAACGCATTCATATTCCCAGACCACAAACATAATTCTTCCCCTTTCTTCAACGATGCTCTTAGAGCTTCAATCTTATATGTTGCATAATGCAGTACACATAGAAACAGTATAAAAGAGGAGAAATAAAGATATTTCTCCTGTTGCACCTTCCCTAGGGAGGTGTAAGGTTTTGGTGCATCCCTAGGTTTACAAGTTCTTGTAAATCTGGGGATGCATCAAAATCCATGGGTTTTGCATGGGAACACCCACCGCAATGCCCATGGAACAGGGCAGAGTAAGGCAATGCAGTTATTTACATTGCCTTGCCTTACTCCATATTGAAGAGGCCATTCAAAGCCACTGAAAGTGGCTTTGCATGGCTTTATAAATGTGATTCACTAGTTTGTGCCACTGTTGCAACACAAAAAACAATGCAACAGTGGTGCAAGGCCCTCTTAAATATGGCCTGGGTGTGACAGTCATGCTTACCACAACACTACTTTTGAACCAGATGAAAAACTGGGTGGAAGGAAAAATGTTCTTGTAAATTTGCCTTCTTGTGTTCAGGAAGAGTGGAAACTCAATTGAGCAGGCCTTTGCCCTCCAACTATGCCTCGCCGTGCTGTTTTAGTGGCTTTCACGCATGCTTTACCTTTTTGTAGAACAACACTGTAGTTTTCTCTGAAATATCAGGGGAATGGATGAAGCTATTATTAATGTCTAGGGTGAATTATAGGCCTAGGGAAGAACTGATGCTTTTGAGATATCTCAATAGATGAGACAGGGGTGTTTCTATATTGTTTAATGTCTTTATCAACAGTCTGAATCAATATTTTCTAAAGGTAGTGGGTGATGTTCTACCGGTGGACCCAAGATGCACACCAGGCTTGATTTTTGCAATGATGAAGTGCTACTGGTTTGCCCTGAAAATGGAATGATATAGCTTTTTTATGGGGTTTAGCAGTCATTGTGGTGCTAGTTTCAACCTTTCCAGAAATTGACAAAAGTGCACCCTGAAAGTGAATGTGTCTTTTGCTGTAATAATGATGGTTGCAGTATACAAATGTGTATAATTCAAAAAATAACAAAACACTAGAGATATATGTAGATAAGATAAAGATAATGGTATTTGCTAATTATTGATTCTTTGCACCAAAATCCAGTCAGAAGTTCAAAAGAGCTTCATAATTTCATTGTTCGCTGCTCACAAGGACTGCACTAGTGCCCTCAACTTTGAAGAGCTGTTTGACTTGCATTATGGCCTCATCTTCAATAGTAACATGTCAACTGACCCTCGGCAATCATCATACACAGTAACGACTTACAAGCTTGAGATACTCAATGGACCCTATTTTATAGCAGACCTTTGAGAGCATGCACGTAGAAATCATTAGGAGAAGAAAATGAATATGTTTTTCCACCACATGATGGAAATAGCAAGAGCCACCCCTCTGGTATCCTAATAACTTGAAATATAATATGTTTTGACTAAATAAAGCTAATGCCACTTGCATGTCGGCTGCATTTGTGATGCACACAAGATACTGTCTTTCTAAGGGATCAACTAAAGATCTTAGTGAACTGAGCATCTCTTGTTCCTTTTCACAGCAGCCTCCAGAATGCAGAAGTTTGCATGCCTATTAACATCCCTGAATATTGCAAGAGTCCCGAGTCTACCCCGAAGAAGATGGCCCTTGTGGATAACTAACAATATATATTGATCCGTTAGGACTCATGTTTTGGCCCTGTTTGCCATGGGACTCGAACTGCAGAATCTTTGGAGAACAGATGTGTGGACCATTGAGAGATTCCTCTCAGTGTGTTAAAAAAGACAACCTTTATCTTAATAAGAAAGGAAAGCATTAATGGGAATAGGTAGATGGTCTAAATGCCACCATAGCTTGAGCCATTGCTGCCATTATTATATGATGTTGTAATGATTCAATTACATACCAGTAATCTTCATTACTCTGAATACCCTTTTTCTATTACCAGTAGTTATGTCCTGCCCTCCCCGTTTGCTTCCCGGATCACAACCTGACTCCACATTTTTAGGTCGAGCATAGCAGAACACAATCACTGCTTTTTTTCCGACTGTTGGGCTGTTAATCATGCCCACCTCACGCCCCTTCACTATCACTCGTTTATGGGCTTGCCTTTCAAAAATCCTTTGTTTTTGTTTGTAACTGCTTTACGTTTTTCCCTTCGTTTTGTTACCGCCTTGGCCATCGACCCTGTTACATGGATAATTGCACCATTGCTAATAACTTTGACTGCAAGCAAACTTCTTTTTCCTTTTGTCTCTATCCTTCGCTCTCACAGTGGCGCTTTGAATCGGCTCGCTTATGTCAACTGTTTTACTTTTTATTTTCAGTTTGTGTGGCAAGAAAGTTCCAGTTTGAAATTTACAATGCTAATAGCTCTAACTCGAGCAAACGCTAGACCTATTGCATTGCAAATACTTGTTCTTTCTGCTAGGGGATGTACAGGATCTTTTCTGGACTTCTTCCCTCTTTATCACCAGATTGGTGGGAGGTGCTTGGAGGCCAGGGAGGGGGTAGTTTGTGTCGATCGAGTACTATGATTAGCTCTGGCTAGGTCACGTTGTGCCTGTGTAGAGGTGGAACACCTCATGGTAGTGAGTATTGGGGTGAGAAAAAGGGTTGAGAAAGGTAATTATAGGCAACTTGTATCTCCATACTTACCTCAAGCCCATAAATGTGATGTTGTATACCTTCCCTGATTGATAAGTTATTCCCTGTATTCATTTGTGCTGGATTTCATCTCAGAATATTTACATTTTAATTGTATTCGGGTTGTCAAACGTAACTTTCAGTTGACCAAAAAATTCAAATTATTTACAAAAAAAGCATTCAAAGAGGAAAATTTAGTGGAATGTTTGAACTTTTTTTATCTTAATAAAACAAATGCTGACTCTTTTTCGCCCAGATGAAAAGCTACACAATGACTGGCTTATAATAAATGTTGTACCTGGCCCTTTTTGCAGGGTCATCCCCACTGCTTAACAGTGCTAAAGTGCATATGCTGTCTGTGTAAATTGTACTGTTGATTGGTTTATCCATGATTGGCATATTTGATTTACTGGTACGTCCCTGGTAAAGTGCACTAGAGGTGCCTAGGGCCTATAAATCAAATGCTAATATTGGGCCTACAGCACTGTTTGTGCCACCCACATTAGTAGCCCTGTAAACATGGCTCAGACCTGCCACTGCAGTGTCTGTGTGTGCAGTTTTAAACTGCCAATTCGACTGGCAAGTGTACCCACTTGCCAGGCCTAAATCTTCCCTTTTACTACATGTCAGGCACCCCTAAGGTAGGCCTTAGGTAGCCTCTGGGGCAGGGTGCAGTATATGTTTAAGGTAGGACATGTACTAGTGTGTTTTATATGTCCCAACAGTGAAATACTGCCAAATTCGGTTTTCATTGTGCAAGGCCTATCTCTCTCATAGGTTAACATGGGAGCTGGCTTTAAATATCCTTAAAGCACAGATTCCCTTTGAGAGCAGATAAAAATGTGGAGTTTAGGGTCTCTGAACTCACAATTTAAAAATACATCTTTTAGGGAAGTTGGTTTTTAAATTGTCTGTGTGAAAATGTCACTTTTAGAAAGTTGGCATTTTCTTGCTTAAACCATACTGTGACTCTGCCTGTTTGTGGATTCCCCGTCTGGGTCAGTTTGACAGTTGGGCTGTTCACACCTCTCCTCTAGACAGTAACACAAAGGGAGAATGGGTGTAGCCTGCATATTCTGATGAGCCATCTGAGCTAGAGGGAAGGGAGGAGTGGTCATTCACACCTGAAAGGAGAGTGCCTGCCCTCACAAAGTGCAGTCTCTGCCCCCCTGGTGTGCCTCTGGGGCCTGCCCTGGACAAGGAAGGATCTTGCAAACACTTGGGACCATATTTATACTTTTTTAGGCCCTCATTTGCGTCTTTTTCTTTATGCAAAAGCGGCGCAAACTTGCAAAATACAATTGTATTTTGTGAGTTTGCAACGTTTTTGCGTCAAACAGCGGTGCAAATGCGGTGTTAAAAAAGTATAAATATGGGCCTTGAGGCTTTGCTTTGAAGTTTGCCAACTTCAAAGGCAGAACAGGGTATAAGAAGAAGACCCGAAACCCCAGACTTTTAGAATCTTTCTGGAATCAAGAGGAACCTCTGCCAAGGAGAAGAGCTGGAAGAGCAGTACTGTCCCTTTGCTGTGTTGCTTTGCTGGACTGACCTGCAGTTGCTTCTTCTGTCTGTAAAGAGTGCAAAGGGTGAACTTTGTTGTGTGTCCTGCTTGAGAAAGTCACATGCATAGTGGTGATGGACTCATAGCATTTTTGTGCTTTTCCTTACTTTTATCAGTTTGACTAGTAGTGAACAGGGACTAGGAATGCCCGGTTACTCACTGGAAAACTTAATTACTCTGTGTATGGGTCTTCCTCATCTCAGTCCTTACGACATGACCAGTTCGCTGCTCCCACAGATACTGATTACTTGAGCCAGCCAAAAAACATACCCCCAGTGTGGCCACCCCTATGCCACCAGGCCCTATAACAGGAAGCCTTACATGACCACTTCCTCTTTTTTCCTTCTGTTGGGCAGTGTTGCGAGACTGGGCTAGTTCCTGCATAAATGGGTGATATTTTTCACATTTGTGTGACAAAGAAACTCAATTGTGGGTGCCTAATTTTGGGGCGTTTATCAGCCTGTTGTGCTCAATGTATAAGCTGTGGCAGCGCCGGCCTCTGCAATTATTAATGTGATCATTGTTGATGAAGCTGCTGCCTGCTGCTGGTGGTGAGCAATGAAAGCGACTGCGCAAAACGTGCAGCATAATGATTGGACAGTCAGTGACAAGTGGATAGAGTGATACATTACATACTGTACACGTGTTGCTGCAGCACGTGTGAACTGTAAGCACCCGTGGTGCCCATGTGCTGATGTTGCATCCTAGCTAAGGTGCGGTTATAGGGTCACAGGGCCATCAATCTAGTAGCGCACGAAAGCGCTACCAATTGACTGATCTGCCAAACATTATTGGCCTTGCCCCAGTGGCGCTCTTTAAAGTTACAGCGATGACAAGCAGCCTCGGGCCATGCGGTGAGGGTCTCTCTTGTGCGGTGCCAGTGGCGTGCGTCCCAGAAGCAGCAGCCGCTAAGATGAACCACCATCGTCGACGAGTCAACAACGCACTGACAGTCTGATCAGGACAAGTCCGATCGGGCCCGGGCTGTGATTGTGACTTCACTATTTTCACTGACTCACTGAGACTAGTAGTCTCGTCTCGCTGACAACTTCCTTCCACTTAGTGGTGTGGTGTGTGGGCAGCACGGCCAGCAGTCCTCGTGTGAGCCGCAGCCCTGGGGCCCAGCTGCACCCCGCACCGAACAAACCTTGGCTCCCTCAGGTGGTCTCAGAGTACTCACAAGCACGGTACTGTCAGCACAAGAAGAAGGTAAGTGCTGCTGTGTACTGCATTGTATGTTTGAACAATGTGGCTGTGCTTGCTTTAAAATAAGAAGTTCTGTCTGAACTTCAAAGCGCACTGTGCCTGTGCATGCAATCCCCGGCTGCAACACAATCCTCACATGATCGTCATTGGAGGCACTGTCTGACTTACAAACTGTAGATTACCTAAACCAGCAGTTGATGTGCATCAGCACTAGCACTTTGAATGCAGCGACTTCAAGCCATGCACTGGCCGAAGTGGCCACTGGCTGCCCGCAGGGACTGTCATATGAGGCTTGGCCAGGTGGCATGGCAGCTGGGATTGCACACCCTACTGACTAACTGAACTGTTCTGTTCCGTACAGAATGGGAAGGAATTTGGAAATTGGGGGAACTGTGATGCTCCATGCAATGGGGCCAGGGTCAAGAGTGGTTAAAACAAAAAAATCTATATTTGTGGTCTGTCACCCTCAGGGATGTACATAAATATCGCACAGCATAAAGGAGAAATAAATAGACAAGTTAAGTTTATCAGCTGTAAATGAACTTAAGTAAATTAAGAAACCCCTGTTAATGAGCTACATAAGTCTGGGTGTAACAAGAGAGGCACAGCAATAAATCTTGGTGGTGCAGCGGAGATTTTGGAGAATAGTGACTTGTGTATTTTTAGTGCTGCAAGCCAGACCCCAGCCGGTGACAGAAAGCACTATGAATATATGTCAATATTTTAAACTTGCGTTATACACTTTGTAAGATAGACTGCTGCAAAATGCACAAAAATTTTAAGATAAAATGGTGCTTTAAATAAATAGATTTTAGAAACCCCCCCACACCTTAACCATTTTTGTTTCTATATGTGTTCCTTAAAAGCAAGCATTTCACAGCTCAGCTCATATTTTAAAGAGTATTTATTTATCTTCCACAAGGTGTGTATGGTGAGGACCTCATAAGCTGAGTGGATGTTGTCTTGGTTTTTATTAGGTGGTAATACAATGGGCTAACTTTATTTTGGATGTTTATGTTGCACAACCTATCCCACTCGTGGAGTTACAGAATTATATGTAGCAACAGGATTACATGGCCCACCGGCAGGGCTACAGAAACGTTTGGGAGGTTTACAATAAAACCTTTATAAACTACATAAAAGGAGAGGACTGTGAAGGGAAGCCATAGAGGGTTTAGTTCATATGTACAGTAATGTGGCGAAGAGATTTGTAGCAAATATCTGGTGTGAGGCTGTGCAAATATCTGGTGTGATGTAGAGTATGATAGCATTTCCGATGTGATTAGACATGTTATAAATGCAGTCAACAATGTCATAAGTAACTTAATATACAAGGGCAAGGGTGCAAGTAATAGTTTAGGGTAAATTTCACTGGTTTTGTTAGTTTCAACTCGTACGTTTTAAATAGTCACCTAAATATAATATCCTTTTAACCTTTATTTTTCAGTGAATTTCTAAGGTATTTTAACATAAAGTTAGATATTCTTATAATTCCCAACTATAAATTCACTTTAAACTTTGTGTTTTTTTCCAGTGAATTTCTATGAATTTCTGCCCTCAATGGTCCTTAGTGCATAGCCCTGCCCCCTCCTTCTTGTCCACCATGGCCGTTGTGCTCCTATAAGCCCTCCCACTTGCAATGCATGGTCTTTTGTGCAGCTACTGCTCCTTCCCACCTACTCTGTGTGGTAAGGTTGGTGCCCATGACCACCTTCCACCTTCTCTACTACTTGTTCCAATTTGCTGCTCTTCATAAGAAGTGAGTGCCCCTTTTCCATGTATATTTCCATTTTTAGTGTGTAATACAATGAATAATTCAGTCACTGTAAGTTCTACATATTTGCTTCAAGTAGACATTCGATTTATGCTTTCAAATGTTTGCTTCAGCCTATGATTGCATTATTTCAGTGTTAACATTTGGGGCTACTTTTTGGGCTAGGACTGGTTAATTTGGGGCCTACTCTGGGCTCGTAGTTCATCAGCTTTGGGCTTTAGAAGACTTATTAAAATCTGGCAACACTGTTGTGGGACAGTATTGAGGTCTGCAGACCAGCCGAAAGGTAGGAAGGTTGTTTTTATCTCATCCCCTTTCTTCTTTCTTTTAATATATCGTTACATATTTGTTAAATGCTTTTGTTTTTATTTAAAAAAATCTGCTATACCAGTTTTTTCAAATTTAGGTAGTCATCATTGAATCACTGGGTGTTTGGGACTTGCTTCACTAATAGTGTGACTCGCTAGGCAACCCTTTCTGTGGCAAATTAAGGCACTTCAGGGCTTCAGGGCTTAATGATGAGTGCGCTACTCTCCTTTTAGCTCTGGTGTGTGGCGGTCAGCGGGGGACACCGAGAATAATAGGCATGCTTCAGGGGAATCAGTGCCCTCTTTAAAAATGACAGTGCAACTGGTGCCCAGTGGCCGCTCGTCCCGGTTCTACTGAAATTAATGATCTCACTGTGCGTAGGGTTACTCTTATGTTTATTTGCTAATTATTGTTAGGTCAAGTATATTGTGGTGAGGGGTGATGGGTGTTCTTTTCCGTTTTCGTCTTTGTTCACTTTGGTAACAGTCTTTCCCGTTCCTTTTCTCCACAGGTAGTGCCACTGTCGGATTACGTCGTACCTCTGTGGAACAGCAAAGAAAGAAGAAATCAGGTAAGTGTTCTCTGGGGTTTTTTAAGGGAAAAAAGGGTAGTGCTAGTGAGGGTAAAAAGGAAAGGGTTCCACTGTGGTGATACCGGACTTTTTGATGCCCCCAGTGTTTATATAATACAAGTTCCAGTGTGGTGGAGGTGTCCTTGCATGCAACCTCAGTTGGCCCTGTTCCCTTCCCTCTCTTTTCCCCCACCCATTACCTCTTCCCTTCCTCCCCTTAAGAGGGCCCTCCAGATCCATGGGTTCCCGATCACACTGCACCACTTCCAGGCATGGCCGATCGGGCATGAAGTCGGCATGCGGGGAGAAAATCGGCTGTAGTTTGGCTTCTCCCAGGGATGTGCAATTTCTGAAACGAGAAGGGTTGAGGAGCCAAAAACCACCTTAAAACCCTTGGGTTAGTATCCTTGCGGCGACCAAGCCAGGTCAATGGTGCATGATCAGTCAGCAGTGTAAAAGACCGACTCAAGAGATAATACTGTAGAGCCTCAATTGCCCATTTAATACACAAGCATTCCTTTTCTATGGTCGGGTAACATAGTTGATGCGGCAATAGTTTACGGCTAATGTAGGCCACAGGATGAAGGTGGTGGGACTCATCTGGTTGGGAGAGGACAGCTCAGAATCTCTTATTTGAGGCATCCACCTTAATACGAAGGATTGGGTAAAGTCGGGGCACGGAGAACAGAGTTAGTACATAGGACTGTTTTAAGGGAGTCAAAACCCTCCTGTTCTAGAGTTGTGAGGTCCCCCATTTTTTTGGGACGGGATTTTTTTAAGAGATCAGAGAGAGAGGCGGCTTTTTCAGAAAACTGTGGAATGAATCGCTGATAATACCCAATTAATCCCAGAAAAGAGCAGACTTCTTTTTTTGCTGTGGGGTAAGGGAGATCACGTATAGCTTGTATCTTTTTATCTGGGGATAGATGTTACCCTTCGATATGTAATACCCTAAATACTGAATAGAATCTTTGGCTAGTTGGGATTTCTCTGGATTGGCTGTTAAACCTGTCTCTCGAAGAGTATCTAAAACGTTCTCTAGATGGAGTAGATGAGAATCCCAAGATGGACTGTATATCACAATGTCATCAAGGTAAGCAGCTGGATGGGTTTTGTGTTTATTATACAATTATATCCATTAATCATTGAAAAGTGGTGGATGCCCCATGTTTTCCGAAGGGCATTACCCAGAACTGATATAACCCCAAAGGAGTGGAAAAAGCAGTTTTCTCCCTATCCTTTTCTGACAGTACCCCTTAGTAAGGTCTATGATAGAGAGAAATTGGGCTATTTTTAGTTGTTCTACAAATTCATCAGCTCTGGGCATGGGATATGCATCAAATTTGCAATCTCATTCAGTTGGAGGAAATCTATGCAGAAATGAACTGTCCCATTAGGTTTTGGGACCAGAACAATAGGAGAACACCATGGGCTTTTGGAAGGTTCAATGATCTTGTCTTCTAACATTTTTTTCACCTCCTTTTCTACCACTACCCTTCGGGTTTCTGGTATTCTATATGGTCTCAGCCTTATGACCTTGCCGCGTTATGTCTGGATTGTATGTTGCATAAGAGACGTCAGTCCTGGCTTTGAGGAAAATATATCTCAGTTCCGGTTTACTATTGCTATTATTTGTTCTTGTTTTTCAGTTAAAGTCGGACCGAGGGAGGAGAGGTTTTCTAGTTCCTAGTCTTCATATGGTAAGAACTGGATTTCTAAGGGCTGGGTATCAGTAATAAGGGAAACCAGTAGTGGTTCAGAGTTGCTTAGATCTGTTTCTTCCCATTCTTTTAATAGATTAATATGGAATATTTGTCTGTTTCTTCTCGTCTGGGGTACTGACACTCTATAGGTAACAGGAGTAACTTGTTCTAGTACATTGTAGGGACCCTGCCACTTGGTTAGGAGTTTGTTCTCAGAGGTGGGAAGAAGTATAAGTACTTTACTGCCTGCTGTTAGATGTCTTAACCTGCTGTTCCTATCATAGTAACGTTTTGTTGGTCCTGACTTTTTTTCCATATGTTGGTGGATTTCCCCCCAAAGTGTATGTATTTTATCTTTTAAAGTCCAAGTGTAACCTAGAAGGCTTTTCTCTTCATCTTCTTCTTCCTCCCAATGTTCAGCCACCCAGTGTCTGGGTTGCCTCCCGAACACTAATTTGAAAGGACTATGACCGGTTGAAGAAAGCACGTAAGTATGCATGGCGTATAGGACGAGGGGAAGTTTTATGTCCCAATCCCATCCGGCTTCAGAACTGTAATTCTTCAACAGGGTTTTAATTGTTTTATTATATCTTTCCACCAAACCATTTGTCTGAGGGTGGTAGACTAAGGTCCAGAGTTGTTTTATCCCTAGGAGGTGACATATTTGCACCATCAGTTTTGACATACACGGAGTGACCTGGTTGGTCAGTAGTTCTTTCGGGAACCTCACCTGAGGAATCACTTCCAGATATTGTGTTGCTTAGTCCAACAATACCAAAATGTATTGGTAGCCCTTCAAAGAGGTTACCAAGAGTCCCACTAGGTCCATGCTCACCTGTGAGAAGTTTACATCAATAATAGGGAGGGATTGTAAAGGTGCTTTCGGAGGACCCTCGCTCTGACAGGCTCAAAAACATCCTGTTTTTTCCCCGTCAGGATGGACTATAGGAGAGAGAAAAAATACATTAGCCTGGACGGTCTGGTTGTATTTTTGGAGCTGTCTTTTGTTTTCTTTGGTACAATCTAGCTTTTCTTTTTTTTACCTCCCTGAGTTGTGTCAATGTGATCTGGGTCTGGTAAACAACCTCCGGGTCTATCCTCCAAGGGGTTGAGTCTTTGTGATAGTAAGAAAAAATCTCCATAGTCTGTTCCCAATACCAGGTCTTTCATCAGGTGGGGGCTGACTCCCACCCTGAGGGGTTCCTTATGTCACCTCCACTCCATCTCTACCCCTGCTACTGGATATATATTCAGGTATCTCCATGGATGCAGGTTATCGCTGCCTTTTCACCCTCTACCCACTGATCTGGAAATACCAACAATGCATTTATAACTGAATGTCTATACCCTGAGTCCAATAACACTGTAACCTGTCTATTGTTGACTTGCACCCCATTGAAAAAGGGGTTCTGCTAGGGGGTGTGCAACAAACTCTCGCTCTGAAAAGGCCAACATCCATGGATTCGGCCCCTTGACCCTTCTGTGGGCAGTGTCGGGCTATATGGCCCCTTTCTGCACAGTGAAAACATTGTGGAATGTGCCCCATCTCCCTTCCTAGGCCCCTGGAAGTTTTTGTGACTTCTGAAAATTCCTAGGGGAACTTTTTGGAGCTGTGCTAGCTTTCCGCATGGGTAGGGTTAGGGAGGACCCGCGAGGGAAGACCCCCTGAGTTTCCCTTGAGCCATGGTAAGCACAGGCTAAATCGATGGCCTTGGGGAAGGTTACGTTGGTATGCTGTCTTATCCATATTCGGGTAGGGCCAGGAAGTCTTTCTAAGAATTGCTCTAGCAGTATTTTTTTTATTACTTCCTCCTTAGTCGAGTCACTAGGACATAGCCATTTCAAACCCATGTAATGGATTCTATAGAAAAACACTCAGATATTCCGGGGAACCCCACTTCTCTTTACAAAACTTTAAACGATAATGCTCGGAGTCACACCCAAGTCTCTCTAGAATCGCTTTCTTTATTTCACAATAGGGGGTTTCTCCCCCTGATTTAGCGGCTTGATAAGCTGTTTGCAGTTCACCGTTCAGTAAGGGGGCTATATACTGACCCCACCTGTCTCTAGGCGATATGGAAGATATAGCTACTTTTTCAGAATTGACAAAAAAACAAATCTAGGTCTTCTCCAATTTGTTTTTTTTGGAGCACTAAATACATTAGGATGTACCTTAGAGCTAGCAAGAGTCTCCGTTAGTTTTTGAAGGACTGTCTCGTGAAGAAGTTGGTTATTGGCCATGATTGTTGTTGGGATTTCAATGCCTCATGTAACTTCTCTTTTTCTTTTTGAGAGGTTTGAACCTGTTCCTCCATCACTAATTGCAAATGTCTTTGTCCCTCAGCTAACTGCCTTATGGCTTTGTCAAGAGAGAAGGCGTCTCCCATCTTCCTGGTGGTCTGTCAAACTCCTATCTTGCTCGCCACTGTAACCAGTGCCCAGTGGCCGCTCATCCCGGTTCTACTGATATGAATGAACTCACTGTGCGGACGGTTACTCTAGTATTTATTTGTTAATTGTTGTTAGGTCAAATATATTGTGGTTTGGGGTGATGGGTGTTCTTTTCCATTTTCACCTCTGTTCACTTTGGTAACGGTCCTTTCCGATCCTTTTCTCTCCAGGTGGTGCCACTGTTGAGCACGTCGTACCTCGGTGGAACAGTAAAGGAACAAGTAATCAGGTAAGTGTTCTCTGGGTATTTTTAGGGGAAAAAGGGTAGTGCTACTGAGAGTAAAAAGAAAAGGGTTCAACTGTGGTGATACCAGACTTCTTTGTGCTCCCCAGTGTTTATATAATACAAGGTCCAGTGTGGTTGGGGTGTCCTTGCATGCAACCTCGGTTGGCCCTGTTCCCTTCCCCCTATTGTCCCCCATCCTGTCACTCTTCTCTTCCTCCCCCTAAGAGGGTCCGTAACGTATTTTGGACAGCCATCTTCCACTTAGAATGTAGCTGGGAGTGCGCGTCTGTTGTTCCCCTTGTATCTGCTTGACTTCTCCACTCGCTCTGGCTTCTTGCGGGTTGCTCTTCCAGACCTTGGTCATCTTCCCCTCGATTCCTGGTTCTTCTTCATTGCTTGGTCCCCTTGCTACTTCTTTCACACTTTCTCCCTTCCTGCTTCCGCCTCCTCACGTCCGTCGGCATTGTCTCCATCACAGCTCTTAACCCGGAAGTTGTAGCGACGTCTGGATGATGAACTCTTTGCAGTATGGAGGCCTTACAGTATATAATTGCAGCTGCAGTTGAAGCTGCTTTGAGGGCAAGGGGTTGTCCCTACTAACATTCTTTGCCTGGATCTGGATCTTTTGTTGAGATGGAGAAAGAGGATTTTAGAGGTCGGTTTGCTCAGGGGACAGATCTTATGGAAGTTCTGGCTTACATCAAGGAAAACTTGGGGCTTTCTGCTCCTCAGGTGGTGCTCCCCAAGTAACATTGACAGAGGAGGATTTCCTTGCACATTATCAGTGCATAGAACTAGAGTGCCTGCCTTTACCCAGGTCTGTGCAGAAGGTGTTGGCTAATGAATGGAAGGAATTAGAACACCATTATTTTCCTTGTTTTTTTTCTGTAAAGATGTTCTTTGAAGGGATTTCCCTCAAATGTTAAAGTGGGCAATATCATAGCTGGGCTATCCATGCAGGGGTCAGTAGTATCAGAGGATGCTCTTTGCTCAGACCCTGTGGACAAAAAAAGTTGAGACTGCAGTCAAAGGTTCTTATTCAGCCTCTAATTTCTCTCGGAGCCAATGCTTATTCTATGTATGTTGTTCAGTTCCTGCTGCAGGATTTCCAGGTTTTATCTGAAAAGACAGCTGATGGGGCTGATTGCTCTTCTTTTCTGTGGGCCATGGAACAACAGGACTGTTATTTTTCAGATATTTCATTTGATAGCTTACGTGCTTCTGCAGTTCCCTCTGGGGCAGCTATTTCAGAACACAGGAATATATGGATATGTTCCTGGAAGATGGATGCCTCTCAGAAGGTGGTGCTTTTGAGGGTGCCTTTCTCATGTTGTAAAGTATTTGGTCAAGAACTTGTGGATTTGGTTAAGAAAATTGTGGAAAATAAGAAGTTAATCAATCCGCCTTTCAGTAGGTGTCATGGATTTGGCTTCATAGGGTTTGGGACCAGGTTCTTCCAGAGGTACTGCAGCCCTTTTCCGGGGCAGGGGTCACAGCAAGGGTACCTCTGTATTTGGCAAATCCCAGCTCCAGCACTAAACTAGTTTTGGCAATTCCACTGTGCCGGTGGCAAAGGAGGTGACTCCAGGCTTTCAGGCAACATTTGGCAAATGACAGTCTCAGATGTGTGGGCTCTGGAGATCGTTTCTTGTGGATACAGGATTCTGTTTGTTTCCCATCCTCCACAGTCTTTCATAGTGACTCCAGTTCCACAAAATCATGCAAAAGACTGAGGTGGTCATTACAACCCTGGCGGTCGGTGTTAAAGCGGCAGTAAAACCGCCAACAGGCCGGCGGTAACAATTTTGCAATTATGACCGTGGCGGAAACCGCCAACAAAGACAGCCACTTTAACACTCCGACCGCCACGGCGGTACAAACAAATAGAGCGGCGGTCACCGCCAACAGACAGGCGGAGGACAAAGTACCGCCCACAATATCACAACCTACCAATCCACCACCTTTTCCGGGGTGGATTCACCGCGGATAAAAACACAGCGGAAACAGTATACCAAAGGGAAAACGCTCACCTCTACACAGCCCACGAGGAACTAGGACACCATGGAGCCGGAACTCCAAATTCTCCCTGCAATAGTCTTCCTGCTCCTCTACCAGGAGTACGAACGCCGCGGCGAAGACCACGGTGAGTACTGCACCCTACCCTTGGCATGTGGCACATGCACTCACCGTTGTTTCATGCATGCCACACTCTCCCCCCTTACTTCTTACATCCACCCCTCTCCACACAGGCATAGCCCATACAGCATGCTCCCAGTGTACTTACCTGTTTGTCTGGAGGACCGTAGAGTAGCGTGTACTGGGGAGGACCCCATCCACGAGTTTCTCCAACTCCTCCGATGTGAAGGCAGGGCCCTTTCTCCAGACACTCGAGCCATTGTCTCTTCCAGACCGAGGTCACAGCAGCACTTGCAGTGTAGGTCCTCTCCTGTCGAAGATCAGGTATTGAGTGATTGAACAGATTGAAAATGGCGGTCACGTCTGTGGCGGTGCGTACCGTCACCGCCGGCGTACATCGTCATTGGCTCCTGGGACCCATAGGGTCCAATGTTAACCAATGCAGCATTGCGTCGCGGTCTTCGACCGCCTACCGCGACGGTGTACAACGCCAGCGCAGTTACCTCACATCCCATTGTCCCACTTTAGAGGTCAGGCAGCCGCCATTTCAGGGGCCCACATGGCTTAATTTTCAACTGCGTCACACATACCTAGGCCTAGACTCAAATCACATACAGGCCACTTCTTAGATTATGATTGGTGTTCTGTGTAGGCTGTGGGTACGTACCTCTGAGTTGGTTGACTGTGTGCTCGCTGTTGTCCTTCATAGGCACCGTCTGCTGGGACATGTGTGGAGATGGCGGCATCCTCCGGTGTACCGACCGTTGGTGGACCTGTCGACAATGGAGGAAAGACATGTGATCATCACATACAGGCTTGACCGTGCCACAATCCAGGAACTGTGTACCCAGTTGGAGCCAGACCTGATGCCAGCTATCCGCCATCCCACAGGAATCCCCCCTCAAGTGCAGGTGCTGTCAGTGGTCCATTTCCTTGCAAGTGGGTCATTTCAAACAACAGTGGCCATGGCATCAGGGATGTCCCAGCCTATGTTTTCCAACATGTTGTCCAGAGTGTTGTCTGCCCTGCTGAAACACATGCAGACCTACATCGTTTTCCCTCAGGTGGAGGATTTGCCTACAGTGAAAGGTGACTTCTATGTCCTGGGATGTATCCCCAACATCATAGGTGCCATTGATGGGACACATGTGACTTTGGTACCACCCCACAGGAGTGAACAGGTGTACAGAAACCGGAAGAGTCACCATTCTATGAATGTACAGATGGTATGTTTGGCCGACCAGTACATCTCCCATGTAAAAGCCAAGTTCCCTGGCACAGTGCATGACTCCTACATCCTGCGGAATAGCAGCATCCCTTATGTGATGGGTCACCTCCAGAGGCACCGTGTGTGGCTATTAGGTGAGCACCTGGAAGCAAGACAGTGGGAATGATTGTCTGGGTCTGGGGATATCCCTCAAGGTTAGTGTGTGTCTAACAGTTATCCCTCGCCATTTGCAGGTGACTCTGGTTGCTCCATCTTGTCATGGCTACTGACCCCAGTGAGGAATCCCAGGACAAGGGCAGAGGAACGCTACAATGAGGCCCATGGGCGAACTAGGAGGGTGACCGAGCGGACCTTCGGCCTCCTGAAGGCCAGGTTCAGGTGCCTCCATATGACAGGTGGATCCCTATTCTACTCACCAAAGAAGGTGTGCCATCGTGGCATGCTGTATGCTTTACAACTTGGCTTTGCGATGACAGGTGCCTTTTCTGCAGGAGGATGGTCCAGATGGCGGTGTTGTTGCAGGTGTGGAGCCTGTGGACAGTGAAGACGAGGAAGCAGAAGAAGAAGACATGGACAACAGGGACTCAGTGATCCAGCAATATTTCCAGTGAAAAACAGGTAAGAATACTAACCGGCCTACTAGATGTACTTAAACACTACTACCTCTCTACTGTCTGTCGTTTTCACCCAGTGTATGGCCCCTGAGTTGTCACTTTCCCTTACGATTTCACAGATCTGGGTCCCACAGTGTGACATCTGTTTTGATTCCTCATGGACTAGAGCTGTGTGACATAGGTATGTTGACATTAAAAATGAAAGAGCTTTTTGCCACAGTAATTGCTAATACAGTATTCCGAAATCACGGACTGACTCCAGATTGTTTTGTGCTTTAAGGGTGTTTATTTTAGTGCTCAAAATTGGAGGGGGTAGCAAAATGGTGAGGGGTGATGGCGGAGGAATGTCCATGGCAGAGTCCAGTCTATTAGTCTCACAGGTGCATTGCCCAAATGCGCATAGGAAGTGGAGCTGGGGCAGTTTAAGGATGGACAGGGTGACAAAGTGGGACACTAGGATGACAATCAGGGTGGTATAATTTCTTGGTGGGGGTCTTGGCATCGTTCTCTGTCTTTGTCCTGGATCTCAGGGACCGTTTGCGAGGTGGTTCTCCCTCTGCAGGGAGTGGGGTGCTGGTGTGGTGGTCCTGTGGTGGTGCCTCCTGTCCACTAGCGCCGGCAGAGGTGGTGGGCAGTTCATCGTCCAGGCTAGTGTCAGGGGCCCCTTGTAGTGCCACAGTGTCCCTCCTGGTGTTGAGTACTTCCTTCAGCACCCCTACGATGGTGCCCAGGGTGGAATTGATGGTTCCTAGTTCCTCCCTGAAGCCCAAATACTGTTCCTCCTGCAGGTGCTGGGTCTCCTGAAACTTGGCCATTACCGTTGCCATCGTCTCCTGGGAGTGGTGGTATGCTCCCATGATGTTGGAGAGGGCCTTGTGGAGGGTGGGTTCCATGGGCCTGTCCGCCCCCTGTCGCACAGCAGCCCTCCCAGTTCCCCTGTGTTCCTGGGCCTCCGTCCCCTGGACCGTGTGCCCACTACCACTGCCCCCAGGTCCCTGTTGTTGTTGGGGTGGTGGGTTAGCCTGGGTTCCCTGTAGTGGTGGAGACACTGCTGATTTACGTGTCCTGGGGACGGAGGTATGGGCCCACTGGGTGGGTGGTGTGCTGGTGTTTCCAGAGGGGGGAAGCTCTGTGGTGGCCTGTGACTGGGTGAGGGGAACCGACTGTCCCGAGGTCCCGATGGGCCGGGCTGGTCATCTAGATCCAGTTGGACAGAGGTGCTGTCATCACTGTGGGCCTCTTCTGTTGGTGGAGTGGACATGTGTGGACCCTCCTGTCCGGTGACATTGGGTAGGGGTCCTGCAGGGGTATAAAAGGATGTTTATTACATCTGTGTGTGCCATGGTGTGCAATGGGTGGGTGACCGTGTACCCCAGTGCTTGCATTCCTGTGTGGGACCTTGTGTGATGATGGTTTAGGGGGTGTATGGGTATGTGCAGTGGGCATGCTTTAGTGATGGGTGTCCATGCTTTGTTGTTGCATGCAGGGCTTGGTGTTAGGATGTGTGGTTTGCTATGTTGGGACATTTGTGAGGAGTTAGAGTGATGGGGGTGATGGTGAGGGTGGGGCTATGTGATGGAATGCAGGTAGGGTGGGGGATGTAATAGTTAAGATTTGACTTACCAGAGTCCATTCCTCCACCTACTCCTGAGAGGCCCTCAGGATGCAGAATCGCCAAGACCTGCTCCTCCCATGTTGTTAGTTGTGGGGGAGGAGGTGGGGTCTGCCGCCAGTCCGATGAACCGCAAGGTGGTGTCTTGAGACCACGGAACGCACCTTCCCCCGTAGGTCGTTCCACCTCTTCCTGATGTCCTCCCGATTTCTTGGGTGCTGTCCCACTGCGTTGACCCTGTCCACTATTGTTCACCATAGCTCCACTTTCCTTGCAATGGAGGTGTGCTGCACCTGTGATCCGAATAGCTGTGGCTCTACCCGGACGATTTCCTCCACCATGACCCTGAGCTCCTCCTCCGAGAACCTGGGGTGTCTTTGCCGTGCCATGTGGTGGTGTAGGTGATGTGTGGGGTGGTGTGTGGGGTGATAAGTGTGCTGATATGTAGTGGTGTGTAGTGTGAGGTGAGTGGAAGTTATGTGGGTGATGGTCTTGTGTGCCTGTGGATGCTAGTATTGTTGATGGTGGTGTCTCTCTCTGGCCTTCGTTCGTGATTTTTGGTCGTAGGAGTTTGTGGGTGTGTGTTTTATATTGTATTGGGTGTGTGGGAGTGGTGTGTGTATGTGTATCAGGTGTGTGTATTTGGAATTGTCCAACGTGGCTGTGTTTTGTATATGTGTGTATATTTTGAGCGCGGCCGTATGTCCCGCCAATGGAATACCGCGGTTGAAAGACCGCCACGTGGATTCGTGTGTCGTGATAGTGTGGGCGTATTTCTGTTGGCGTGACGGTGGATGATTTGTTTCCGCCAGTTTATCACTGACCTTTGATGTGGCGGACTTGTGTGGGTGTCTGAATATTGTCGGATTCCGTGCTGTGGGTCATAATAGCTGTGGCGGTTTTCTGCAGCCGCGGCGGTGTGTTGGCGGTCTTCTGCACGGCGGTATGCAGCTTTTACCGCCAATGTTGTAATGACCACCTGAGTTTACTGTAGGGTATCCAGTTGCTCCTGGTCAAAGCAGTGATTTCGATAGTCCCTTGCCAGGTGAAGAGGGTTTGAGCTACTATTCAATCCTGTTTTTTGTGCGGAAACCCTTGGGGGCATACTGACTAGTGCTGGATTTGAAGGGTGTCAGCAAGTTCAGTCCACGCCAGTCCTACAAAATAGTTTCCCTTCAGTCCATCATGCCACTGATCAAACCAGGGGGTTTCATGCCTTCAATAGACATGCAGGATGCCTACCTACACATTCTCATCCATTTAGTTTCCTGACATTACCTCCGGTTTGCCTTCAATGGCATCCACTACTAGTTCAAGGTCCTGCCATTTAGTCTTTCCTCTGCCTCCAGGGTATTAGCTACTTTGGTGGGTATTATTCATTCTGCTGGTATTCAAGCTTACCCTTATTTGGATGATTTAGACAATTGGCTCATTGCTTCACTTTCTTCCTTGAAGGCCCAAAAATATATCCTGCATGTAAACACCTAGACAGGCACATGTTTCTTCTCAACTTGGGCAAATTCCATCTGATTCCCTTGCAACGGCTCCAGTTCATTGAGGCTCTTTTTCAAACAGACTTGGGCAACTGCTTCAGTCAGAAGAGCGGAAGTCCAGGTTAATGACTCAATGGACGTCTTTCTTGGCCAACAAAGCAGCCCCTTATTTGTGAAGTCAAGAGGATATGGCACTGACCCTGGTCATATTCCTTTGGAGTGATTTGCATTTGTTTCCTCTAGTCCACCACATTCTCCAGTATTAGAATCCAATATCACAGGATTAAGAATTCCTTGTTCCAGAGACATTAGAAATCAAGCAGGATTTCCAGTGGTGGTTGGTGGAGGATCACCTGTTGAATGGGTTCCTTCTGAATCCTTATCCTGGTTGCATAGTGACCACAGATGCCAGCAGCGTGGGTTGGAGTGCCATGTTCCAGCAACAGTCATCACAGGGGAGTTGGTTGCCAGCTCAGGTCTCCAGTTCCTCCAATTGCAGGGAATTGGCAGACGTTTGGATGGCCCTTACTAGGTTTGCCCCATTGATAAGACCCTGGGCAATTTTCATCCAGACCGGCAACCTGGTGGTTCGATTATACATCAGCAGACAAGGGGGAATGGGGTATCCGCATCTTGCTCTCCTGACCCTGAGGATTTGTTGTTGGGCAGAGCAGAACCTCCTATCTCTGTTAGCAGTGTATCTTCTGGAGAAGGAAAACGGGTCTGCAGATCTCTTGAGCTGTTATTTCCCATCTTCAATATCCCTCTGTCGGTATCCTCACCTTTTTTACCTGATCACGGTTCGCTACGGGACTGCTTAGTTGGATCTGTGTGCCACAGAGAGCAACAATCTGCTTTCCTCCTTTTGTTCCCTGATTCCTTCTCAGAGGTCGTGGAACGGATGTTCTATCTATCCTGTGGCCATCAATTCTCCTTTATTGTTTCCTTCTCTTCCAGATGATCTCCATGAAATTGAGAACGATTCATTCGAACAGAGGTTCTCCTTTTAACACCTGGTTCGATAAGGAGGTCCTGACTTCCTCTTCTCATTCGATTGTCAGTGTCCCCACCCGTGGCAGTTCCCCTATCTCTCATCTCCACTGGCATCTCCCAGCCTGTCATTGAAGTCTGAAAGGAGGCTGAAGTTGGCGGTCTGGCATTTGAGAAGCTGAGACTGATTTTGCAAGGTTGTATTGCGGTAGTGACAAAAACTATTTAACAGTCTTGGCATTCCTCTTCATTGAGGATGTATAGGTGTCATTTGAAGAACTTTGAGAAGTGGTTTATGTCTAAGTATGTGTCTCCTTATTTATACAATCCTAAATGTATCTTGGATTTTATGAGAGATGTTTTTTGATGGGTCTGGTGATCTCCACCATTTGTATTCAGTGGGTGACAATCAAGACTATTAGAGGTCCGGATGTTTTGACTAATTCAGTTTGGCTTCAGGCCTTATCAGAAGTTTCTTTCTTAAGCGGCCAGTTTTGCACTCCACTGTTCATCGTGGGATATTCCCCGGTTCTGAATAGTTTACAAAATCCTCCATCTGAGCCCCTGGAAACTTCAAATTTGAGTTCTTGTCTGCCAAGCTAGTGTTTCTTGTGGCCATCTGGTCCGGTGGAAGGATTGGAGAAATCAGAGCATTGTTGTCATTTACTTCTTTGAACCAATTTTATTCTAAATGTGTTGTCTTTAGACCCAATCCCTCTATCCTGCCTAAAGTGACTATTCCTTTTCATTGTATAGAGGATATCATCCTTCCAGTTTTTTTCCCCAAATCCTTCCTCAGAAAAGCAAGCCAAGTTACATACCTTGGGTGTCCATTTGGCATTGTCTGTTTACTTGCCTAGAACTGAATCTTTCTGTAAAGTTGATTTTGCTTTTTGTTACTTTTAATTTGTCTATTAAGAGTTTGAGTCCCTCTTCTGCAACCTTATCAAGGTGGGTTAAATTTGCAGTCACAGGTGCCTATGACTCTGTGGGACAGCTATTGCCTTCCTCTGTCCAAGTAAGATCAGCGAGGGGATTATCTGCCTCTTGGGCAGCTTTCAAGGGAGTGTGGATCCGTGATATTTGTTGTGCTGTTACCTGGGCCTCTCCTCATACCTTTATGTCTCACTATTGCCTACAGGTTGGAGGTTCATCATCCACTTCTTTTGCTGATCATGTGATATCTGTGGTGCATTATGTTAATTTCTCTTCCAGGTTTTTTCTATAAATAAACAACTGGCTGGAGTTTCTTCTTTCTGTTTGTTGAACCAAAATATGTCTGCTTGGGTACAGGCTCATGTTGTAAGTACTGGACGAGGAAGACATACAAGGAGATGATGCCTAGTTACTCACTGGTAAACTTTAATATTATAAGTAGGGGGCTTCCTCATTTCAGTCCTGAATCTATCCCTCCCTGCTTCCATTCTGTATTTTGGTTCATGTTGGCTTGTTCATGTTTAGGCCTGGTCAGAACTCGCAGTTTCACTCTGTGGAATTCTGCAGAGTTACTTAAAAACTCAGTGAGATTCCTCAGAGTTCTGTGAGCAGGCGGAATTTGGGCGCATCACACTGCTCGCGTTGATTTTTCACTCTGGGAGCTTGTTCCGAATGGCAAAAATCAATGAGATAGAGAACTCTGTTTATTTATGCCTCTTGAGGAGATTATCTGCTTGAGCGGCAGCTTTCTCAATGCAAATGGTTGTGACCTCCCACATTGAGACATCTCGTCAAGAGGCATTCTAGCACCTGAAAGACATTCTAGGGGAGGCAAATTTTTGCTGGTGCTCAGCAACTTAACTCTGGTGAGCCGGATGTGACAAAAACACTGCCATGTGGTGGTTGCCGGAGTTGTGCCGGCACACAAGGGCAGATGGCACAATCTTGAGTCTTCCCTGGCTGGCTCAGCGTAAGGCCTTGGCCCTGCTTGTATCCATTTATAATTCCTATTGGCCTCTACCACGTGTTATGGTGCAGGAGTTTGGGGTTATACTAACACCAGTTACTTACAGTTAGAGGAAAATCATATCTGCAGGTGTTTATTAAACCAACCCCCATCTAGCTTGCATTTTATTTGTTACAGCGAGCTAGGCTTCCCATATTTGGAGGATTGTTTTAAATTACATTCTATTTTTATTGTGGATTTCAGTGTGGATTAGTTGTGAGGTGACCTTGAACATGGATATTGTTCAAGACTGCGTGCAGTTGGAGAAGGGTTCAGTTATCCACTGGATAGCTCAGGTTGAATCATCTCTAAAAGATCTTGGCTGTCCATATCTGTTCAATGTGCTATCTCTGATTACCAAGAGAAAGAAAGGGGCTGTGAAAACACTCTTCTTTGAGAAGAAGTTAGTGATTAGTGAGAGCACTGAATGCCGTAAACCCTCAGTATATAATTATGTCAATTTAAAAAACAAATATTGGTATGGAGCCCTACCTCACCTGGAAAATAGGAAGATGGGAAA
Organism: Pleurodeles waltl; assembly: GCF_031143425.1. Classification (NCBI taxonomy): domain Eukaryota; kingdom Metazoa; phylum Chordata; class Amphibia; order Caudata; family Salamandridae; genus Pleurodeles; species Pleurodeles waltl. The sequence goes on along the minus strand of NC_090440.1, from coordinate 1,386,760,156 downwards.
AGCCACTTTTGATCTGATTTAGAGCCGGTACAGTTCAGCATGTGCTTTCTTTCCCTCTGGGTTTTAGGTTTTACTAACAATGAACCTCTGGGCATCTGTCCTTGCAACTATACCTTGGAGCAAACGTCGCTTTATTTTATTTTATTTTGTAAATTTTACTTGTTTTTTGCTAATCATAGGAATCAAAATGTTGCTCGATGTAGAGTTTCCCTTACATTTTTACAAACTTTTTGTACAGAGGTCTGATATTGAATGGTTGCATTTCTGAAGTTAGCTGTTCATTGTAGGAGAAGTATGATTCATTGATTTTATTTGTAAATCTATTTTCACACTATTTTTATGGATTATGAAAAATATTGATTATTTTGTATTGCTATATTGTTTTATCTTGCTTTTATGTATACCTCTGGAGTGTGAATAAAGGTTGTATGAATTAGAAATTACAAAGGCTTGTAGACATGGATTTGCACCAAAATCCTGTGCCTCCCTGAGGCTAGCTTAACAAGGAGAAATATCTTAATTTCCTGTCCGGGTGAATTTTTGTGCACATCTATGAAGGCTGAATCTAACATCACCCTGACTGCTAGTCAGTGTTCCCTCTAATTTTATTTTCTCCATGTGCGGCAAAAGACTGTATGGGTGCACACTTCTCTCATCCATGACCAAAACTAAAGTAAAGCTAATAACACTGTGTCAGAAACCTATTCCTTTCATGCCAAGCTCAGTGTGAGGTTAGGCACAAGAGAGGTGTCCCTCAGCAATTTTTTCTTCTTTGTGCAAAATGGTAAATTTTAGAATACATTTACCCAAATGCGTTATGAAATACAGGATAGCTTTTAGACAAAGAGCTTGATCGGCTGCAAGAAAAAAAGGTGGTAGTTCAGAGAATGAGAAGATGCCACTGGGGAGAACATTTTTTAGTAATGTAACAGCAAAACTTTGGAACTTTCCACCTCAAGATATACAGGATCTCCTGGACAGCCATCTGTCTTTTAGGAAAAGATTGAAAACATGGTTGTTCAAGTGTAGAGTATAAACATGGGTGGTTGCTGTAAAGGTTTTGATTTTCTTTTGTGGCAGTTCCAAGATGCCTCTGGGTATTCAAATGCTATATTAACTGTATGATGATGATTATTATTATTATTAGTACTACTACTATTACTATTATCATCATCACATGGTAAAAGAGTACATAATTTAAATGGCATTCTGTTTTGAGCCTTGAAAATGTTTGAGCTCCTTTTGGACCTGGCCTTTTTTGCAGGGTCATCTTCAAACTTTTTCCCTCCTTCCTCCTATTTTGTTTACCTCTTTTTGTTGGCTTTAGGACTCTGGGCACTTTACCACTGCTAACCAGTGCTAAAGTGCATATGTTCTCTGGCTAATTTGTATGGGTGATTGGTTTCTCCATGATTGTCTTATTTGATTTACTAGTAAGCCCCTAGTAAAGTGCACTAGAGGTGCCCAGGGCCTGTAAATCAAATGCTACTAATGGGCCTGCAGCACTGATTGTGCCTCCCACATGAGTAGCCCTGTAAAGATGTCTCAGACCTGCTGCTGCAGTGTCTGTGTGTGCAGTTTTAAACTGCCAGTTCAACCTGGCAAACCCTTCCTTTTTACTAAATGTAAGTCACCCCTAAGGTAGGCCCAAAGTAGGCCCATGGGCAGGGCGCAGTATATTTAAAAGGTAGGACATGTACTAGTGTGTTTTATATGTCCTGAAATACTGCCAAATTCATTTTTCACTATTGCAAAGCCTCTCTCTCCCTTAGTAAAACACAGGATTGCCTTGAAATACCTTTTAGGCGCAGTTTCCCTTTGGGAGCAGATAAGATATGGAGTGTGGGTTCGCTGAACTCACAATTTAAAAACACATCTTTTTATGAAATTGTTTTTTAGATTGTAAGTTTGGAAATGCCACTTTTAGAAAGTACACATTTTCTGGCTTAACCATTCTGTGCCTCTTCCTGGCTGTGGAATACATGTCTGGGTCAGACTGACAGTTTGGCTGTTTGTGAATTCACTGAAGACAGTCACACAAAGGGAGGTGAAGTGTGTCCTCCATATCCTGATGGGTCTTCCTGGGCTAGTGTGAAAGGAGGAGGTTACACTTGGACCTGACTAGGGCTGTGCCTGTCCTTACACAAAACAGTCTCCAACCCCCTGGAGTGGAGTTGGGGCCACGACAGAGAGAGGCAGGGTCTTGTGTACTACAAAGACTTTGCTTTGAAGTTTGCCTACTTCAAACACATAAATGAGCATAAGCATTGGACTGCTAACCTCACAACCTAGAGCACCTCTGGATTAAGAGGAAACCCTGCCAAGGAGAAGAGCTAAGACCTGTGAGGAAGAGCACTGCCCCTTTGCTCAGTGTGCTTTGCTGGGTTGGCCTGAAGTTGCTGCTTCTGCTTTGGAGATGAGGAAGACTGGACTTTGCTGTGTATCCTGCATGTGAAGTTTCTTGAAGTGCTTGGACTGAGCTTGTTTCCTGTTAAGAAGTCTCAGGGACAGCAAAGACTTCACCTACCAGCCTCTGGGTTCTCGTGCAGAGGAGCCAGATTTGCCAGGTGGTGCCCATTGCAGTTCCTGCGCCTTTGGGAGTGAAAGCTGGCCTGAAAACAAGAAGAATCAGGCACATCAACTCTGAAGGACTCCAGAACCGGTGCCGCTGCCTGACTCCCCACCGCTGCCTGCACAGAAGCCATGGTGCCTGCTGAAGTACGATGAGAGCAACTGTCCTGCAGTCCGATGTTGCTGCAGCACCTCTGAAGTCCTGTGACATTGTGAGTCTCAAGTTCCCTGTCACTGAAATCCCTGACACTGTACTCTGCAGCGGTGCATTGCATCTTGACCTGCTGGACTCATCGACTCCACCGGGTCATAAGGAACCGCCGACACACTGCCAACGCTACCTCGGTAAGGAACTAATGCCTCACCTCCATAAGGAACCAACACCTCACCTCCTGCCTAACTGTACAGAACCGACTCTGCACGGGCTTCCGTGGAGCCTCACCTCCCCGAATCCATGCAACATCTTTGTTTAATATTTTTCTAAGGTACTGTACCTGGGGTCCTTGCGACTCGGTGCCCGGAGCGGCACTCCCTCATGAGTGGTGCTAGACTGCTGGGAACAACCCATCATGATGCTGTGATAGCACCAAGTGGAGCTTTTGTGTTTTTAGGCACTTTATTGGGATTTCATCTTTAGAAATTCATATTTTTGCTTTTTTATGTTGGATGTTTATCATTTTGGTCTTGTTTTACTCAGATAAATATTGGCTACTTTTCTAAACTGGTGTGGAGTACTTTTGGGGTGTTTTCACTGTGTTACTGTGTGTGTATGTGCGTGTATGTACAAATACTTGACACACTGCCTCTGAGAAAAGCCTGACTGCTGGTGCCAAGCTACCAAGGGGGTGAACAGGGGTTATCTTAGGAGTGTGTCCCCCTTACTCTGAGTAGATTGAGGGTCCCTACTTAGTCAGAGTGTAAACTGACTGGCAACTACAGACCTCCGTTATTATGAGTTGCCCATTAAGTGGTCCAGATTTTCCCTATCCCTGGCATTACCTTGAGGTTACCAGGAATTCTGAGAGTGCTGACTAACCGGCCCATTATTTGATAAACACATTGAATTCTGTATAATTAATATTCAATAGCACCAAAAGACTCCTGTAGAGTGAACAATACCCTAACGATGCCCATCCCCTAAACAATCACCTTTGGACGCTGGAGTGGCCCTGGGTTTTTAAAAAGACAATCATATTGTCACACGTTGCTTGTTGGATGATTAGGTACCAACTATTTTCATGACTTGGCTCTTACAGCCTGGCCAGACCCTTGGGTTGGCTCTGGCTCAGCTGACCCTTTTAATTTGTTGGCTCATGCAATTCTAGGAAGTGGTGAAGTACAAAGTGAAACTGGTCTGGACAGAACCGTAAAATATGAGCTAGGAGAAGAAAGAAGCAGAACTGCCTGGACAGCCCCAGCAAGCACCATAGATGGAGAGAAAAGCAAACAAGGACTGCAAAAAATAGAGCCTGTAAATCCTGTGGAAGTAAGGAGCAAAGCAGGTCTGGCCTGGTTCATACTAAGGCCCATATTTATACTTTCTTAGCACTGCGTTTGCACCACTTTTTGACACAAACATGGCGCAAACCTACAAAATACAATTGTATTTTGCAAGTTTGCGTCGCTTTTGCGTCAAAAAATGAGGCAAATGCGGCGCTAAAAAAGTATAAATATGGGCCTAATTATCTAGCTGTACGATAAAAGCAGGACTGGTCTGTCTCCTTTTACTCCTTTCTTCCCTTCCTTAGTCCTTCTACCCTTTATCAGTTTTTATAATGACTTCTGTTTTAAATATAACAGTATCTTCCACATGGATCGCGTTTTTCAGCTCTGTAAATAGCATGTCATTATCCAATTTATGGCACTCCTCTTGCCTTATTGGGGCGGCTCCCTTATAATAAGACAGTGTCCTCCACTTTATTGCTAGCAATGCAGCCAAAACATGACTCTTTGGTGAGTGTTTTATAGCTCTACACTGCTACATACATCTTTGTTTCTCAGCTTAACATCAGTGTGCTAGAAGTGATAGTAAGGGAACGGTTTTCTATGCATTAAATAGTCTACCAAGCTCCAGGCAGCAACCGAAAAATAACTTTCCATCATTTTCCATGGACCTCCACTATGGTTAACATCTGGCCAGTTTTGGCTAAAGCAGCCTACAAGAATGCTATTAGGGCCAGAAAGCTTTCTTTGAAGGATGATCTATGGGAGCACCTAATACCTACTTGCAACACCAGGGACACAAAGGGCTTTTGGGAAACAGGCTAGTGCGTCCCCCTCTGATGACATAGGTTCCAGTATCACCCCTCCTAGTGAGTGGCACATTTTAAAAAGGTTGATGCCCTAGGGGTGGACGGTGCCTCGGACAACATTGAGGGGAGCGCCTTCATCTCCATCGACCATTTTGTTTGAGCTAGAGGAAGTTTGTTTTGTCATCTTTGCCAGCCCCTCAAATAAGGCACCTGGGCCAGATGGGGTCCCTGTGGATCTCTACAAGGCAGACACCATACTTTGGGCCCTGATACTAACCAACAACCTCAGTGCTACTTCTTTATCCAATATCCCCAGCTCATGGAATTCAGCAGCGACTGTACCTGTTTTAAAAAAAGGTGATAGGCAGGACCCAGTTGTTATAGACCCATCTCTTTAATTGACTCTGGTTAAAATTGTGGGTCGGATAATCCTGAAAGACATTGAGGAATGGGCGCAAACCAACCACATTCTTTGTCCAGCCCATTATGGGTTTAGGGAAGGTAGAGATACTATGGAACAATGTTTGAACCTCAACCTGATAATCTGAAAATATGTGGAAGCCAAAAAGAGAGCAATTTACTTAGCCTTCATGGATTTCAGTGGTGCTTTTGACCCGGTCAATAGATCCAAAATGTGGAGTATTTTAGCCGACCTTGGTCTGCCACAGCCATTTGTTGATTTTTTCGGGCCCTTCAAAGTGATGTAAATGCATGTGTCAAATATCATCAGGATGGAGAACGTACAGATTCTTTTAGCCTTCCTATTGGGTCAAGCAAATATGTGTTTTAGCGCCCATTCTATTTTTATTGTATATTAATAGATTAAGCTCCTTCTTGGTAGTAAAAGCGAAGGACATGACCAATGTAAAATCGATACCTGTGTCGTCCCAACACTGTACTCCTCTCTCGTAGCCCTAATGGGCTAAAGTGTCTGGTTGACTTATTTGTTACTTTTATGGGCAATTTGGAACTGGATACAAAAATCACCAAAACAAATTATGTGGCTTGTGGGAAGCAGATTAGCAAACCAAAACCCACTACCATTAAGGGAAGGAAATTGCTAGGGTGGCCCCTTTTCCTTATCTAGCGGTACCCTTTGACCAACACATTTCCTGGGTTCTCTGCCTTGCAAATCACTGTCAGCAGTTTAATCAAGCCTGAGGCTTCCATTTCAGGTTTGCTTCCACAGAGGGCAACAAACCAATTTGACCACTGTTGCAAATTTATAAAATGAAATCTGTGTTGTTGTATGGTGCTGCCATTGGGGGGTATCGTAATTGTCTGAGAATTCAGCAGGAGAACAGTTTCTGCAGGAGATAGGCCTGAGACCTGCGAGTTCTAGCTTCTTTTCGCAAGATAAGTTGGGTCTGAACTATGTAGAGGGCCATGCCACAATAGCACCACTGCTCTTGTAGTTTTCTGTGTGGAGAGGGGAGCATACAGCACTAAATAAGGATGTGGTCAAACCTGCCTGGGATGTGATTATGGCCAAAACAATTCGGTGGTTTAACCACATCAAGAGTGTAGGGGAATCCTTGGGGCAGCTCCATGTGTTCTCCACTCCCTGCTTACTTAACAAAGGCGATGGCAAGTAGGTTAAGGCATTGTACTTTAACAATGCTAGAGAGAAAAGAGAGAACACGGTCTTGGGGAGTCCTGCACTGAGAACACTTTTTCTTTTGAAAACCACAACTAGCCATGACCCTTATCTCACCTGGGTTAAATGTCCCTGGTAGTGATCCATTCTCACAAACTTTCGATTGGGCACCATTTAAACACACATTTGCTTTCCGCCTGGGCAGTAATACCCAAATTCTTTGAGCTCTGTACTTGTGGTAGCCACTCCTTTCAGACTTTGGAACACCTGGTTCTTTTTTGTAAGTTTAATGATTCCCCTTGACCGAGGTTCCTGCTGCCTATTCTTAAGTCGAGAGGCTTTTATCAATACAGAACAGCTTTTCTTTATGTGTAACTGCTGGGCGACCATTCAGTGTCCTATGCGGTTTGCTCATTCTTTAAAAGCATCTTATACTGGAACAAAGTTATGAATTCCAAATCTGTAAAGAATGTGTATTATATAGTTTTATGTATTTATATGATCTCTGCATCTTTTTATTGTATGCTGAATATGGTATTTCATTAAGGTTTTATTCTTTTCTGATTATATGTATATACTAAAGATCAATCAATCAATGTCTCTACCGGTACAAAAATAAAAACAGAATCACCTAAAGTCTTTAATTATTGCCCTTAAGAGTATCTACTTTAAACAGTAATTGTAAGAGCTAAGATACACTTAGAATGTGTCCTACAGCTGCTCTAATGACCCCTCACTTATAATTAAAGTAAAAAGACTCTAAAATCATGTTGGAAATGAATATAGATGATTTCATATAAAGTTCTACTTAGGACTGGTGTCTGTGCCTTTGCAGAATTTTAAAAGTGAACAGATGACTGGTAATTTTCTCTGGGAAAGGAGGCAAGCCTGACCTACCTTCCTTTTCTACTGATAAAAAGTGAAATGAGACTCAGAAGGGCATGAGGAAAGCTCTACTACACATAACATGAATACAACACAATTAACTATTTGAAAAACTAAGGGCCATATTTATACTTTTTGACGCAAAACTGCGCTAACGCAGTTTTGCGTCAAAAAAATTAGCGCCGGTTAACGCCATTCTGCAGCGCCATGCGGGCGCCGTATTTATTCAATGACGTTAGCCGGCGTTAGCCGCCGGCGCTGCCTGGTGTGCGTGAAAAAAAATGACGTACACCAGGCAGCACCGGCGTAGGGGAATATGGAGCTTGGGCGCCAAAATTGGGGCAAGTCAGGTTGAGGCAAATTTTTCGCCTCAACCCGATTTGCGCCATTTTTTTCGACTCCCAACCCCCATTGAAATGACTCCTGTCTTAGCAAAGACAGGAGTCATGCCCCCTTGCCCAATGGCCATGCCCAGGGGACTTCTGTCCCCTGGGCATGGTCATTGGGCATAGTGGCATGTAGGGGGGCACAAATCAGACCCCCCTATGCCACAAAAAAAAAAAAAAAAAAATACTTACCTGAACTTACCTTAATGTCCCTGGGATGGGTCCCTCCATCCTTGGGTGTCCTCCTGGGGTGGGCAAGGGTGACAGGGGGTGTCCCTGGGGGCATGGGAGGGCACCTCTGGGCTCCTTCCGAGCCCACAGGTCCCTTAACGCCTGCCTTGTCCAGGCGCTAAAAAACGGCGCAAAAGCGGCTGGACGTAATTTTTTTGGACCCGCCCACTCCCGGGCGTGAATTTTGCCCGGGAGTGTAAATACGGCGCACATGCCTCGGAGTCAATTTTTTAGACGGGAACGCCTACCTTGCATATCATTAACGCAAAGTAGGTGTCCACGCTAAAAAATGACGCAAACTCCATGGACTTTGGCGCTAGACGCGTCTAACGCCAAAGTATAAATATGGAGTTCGTTTTGCGTCGGAATTGCGTAAAAAAAAAACTACGCAATTCCGGCGCAAACAGAGTGTAAATATGCCCCTAAATTCTTTTCTTTCCTTCCTTTACCCTGCTTTCCTATCTACCTCTCTACCTCTCAAAAGCAGTATGTATATTTAAACAAGAGCTCCTAAGTGAGCATTTTGATTCTCAGTATAGAAAGCAAAATGTTTTTGTCTAAATTGGAAGGTCTTGTCTGAATTGGCTGATAACAGAGCCATCACTCTGAAGAAGTGTTAAAGGTGCTGTTTGTTTTTCTCCTACCTGGTGCTAGGCCAGAGGATGGAGGGAAGGACCGGTCTTACCAACACTTAAAAGGGAAATATGGTGCCATGCTGATTTGCAACAGGCTTAGATAAATTAGGTGCGTGTGCACGCTGCACTGTAACAGGAGCTGAGCGCCCGCTCAGGTGCACATTTTAGAGGGAATATAGCTGCTAACCCCATCAAAAAGCCATAACATTCTACAGCACACATGCAAAGAGGAAATAGTCACAAGGGATAGTTATAATGCTGGAATGTACCTCTTCCTGCACAAACTTTCCTGACCACAAAGCAGACATTATTGTACTCTGGTGCCTGATTTGGCACTAGGCAGCACAAAGTGAACTTCTTTGAAGATATAACTTAGTGCTATTCTTTCCAGGTGCTGCAACACAGTACAGCAAGTTTGCTTGCTGCAGTGAGGTGCCCCAGTTAGTATTAAATCTGGCTGCAGATTTTGACAATAAGAAATACCTTCCTTCATTTCTGCCTAGCTTAGTGGTTTACCATTTTACAAACATTTCTGCCCTATTGAGGAGTTCCAGTTGTCACAGGCAGAGATAGAAAGTTTTCTTCTGGCATCATTAGCATATTGAGGTCTATGCACATGAGAATACTGATTGCTAATGGCACTGTGTCCCCTTACAAGCTGGGCTACATATACCAAAATGGTACAGCAGAGCCAGAGCTTTGACAGCTTACGCACCCAGCTATGCACTAGTATTTTGCTGGATTAAATATCGGTGGTCACACTTATGCTCCACATTAAGGGATTATACAAAATATGATTCATATTTTCATTTTTTGCATTATTGCTATAGTACTGTGGCCAGGTACTGAAGGACTTCAGTACCCCTCTTAGGTTCAGACTTTATGTCAAAGAAAAGAGCTGTGGCCACACTCTGAACTGTAGAACACTACCTTGGATTCTTACTAGAACAATAAACATTACCTATACACTCAATGAACCAGACATGAACATGGAATGAAGCGCCTCTGTTCATGACCGCCATTTTCTATGGTAAAGAATGGTACCTTTGTGATCTGCCTCTGGTTACCAGAACTTGGCAGAGAGAATGCCTAACGCCAGTAATCTGGTACTGGTCACCGATTTTTTTAAAGTCGCTATCCAATTTGATCACATGCAAGGTCCTAGAATTGTGTAAAATCTTGAGTCCTTGTCAATGAGTGAATTAGGAGCATGCCCTTGAAAAGAGATTGCAGGGCCTGATCGCATATAAGGTCTGAATCTAGGTAATACTTGCTGTATTTGTGCTTTCAGGGCGTGCCCATGATCTGCCACTGACCTGAAAGAGCAGGGGTAAAGAATGAAGGGTACTTATGCATTCCTAATACAAACACTTTATATGGGAAAAGAGGCAAACTGTGTCTTAAGCGAAGAAAATAGGTCAGGGTGGTTTGAGAGGCCTGAAGATGAACAATCTCTACAAATGTCCTTTATATCGGTGAAAACTGTTTTTCATCATTCCAGCCATATCATTTGAATTCATTTTAAATTGTGCTTTCGAATACTCACATTCACCTTGTCTGTTATTTAATTAAGTTATTTTAAAATGTCATTGTTGCTGCTTGAAGAAAACAATTGAGAAAAATCTTGTTTTAAATGGAACTCTCAAGGTTTGTCCTTCGAAAAGTGTCTCCCGTTTTCATGGAGGCAATAAATGATGTTAATTCTTACAAAAGATGATGTAAACCATAAGAAGTGTCCATAACTACGCCTTTGGTTTCTTATATATTTTAGAAGATCTATCCGTGGGAACTTCTTGTGAGCACGACTAGGACCAATGAGGTCACTGAAAAGGAGGTGGCATTGCTTTATGGACTGTGTGGACCTTCACAACTGCCAAATATTAGCATGGCATAAATGGGCTGGTACTCACAGGTACTACATACCAGCACTTCTCCGTCTTCTCCCCTTAAGTACCGGAACTTCTCCTTGTCCCAGGAGAGTACCAATGCTCATACTGGCAGCCAGACAGGCTTGGGTGTACTGGTACGTCTAGAGTAAGTGCTGCTCTGTAGCCTATACTGTGTGTTACTCTGTCCCTGTAGTGTATACTGTGCACCACTCTGTCCCTGTTGTCCTGTGCTGAGCTTCAGTGAATTATGTGCATTATCTCAATGCTGGGAGGGGTGGTTGCGAGGGCCAGCGTCACATTCCTAATTGGCAACAATTACAATTAGATAATGCGCAGTTAATCAAACTGTACTTTAGACATTGGGGCTGCCATGTTTCATGATACGTACGAAAATGAAAATTTAACATAATGGTAGCTGAGCGCTTTGTGGCTACGCTGAATCGTGTGGTGGCGAGATAGCCAGAGTGTTGGTTGAGGCTAAGCAGACACAAGTGGGTCCCCCAGCCACTGAGGGGCAGATTTATAAAAAGTGGTGCTGCACCTAGTGCAGGGCCATTTTTCTTGCATCCCTTAGTGCCACCTAACGCCACCATGAGTGCATGGTATTTAATACATGGAGCACCATGGCGGTAGTCAGGAGGACAAAAATTGTGACTCTAATCCTGCAAAGCACTTAGAGACCCATTGAACACAATGGGAGCCTCTTTTTAACGCCTGCACTTAGCAGGTGTTAAAAAATGCCAATAAAAATGGCGCAAAGGAATATCGTAGATTCTTTTGGGCCATTTTTATGCCCCCCTACCGCCAGAACAACCCTCTCGCATACATTATGCCTGGCGCGGCATAAAGTGATGCAAGGGGTATGGCGCATGGCGCAGCATTTTTGCCTTTCCAACGCCACATTAGTGTAAAAAAATGACCCTAATGTGGTGTTGGAATGGCGCTAGGCCACCATAAATCTGGGCCTGAATGTCTTGGTCTGTCAGTGTGCCTGTATGTATGTGTATACATGTGGGAATGTGTGTATGTGCCCCTCGCTGCTGCCACAGACCCACAAGGAGTGGAAAGCAAGGGAGGACAACGTGGCAGTCACTCCCTCCGGTTCAATTTCAGACTGCCATTCATCTGTGAAGTATATTTTCTTTAAAATGGTTACTAACGTACGCAGCACCACCTAGCTGCCATTATATTGACCTCTGCCACAGTGTCACACTCAAAGGATTATTGATATAGCAGGTGGGGTCGCTTCATGGACAATTCCGCCATTAGACTCCCTAAGTACCTTGTGGCAGTGCTCCTGCGCTGAGGTAAGACTCAGGCTGAAAACAAAAGACACGCCCTTTTCACAGGTAGGTGTGAAAGCATGCAAGGAAAAGGGCATAGTTTAAATTTCCCATTGTGGAAATTGTCAGGGATATAGGAATACATAATAGGAGGACCTTTTGTAAATTTCATTAAAAAAAAGACGCAAAGGCGGTGCAAACTTTTCATGAATCAGGCCCTTATGTGTTGCTTAAGTGAATGTGCATGCTTTTGTGATGTGGTGTTCTCTCTTGTGATGTTACAGAAACACCTTATTCTCCACAGATTATGTTAAGATTCACATCTAGCATGGCACTTTTTCCATTATTCTCTGGTTGTCATGGCCATTCCTGCTGGAAAGAAAAAGATAGGGGTTAGTGCCCCGCTCCAGTAATCTGCACTTAGCTTCTTGGTTAGAATCTTGATGGTGTATCTTTATCCCTTTATTTATCTAAATCTGATGAAATCATCACAATTTAAATTGCTTGTGGTAGACCAATGTGCATTAAGAACACTGTAAAACTACAAGACCTTTGGAAAAACGTCTTTGTTTAAAACAAATGAGAGTTTACTATTTTGATACACTGTAGTGATCGGACACTCTGCATTGTGTGGTCTGCTACAGCTAAGGAAATATGTTTCTAAAGAGAAACAGTTCTCTAAACTACAAATTAAAATTTTGGATCTTTTGCTCATATCATACTGTTCTGCGAGCAGCTCTGTACTGGATTCATGCACTCCTCTGTTTCCAGAGTATCGATGATAAATTCTTCTATATAATATTTTGCAAAGACTATTTGATATTTCACAGCTTGCTTATAAACAGATTCTACTTACCAATATACAAATCGAAAGACTGAATCTCCCATTCAATCTCCTATAGGATATAGATAAATATCTGGAGCAGGTACTCAGAGATTGTGCTGAGGTTTCTTAGAAGCCTAATGAAGTCGAGTGCAACAGACCAGACCCCTATATGTGAATATTAGGCATTTACTACCTCAATGGACAACCTATGGATTCTCTATTCTTTAAGTTAAATGGCAAAATGATTCAGAAAGGTAGTGCACCTGTGCTATCACGAAAACGCCCTTGTCAGACTTAAGGTTCCCTTGCCAATCTGCAGTGTGTTCCTCCTCTCCATTTGTCATCAGGAGTAATACATGTTGTTTTATTGTGTTTACTTTATCACATGAGTATAATTTTTAAACAGCGATGCGAGCTATGTCTTCAAAGCTATTAATGGGAGCAGGTGCAGATGATGTGTACGATTTAGGACTGCATCTGCTTCTCTCAATGAGGGACTAGAATGGAGGCTATACGTGTATCTTAGCATCAAAGCAAGCATGTAAAGTGTGATAGACAAGATGCTTTTTAAAATAAAAGTAGGCAGGTTCTCCTCCTAGAGTACTGTGGTGGCATGAACCACTGCAGATGGGTGTAGTAACAGGCACTATAGCCCTGGTTTATACTTTTTGGTGCAAAACTGCACCAACTCAGTTTTGCACCAAAAAGTTTAGCACCGGCCTGCCACATTTCTGTGCACCAGCCGAGCACCATATTTATGGAATGGTGCAAGCCGTTGCAAAGGGTAGGCTAACGGCAAAAAAAATTACTTTAGTCAGGTCGGGCTGGCAGTATGGAAGAACGGGTTTTTGCACCAAAAAATGACGTTAGGCAGGTTAGAGTTGAAAAAATGACTCGAACCTGCCTACACGTAAAACCATCCATACCAAATGACTCAGCCCACCACCCCAATGGCCAGCACACGGGACCAGGGTCCCCTGGGCATGACCAATGCACCCAGTGCCATGTAGGTGGTGACCATTTCAGGGCCCGCAATGGCACTTTAAAAAATAAAATAAAATACTTACCTGGGATGGGGTCACCCATCCTCTGCTGTCCCTCTGGTGTTGGTGCGGGTGTCCCTGGGGCCTAGGGAGGGCACCTGTGGGCTTATTGCATGGTGTTCCACCATGGAAATAGGCCCACAGGTCCCCTAACGCCTGCCCTGACCCAAGCGTTAACAAATTGGGGCAAAGCAAGCTTTGCCCCATTTTTTGACCCCTCCTCCCTCCCGTGTACCATTTTGCACGGGAGTATAAATATGGCATTAAGGCCATAGAGTATTTTTTGCACGGGAACGCCTACCTTGCATCTCATTAAGGCAAGATAGGTTTCCACTTCCAAAAAATTACTTTAACTCTATAAATTTGGCACTAGACGGGTCTAGCACTAAAGTATAAATATGGAATTATGCACTGAATTAGAGTTAAAAAAAATGACGCAAATTCAGTGCAAACAGAGTATAAATATGCCCCTATGTGTGGACAATATGGCTCTTAATATTGTAATACATTTGCTTCCTACCAACATCTACTGGGGCAGAAAAATGAGCCATCATACAGTAGATAACCTAATTTGGCTGATGTGAGAAAGTAGCCTCTTTCTAGCCTTGTTACCCCCACTTTTGGCCTGTTTGTGAGTGTATGTCAGGGTGTTTTCACTGCCTCACTGGGATCCTGCCAGCCAGGGCCCAGTGCTCATAGTGAAAACCCTATGTTTTCAGTATGTTTGTTATGTGTCACTGAGACCCTGCTAGTCAGGACCCCAGTGCTCATAAGTTTGTGGCCTATATGTATGTGTTCCCTGTGTAGTGCCTAACTGTCTCACTGAGGCTCTGCTAATCAGAACCTCAGTGGTTATGCTCTCTCATTTCTTTCAAATTGTCACTAACAGGCTAGTGACCATTTTTACCAATTTACATTGGCTTACTGGAACACCCTTATAATTCCCTAGTATATGGTACTGAGGTACCCAGGGTATTGGGGTTCCAGGAGATCCCTATGGGCTGCAGCATTTCTTTTGCCACCCATAGGGAGCTCTGACAATTCTTACACAGGCCTGCCACTGCAGCCTGAGTGAAATAACGTCCACGTTATTTCACAGCCATTTTACACTGCACTTAAGTAACTTATAAGTCACCTATATGTCTAACCTTTACCTGGTAAAGGTTAGGTGCAAAGTTACTTAGTGTAAGGGCACCCTGGCACTAGCCAAGGTGCCCCCACATTGTTCAGAGCCAATTCCCTGAACTTTGTGAGTGCGGGGACACCATTACACACGTGCACTACATTTAGGTCACTACCTATATGTAGCTTCACAATGGTAACTCCGAATATGGCCATGTAACATGTCTATGATCATGGAATTGCCCCCTCTATGCCATCCTGGCATAGTTGGCACAATCCCATGATCCCAGTGGTCTGTAGCACAGACCCTGGTACTGCCAAACTGCCCTTCCTGGGGTTTCACTGCAGCTGCTGCTGCTGCCAACCCCTCAGACAGGCATCTGCCCTCCTGGGGTCCAGCCAGGCCTGGCCAAAGAACTTCCTCTGAGAGAGGGTGTGACACCCTCTCCCTTTGGAAAATGGTGTGAAGGCAGGGGAGGAGTAGCCTCCCCCAGCCTCTGGAAATGCTTTGTTGGGCACAGATGTGCCCAATTCTGCATAAGCCAGTCTACACCGGTTCAGGGGACCCCTTAGCCCTGCTCTGGCGCGAAACTGGACAAAGGAAAGGGGAGTGACCACTCCCCTGACCTGCACCTCCCCTGGGAGGTGTCCAGAGCTCCTCCAGTGTGCTCCAGACCTCTGCCATCTTGGAAACAGAGGTGCTGCTGGCACACTGGACTGCTCTGAGTGGCCAGTGCCACCAGGTGACGTCAGAGACTCCTTGTGATAGGCTCCTTCAGGTGTTGCTAGCCTATCCTCTCTCCTAGGTAGCCAAACCCTCTTTTCTGGCTATTTAGGGTCTCTGTCTCTGGGGAAACTTTAGATAACGAATGCAAGAGCTCAGCCGAGTTCCTCTGCATCTCTCTCTTCACCTTCTGATAAGGAATCGACTGCTGACCACGCTGGAAGCCTGCAAAACTGCAACATAGTAGCAAAGACGACTACTGCAACTCTGTAACGCTGATCCTGCCGCCTTCTCGACTGTTTTCCTGCTTGTGCATGCTGTGGGGGTAGTCTGCCTCCTCTCTGCACCAGAAGCTCTGAAGAAATCTCCCGTGGGTCGACGGAATCTTCCCCCTGCAACCGCAGGCACCAAAAAGCTGCATCACCGGTCCCTTGGGTCTCCTCTCAGCATGACGAACGAGGTCCCTCGAATCCAGTGACTCTGTCCAAGTGACCCCCACAGTCCAGTGACTCTTCAGTCCAAGCTGGTGGAGGTAAGTCCTTGCCTCACCTCGCTGGGCTGCATTGCTGGGAACCGCAACTTTTGCAGCTACTCCGGCCCCTGTGCACTTCCGGCGGAAATCCTTTGTGCACAGCCAAGCCTGGGTCCACGGCACTCTAACCTGCATTGCACGACTTTCTAAGTTGGTCTCCAGCGACGTGGGACTCCTTTGTGCAACTTCGGCGAGCACCGTTTCATGCATCCTTGTAGTGCCTGTTTCTGGCACTTCTCCGGGTGCTACCTGCTTCACAGAGGGCTCCTTGTATTGTTCGACGTCCCCTCTCTCTGCTGGTCCAATTTGCGACCTCCTGGTCCCTCCTGGGCCTCAGCAGCGTCCAAAAATGCTAACCGCACGATTTGCAGCTAGCAAGGCTTGTTGGCGTTCTTTCGGCGGGAAAACACTTCTGCACGACTCTCCACGGCAAGAGGGATCCGTCCACCAAAGGGGAAGTCTCTAGCCCTTTTCGTTCCTGCAGAAACCTCAGCTTCTTCTGTCCAGTAGAAGCTTCTTTGAACCCGCAGCTGGCATTTCCTGGGCATCTGCCCATCTCCGACTTGCTTGTGACTTTTGGACTTGGTCCCCTTGTTCCACAGGTACCCTATATTGGAAATCCACAGTTGTTGCATTGTTGGTTTGTGTCTTTCCTGCATTATTCCTCTAACACGACTTCTTTGTCCTTAGGGGAACTTTAGTGCACTTTGCACTCACTTTTCAGGGTCTTGGGGAGGGTTATTTTTCTAACTCTCACTATTTTCTAATAGTCCCAGCGACCCTCTACAAGGTCACATAAGTTTGGGGTCCATTCGTGGTTCGCATTCCACTTTTGGAGTATATGGTTTGTGTTGCCCATATCCCTATGTTTCCCCATTGCATCCTATTGTAACTATACATTGTTTGCACTGTTTTCTAAGACTATACTGCATATTTTTGCTATTGTGTATATATATCTTGTGTATATTTCCTATCCTCTCACTGAGGGTACACTCTAAGATACTTTGGCATATTGTCATAAAAATAAAGTACCTTTATTTTTAGTATAACTGTGTATTGTGTTTTCTTATGATATTGTGCATATGACACTAGGTGGTACTGTAGTAGCTTCACACGTCTCCTAGTTCAGCCTAAGCTGCTCTGCTAAGCTACCATTATCTATCAGCCTAAGCTGCTAGACACCCTATACACTAATAAGGGACAACTGGGCCTGGTGCAAGGTGCAAGTACCCCTTGGTACTCACTACAAGCCAGTCCAGCCTCCTACATTGGTTGTGCAGCGGTGGGATAAGTGCTTTGAGACTACTTACCAGTCTTGTCATTGTACTTTTCATAAGAGAAAAATATACAAAACAAGGTCAGTGTATATACACATAGCCAAAAAGTTTTGCATTTCCTCTTTTCACTCTTTTCTAAGTGCTGAAAAGTACTTCTAAACTTTCAAAAAGTTCTTAAAAGTTTAAAAAGTTTTTTTTCTGTCTTTCTAAAAAGTTCTGAAAACTTTTTTCTCTTTTTCTATCACTTTAACTCTCTCTAAAAATGTCTGGCACAGGCCAAAATGTTGATCTGTCCAAACTTGCATATGACCACCTTAGCTGGAAAGGAGCAAGGAGTCTCTGTGTAGAGAGAGGTTTGAGTGTAGGGAAGAATCCTTCTTTGGAATTATTGCTTAACATGCTTAGAGAACAAGATAAGGCCATAGGGGCCACATCTGTTGAAAAAGTAGCAAATGGTTCCCAATCTGATCCAGGGACTCCCCCAGGAAAAGATTCAGGAAAGAAACTTCCTAGCCTGCCCATTACTAGACAGTCTAGCATAGTTGGTAATGATGGAGAGCCTCACCATAGAAATAGTGTTGTCTCACATCATAGCAAAAGCATTTATTCTCACCATACTGGTAGTGATGTTTCTGTTAGCCAAGCTGTTAGGGTGGCTTCTGTAAGGGGCAGGTCTCCTTCTGTTCATTCTTCTGTGTCTAAGAATGTCCCTCCCACCAACCCTGATGACAGAATGTTAGAGAGGGAACTCAATAAGTTGAGAGTGGAACAAACCAGACTGAAGCTTAAAAAGCAACAGCTGGATTTGGATAGACAGTCTTTTGAACTAGAGAAAGAAAGACAGAAGTTGGGTTTAGATACCCATGGTGGCAGCAGCAGTATTCCCCATAGTCATCCTGCAAAAGAGCATGATTCCAGGAATCTGCATAAGATAGTTCCCCCTTATAAGGAGGGGGATGACATTAACAAGTGGTTTGCTGCACTTGAGAGGGCCTGTGTTGTACAGGATGTCCCTCAAAGGCAGTGGGCTGCTATCCTATGGCTATCATTTAGTGGAAAAGGTAGGGATAGGCTCCTTACTGTGAAAGAAAATGATGCTAATGATTACAAAGTTCTTAAGAATGCACTCCTGGATGGTTATGGCTTAACCACTGAACAATACAGGATAAAGTTCAGAGAGACCAAAAAGGAGTCTTCACAAGACTGGGTTGATTTCATTGTCCATTCAGTGAAGGCCTTGGAGGGGTGGTTACATGGCAGGAAAGTTACTGATTATGACAGCCTGTATAACTTGATCCTGAGAGAGCATATTCTTAATAATTGTGTGTCTGATTTGTTGCACCAGTACTTGGTGGACTCTGATCTGACCTCTCCCCAAGAATTGGGAAAGAAGGCAGACAAATGGGTCAGAACAAGGGTGAACAGAAAAGTTCATACAGGGGGTGACAAAGATGGCAATAAGAAGAAAGATGGTGAAAAATCTCAAGATAAGCATGGGGATAAGGGTAAAACCAAAGATCCCACTTCAAATCTTAAACACTCTCCAGAGGGTGGGGATAAAACAATTTCTTCCTCTTCTTCTCAACCTGCACACATTAAAAAGCCTTGGTGCTTTGTGTGTAAAAACAGAGGCCATAGGCCAGGGGATAAGTCCTGTCCAGGTAAACCCCCTGAGCCTACCACCACTAATACATCAAGCTCTAGTGCCCCTAGCAGTAGTGGTACTAGTGGTGGGACTGCTGGCAACAGTCAAGTGAAGGGTGTAGTTGGGTTCACTTATGGGTCCATAATAGAAACTGGGGTAGTCAGTCCCAAGGCAGTTTCTGTCACACCTAGTGGCATTGGCCTTGCCACACTGGCTGCTTGTCCCCTTACAATGGATAAGTACAGGCAGACAGTTTCAATAAATGGTGTTGAGGCCTTGGCCTACAGAGACACAGGTGCCAGTATCACTTTGGTGACTGAAAACCTAGTGCATCCTGATCAACACATCATTGGACAACAGTATAAGATTATTGATGTCCATAACTCCACTAAGTTTCTTCCCTTAGCTATAATTCAGTTTAGTTGGGGTGGAGTTACTGGCCCTAAGCAGGTGGTGGTATCACCTAGCTTACCTGTAGATTGTCTCTTAGGTAATGACCTAGAGGCCTCAGGTTGGGCTGATGTAGAGTTTTATGCCCATGCAGCCATGCTGGGCATCCCTGAGGAATTGTTCCCTCTCATTTCTAGTGAAATGAAAAAGCAAAGGAGAGAAGGCCTGAAAACTCAGGATCCCTCTCCATCAACAGGTATAAAGGGTATCACAGTATCCCCTAACCACCCTACCATTCAGGATACCATTCCTGTGGTGGGAGAAACCTCTCCTGGGGTGGCACCTGTTCCAAGGGAATCATCAGCTGGCAAAGCTGGACTCCCTGAGGTAGAAGTACCTCTCTGTGGGATAACTAACATTGGTGAGGAAAAGAGCACCATTTTAGTTAACATGGAGCATCCCTCCAACCCTCCCAGAGAAACTTTAGTGCAGAAACTCTGCACTGCCTCACAACACTTAGGACAGCATCCCTGCCCTAGTGTGGAGCTCATAGGACAGCATCCCTGCCCTGCTCCAACTCAAGAGAAACAGCATCCCTGTTCTCTCTTCCAGCCATATGGACAAGGTTTTTGCCCAGCTATGGCTTTTCTGAGACAGCATCCCTGTCTGGCATTTCCATCACTACAAATAGGTTCAGTGGACAATTCCCACTGCTCTAAACTAAAACTTACTGATAGAAACTCTGAAAATACATCTTCACATTGTTGCTTAGCTAAAAAAATTAAAACAGGGTGGTTTACATCCCCACAGGGAAGTAACCATATAGTGGATGATAAAGGGAGTAACCAGTCTATTGCAGAGCTACTCTCTACTTATCACCACTTAGACAATAAAGTCTCAACTGGCCAAGGTTAGCCTTATTGTCCTTCGTTTGGGGGGGGGGTTGTGTGAGAAAGTAGCCTCTTTCTAGCCTTGTTACCCCCACTTTTGGCCTGTTTGTGAGTGTATGTCAGGGTGTTTTCACTGTCTCACTGGGATCCTGCCAGCCAGGGCCCAGTGCTCATAGTGAAAACCCTATGTTTTCAGTATGTTTGTTATGTGTCACTGGGACCCTGCTAGTCAGGACCCCAGTGCTCATAAGTTTGTGGCCTATATGTATGTGTTCCCTGTGTAGTGCCTAACTGTCTCACTGAGGCTCTGCTAATCAGAACCTCAGTGGTTATGCTCTCTCATTTCTTTCAAATTGTCACTAACAGGCTAGTGACCATTTTTACCAATTTACATTGGCTTACTGGAACACCCTTATAATTCCCTAGTATATGGTACTGAGGTACCCAGGGTATTGGGGTTCCAGGAGATCCCTATGGGCTGCAGCATTTCTTTTGCCACCCATAGGGAGCTCTGACAATTCTTACACAGGCCTGCCACTGCAGCCTGAGTGAAATAACGTCCACGTTATTTCACAGCCATTTTACACTGCACTTAAGTAACTTATAAGTCACCTATATGTCTAACCTTTACCTGGTAAACGTTAGGTGCAAAGTTACTTAGTGTAAGGGCACCCTGGCACTAGCCAAGGTGCCCCCACATTGTTCAGAACCAATTTCCTGAACTTTGTGAGTGCGGGGACACCATTACACGCGTGCACTACATATAGGTCACTACCTATATGTAGCTTCACAATGGTAACTCCGAATATGGCCATGTAATATGTCTATGATCATGGAATTGCCCCCTCTATGCCATCCTGGCATAGTTGGCACAATCCCATGATCCCAGTGGTCTGTAGCACAGACCCTGGTACTGCCAAACTGCCCTTCCTGGGGTTTCACTGCAGCTGCTGCTGCTGCCAACCCCTCAGACAGGCATCTGCCCTCCTGGGGTCCAGCCAGGCCTGGCCCAGGATGGCAGAACAAAGAACTTCCTCTGAGAGAGGGTGTGACACCCTCTCCCTTTGGAAAATGGTGTGAAGGCAGGGGAGGAGTAGCCTCCCCCAGCCTCTGGAAATGCTTTGTTGGGCACAGATGTGCCCAATTCTGCATAAGCCAGTCTACACCGGTTTAGGGGACCCCTTAGCCCTGCTCTGGCGCGAAACTGGACAAAGGAAAGGGGAGTGACCACTCCCCTGACCTGCACCTCCCCTGGGAGGTGTCCAGAGCTCCTCCAGTGTGCTCCAGACCTCTGCCATCTTGGAAACAGAGGTGCTGCTGGCACACTGGACTGCTCTGAGTGGCCAGTGCCACCAAGTGACGTCAGAGACTCCTTGTGATAGGCTCCTTCAGGTGTTGCTAGCCTATCCTCTCTCCTAGGTAGCCAAACCCTCTTTTCTGGCTATTTAGGGTCTCTGTCTCTGGGGAAACTTTAGATAACGAATGCAAGAGCTCAGCCGAGTTCCTCTGCATCTCTCTCTTCACCTTCTGATAAGGAATCGACTGCTTACCGCGCTGGAAGCCTGCAAAACTGCAACATAGTAGCAAAGACGACTACTGCAACTCTGTAACGCTGATCCTGCCGCCTTCTCGACTGTTTTCCTGCTTGTGCATGCTGTGGGGGTAGTCTGCCTCCTCTCTGCACCAGAAGCTCCGAAGAAATCTCCCGTGGGTCGACGGAATCTTCCCCCTGCAACCGCAGGCACCAAAAACCTGCATCACCGGTCCCTTGGGTCTCCTCTCAGCACGACGAACGAGGTCCCTCGAATCCAGCGACTCTGTCCAAGTGACCCCCACAGTCCAGTGACTCTTCAGTCCAAGTTTGGTGGAGGTAAGTCCTTGCCTCACCTCGCTGGGCTGCATTGCTGGGAACCGCGACTTTTGCAGCTACTCCGGCCCCTGTGCACTTCCGGCGGAAATCCTTTGTGCACAGCCAAGCCTGGGTCCACGGCACTCTAACCTGCATTGCACGACTTTCTAAGTTGGTCTCCGGCGACGTGGGACTCCTTTGTGCAACTTCGGCGAGCACCGTTTCACGCATCCTCGTAGTGCCTGTTTCTGGCACTTCTCCGGGTGCTACCTGCTTCACAGAGGGCTCCTTGTCTTGCTCGACGTCCCTTCTCTCTGCTGGTCCAATTTGCGACCTCCTGGTCCCTCCTGGGCCTCAGCAGCGTCCAAAAACGCTAACCACACGATTTGCAGCTAGCAAGGCTTGTTGGCATTCTTTCGGCGGGAAAACACTTCTGCACGACTCTCCACGGCAAGAGGGATCCGTCCACCAAAGGGGAAGTCTCTAGCCCTTTTCGTTCCTGCAGAAACCTCAGCTTCTTCTGTCCAGTAGAAGCTTCTTTGCACCCGCAGCTGGCATTTCCTGGGCATCTGCCCATCTCCGACTTGCTTGTGACTTTTGGACTTGGTCCCCTTGTTCTACAGGTACCCTAGATTGGAAATCCACAGTTGTTGCATTGTTGGTTTGTGTCTTTCCTGCATTATTCCTCTAACACGACTTCTTTGTCCTTAGGGGAACTTTAGTGCACTTTGCACTCACTTTTCAGGGTCTTGGGGAGGGTTATTTTTCTAACTCTCACTATTTTCTAATAGTCCCAGCGACCCTCTACAAGGTCACATAAGTTTGGGGTCCATTCGTGGTTCGCATTCCACTTTTGGAGTATATGGTTTGTGTTGCCCCTATCCCTATGTTTCCCCATTGCATCCTATTGTAACTATACATTGTTTGCACTGTTTTCTAAGACTATACTGCATATTTTTGCTATTGTGTATATATATCTTGTGTATATTTCCTATCCTCTCACTGAGGGTACACTCTAAGATACTTTGGCATATTGTCATAAAAATAAAGTACCTTTATTTTTAGTATAACTGTGTATTGTGTTTTCTTATGATATTGTGCATATGACACTAGGTGGTACTGTAGTAGCTTCACACGTCTCCTAGTTCAGCCTAAGCTGCTCTGCTAAGCTACCATTATCTATCAGCCTAAGCTGCTAGACACCCTATACACTAATAAGGGATAACTGGGCCTGGTGCAAGGTGCAAGTACCCCTTGGTACTCACTACAAGCCAGTCCAGCCTCCTACAGCTGAGAACACAGATTTTGTTATAGTTAGGCAGTTAGGATTAGAACTTGGGTCTCCTGGTTACACAGATTACAATTTACCCTCTACACCCCAACTGCATAGCTATGTCTTTAACATTTTATTGTGCTAGAAGTTGCTTGCATGGTGCCCTTTCACAACATATGGCTTCTTTGAAAGAAAATTGAGTGGGAAATTGCACTATTTAACTAAAAAAAATGCCAGTCGCTGGTGCACAACACAAAAAAACTTATTTTATAAATGCCTGCTTCATGGCCACGCTCTGCTCTGGGCACAACCTATCCAAATTGGTGAGTATCTGCAATTCTGTTTTCCCATTTCAAGTACTGAATATTAGTAATTGCCCGCTGGTTTGAATATTGAAGGTCTTACTACAGTGAGTGCCTACACTTGATAGGAGATTTTACAGTATCAGAAATCACCTTATTTTGCAGGACAAGGAATGGGGGAATACTTGGATAAAGGAGCATATAGTAAGTACTCAAAGAAATGAATCCAAGGGGAAAACTCGTATTAAGTCAGAAAAAAGAAATAAACTGAGTTTCGGCAGCATGCAATGGAGGCTTAGTGCACAATGGTGACACTGAAAAATCGACCTGCTAAAATATTGTGGCTATAACATTGACTACACAATATTGAGAAGGTAAGTGTATGTAAATACGTATAGTTTTTCAATTCTACATCTATGTACCTTGATAATACAAATATATATCAAGGGACACAGATGTAGAGTTAATAATAATAAATCTATACTTACTGTATATACTTACCTTCAGGATATTCTGTTAGCCAATATTTTGGCTGCGATGTTTTGGTTGTCAATATTTTTGTCCTCAATATTCTGATATACAACAGCATTGGAGGGCTAAACATGCACATAAAGTGGTTCCCTAACAGAAGTGTTAAGAATCAATGTCATACAAAAAGAGTACACTGTTCCTATAGAAGGGTGCACAGGTTTATGCAGAGGCACTTATTTTGTTAGAAGCAAGGGCCCTCACACATCAAATGGATGTCATGCTTCATCATAGGGCCAGCTCCTCGTCAGGCCGGTGCTGCAATGCCTGACGGGCCCCACGAAGGGGCACTTTACCAAAGATCTTTTCAAGTCAGAAAGTATATGCCGTGGTTTTAGTAGGAGTATATTCAAGCCTACCATCTAGAGAAAGCTGGAGAAAAAGAAAATTAAAATTGGCTGTAAAGTCTCCAAACAATTGATTTAATGAGTGTAGAGACTCTAAGTCAACATTAAAAACAAGGGGGAGTGGAAAAGGAATAAGGTTTCACCACTCAGCAAACAGTATCCCTGTAGCTGGTTAAAACGGTCAACATGTTTCACGCCCTGGGTTTTTCTATAGATCATGTGGTGCTTCGTCAGGACCAGAAAACTATAACTCCTAAGCCTTTATTATACCCCTAAATAATTTCAGGGAAACAAAAAGGAAGGACTACTTACATACAAAAGGCTATAATAGTCTATAGTCTACGTAGGGGAACCCTCCCATATTAAGGATACAATGGACCTTTGGACTGACATCGTATTGTTCAACCCTACCCTAACCCTAGACCTACCCGACTGCCGCAATCCCGGAAGTGCACTTCCCAAGGAACCTGATCCTTAATATGAATTGGGCGTCATGGTATAAATATGGTGCACGTTTTGCACTGAATGTGCGTCAACATTTTTGACTCACATTCGGCACAAACAGAGTATAAATATGCCCAGGAAGTGTAGTAGCAAGTCATGGAGTGGCACAGAGTATCGTAGAGTAGTGTGATGTAGAGTGGAGTAGATTGTTGTAGAGTGGAGTGACATAGAGTGGAGTAGAGTGTTGTGGAGTGGAGTGGCATAAGCAGAGTGGAGTGTTGTCAAGTGGCATAGAGTGAAGTAGAGTGCTGTAGAGTGGAGTGGTACAGAGAGGAGTAGAGTGTTGTAGAGTGTCGCCGAGTGTAGTGTCATGAAGAAGTGTGTCATAGAGTGGAGTAGAGATCAGTGGCACATAGTGGATTAGAGTGCTTTAGAGTGGAGGGGACTAGAGTGTCATAGAGTGGCATGGCATAGAGTGTCATAGCGTGGAGTAGCATAGAGTGGTGTGTAGTGGAGTGGCATAGAAGGAGTTGCACAGAGTGTTGTAGAGTGAAGTAGAAGGATGTATAGCGGCATAAAGTGGAGTGGTGTAGAGTGTTGTAAACCAGAGTGTCATGCAGTGTTGCAGAGTAGAGTGGATAAGAGTGGAGTGACCCAGGGTGAAGTAGAGTGGTGTAGAGTGGAGTTTATTGCCATCGAGTGGAGTGGTATAGAGTGGTGTAGAGTGGAGTGGTGTAGAGTGGAGTAGTTAGTGGAGTATAGTGGAGTTGAGTGACAAGTGCGTTATCGAGTAGACTAGAGTTAAGTAGCATGGCATGGCATATAGGGAATTGCACAGAGTATTGTAGAGTGGAGAAGAGTGTCATAGAGTGGAGTAGAGTAGAGTGGAGTAGAGTGGAGTGGCTTAGAGTGGAGGAGCGTAGACTAGAGTGTCGTAGAGTGGAGTGGCATAGAGGGGAGTGGTGCAGAGTGGAATAGAGTGGAGTGGAGCAGAGTGGAGTGGCGTAGCATAGAGTAGAGTAAAGTATCATAGAGTGGAATGTCGTAGAGTAACGAAGAGTGTTGTGGCATAAAGAGGCATGATGTAGAGTGTTGTGTTGTCGAATGTTGTGGCGTAGAGTGTTATGGAGTAGAGAGGAGTGGTGTGTTGTAGAGGAGAGTAGAGTTGCATCTCATCGAGTAACATGTCATAGAGGTTCTTAGAGTGGAGGGGCAGAGAGTGGAGTGGTGTATAGTAGAGTGGCCTGTTGTAGATTGAGTGGTATGTCATAGAGTGGAATGGCATGTCGTCGAGTAGTGTGGTGTAGAGCAGGGTGGCATATGGTGGAGTTTCATAGGGTGGAGTGGCACAGAGTGGAGTGTCATGAAGTGGAGTGTCATAGAGTGGAGTGACGTGTCATAGAGTGGAGTGGAGTGGAGCATCATGGAATAGAGTGGCATGTCATAGAACTGATTAGAGGGGCGCAGAGTAGAGGGGCATAGAGTGGAGTAGAGTTTTGTGGATTGGAGTTGTGTGGAGCGCAGTGGTGTAGTGCAGAGTATGCATGGTGTGGTAGGCCACTGCCATTACAGACAACACATTTCAATTGAAATGACTATTACATTTGTACAGACATACAGTTTTACTGAAAAAAGTATACAGTGCACAAACGATCACCTAGTGTATTGTTTGTTTTGGTCGTATTAAAATATTTTTTTTTCGACCACACTTCGGACTTACACAAAAAGTGCTTTTTTTCTTTCCTAGTTCGGATATATTCTGAAATATCCGCACAGTTCATTCACAAACTTTTACATTTTGTTGTGTGCTAGAAAATGTATTTCCGTTCACATCAACATTGTCACATAAATCATCTCACTTTAAAGTCAGAGTTAGAAAAGTAAACACCAAACTTCCTTGGAAGACAGAGCCTCAGAGACCTTTTAAGGTAAGGGCAAGGTGGGCTCATGCCCCAGGCCCCAGCCTTTCAGGGGGGCCCCTCATAGATATGGCTCTATTATCCACACAATCCTGCCCTGGTGACCGTCAATCAGTTTTGAAACAGATACATTTTTTAAATGACATTTTCCTTTATTTTTAATAGAGGTAATAAGAGGGAGTCTATTACAGACATTTTGGAGAGATATATTCTGTTCATGTTTTTCAGCACCATGCAACATCCATAAAAGGTTCCTTCTAGATCAAAACAGGAACTTACAAATGAGAAATGGCAGTAGGTCTGCTGCCATATCACAAAATTGAAACCACACAATACTATCTCCAAATATTAAATGGAAACACATTTAAAATTCGGACTAGTCTGTCTGTTCAGTGTCAATGACCTGGCCAAAGAGGGCAGAAAAAACCTGAAATTGGATCATAAATCCAAAGTGGCTCTGAACAGAGGCCCCCAAAGTATCTCTGCCCAGGGCCCCTAAAATCCTTAGGATGTCCCTGCAGAGCCTGACATTTTAACTCTGTCTTTAAATGCAAAGCAAATGTGACAATGTAAAAACATATTTAAAACCCTTGTGCATCTTTGGAAGAATACAGTAGATGGGCTATGTTTCACAGGAGGGACTAACTCAAGATTGATGGCCTGAAATAAATATAGAAAATAGAAATACAAGCAAATAGAAAACAAGCAACTGTAAGTTATAAAACACAAAGCCAATGATAAGCAATGGGCAGAATGCATTTCAAGGGAAGCTTTCAGAAAGTCCACAAGAAGTCTTTAGCAAACTAGATAGCTATGCATTATGTAGACGTGCAGTACTAATCTAACAATTAAAGCATTCACATTGGTCTCAAGGTTGGCAGAAAGGTGCTTAAGCCCCTGTAACTTAGAGGCATGACCAATATTTACTGAGATGGTTGATTTTTTGCCACATCGAAATGAAGACAGGATTCCATTATAGGAGAGGAAACAAAATAGCAGAGTGGTCAGACCATGATCAAATCACACAAAGAGAGCATAGTGTGGATGATGGAGTTTGGAGCAAGGGCAAAAATAAGACAATATAATATGTCCTTTGCAATGGGTGGCTACTCATTGGCCTTTGTAACAGCCAAATTGACCATGTGGACTTTAAGTGACCTAACATGACAAAGGGCTTGATTTAGATCTCAGCAGATGGGTTACTCTGTCACAATGCTGAAGGATATCCTGTCCACCGAAATCTAAATTCTATTATGTCCTATGAGATTTAAATTTCAACGGACAGGATATCCACCACTGTTGTGGCAGTGTAGCACGTCTGCCGAGTTCTAAATCAGCTCCAAAATCAGGTAACTGGATACAAAAGGTTAAGAATAGTTCACAAATTTTACGGAAGACTGATTAATGCATGTCTGTGGACTGTAAATAAGCAGTTTTGAACTTTTTTTTTAAGCTGCAACTGAATTACAGCGAAACGTAACCCGTGCCAGAAAGATGGTGGTTTCAATCTGATTGATTGTGATAGAAAATTTTACTTGGCCTCCACCAGGTTTAATTGGATGGTCTTATCTGAGGATTGTAGATGAAACAGAGACTGCTACAGTGAGGTCTGCAATGGATTATTCTTTGGCCTATGATTCAGTGATACAAGAGACATAAAATTTGCTCATCAATAATCAAATGGTAAAGTTCAGTATTATTCTCAACTAGGCACCTCGCCTTTGTAATGGTGCATTAAAGTTCAAAATAATTGGCCATCTGTTTGTGTTTATGAGCAGGTGTGTCAAAGGAACGCTGAAGATAATGAACTAAAGAGAAAGTGAACAGAGAAGAAGGAAAGAGAGAGGAAAGAAGACGAGAAAGTATGCATGGATGGAAAGAGAGAAATTGCGCAAGAAGATGAAGAGAGTGTTTGTTTTGAGTATTTGTTCTAGGGGTGAGTGTAACTAGTGTAATTTTGTGTAACTTAATCACACAGAATTACTTAAAAGATCCACAAGATACTGCAAAATTCCATGGAAAAAATAATTCTGCATTTAGCTCTATTTTCTCAACGTAAAAAAAGCTCCCAAGCAAAATGGACACAAGGATGCATTTTTTGCTAAGAAATAGCACTAAAGACAACAGAATACAAATATCAGGAGAAGCAGCCACTTGCACTCGCTAAATGTGCTATTGGGGTAGAGCTTTCTCCCAACTCACTGTCAGCATTTAGCACTAGTTAATTGGAGCAAATTGCAACACAAACAGATTGTCTTCTTGAGTGTGGAAGCAGCCGGAGGAGCTTTGAAATGGCACCTGGCCCAACCCTTATACCTTTGATTTCACAGGCATTAGCACCTCAGTGCAGGTCCCCCACTGAGTGAGTAGATGGGTAAATATACAGAAAAGTAGGAGGAGGAGGAGCTTTAGCCCAGCCCATCGCAAAGCTTGAGGCCTCCACTTGAGGAGGACTCAGCCCAGAGAGCTAGGCCTACGATGGAAAGCCACACGGAAGCAAAGCTGGACACAAAACTCCAAGCCATATCTGCCTGAAGAGAGGCATTTCAACTAAAAACTGACACGCTGGTCACTGATATGGGAGGCTAGCGGAAAGGGTCATCGCTACTGAACGCACTTTGGAGGATGTCACCCTTGAATTGACTGCTATGCGGAAATTAGAACCAAGGGCTGAAGATGCAGAGAAGAGGACCAGACGGAACAATGCCCGGATTATAGGTCCACCAGAACAGATAGAGGACCCAATCACCAATATGACTGCCTTCCTTGAACAATGGCTCTGAGATGATGTAGCTCCAGAAGGGCTCTCTCCCTTTTGTGCCCTTGAACGTGCCCATTGGATGCCCGCATGACCCTCACTCCACCGGATGTTCTGCCATGACCTGTGGTGGCCAAACTTTTACATTATGAGGACCACAATCATATACATGACCAAGCTACGCACAAGCGGGACATTGTGGTGGATAATCACAGGTTCATGATTTTCCCAGATTTCCACAGGGAGGTACATCAACAGCAGACCTCCTTTGTGGATGCCAAGAAGCACTTCTGGGCTATGGGCTTCTCTTACACCATGCTTTTCCTGGCTCGACTCTGAGTAACTTGAGGAGAAAAAGTACAGTTTTTTCACTTTCCCTTCACAATTATGGGACTGGATTGACCTGCTTCCCCAGGTGGAGGAAGCCCCCATGGTGGAGAATCGGAGGATGGCCTAGTGTCCCCCCAGGAAGAAGGAGAAGAAGAGGGCAGGGTTGTGGTGGTCCAATGCCCATCCAGGTGATTCATCAGTGTTTGCTACACTGCCTTCAGTGGACCTGCATTTGGTGGCCCTGTGCCCCAGATGTGCCCTTAGTGGGGCTGGAGATGGTGGCTTGTTGGAGTGGTCGGCATAGGGGGCAACCCAGATTGGGGACCTGTTTCGAAATGGAGAATTGTTATCATTCAATGATTTCCCCATGACCTTTGAGATGCCTCGGGCCAATTTCTGCTGCACCATGCGGTAGTTGTGACAGTGCGTGCCCAGTGGGGACGTGGTGCAGCTGAACCACCTGTCCACCTCTGCTGCCAGGTTCTCTGTATGACTACGGGTCGAATTAAAACTGTTATTTGCTACCCAGCCCTGAGAGCAGATATCATCACACTCCTGACTGACCTGCAGGAGAAATGGGAAAGAGACATTGCAACCCAAATTGCAGAAGCAGACTGTGATAAGATCTTACCCCACACGTATACTGTGTCCCAAAACGTAAGATTTAAATGGATTAATTTCTACATATTGTACAGGGCCTTCCTCACCCTGGGAAAGTTTATTAGGATGGTGGAGCAGCAGAAGCAAGCTGCCCTAGATGCGGGGAGCCAAGATGCTCCACATTGTGTGGTCCTGCCCGGCCATGGAGGCCTTTCAGATGGAAGTGTTGATAACTATTAATGAGGTTACTGAGTGGGCTGTTACCTGTACACCTCAAGATGCCTATTAGGAGGGTTCTCTACGCCCAAATAAATAAAAGTTGACTGCCAGATTTGCAGACTTGGGCCTCCTCCTTGCCAAGCGAGAAATAATGTATTGAAAAGCGGCAAATGACCCTCGCCTGCCTAAATGGTGGGAGGCCCTCAACCAGTGGGTGGGATATGAGATTGTGGTCCTACTCCAGAAGGGGAGGAGGACCAAGGATCAATGGCTGTGGCACGAGACTGAGAACACCTAGTTAAGGAACCAGAAGATGGATCGCCTACTGGCCCCCTGCTATCGACGGCTGACATGGTTACTTATTGTGGTGGTATTGGATGGATCTTCAGAGTAACATTTCCTCTACTGGAACATGCTTCCCAAAATGAGGAACCCAACCCAATTGAACACTGCTCATTCATGAAACCTCTAAGAGTCTACTTTTTCAGGTAGGCCTTTTGCTCACCCACTCCGTGAAGCAGTGCATAATTTGCAAAATAATAAGTGAGGCACCCAAAGTTTTCCCCAGGCTCCTGCAGCAGGCACTAGCAAATCCTGGGATTGCTGAATACTGAGGCTGCACATTCTTGATTCCACCTCATGCCTTTTTCTTCCACTACCCTACACGGAATGCCTCTTTATTTCATTTCTGCTGATTCTTTGAGATCCCAGCTTTTTACCATTCTCAATGTTTTCTGTTTTTTTCTTCTTACTGCTTTTCTCCTTTAGTGATTTTCCTCTCTCTTGCTGTAGATAAAAAACTAACGAGGGAGAGTAAATGCTGGCCCCCAAAAATGTGTGCGGTGGGCCCTACTTGGAACCACTGGCTCAAATTAAACCCTGCCCCGAAGCACCCAGTGATAGACATGCACATTCTTTGCAAAGCAGATATGGTACTCTCCTTATGTACATTTATTTTTATTGAACTCAACTGGCACATTCTTAACAAAGGCATCGAGAGGTGTTAAACCACAGTGTCCAAGGCTGAAGGAATCACAGAGCTGCACGGGATGGCGAACCTCCTGGCCTACTCTGCTGTCAGTAAACAGAGTGGAAAAGATGGAACCGAGGCATTTTGAATTCGAATGCCTCATTTCCCACTGGTCCCTGGTATTCCCAATGTTTCCTTCTTTTATTTATGAACGACACAGAAATACACGCAATCCACTGACTAACTCCCTCCCGGAAACAGGTTACGATAATCTTGCATTTCAAGCACTGTTTTACTCCTATTGAAGACGAAGGGGGAGGCTATGATTTTTCCTGCCCCGGGGCTTCGCGCAACGATGCTAACTGCAAGATGGAAAGAAATATTCCTCTTTTGAGAGACAACAAGGGGCGCCTGGCACAGTTCTGCAGACGGCATTACCTCAGGGGAAAAAAAGCGGGGCTGAAAACAATAGACTGGTAGATAAAGCCTACAAAGAATATGGAACTTCTTCACGATGGGTGAATCATTCGGAAAACTTTCTAAATAAGAAAGGGCTATTTTAGGGGAATACCACAGATTGAAAACAAAAATAGCAGTTGAGTGTCACCCAGCTGATATCACCCATAGACACGAAAAGGGCTCGCTACGCGCTTTTTGTTTTCCTTTCCTAATCTTTCTGTGCAAGGACAGTCTGTTTTTTACTCCTGCGCTCTTTTCGTGTTATCTTGGATGATGGTAATGCATCCTTGGTCTGTGGACTGGTAGAAGCAGGCCAGCGGCGAATGTGTCAGAATTATCTGACGTATTAAAAGCTGTCCTCTGGTAAAACCCTCCAATGGCGAGGCCCCAAATGGCCAGGCACAAGCTCACTTCATTCCTCGTCGCAGGATTACGTCCCCGATGTCACACACACGCAGTTGCTCATGCCCTACAGTCTTGCACATCTTCAAGTGATGAAGTCGTAAAATGAACCACATCAAAAGGAGGAAGCAGCACTCGATGTCTGTTGAGTCACTGCATTGCTGTGTGCGAAGCCCCTTGATAAGTGTGTGGAATTATCTAAAAATGAACGTCAACAGACATCCATGAAGTATGATGAGTGTCATTGTCACTATCCGTTAGGGTGGTAGTCCCTGTGGTGGATCCATTATTGTCATTTGGTAGTCACTCGTTTCCTTATATGGCACTGTAGACTCGTAACAGATGGGCTTCATGAACCTGGAGTGAGTCATGCAAAATAAGAAATTGGGGTCTGAGAAGCTCTCTCAGCAGGGACAATCCTACAACATTCATTCTCTTCGACTTTACCCAGGCTCGTGTGGACTAAATTGCGTAATACTGCTTATACGCATGGAATGTTGATGGGAATTTGCTTACTTTTAATATGCAAAAATGAAGAGCAGGGCCCAATAGTTTTTTTCCTAGGAGCCCACAGCTGGTGAAGATAACTACCACAGGGCAGATTTATCAAACTTTCATGCAGCGCAACAAGTTACCTTGTTGCTCTGTGTGAAAGGTCAGCAATGCGCCTATTTACTAACAATATATTGTGCATTCCTGTCCTTTCCTTTCAAGGGCACCCTTTTGGCTGTCTAGCATCAATACAGGGAACTTTGCGCTGTGGTGCAAGGGTGCCTGCATTGCAGGCAGGATTGTTTTTGTGCAGGAAGGCATACCTTCCTGCCCAAAGAAAATCCTCAAAGGCATTTTCCTCTTTCTATGTGTGCTGAAGAGTTCAGTACATAGAGGAAAAAAACGAGGAGAAATACAAATATTTATCTTTCTTAAGCCTCACATGGGGAGGTGTAGCATTTTGATGCATTCCCAGGTCTACCACTAGTGGTAAATCTGGGAATGTGCTGAAATCTATGAGTATATGTGTGGGAACACCCATGCTCCACCCATGGAACACCTCCCTAAGGCAGAGTACCACAATGCAGTGATTTCTCCTCTTCTGCATTATTCTAGATTTATCAAGCTATGCAGGACCACACACGGTGGCCTTGCATGGCTTGATAAACCTGATTTAGTAGTTGCCTCACCTTCAAACCACTTGCGTGGGTTTGCAGCTCATGATAAATATCCCAAAGGGCAATGCAACTCATTATAAATTTGCCCCCAAGGCTATGTAGTCTTGCTTCCAACTCATGCCTCTCTCTCCCACTTCCCTGCACTTCCTCCTTTTCTCACTTAAAGGTTCTTTTCATGTCTGCTTTATCCCATTTCCACTGTTTTCCTATCTACAGCTTCTTTCTTCATATCTTTTACGCTTTTATCTCTCTTGCTCAGGGTAAAAGTCTGTTGATAAATTTAAGCAATGGTCCCCCAGTGTGTGTGTGTGTTTGTGTCTAGGTGCACAACACTGGCAACCACCTGAAGAAATAAAGTAATGGTAATTTCAAGATCAGTCTCTAGTGAGTGATTTATCCTTCTAAGGCACAGGCAACTGAGCAGGGTGCTATTATGATCATAAGTCACATGAATAGCCTGGAAATTTCAACATAGCATTGTGGTAAAAAAAAAACGTAAATGTACATAAAAAACTATTGCGATTGTTAAATGGCCTCTTAGCTTTTTCCAGCCTCCAATAAAATGAAACCTGCCTGGCACATCAGGAATGTATCCCACCTTGTGGGATTACCACTGATTACAATTTCATGTGCATGTACCCACCCTTAAGGAATAGACCACAAGCCGAATGCAACATCAGCGGTTACTTGACCTCATCCACATAAATTCATAAACAGTCTGAAGAGTTCAAATACCCAGCTCCCTACAATGCCTATTAAAGGGTAATGGTGCCTAAAAGCAGTCTGAAAAGCTTTACGTTCTGTTGGATTACACTATTGAGTATATTTTGTTCTATATTTGTTCATGGAAGTTCTGGAGAAAGGGCACAGTATTGTTGCAAAAGATAAGTACCCACTATACACAGGATGGCAAGTGATGGGCTACCAATATTTTGGACAGTGGTATGCTTGTTGAGGGCGTTGAGAAACAATGCCTCCAGCAACGTTTTCACAGGGACCCATTGTCAGGTGTCTAGTTGAATATGGTTGGGTGTTGTGTCACCTCTTTTTTGGAATCTGAACAGTGAGTGGAAGGACACTTAAGGATGGGAAAGAGCACAAAACTTGTCGGTAGGAAAATCTCATAAACTGATGCTCTTTAGGCTTTGATAAGGATGCTGTTGCAGATCCGGGGAGCATGTACAGAGAAGGCTTCCCTTCTGTTTTTTTTAGCTTCTTGCAATGTTTTGTCTACAGTGTGATGAGGTCCAGGCTTTTAATTCCCTCAGATGTATTTACTTTGTTTGACCCAAGATAAGCTGGAGTCTTGTTTTTAAGGTTTTGTAAGTGAAGCTAATTCTGCCTGGAAAGGGAAGGATGGTGTAGCACTTCTAATGGGATTGATGTAGCTGAATACTTCCAAGGGATGCTAGGAGACCATTGAGCAGGATAGTGCATTCGTCCAGGTGGGAGAGGACTAAGGCTTGTACAGATGTTCTCAAGTCATCCATTATCAGGTAGGAGAGTTGGAACCAAGCTGTCTCATTCTTCCTTGCAATGGATTGCTTGAATGAAAGGTAGGTGTTGAGGGTCAATCCTGTCGATTTTACATGGTCTGTCAGCCGGTGGATGGTGCTTTTCAGGTTTAAGTTGGAGGGTTAGATTTGAATCTGGGGTTGTTTTCCCTCTTGGTAAGCAGGAGGAATTCATTGTTGTGGGGTTTAACTTCAGAAAATTGCCTGACATCCAAGACTGGATGTGTTTGAGGCAGGATTTGAATCTCTATATGGTATTGGGATTGGGTGAGGATATTTTTAGATAGAGGTCAGTATCATCTGCAAAAGAGACCTCTTTGTAATATGTATCAAAACCACAGTTCTAACAGACCCAATGTGTCCCATTGATTTTGGTTTAACTTGAAATCACGTGTTCCTTTCTTGTCCCTTTGGTGCTTCTGGACCTCTCTGGGCGAGTCTGTAATTGTCTACATTTGGCATCTTAGGCACACATTTATACTCTGTTTGCGCTGAATTAGCGTCAATCTTTTTGACACTAATTCAGCGCAAACTTAACTCCATAATTATATTCTGATGCTAGACCTGTCTAGCATCAAAATATTGGAGTTAACGTCATTTTTTGGATGTTTGAAACCTCCTTCCGTCATTGAGATGCAAGGTAGGCGTTCCCGTCCAAAAAATGACTCTAGGCCCCTAGCACCATATTTATCCTCCCAGGCAAAAATGACACACCCGTGGGAGATGGAGTCAAAAAATGACGTTAACTCCGATTTGTGTCAAATTTTAATGCCTGGGTCAGACTAGGTGAGGCCTACACATCACTACTTAAGGAAAACACACAGAAGCAACAATACAAACCCACAGGACAAGATGGAAGTGATACTGCTCAAGCTTGTGAGACGACACAGAGGACAGCAACAACAACAGCAACCACAACCACCACAACGCGGCCCACAATGGCAACTCAGAAGGCAGGAGAGGGTATTTAGAATCAGGACAACCCTCCATGGCCGCAGGGAACAAGACATCATAAGGACATACAGTCTCAACAGGCAAGCCATACTACGCCAGCCACAAATCACACCTAGTCTGCTGACCCCACACCACATACAACCTGTGACAAAGCTGCTAGCTGTCCTGAACATGCTCGCAAGTGGCTCATTTTGAACAACGGTGCCCAGGTTGTTGGTGTGTCACAGCCGTCATTCTCTGCGTTCCTGCCAAAGGTGTAAAATGCAATAAACTCCCTGACACCCTGCCACATCAGCTTCCCCAACACCCAGCAAAAGCAGGAGGAGATAAAACAGGGGTTCTACCAATTTCATCGCTTCCCGCATGTGCTTGATGAAACTGACTGCACCCATGTCTGACTTGTGCCACCTGTAGCAACAGAGCACTTATACCGGAATCGCAAGCACACGCATTTCATTAATGTGCGCACCATAGTGCACCACCAGGGACTATTCACAAACATTTTGGCCAAGTATCCTGGGAGTGTCCATGATGCCTACATATTCCGGCACAGCAGGCTCAACGAACACGTCCAGGATGGACAATATGGAAGTGGCCTGCTTGGGGGTAAGTCAACAAACCTAGCAATATACACATAACACACCAACCCTGTAGGACACACAAGTCATACACTACTACAAAAATACATGGGCAAGGTAACACAGATGTGCAGCTAACAACATATATGCCCCATGCTGGAGTACAGCACAATCAGTGCACACCACAAACAGATACACCCACATGTATGTAACACACCCACAACTTGACAGGCACACCACATGACGGATAGGTGCAGATATGTACACCTTGCCAACAGAAGAACCTCACAAACCGCTACAAGTGCCCACAGGTTGCCTACTATGTACTCTTCACACACAGTACACCAAACAAAGAATAGCACTGCAATGTCAATGGCATACACCATGGTCATGTTACGTAAGCCTCACATAGGCACAGATCCCTCAAATTATGCTGTGCAAGTCACTGCCAGAACAAACATCACATGCCAGACAACTGGTGCCAATACCAACTAGATCTCATCAACACATACCTGACTTACCTGTAGTGTGCATATACATATGACTGATGCATTGGGTCACCCAGATAGGAATACAAAATGAATGGTCATCACATACCATGTGCCAGATTTGTGCGAAGTGGTACCACACCTACTGTAGTACCACATCACATGCACCACTTACTGACCCACAACACCATCATATTTGTACCATAAACAAGAAATGGCCCACCATGGGGCAGAGTCACTGTTAGACAGTGCAGATCATGGATGCCGTAGTGGGAGTAGTATAGAGGATATCATTGACCTTACATGCACTGTGCCAAGGGACACATTTGATAAGTAGCTTAGCTTCAACCCATTGCCTACACTGTGCATGTGTTGACAATGGGTTACACACCCTTGGACACTTGATGGCGGGCACAAACATCAGCTGCCAATCAGGATCACCAAAGGTCTTAAGTAAGAGCCCCCAATGCCATTGTCATTGCCTGCACTGTATGTACAAGTTTGCGGATGACTACTCTTTTGTGACTTGAAGCCAATTGTAAATTGGCCACCCTCATGCGCAGCACTTAGCACGGAAGGGGCGTGCAAGGTGTGTTGCTGCAGGTCTGTCACTACAAGATACATGGCATGATCATGCTGACTCATATGTAGGTGTCACCTAAAACCTGAGGCAGTGGCAACATCAAACACCACCCCAGGGGTGCAGTTTGCAGGTTGCAATAAGGAAATAGACTGTGAATTGAACTCATATGACTGTGCCATCCAATGTATGCTGCATACAGCTGCACACACAGAAAGAGCCAATTGGCCATCAAAACAGCATATGTATAGGGAGGTGTCCCTTCCTGCACAGATACATCCACCTCCACATGGCAGATAGCCAAGCACCCTGGTGCAAGGTTGGTAGTATCGGTGCACGGTTGCATATTAGCCACTGGCGAAGGGGACAACAAATGGTTGCCTAGTAACATGGCACGTATGGTGCATTCCTGCATGGTCAAAATGTTGCAGCACAGTGCTGCCAGTGTTGGAGCTGTATTGTGCATTGTCACTTACTAATTTAAATGGGCCTAAGTGTCGTACTTCATCTGTAGTGACACATGTCAAAATGGCTGGGATGTCCAGGCTCTGTAGTGCTACCATGTTGCCACCAAAAATGACCCCATTGTGTTGTGAGGATGTGTCATGTCCCCTCTACTAGTAGCACACTATCTCAAAGTTGTACCACACAACGCATGGTACATACATAATGATCATCAGTTAGGATTCCAATTCATATGTCCCAAGTCCTTGAGACAATACTCAAGATTGTCGTGTCCAACAACACAGTGCTAAGAAAACTTTGCACAAGGCTAGGAACTCAGACCATACCACAAACACATATGAGTCACAACCAACTCAAAATAACAACTGCCATGCTACATGACCAACTTGTTGCAAGCCTTAACAACAACTTCTCCTTTTATCTTTTGCAGAGGATCAGGGTTATGGCATACAGCCACGGATTATGACCCCGTATGCAAACCCAAGCACAGCAGCAGATCGTGCATACAATGAGGGACATTGTAAGACACAGAATATTGTGCAGAGGACATTTGGCATACTAAAGTCAAGATTCAGGTGCCTGGACCTCACAGGAGGCAGCCTTCTATATGCCCCACACATTGTCTGCAAAATCATCCTGACATGTGCTATCCTGCACAACATATTTGTGCGGATGAATGTCCCCATGTATGAACAGGTTGATGACCTGCCAGAGGAGGAGGAAGAGAATGGTGGTGAAGAAATAGAGGGGGAACAGCACAACACAGCAGCTGGGATACACAGCAGATAGCACATAGTTGAGAACTTTTTCACTTAAGAGCCACTAAAATCACCTTGTCAATTTTGTAAATAAACACCACAATTATACAACCAATCCTGCTTTGGTCTTTTCAATCTCCACTATATATACCTTAGGATTGTGAGTCTAACCTCAGGGAGCATGTCACAAATATGAATCTGACAAGTACTGTCACTACATCATATGTGATGTGTAAGATACTACCACCATCACACACATCACTAATAGCCTTATCACTGGTATGTGACAACTGAGGGTCACAATCTATGGATCACAACATATATTGTACAACCACGTTACCATCATGTTCATCAAAAGCTCATCACACACAACTACATCATGTCCAAATAGAAAGTATGCTAGGGGCCCACACATATAGGAAGTGGATAACCAAAATTAAAAAGTTAGTCATGTTGGAACAGAACATTGTCCCAACTCAGTATGAGAGTTGCAATGGCTGCATGGAACATGAGTGACAAGAAGGGGCATCATTGGTAACAATGGTCATCATAATTTGCCCAGGTATTACAAGCAATGGAAGAAGTTGGGCCTGTGCAGTACATCCATGGTAATCTGTCCTGCCACTTCCATGGGGCCCGATCCTGACACAGGGTACACATGACCACACACATTGCACTGACACATCTGTGGAATGCACTTCAGTATGGATGAGGAAGTATGCAGCTAGGGCTGTAGGGCCACTACACAAAACCAACAACCCTTGGTAAATGCAATTAGTTCAATCAAACTTCTGTGGTCAAAACATAATCTGGGTGGAATGTAGGCAGAGTGTGTCATACACTGTATGTACCAATGATGTACACATGTTAGACATACATGTAGGCCACACACACAAGTCTCCATAAACTTCAAATCTACATGCAGAGACAGTTATTGGGTAACATTTCCTAGGTAGAATTCGTTCACACATCATCAGCAATGCTTGAGCTTTGTTTGTAGTTTTAAATATTATACTCTGAATGACAACATTACAACTCCCATACAAAAACACAATACACAATGACAAACCAGAACTATTTCATCGTACTGACTGCAGTGGCGGCCGGTAATTTTAGGAGGGAGGGGGTGGACAGGACGCATATACACACTCACACTCATTCATTCACAACACTCATTATCAAACATACATGCTCGCACCATTCATTTAAAAACACACACACACTTACCTTCAGCTCAGCCTCTATGGTCCCAGGAGGGTTGGGACTGCTGCTTTCCCTCACTAGCTCACCTTAGGTCAGCCCAAGAGGGAAGGCAGCAGTCCCAACTGTCACAGAGTGGGATGGGGTCAGTGAGACTGCAGATCCCACCCCACTCTGTGACGAGGTGTCACTGATTGACACTCGCCCTGGGTGCTTCAGGGCTTAAACCTGAAGTTCCCAGGTCAGAGTCAATGGGTGACGCTTTCCCTCATCACCGAGGGGGAGGGCCTCAAGGCACCTTTGCTGAGCTGAGGAGGTCATGCCCATAGGAGCTGTCACCTCTTCAGCCCAGCAAAGTTCAGCTCAGGCAGCCAGGAGCCTGCGCAAATCGCACATGTCCAGCTCCTGGCTACCTGACCTGAAAATGGAGAGTGTCTGTCAGGCTGACCTTTGCTCAGCCTGACAGACACTCTTCATGAGGGGCAAAAGGTGAGGGAGTGTGGCCCCTCAGCCCCAAAGGATGGGCCTCAGCTGACTGACTGACAAAAATATGTGGGTACACTGTTGTCACACATGCATATATAAGCACGACGTGCAGCTATTTGCATGCTGTTGACTCTGTCACGCACACATTGGTGGAACAGACCAATCACACCCTTATCACATTGTTGCATGGACTACCGCATGTGGCCATAGCCAACATGCCGTCAGGACAGCCCATGTCTTATGTATGCTGATTCAGGCCTTGCAACAGTGAAAAACGAATTTAGCAATATTTCACTGTTAGGACATAAAAAACACATTACTACATGTCCTACCTTAACCATACACTGCACCCCGTCCTTGGGGCTACCTAGGGCCTACCTCAGGGGTGTATTACATGCAAGAAAAGGGAAGGATTAGGCCTGGCAAGTGGGTACACTTGCCAAGTCGAATTTACAGTTAAAACTGCACACACAGACACTGCAGTGGCAGGTCTGAGACATGATTACAGAGCTACTTATGTGGGTGGCACAGCCAGTGCTGCAGGCCCACTAGTAGCATTTGATTTACAGGCCCTGGGCACCTTTGGTGCACTGTACTAGGGACTTACTAATAAATCAAATATGTCTATCATGGATAAGCCAATTACATACACATTTTGAACAGGTGCACTTGCACTTTAGCACTGGTTAGCAGTGGAAAAGTGCCCAGAGTAACAAAAACAGCAAAATCAGAGTCCAGCACACATCAACAACCTGGGACACAGAGGCAAAAAGTTAAGGGAGACCAGGCCAAGGATGAAAAGTTTAACAGTCATGGATTACTCAACCCATGTTCATTGCAGACTTATAATTGAGTCGTATGTCTATCACAAAGTGCCTGTGGGTGCCTTGCAGGACAAGCTTGTGTACCTGAGTCAAATGTCTTGCAAAGCACCAGGGTGGTGTCATGTATTTATTGTACAACTACCCCTTATACCATGTAGTTCCATCTTCTATAGATTGTCCACATATGGTTGTTGCAGGGTGTAGTACTACGTGGGTTTATGGCCCAGTGTAAGTGTACAGATGTGTGTGTCTCACGTACCTGAGTGTCTGTGTCATTGTGTGATCATAGTGGTGTGCTTGTTGCACTGTTTTACACTAGGAGAACAAGCTCACTCCTCTCAAATAGTACACACTGAAATTTGTTGTCAACTAGTAGAGACTGTGATATGTCACTAAGCATTGTTTTCCATTCATATCTTACAGGTGGACCTGCCCCCTACACGATTGGCGAGGTTGCACAATTTGAGGACCCAGTTGTATCCAGTAAGTGTGATAATGTGTGTCCTGTGAAGTAATCCAGGGTTTGGTGTGGGTGAGCCATGTGTGTTGCATACAATGCTAGATGTGATAGGCTGTCCAATGATCAATTATCAAAGTAGGCTTGATGGTGACATTGTGTCACATTGAAAGGATCCCTATGCACCACCAGAGGGTCACTTCTTATAATGCCCATGGTGCTCAATAGCCAGCATTGTGTAAACAAGGTGATGACAAGCCACATGTAGGGCCATATGTGACTAAGAATGACACAGTGCAACACTGTAAGAATATTGGCAGTGGGGCACTCCATCATTCTAACAACACAGGGGTACACCATTTTGAACCCAATTTGGTGCATCCTTGTATTGTCATGAAGATGGAACTGGGCTGGCAATTGTCCCTCAGCATGCTGCACCGTATTTTGTACTCCATGTATGTAACACTTACGTGGACTATAATTGGCATGCATGCAGGTCAAGGCCAAACATGTGCTGGAATGTAAATGGGTGTGTAAGGAATTGTATTGGCAGATCAGGTATTGATGGGTGTCTACACCTGGACACATGAATGTAGATGTGATAGACCTATGGATACCAGCTTCCCTGTTGTCAGCCCTCCTAACATATGGTCCACATCGTGACTCCATGAATGAGTGGGAATGCCTTGGTGGATGACCAGGACAGTTGAGATGATGGATTGCATTACCATCCCCCCTTAGGCACAGGGGAAGAGGAATACCAAATTTGTAGGTAGATTTGATGCTCACAGTGTAGGTGACAGTCATATTGATCAGGCTTGCATGTGTACCTATCAGCACTGACCTGTAATGGTTACAAACATCATCCCATCCTCCCAATAACATGTTCAAGTTACGGTGATGTATGGTTGAAAATTGACACAGATGATGAGGAAGTTTGGGCCTGATCAATACGAAGTGTGCGCTGCCTTTGCATTATTACATATTACGCAAAAGCAATGCACACCTCCATGTGTTTGGTTCATATTCATGTTTTACTTTGCTTTGGTGTAAATTAAATGATGCTAAGGCAGCGTTGTCATTACATTTATCAGGGCCATTGTCTTTTCTGGAATGTGAGTTGGAGTGCATGTGTAATTAGATGTAGAAGTGTAAGCTAATAATATGTACATACGCCACGCAATGCTGACCCCGATGGTTGCTTTCTCCACTTAACAGCTGCCAACATGGCCAATGAGGAACTGCATGCATTCCAAAAGAGGGCAGTCCAGTACCGCCATATCCTGGCAGTGGAACCTGGGTTTCGGAGGATGGCTCGCCGCTATTGTGCTGAGAAATCAATGGGGGAATGGTGGGCATTCACACAAAGGGGCCCCACACTGGAGGAGGCCACACAGAATAGACCCAGCTCAACAGCAGAGCAGGGTGGCCCAGCTGCCACCACATAAACACCCACAAGTGCAACAGCTTTGACCTCAGTGCATCAGCCCACACCACCTACTGCCATGGACCCTAAAATGCTGCAGGATCTGCAGAGGGACGTCTCACTTGTGTTGCAACTGTTGGACAGTTTGAAGAAGGAAGTGGCTGCCAATACAAAGAGACTGGCATACATTAAGAAAACCCTCAAGAAGGCCAAACTATGAGTGTCTTTGGAACT
Organism: Pleurodeles waltl; assembly: GCF_031143425.1. NCBI lineage: Eukaryota > Metazoa > Chordata > Amphibia > Caudata > Salamandridae > Pleurodeles > Pleurodeles waltl. Next base: position 1,386,716,445 of record NC_090440.1, on the reverse strand, counting down.
CACCTCCCAGTTCTGTCCCCTCCCTCCTCATTTTTATTTATGTTTTATAGTGTGTTTTAGGGGGTTAGTGTTAGGTTAGTGTAGATATGTAGTTTAGATAGGATAAGTGGATTTGGCGGGTGGGTTTTTTACGTTTTACATGTTAATTTGTAGGTGGGTGGGCGGTCATGTTAGGTATATATGTGTTTAAAACAAATAAAAGAAAATACAAAAAATATATGATTGTTCAGATACAGTTAGTATATGTGTATTATAAGTATATGTTGTCCTGCATGTGTCTACTAACATAAGGGGGTTAGGGGGTCCAATGTTTAGAGTGTGGTGTTAAATGTGTTTGGTAAGTTTAGCATAGGATAGTTAGATTTAGTTGTTGGTTAAATATAATTAGAATAGGTTAGTTAAGGTTAGGATAGGTTTTCTTGATTGTTCTTTAGTTTAGTTTCATTATTGATAAACATTTTTGGGTACTCCTTTACTTTTTGTGTCATATACTTGTGTCTCAGGGTCTTCCCATGAGTGCACAGTGAAAATTGTGTGTTGGCCTAGGGAGTCCATTCTGCTTCCAAATCTCTCTCTTGACATGTTCATCACCTGTTTACAACTGAGCTGACACATTGGTAGCAACAACACATCTACTTGTCTATGCATCTGCCATCCAGTGTACCCACCACTCAAGGTGACTTTGTTTACTTTGTATTGTACAGGTAGGTGTGGAAATTCAGATGTCAGTGTTAGGGGTCTGTGTAGGAATGCCGGGCACTGTGGCACTTCTGGCAACAGCCTACATTTTAAATCTATCCTTCAAAACTGACCAGCGGCAATTACAGATGAGGTTAAGTACCTCTGTTTCACACCAATGTGTTCTACTGGTACTCGCAGCTGACAATATTGCCTGAGAACTGTTTCACAGTAATTCCTGCTCTATGTAGTGAGTGAAGCATACATGTGTTCTACATTTTTGACATACTCAGTGAATTGCTTGTAGGGGATAAGACCAGCATTGTCATTTATCATGTAGGAACCTTGTGTGTAGATATGTGCCCCCATGTTCCTGCACTCTTGTACTGACACTTTGTGACCAATGACATGGTTACATACATCAGAATTCCTAAGTGTAGTATATGTGTCACAATACACAAAAACATGCTATTTGTGTAGGATGTGTTTATTTACAAGTGTGGTAGTGCAATATTTACAATGTCCAGGTCTGTAACCCAATTAGTGAAATCCATACAATTGTGACACAACACAAGTCCAGGTTTGAGGGACATGTCATTGGACATGCTTGGGTGAAGTGTTGTTAAGTGAGGAGGAACCTGATTTGCCAATTTGTAGGTGACGGACAATGACAGTCCTTAGCAGACAGGTCAACAGGTCAACAGTATGTCTTTGAAGTGTGCACATATCCAACTGTGCTAACACTGGCATGATTTCAAGCACAGGACAATGGAAAACACTGGCCATGTGGCATGGGCTGGTACTACCGGGAACTCTTGCAGGAGAAGATGATCTGTTCCACATCTTCATCCTCCAATGTGTGTGGTGTCTCCATAGCCCTTGATGGTGGTGGTGGTGAGGTAGAGTGGGCCTAACACACTTCAGTGGAACAACATATGGCTTCACTGCAGGAACGAGGAGCTGCTGATTTTTGAGGAAAGGAGCAACATCCCTGTGGTAGGCAGCCATGTCTGCCCTGAGGGAGGCCACTTCCCAGTGCATGGAGTCCAGCTTGTTCTCAATCATCCTGCTGCCAGTTTGGGAGGGTCAGTTGTTGTGGCCTCTCCCTCATGGCAGCAGCTATGTCCCTCAGTCACTGCTGGACTCCATGCATTGGGGAGTGTGTGCCTCGTTTGGCTGCAGTCTGTTCATTGGCCGTAATGAGGCATGTGCGCATACCCTCTAGGCTGGCTGCCATAGTCTGCATCCCCACAACACTTCATTGGCCAGCTCCAGTTGGACTCCAACCACTGTCCTCTCAAAGCTGGTCCCTGGGTCCTCGGAGTCCCCAGCTATGTCAGTGCTGGCAGGTCATACTATTGGGGTGTTGGGTGGGGCATCTCGGATGGTTGCTACATTATTACTCCTCCTTGGGACTGAAGGTGGTGTCTGGAGGGATAGGAGGACTTCTTGGAGGGTCTCCTGGCTGATGGTTGTCAGCTGGTCATCCAGGTCATCGGGGTCCTCCATGACATGCAGATCAACAGGAGATACATCATCCTCTGCAATGAGATTGTGTAAAATCAATCTTTCTGTGTTGTGGCAGATGATCTGTCATGTCACTGACTCGCTATTGGAGGCTCATTGTCATCTTAGTTCCCAAACATTCCTGTACATCATGCTTGTAGTCTATCAGCCCTTTGCCCCACCTGAGTGTCACAGAAAGGGAAGTTCAGGTGGCGCAATTGGGTGCGTCATATATACTAGGTGTGACATATAGCTTTTTTGTGGCTTTACACCCTCTTGTCATTGTCAACCCTCCCTATGCATCCATTTGCATGGTGAGCCCTTGCAATGGGTGTTGCAGTGCTCAAGCCACAGCACCACACATGGCAATATGCCCCTATCCCAGTCTTACATGTTTCACATACACCCATGCAGTACTGAAACCTTGTGCCACCCCAATGATGGCATTACCAGGACACTAGACTCTTGTTACCATTGATAGCTCCTCATGTTGATGTATGTGTATGTGATACATTGCACAGAACACATGGACCTAGCAGAGTTCAATTTCATCTTCTATCTGTGCAGGTAGGTGTACCTTCCTACACATCTATGATCTCCCCCTTAATGCAGCCATCCTTGCACTATGATACACGAGATGCAGCATGGGAGCAGTAAAGCTAATTTGACACAGTCACAGGGGTAAACCCAGAGATGGCCAGCATGGGTATATTTGTTTGCTGTGTACATCATTATGTATGTGAAAGTGCCTGATGTTAAATCAGTTTATGGACATAGCCAGTTAACTGTAGTTGAACTTCAGTCAGGGCCTCAAGCTAGTTTGATGGTGATTCTACAGGTAGTCATACTAGTCCGCATTTCAAATGTGGCAGTCATATGACCACCTGACTGACATTGTCTATGTGACCACCGCCAACAGCGCAGGTGGTAGAGACAACTGTTGTCAATGGGAAACGCCCCTTTGTCCTTTCCACTGCCTGATTTTCAGAACTAAGTGCAGCGTGTCCTGTCACACCCAATGCACCCTGTGACCTGCACTGACTCTATTTGATCCATCAACAATGTGGTGCTAAGTGCCCCACAGAGCTACCATGAGCAGAAAGATTTCCACCTGCCATCCCAACGTGTGACTCATCATGCCAACCGTAAAGGGTTCACTGCACTGGCAGTCTTACCAACACCAGACTTGCCCATGCACCATCCCTCGCCCATCAATTTGGAATTATACACCATTATGTTCACAGTCATACACCATGTGTTGTATGTGTGTGTTTATTTCCCCATTCTTATGTGTCTCACATGATTGTGTCAAAGTAATTGTGGGCTCATCCTGTAACTGTTGTGACTTACAGTTTGCTATCTGTGGTACATATTTTCTGTAGTGGCACATTTCTGTTCAGCATCAAGAAGTGTTGTTCCACACAACACCAGTTTAGTTGGTCTGGGTAGTGGCATGTTCCAGTGATGCAGGACGAGCCTGCTATTCCCCCAGCACCTGATCAGATTATTGTTCCCTGCACCCAGGGGGCATCATCACTGCATGATGGAGTGGTGGCTGCGTTATGTGGATGTGTTGTCAATATGCAGGGTGGTGGTGCTATCGGCACATGTCTGGGTACTGTTGGGACGGTTGCAATGAATTGTGTGCTGTAAGATGCAGCACACATGTGTTTGGGCAATGAGGCAAGGCAGTTGCAAAGGGGTTACTGAAAGGGACACCACCATGACGTAACCCCAGGAACGGTATTGACTGTCTAACTAGTCTCTGAAGTCTTGGTCGTGTTAGTAGGATTAATATGACCATATGCAAGGGATGTTTTAATGACACGACTAGAGACACAGTTGTTATACATGCCATCAATCCCATGTGCTGCATATGTACATGTAGGTATGTAGGCCTGGTGATTGACATATGTCCAGGTTGTGTATGTGTTATGGTAAATCGCACTACCAAGGCCTAGGTACATGTGTAGCTTACATCAGCATGGTGCAATTTGCTTCATATGCAATATGTCCCTCTGTGCTCCCTTGACATGCATTGTGTGAGTCCTATGTGCCTCCCCCTTCTTGCACTTGACAATTTAGCATTAATTTCCCCCATGCAACTTACCCTGCATTTGTGGTTTTTCCTGGCAGTCTGCGCTGTCCTGCAATTCCAGTAACCAGTTCCTCCGGGATGACCGCTGCAACCATATCCTCCATCTCATCCAAGTCCTCTTGTGGTGCTGGACTACTACCTTCAGTTTACAATACTGCCTTTCTGTTCCTTGCCATTTTTTCCTTTGTCCTTCGCTTACAATCATGCCAGCGTTTCTTGCACTCTCTTACGGTTCTCTTCACCTCTGCCACACTGTTAATCTTGTCTACTATCTGCCGCCAAATTGCCTCTCTCCTTCCAACTGGCAAATTTGAGGTGATAAAGAGTTGATGTTGATGCTTCATCACCTCTCCCACCAGTATGTTGTGCTCCTCTGCAATGAAACAACACTTTCTCTTTTTCTTCTCCCTTCCCTGGGTCTTGTCTGTGTCCTCTTGGCTGGTTCCTGGTTGATTGGGGTCAATCTGGGGTCTCTCCTGGCTCCATTTTGCCCCTCCTTTGCACTGTTTTCTCCATTAGCGTATGTATTTAACGCTAATGCGGGTAAAAATAATGTGTTTCTGTTTTGCGTCGTGACGTGTCATAAAACAGGTTAGAGTCATTTTTCTGGCATTAATGTCATTTTGCCTTACGACAAGCCTCAATGGTTAATGTAAAAAAATTTGACACTAACCTATTTTTAGTGCCTCCCAGCGTCATAGTATGAATATGACGCCTGGGTGGCGTTAAAAATTGGCGCTAGTCAGCGCTAAACTTTTAGACGAAAAACTGCGTTAGTGCAGTTTTGCATAAAAAAATATAAATCTGGGCCTAGGCGTCTTGAAACAGAGAAGGCAATCCAGTACTCAGCTTAAAAGAGAAAAAGTCCCTGCTCCTTGGTATAAACCTGTCCAGTTTTGCAGTTATATCTCTTTTGGTGAGCACATCTCCTACAGTTAGTAGTGTGCATGGTGCAGACACTGCTCAGACACCTGAAGTGTCCCTTTCAGCCTTTCATCCTTCTGGGGTGGATACATTGAGTACCACTGAGATAGGTGATCTGAGCACCTACTTATGATACCACCACAAAACATCAAGTCCCTGGCAGCAAGAACCATAATAATAACATGTTATTTAACTTCAGGGCTGGTGCCTGTTATCTTTCACAAGCTTTTTGTGACAACACGCTCTTATTTCACTCTTGTATTTTTAGCCAAATGTACATTAGCTTAGAACATTTGGTTAATTCCTCCCCTTTTCCACCCAATCAATAACAATTGCTCCTTGCCAGGTGCCCACAGCAAGTAGCAGTAGGGCGCCTTTTGTAGCTCCACAGGCAGGAGCCAAGGAGGGAGCCCCTCGTCTGTTTCGCCAGCAAGGGGGGGTCACCCGTGACGGCATCTGGCGGCACCTGGAACCGCAGCATTTAAGACATTGTGAGGCAAGGGAAAAGCCTCTTTCTCTTTTCACCACGCACCAGGAACCATAACCTGCATCACCCACCCACCCCTGGAGGAAGGCGGAATTGGTGGAGTTTCTTGCAGCAGGAAAAGGGGGCTGCCCAAAAATTTTGACTTATCTACTGAACTTTCCCATTGGAGGGGTGTTGATTTGTGCTGCCACTGGGCAGGCAGGCGGTGGGGACTGACCTGCTGGTGGCACTGGGCATTTCTGCCCTACTCAAGGATGCCTGGAGTTGAACATTTGGGGGATTTTGCCTGGTGAAAGGTACCCTGGCAGGGCTGATGCGCTATGCGGTGCCCTGGGTATGTGTTGGAATGGAACTGCTGGTATTGCCCATCCCTCCGTGTGATGGAGGAAAAGTTGCTAATAAGATATGCCCCGGATGCCTTTGGATGAGGGTGGGGTCAATGGATGAAGAAAGGGGCCTTCCGGCACTTTTTGCATCCTGAAGTGTTGCACTTTAAGAAGGTGAAGACAACTGTGGTATTTCTTGCACAATATTGCTGTTTTTGATTATCTTATGTTCTCTATTATGTTCTGTATTCTCATTGCAATAATGTCTGCCTAACTATGGATATAATTTCCTTCTGATACTATGTGACTATAAGGCTACACCATGGTCAAACCACTTCAATTTAAATGGTCTATCTCCTGGAGAACTGTTTCAGTGGATGGGCACCGACTTGCACGTTGTGAGCGCACTATTGTTTATGCAAACAAATGGTTTGAAATACGTTGATTAATACCAACAACTTATGACTTTGTAGGTAATCGCTGTATTTTACACACCACAATTACATCCTAATTTCCTTACTTACCAACCAACGTAGTGCTGCCCACAGTCCATTTACTGGACGTTTGTCCATAGTGTTAAGTGCCGCCTATGAGTTTTTAAAGGTCTGTGCATCCGATCAGGGCATTTGCATTTTCTACACTCACGATCAAGTTAGTTACAAAAAAGTTTGTGACTGGTGCCACATGAACACATATTAACAATTGCTTCCTAGCCACTTTCACGAGTAGGGCTTTGCCTACTTTGAGTTCTAAGACTCACTCAAGTCAATGAGAATCGAGATACTTTGTGCTGTCATGGGAGACAGCGCAAGCCCATGGAGACTGCCACAAACGGATTTCATCTAAATGTGTAGGGCGTCCCCATGCAGAGATAACTCAGAGATGAGCTCATCCCCTAGGAAAGGGTGGAGTCGAAGGGGGAGCTCCAGCTATCAACCATCCCTCTCTAAATCCATTCTTGATCCACCCAACCCAATAAAGATGTCAGGTATGAAAAGAGTAGGCTGTAGGAAAGGGAGGTTTTCCATAGCATTGTCTGAGGGGTAATCCCCGCTTCACAGTGGCTTCAGGTGAGCGCAGTATGGGTTGCTGGTTAATAACACGCAATGCTATTGTGGCGGCTAGTCCCAGGTCACTCATCACTTCAGCAGATGGACAGCTTCGCGTGAAGGGTGGGGCGCCTCCAGTGAGCGCGCGGATTACGCTAATGCTTGCTGCGGTGCGGCCTACACACAACTGGCACCGTCCTCGTTTGTTTTTCCTTACCTTTGGGCTGAAACTGAATGCTACTCAAAGTTGAAGAGTGCTATTTATAGTCCTGGCTTTCACTCAGGCAGGTACACCGTGCTGAAGCCTCGTGTCATCGCCCATCACCGAAGCACGAAAACAGGGAACTACTATAAATGCCCAGCAGCTGTCTATTCCTAGCTCAAGGTGTGTGAAATTGATAGATCTGTTTTATGGAGCGTTGACAGAAGTTTTTTTCCAGAGTTTCCTTTTTTAATGAGGATGTCAATGGAACATGTACGACCAGTAGAATTTCCCTCCTCCTACCCTCTCCATTTAACATATTTTCCTATAATCTTTTGACTCTGCATATAAATGATCTCCATTTCAAATCAATAAAGATTAGGATACCGACCTTGAAAACTGAAAGATAAATGATATAAAACTCAAACTATATATTCATCATGAAAAACAGCGCAGTCTATTTTCCTGTACAGTATTATTTGCCATAAAACAAGAAAGAGGCAAACAGTTGAATGTTCTTAATTGACACGTGCCACGTGAAAGAACAGATTTTCAGCCTTTTGGACTAATGCAAGACTTGAGGAGGGGTCACCTTTGGATAAGAAAAGGCCAGTAGAGTCTCTATTTATAAAGCATCAATTTGCTAACCACCCTAAAGGCCCTTGGGCACAACAATAAACTGAAAAGTAGGGCGACTGCCTGCTCGACCTCTAGTAAGTATGGGCCTTGATAACTAAAAGTAAGCTAATCATTCACTTATTAGATGCTCTGATCAATACCTCAAACCCAATTTATAAGGCAATTAAATCCATTTGAAAAGTGGTCATAAGAACGGTAAACTGGACTGGATGCACTACTCATGCATGTAACTAGCATCCTTCGTTTTGAAGTAAATGGAAAACTGATCCCAGAAGAAACGGTGAAGGAGACACCAGGGCCCGAGTGGGGTCTGGAAGCGAGGTCTACGTTGACCAGCATTCCCAGGTAGCTGGTCCCCCCCAGTGCTGATGCGCCAGGAGGCGCCTGCTTTTATAAACGTTTCGGTCCTCCCGCAACGAGGGGGGCAAGTGGGACACGCCTATGCAAAGACCAGGCAATGAGGGGATGTCTTTGACCGTCATCACCCGAAAGAGGCTGGACTGGGCCACCTTATTTGGCATCCATTTTTGTGTGAGGTTTTTCATTTCTTGGTGATTTTATTTTTTGGAAACTGTAGTGTTGGGCCTTTTACGTTAAGTATGGGCAAGCACAAACTGGTAGCAGGGAAGGACAGTGCCCCCCTATCCTGGTACTACACTGGACTCATTTTTAGTATGAGTTGTTAGTGTATTTTTTAAAGAAATAGAATTAGAAGAAAGGAGGTTCTTCCTGGACATGAGCAAAGGGGCCAGTCAATTGCACTTGGCGTGCACAGAGGATCTTTTAGAGACTGAAGCCATTTTAATACAGACGGAGGGCAGAGGGGTTCCACTGTACAAGATTGAGAGAGAGAAAGGGAAACAGTTTTAGAAATGGACGCAGTAACCCCCGACCTTTTAGGATCCTCCGATCTATCTGGGACTAGCAGAGGTGGCAAGCGACCAGTAATAAAAAGAAAGAAACCAAAACAGGTGTCACCGCTGGCAATGCAAAAAGACAGATCTCTAACATACAATTCAGAAACACAAAAAAGGCCTGCGACCAACAGGATTTAGGAACCATCTTGATCTCTGAAAAGAACAAAGGAGAGGTCAGCCCATCCTGGGAGAGGTTACAGAAGCTATTAAAAATAGCATTGTGACTGCTGCGATCATGCCTCTTGTGAAGAGGATAATTTCCCTGGAGGACCACATCAGAGATTTAGTAACTAGGGCAAAAGTGCTGCCCTCACAAATTGGTTCCACATAGACCCATGACCAAGTAGCGGCTACTAACAGTCAACTTAGTAATAGGGAAAATCTCTCTCAGGAAGAGAGACCAACATCTTAATTTAAGAAGGTCCCCCGCCCCTGTTCTGGAGAAGGCACAACAACTAGGCCTGCTGTAGAGGAGGGGAGAAGGCAAAGGCCTCAAACACACAAGGTTGGGGGTGGTGCTAGTCAAGGAAGGCCTCTAGGACAAAGCTATAATGAAAACCACCCCGCCCAGCAATACTTGGTAAAAGCACAAGAGACCTTAAATTTTCCACCCAAAAGGTGGCCCATATGTACCAGTCCTGGTGAGTGTTCCACCTGCCCAGCCACACAGAAATTAGACATATACTGAATTGAAAAAAAAGGGTTTGTCATTGGCTGTCTAAGAATACTACATTTGCACCATGGGATTATGATGACATTCTTTTTGTGAGGACAGTTGGATGGATTGACCTTCCCCAAAATCAAATGAGGAGGATTGCATAGTGATTATTTTCAGGTATGCAGTCCTGGCGCATCTCTTACTAAAAACTGGGAACAGGCCACGAATTGGGGGGCCTTTGGCAACCATAAGTATTGTCCCTTTGCGCTATTCCTCCCGCCTTAGTTTTTTCAGTTAACTGGGGCAGGAGGTAAGGAGATATTCTGATCTTTCAAGAATAGATATATTGGGAGGCCCTTCGATCTCGACTCTTAATAGATTCTTTCCTCTCATGGGATTGGACATAAGTGATTGACTCACCAACTCTATTGACCAATCAAGGTTCCGTTGTTCACCTGAAGGCCAGAAAGGTAGAGCCCCCTCTTGGAAGCCCTGGGATGATAAAGGGCCTGTGTATTTTCACCTGCAGACATATCCTTTTAAAACGATCAGGAAGGACCAGGCTGAACACTTAGCTTCTGTTGTCCTTGGTATTTTGGAAACTGACGCCTCATATCTAAACTTTAAGAAACCCTTAGTGATAAATTCTGGCTTATGTGAGGAACCTGTGCGGTTAAATCTTGCTACGAGGGATTTGCCTGCATTAGAGGAGTCATCAATTTCCGTTATACCTGAGGTGGTACAAAGCTGCTTATATAGGCTGTGTTGCTCCATTTCTACTCAAGAGGAATTAGTGCTTGATTCAATAAATCTGCCTGTTAAGCGGTCAAAGGAAATACAGCTCCTTACATGGAAGGTGGCAGGGAGAAGCTCTAAGTGTAATAACAAAGAGTGGCTATCTTGTAGCAATAATTTTGATGTTGTGTGTTGTCAAGAAACTTGGGTTTTGGATTGTGTTGTTAGTGATGGGTTTAAAACGTTTTGCTCTCCCGCTGTTCCATCCGTCGCAGGCAGGAGAAAGGGGTTTTGTTAATTATGGTCTCTACCTTACTTAAAAATAGGGATGTTAAGATGTTCACCTTAAACCCTCATTATAAGATTGTAAATGTGCCCCAACACGGAGTATGTAATCTTTTTTAATCAATTTCTATAACAAATATTTCTCTGAACAACCTGTGGGGATTGCTGAGGATTTGAAAAGCACTATAACTGAATTGATTAGTAAGGAACAGAATAGTTTCTCACTTATTTGGGCTGGTGATTTTAATATTACTAAGTGCACATATAGTGGGTTCCAGGTCTGTGTAATAAAGTATGGACAAGGAGAGGGTGTGGGCCATTTTTGCAATACTACTTATGGTGAAGCATTAACAAGGGTAATTCTAGAGAATAATATGCTTTTTACATCAGGGTTGTATAGTGACTGTCATATGGATGAATCAACCTTTGTAGGAAGAGGGAACAGCAGCACTATTGATCCCATCTTACTGTCCAATGATCTGGCCCCCCATTGACCCATTCTAAGGTGTATCACTCTCCATTTAGTAATCATAATCCCATAATCATTAGCCTTGCTCTCACATTTTTAGTTTCCAAACCGCCCAATGTGAATTCTTCCATAATGTATTCTCCTAACAGGGGGATAAGAAGAAAGTAGAAACATGTGGACCCTAATAGAGTGATTTTAGATCAAATAATCAGAGATCTCATGTTGTCTCTCAGATACTGTGAATCCAATGTACATCCAAAAAAGTTTTAACAAGATATGCAATTCGGAATCTGACATGCTTCCTTTAGAAAAGTCCAAGAAGGATCCCCCAGCAAAATATTGCTTTGATTCTGAATGTTCCAATGTTTACAAATATTTAAAAAGAATTGCCAATGCATTACCACGTGATCAGGTTGCAGTTAGATTAGCAAGAAGGGAATATAAGCCATCCATCAAGAAAAGAAAAGCCAATATTAGAATGAGAGCTTGGGAAGATCTGGAGTGTGTGGTGCTTTTAAAAGACAATAGGGTGTTTTGGGAGGTTATGAATTGACACTTTTTCACCGAAAAAACATCAACATGTCTAGAATGTCACTCATTGGAAAGAGAATGGATCAGGCACTTTACAAGAATGTTTAACCCCTCGAGAGAAGCCTTTAGCGCTAACACGTTCGTTAGTCTCACACTCAGATCTCTTAGAATTCATTAAGACCATCAGAGTAGGTGATGTACGTAAGGCAAGTTTGAGCCCTGTGACGGGAAAAGCATCAGGTCCAGATGGGTTCCTAGTTGAACTTTATATATATAATCTTGATTTCTGGGCACCCCTGATCACAAATGTCTTCAGAGCTGTAGACATGGAGGGTCCCATAAAGTTGTGGAGGGAATCTCAAATTGTTCCCATCTTTAAAAAGGGTGATTGAAACTCCCCTCTGAATTATTGGCCTATCTCATTGCTCGATGCCTAAGGCAAAATCTTTGGAAGGGTAAACTTGGCAAAATTAGAAAACTGGGCATAGAAAAATCCCTCTTCTCAGAAGTTCAATACAGATTTCGCCTAGCTTTGGGAACCACTGATTAGGCCCTAAATCTATCTTTGATTTTAGGGAAATATGTCATGGAGAGGGGCCATACATATGGCTTTAATGGATCCCCACTGTGCCTTTGACTTAGTAAATAGACACATATTATGGTGTATTTTACAGCAGATAGGGATTGAGCCCCCCATTTTGCACAGTTAAAAAAGTATTTACAGTGACACCTATTTGAGGGTACATCATACCCAAAAGGGAGACTTTACGATCCCTATTGGAGTCATTTGTGGTGTCAGACAGGGCTGTATACTGGCCCCTTTTCTATTTTTAGTATATATATTAATGCACTGGACACTTTTTTAACCACCTGTACGTCTGACACCCCCAAAATTGGATCCCGCCCAGTTCCCATACTTTTGTACGCAGATATTGAAGTTCTAATCACATGCACAGCAAATAGGTTACATTCGCTTTTAGATGGCTTTAACTTTTTTCTGAAAAAATAAAAATTTAAGGTGAATCACGCGAAATCTTATGTTATGACCTGTAGTTCAAAAAATATTTGGTCGAAGAAATTTCACTTTGGAAAAATGTAAATCTCAAAGTTGAAAGATTTTAGTTAGCTGGGCATTTTATTTAAGGAAAATATGCTTTAGAATAGGTTTATAACCCAGTGATCACAAATGGATGCTTCATGTGAATCCATTTTTAGGTTTGCCAAGAAACTAGGACAGAAGCCTCTAAAAGAAATAATTGCACTTTATAAAAGCAAATGTATTGCTGCAGGTTCGTATGGGGTGGGTGTATGGGGTCATATAACACTTAAGGCCTTACAGGTGGTGAAGAATAATTTCTTAAACAGGCTACTAGGGTCTTCCATACCCACCCCTAGTTTTATAACCCATAATGAACTGGGTCTAGTTTATTAAGAAAACTCAATAGGCCTGGTCCCCATTCTGTTGTGGATCACATTTTTGGTCCTCTTCTGAACTGGGCTCCTCATACAAAATAGTGGAGGACTGCCTTGAGCATGACAATAGGACAGCCATTCCATGGCTCAAATATATTAAAAATGCCCTAAGAGATTTGAGACTGAGTTATCTCTTCGATGATCCAGGCAAAATAAATTCCCTCTCAAAGAATTTTGTCAAGAATATTTTTTTGCACATAAAGATGAAATGAGGATCTAAATTACACGTGAATTGGTAAAGACCCAATCTTATTTGCTGCACATAACAACTCTAAATATGGAGCCTTATTTAATTTGGATAAAGGCACTGGAATCTAGATTTTATCTTACACAGTTAAGGGGGAACATGATCCATTACTTAGTGGCCTTCCCTGTAATGGGGAGCTGGTTTTCCACATTAGCATGTTGCCCAGTTATGGGAGGTCACATCAGACAACCAAGCACTTTATGTTATACTGCACTTTGTATACTACTTTTGGACTATGCTTCCGCCATCAAATTCTCATTGGGAGATCTTTTAATAAACATCAGGAGGGCTTGTTCTTTTTACAGTGCTTCGAGACACCTGTGATATGCTATGCAGTTTTGGATTTTATCTCACAAGCCCTGAAATTAAGGATGGAGCTATGCATTGTGATTTGTTTATATGACTGAGTGGGCCAAAAGAAGTGCAGGATCTTTTCTTTTTATTGATTTTATTGATTCATGATGATTTTATATGAAATGTTGTTATGCTTGTGGAGGGAAAAGTAAGTGCACTATTTTCTATTTGGATTGATTTTAGTATGTGATGCTATTTTTAAGAATTATGTATTGTAGTTATGTGGTCAATTTGGCTGAATAAAGAATGCTGATGATGATGATGGTCATAAGAAAAAAATGGCCTCCTGAATGCAAAATTTCACCATCACCTCAAGACTCAGTAGCATTGGAAGAAGAGCTACTGTTCACCCTGATATTACACACAAGTTTCACTGATGCCAACAAAACGTGGAATAAACAAAGGGACTGTTGACTGTGTTTGGTTTCTACACTCCAACTAATTTCAATTTCTTGGAACGCCTTAAACAGGCTATTGATGCTCTTCCAAGCTGCAAAGCCTCGAGCCTTCCTATGTATTTGTTCACCTGCAAGGGCAAACGAGGTCCTGAAAACAAATAGGATGAGCGTGTCACCTGTCTGAAATGAAAAGCTCATCTTCCTAATGAAGTCGATTGGGGACATAGGGGCATATTTATACTCAGATAGATTACACCAGGTCACGCCAAAGTAGTCCACAAAAAGGGTTCATCCAAAGTGGAGAAATAGGTCCAAAATTCAAATTTAATTGAATAGTCAACTGAGGTTTATTCCTGTGTGAACAACAGTATATTCATACACAGTCTGGTGCATCCAAAACAGCCAACACGTGTTTCGTCACATAGACTTTTTCAAGGCTATGAGCAGACAATTTGTGGACAAAAAATCACTGTCCCAAATGCTGCAAAGAGTCCGTATTTATAGTCAAGCTATGGGAGTACCGGGTCTGTGGTGATAGTTGTAGTGACTTCAAAGACAGAGTACCGGTCAATCTTCATAAAGTGAATTGTGGAAAAAGGCCATGATAAGCCTTAACGTGCATACTCACGCCGTGTAGCCGATACGTGCCTTGAAAAAGTCTCTGTGATGAAACACGTGTCAGCTGTTTTGGATGCACCAGACTGTCTATGGATATATTGTTGTTCACACAGGAATAAACCTCAATTGACTATTGAATTACATTTGAATTTTGGACGTATTTCTCCACTTTGGAGGAACCCTTTTTGTGGACTACTTTGGTGTGCCCTGGTGTAATCTAACTGTGTCTAGTTCTGTTTGGTTTTCCAACCAGTATCCTCACACCCGTGGTGGTTCGGTGTGACACCAAGCTGGCACCCCCAATATTTGTCAACATACTAGCCCAATTTTGCTACAATTGTTCACATGATTGGAACTGGATGTGCGAACATTAAGGCGCCAACCACCTTTGTTTGTTTTGCATATTTATACTCAGTTTGCCCTTTATTTGCATAATTTTGTTTTACGCAAATTCGGCGCAAACCTAACTCCATATTTATATTTTGACATTAGACACACCTAACATCAAAATATATGAGTTTGCAACATTTTTCGAATGCATGCACCTACCTTGCGTCAATGAGATGCAAGGTAGGCGCTCCCATCTAAAAAAGTGCTATCCTCATAGCCCCATATTTATCCCCCGTGGTAAAATGACGCACGGGTGGGAGGAGGGGCTAAATAATGGTGCAAAGCTAGCTTTGCATCATAATTTAACTCCTGGGTCAGACCAGGTGTTAGGGGACCTGTGGACCTGTTTCCATGGTTAAACACAATGGAATAGGTCCACAGGTGCCCTCCCCAGGCGCCAGGAATACCCACAACAGAGGGACACCAGAGGATGGGGACCCCATTCCAGGTAAGTAGAGTAAGTATTGGTAAGTATGGTTTTCATTTTGTTTTTAAAGTGCCATCAGAGTCCTAACATGGGGCTCCCTGCATGGCACAGGGTGCAATGACCATGCACAGAGGACACTTGTCCCCTGTGTTGGCCACAGGGGTGGTGGGCATGACTCTTGTCTTTCCTAAGACAGGAGTCATGTTTTTGGTGGTTGTGCGCCAGGAAATGGCGCTAGTCTGGTCAGAGATTTTTTTTTCCCTCTAACCAGGCAAGCAGCATTTTATGACGCACACCCCTCTCCTTCCCTACCGCCACCCCACTCGGCTATCATCTTTTTTTAAGACGCTAACCCAAGTTTAGCGCCGGCTTGCACCATTCCTTTATTATGGCACCCGGCTGGTGCTGTGGAATGGCGCAAGCTGGCGCTATACTTTTGGCTGCAAAACTGCATTTGCGCAGTTTTGAGGCAAAAAGTATAAATCTGGGCTGTAGTTTGCTCTTCAAGTGAAGAATTGTCTATTGTCTGTTCTCCTACGGATGGATTCATACAAGCCATGTGCCTGACGTTATCCTCATGGCCTCTGAAACTAAGGGTATCAGTGCCAGGTGCTCCACTGAACAAGGCAGGTGTAGCAGTAGACTACTCCTATTCATGTTCAATGAAACAGGAGTAAGGAATTGTCCTTTTCTGCTCTGCTCAAAGGAGGTCATCAAATTCTCTGTGTGCCTGCTCATGGAGGTAGCACCAGATGCTCAACTTGCATAACACTGGCAAAGGTGAACTTCACCTATTTAGTAATGTTCTTCTATGTTTACTAAAGTTCACAGACTTTTCAAATTATACCAAGTTGGAGCTGATCAAAGCAGCAGATACAAATGCCATAGAAAAGGTTTTGAGAATATGCAAAACCAGAGATATGGCATAAGAGTGAAGTAGTCTAAACATCACAAACTTCATAACTTGCAAATTTTGCCTTGATCGCAAAACTTTGCAGACATAATTATTAACTACGCATCTCTTGTAAATGTTCAAATGGGCTGATATCAGACCCATAAAGTTTAGTTACATCAATCTAATCCATAACACGTTTCCTGGGGTCATGGTAAATGTGTGGGTGTCCGTTTGTTTCAGCAAATTTTAGTAAATTTGGCACTTATCCCAGTTTCCAAAGAAGGTCAACTGAACATGGAGGGAGGCAAATTTTCATGAGTCCATT